>NW_028289621.1:2400000-3000000 GCF_059628265.1 Tinamus guttatus
CTGAAGTTGATACTGCGTCTCTTGTTGTAGTCCTCACGTATGCTATTTCCCCAACAACACTGCTTTTATTTCTACTCTACTTTTTTCTACTGCAACACTACTTTTTAATCCAAATGTAAAAATGCAGCCGTACCTTTATTCTTTTGTGTGTGTTTTTTTCTCTTATTTTTTTTCCACAGTCACAAATTTCTCATTTATGATCAATCAGTGCTTTTTATTACCCTTCAGAGTAGTAGCTACAAATTTCTTTCCAAAGGATAAGGAGAGGGTAATAACTTTTAGGAGGCCAATCCTGACTGTTTCTAAGTCTTTGCCTGGGGAGTACTTCATGCTTTATAGAAAGACTCAGGGATTGCACAAACATAAGGTGGCAAAAACGTGTGTCATTGAAAAATCATTTTGCCTTCCCCTTGCTCCCTCCCTCCTTCCCTCTCTCTTTTTTCTCTTTTTTCTTTTTTTTTTATATTCTTCAGATAAAAGGCCTGTTCATTTCTGCTATTATCTGAAAAATTTCAGTCAAGAGCTTGAGTAAGTACCTGGCAGATAATCAATGCCACATCTCTCTAAGTGGCTGCTCTGGTTGGTGGGTATCAATAGGCGACTCTTAGGGCTGACACTTTCTTTATTTGCATGTGGAGTGTTTGGACCTGATCCATTCTTATATACTATGAACTTTGCTTGAGTGTAAACTGTTGACTTCAATAGAGATAGATCTGATTTGCAAGGGAATTAGTTAGCAGAGAATCAGATCCTATGTTTACAACAGGTTTCATTCCACTATGCTGCTGTCACTATTCATTGCCAAAAGACTATATCCTTTTATTATCAGTTGGCACTGAAACAAAAGAGATGTACACTGCAGAGCAAAGTAAGTCAGAAGCGATTAACATTTGTACCTTCGGCTGTTCTCTAGGAATAGTTTAAGGATTATTCTGGAAATTCCATAGTAGCCTGTTACCTGTGGTGTATTCTCTCTAACTAATCATGCATAACTGAGACTGGAGCAGAGATGTAATTGAAATGAAATAGTAAATACGCAAAGGTTAGTCAGCAAATTGAATAAAAAGGCATAAATGATTCATTTTCCTCACGTGAGTCAATATTGTATTCTGTAGCATTTGGATAAATAAATTCTTTTATTTTCCCCATTTCCTCATGTCCAGACAATCTAGTGTGACCACATGTTAGTTAGCTGGTCAGACTAAATGGACATAAACTGGAGTTTTTTGGTCCCTGTGAATCATCCTGAAAAATATTTTTGGTGCCTTTCTGAATATGCATGAATGTAGTGATTATCATTTCCTTTTAAAGTCCGACACTGCTGCCAAAGGGAAAGTTTCTCTTTGTAGGAATGAGTAAACAATAGCTTTTGATCGTTACAGCATTCCATATAAATAAGATGTTTTTATTTAATTGCATTTAGAATCAATTATCTTAACTTGGTAGACAAAGTCCATGTCTACGAGTGAAAATTGAGCATTCTGGAGCAGGCTTTCCCATTGTAGATAAGGTCATAGCCTTCGGATCTGTGACTGATGTGCAAACTCCTCAAAGGAAGCCGTTCCTTCTTGATCAAGATGGATCTTCCACTTGGTGCGGCAGAGCTTTTCCACCTTCTCTCGATTCAGCAGTAATAGTACTCAAATATCTGTAAGGATTTTTCTTTGGGAAACCATTATATGTGCATTCCTTGAGTAGGCTGTGTTGCAATGGAGATACAGTGAGTGCGGAAATGCCGTGAACTTCGTGTTTGTGCAAAGGGTGGATCAGAGAGTGCAGGGGTTTACTGAAAAAAGTCAAAGTTGTTTCTAACTAGTGCAGTGCAGTCAGAGCTCAAGTGCAAACGAGCCCCGTGCTGTTTCGCCTGTCCCTTGGGTAGAGATCTCGATCCCAGCACATCTCCTTGGCTTGTGTTGCCCAAGAGCCCCGAGGAGGTAGGGTGGATAAGGCCTATTGGAAGGACTGCAGAAGAGGCTCCTGGTCATTTTAACAGGATGGCAGGTGCTTGGGCTTTTATGGGAAGTGTCAGGTTCTTCTCTAAAGCTTTGCAGACTTTGCTTAAGGTTTGAGTGCATATGTCTATGTTGCATCGATGTCCTTAATGTCTTTGGGTCAGAAGGACCTGAAAGAAGCATGGAGAAGGAAACAGCCAAGGTCAGTGAGAACCTCTGTGATACTTTGCACCATTCTTTGTTAAGACTTGGTTGAAGGTGGTTTTAGACCTTAACTCAGGGCGTAAGGAAGACTGATCATTTGGTTCATAGTGCTCACTGCTACCCCACGTGTGCCAGTAGTATGTACTGGCCATCTCTGTATAGAACTAGGAGCAGAGCGAACCAGTCTGAAGCTTAGGCAGAAAAACCTGAACACATGAGAAAGGCTGAACACGTGAGCTTCACTCGACTGATATTTAGTCCTAAGGAACATTTTCTGTAAACTTTGTTTTAGGATCCTGCCACATGCACCCTTGTGTATGCCCTGACCAGCTGTGCTCATACACAGCTATAGAAAAACTGGTGGCTTCCAAGCCCTTCTGAATAAACATTGACCTCAAAGGTTTTCAACCGGTCAGACCAACATTTAATTCATAATTCTTTTTTTTTTTGCTGTTGGCAGTCTTTGCCAGGACCTGATTTTGAGTCTATTGGTTATGTGGGGTTTTGCTATTGTCCTTCCTCTGTATTCCTTTGCCATGTAGGGATTTTTTTATTATTTAACATTTATATTGATTTTTCTAAAGAGTGCATTTAAAAGAATTACTTCTCATCAGCCATGCTGATATAAAAGCATAGTTACTGTAATAATGGCCTTTGAATGCTGTCCATTAAACTTTGACATTTAAAGTGTTTACAGTGAGTACATATCAGGTTTCTCATTAAAGACAAGGTCTAGAGTCTTGATGTGACTCTTAGATTAAATTGTTCTAATCCAAAATAAATACAAAGATGGAGAGTTTGTAACAGGCAGCCATGTAGATTCCTCTCTGTGTAAAGCTGCAACTGCTGTTGTGGCAAAAAGCCTTGATATTCGTGTCTCCTGTTTGGCCCTCAAGAGGAAAAAAAACCCTATTCATTGTGTACAAAACCTTTTGCACTTTGACATAAGTCCTTCCAGCAGAATCCCTTTTTTTATTGAAACAAACTTAAACCATATTCCATTTCACAAAAGCCAAATGTGCTGAACATGTGCTTTTTAAAATAGAAGCATGTGCATCAACTCTTCTATAAGAAGATACTTTCTAAGAGCAGTCTCCTGGGAAGGTCCATTACCCCAAATCCAGTGAGCACAGGAAAAGAGTGCAAGAGTATTAGATCAAGCTTTACTAAGCTGGATGGCCCGGGCTGTGGAATAAGTGATATTTAATATGTGCACTTTGAGGCTCCTGTTGAGTGCCCTGTTTGGTAACCCGGATCAGGATGCTTGTTTAGTGGATAAAAGTGTAACTTTAGAAATTGGCAGGAACTTTCTGTGCTTGGCCACCTGTATTCTCAGCCAGATACGGTGTAAGGAGACTCAGACAAGCACACTTTTCAAAGTTTGTTCTGTTTCACTTCCTTACAACTGCCAGGTTCAAAAGAACCATTTATTGGAGGGAAAAAAAAAAAACCACACTAAAAACACTGAAGAAAATCCTCAGTCAGTTCAAAGATGCGTTTATAAAGCTTGCTAGTCTTTATGATCAAGCTCATACTTTGTCTTCTCGTAACTAAAATAATACTTTTATCCTGCCCTCTTTTTCCCCCTCTCATCTGTTTTGTTATGAAAACACAGTGGTAAAGAAGGTCTGAGGCATCATCATTTCCAGACGGTATGATTCCATAAGCAGTAACATAAACTGGGTATCTCTTTTGTGGAGTTTTTGCTGTCAATAATAATAATAATTGTACCAAAAAATAATGTGCACTCCCTCAGAAGCCTGCATAGTCAATCAGCATGAAGTATTAGCACTTCAGGGACACAAAGGCTCTGAGCCTGATAAAAGAGATTGGACTGAGAATTTTGACCTAAGAATATAATAATGTCTTCCAAGATCTCATTATGCCCGTGCCCATTCGAAACCATCTGGGGCCCGGAATAATAAAAAGAATGGTGTGAATTTATGAACCCATAGATCTAGCCATGCCCCCTTGGATATTGTGTTGGATTAGTAGATTTACTGCTAATCCAAACACTGTGGGCAAAATTATGTCTTTACATCTGCACCGCGGCTCTCTGAAAACTAGTAAGTTAAATGTTGGAGGGTTTGACAGCAGCTCCCATGCTCCAGGCGCAATCTCCTGGCACGCCGCCATCCTCCCGGAGCGCAGTTCCTCCGGCACGCATCCCTTCCCCGCCTGGAATGGCAGTTTTCCAAAGGGACGTGCGGCGCAGCAAGTAACGGGGCTGCTTTGCAAGAAGGCACATGCTACTGTCTATAACAGGTAGGAGCAGTGTCACTTTGGTGCAAATAAGACACGGTTGGCGCTGGGAAGATTGATCCGTGTTCTTAAAGTTGCCTCAGGTGCAGAGCCCAAAGAGAAGAGTCTCTATATTTAATTGGGGGTGTCTTCAGCTAAATAAAATAGTCAGATGCAAATCCTTTTCCTAAGGGGCAGCCGTGTGGACTTGTGACCTTTCTTTGAATGGTTTAGAGCCCAGAAATCAATGATTACACTAAATCCATAATTATATTCTTTTCATCTGTGGCAGGGTACTGCTAGTGTGACAGATGTGAGACCTTGAAAGCATGAAAACTTCAAAGACCATTGAGATGTGTTAGACACTATGGACATGTGGAGCAGTAAAAAATAAAATTAAAAATAATAAAAAAAGAAGACTGCTCTACCAATGTTTTAGATAATTTCTCTCTCTCTCATACACACACATACAAACACACATATGTGTGTGTGCAGATTTATGCACGTTTTGAGTTCCTGTAATCCTCGAGGAAGAGGCAGGGGAATAACTGCTGCAAAATGGAGAGCTTCAGCAATCTGGAAAAACTAAGTGTTTAAACAGTGGCTTGTTTTGTTCAAGAAAATTCACAGGGATGTTGATGGGCTAGGGCTAGAGACATGACTAGAGTCCTTCCTAGTATTTAGAAAGGTGATTTTTTTTCTGTACCCATCAGGGTTCCTTGCTGATGATGGGCAATACTGCTAAGCTATTATGCACATGATTAGTTGTTTTATGAGAGAGATCTCAAAAACAAAAAGAATTATATGTTCAGTTTTATTATAAAAGACCTAGGACTCTACATTGTGGATATTAATAAGATGCTGCCAGACGTCTTGGCCCTGAAGGCAGAATGATGCAGAGTCCTACAAAAAGGAGACACTTGGTGGCCAGGAACCCTAGGAAGGGTCCTTCCCTGGAGGAAGCTGATGCAAAAGTTGTAGTTAACCACACAGCTGTGACAGGTAGTGTTTTTCATTTTATTTTTCCCTTTTAAAATGTGAGGAAACAATGTGCAGTTTGCTTAGGTACCATGTGAGAGGGGAGGATATCTAGTAATGGGAGGTAAGGTTTATAGGGAGGCAAAACATCTGGTATTTGACTGTGCACTCTAGCTAGAGAAGCAGCCACTTTGGTACACGCAGGATTGCCACATTTTAATAGCATATTGTACTATGGCTTCTACTGTGACCAGTGTCACTTGTTTCACAGTGCTACAGGAGGCACATCTTTAATTTTAGCAAAAGGCATTCCTACAGGTGTTGTGTTTTGCTGCAAAAATATGAAGTAAGCTACATTGGCTAAGATAGATTGTTATTTGTCTAGGAGAGCAAGATTAAAGTCTCTTCAAAAAACCTCATATCATCTTCCCCATTGCTACCTATGATCTGCACAGACAAACTGCATGCTAAATGCCTGGAAAATTTAGAAAGGATTGAAAAGTGGAATGTTACCTATCTAGCACCTGAAAAGTTGGGGCGCAGATAAGTGAGTTCAGTTGTGCTGTACCTGAAAGGAGATAAAAGTTACTGCGGTTAAAAATCTGTAAAAGGAAGTACTGTTTCCTGTTTATCCCAAATACAAGATTTTTAATCCTTTTTATTTACAGTGTAGTGCCTCTTACTCTTTGCAGGTGGAGAACAAGTGTTTGGAAGGAAAGAGAAAGGATATTTCCAATATTTCTCTGGTATTGACAGCTGTTGATATAGATGAGTATCTTGCTGCTTGTCATACCGGAGTAGTTGAAGAATACAACATAGATGTTTTCTATTATAACTCAAATAATGGTAGTATTAATCCATATTATATATTAATAATGCTTGTGCCGTGGAAAATTCTTTGGGAATCAAACATTTTTGGAGAGTTTTTAGAGATGGTCTGAACTGTACATAGTAATGCACCAAAGCACGTGGTAAATGCATTTATTTGGATGTCCCTGGCATAACAGGGTAAGTGTAACTATAAATGGTGGATTAGAAAATGATGGTACAAAGTGTGTAGATGTGATAAGCTGAAGCTTTGAGGTGGGTACAGTCTAGACAAGAAGCTTTATAACCAGGCAGTTCTAGCTCACATTCAACTTCTTAATGTTAGCAACATGGAAATCTGTGCAAGTAGAGAAAAAACATTATACTGTTATATGTTTTTCAAAGCTCAGAAATAAAAAAGCACGTTAAAAGGCAAAATCTCCACAATATTACAGGTGCTTGGGTAGGAGAAGGGGGCGCATGGATGGAGTCAGCAGGCTGAACGTTGCTGTTTTCAATCGGAGGGATAGGGAAGAGCTGTTTCCTCAAGCTGTCATGAAAATGGGATGGTGCAGCCTCTCTTCGCTTCCTCCATATGTACCCAACTGGGCTCTTACTACTTTTTCTTTCCATCCCTGTTTCTGAGATGGTTTGAATGAAATTACCATCTGCTCTGCACCGTGTTTTTTCTGTCTTGGAAAATCAGTGCAACTTAGCCCCAGTCCGAGGGATGCCCTTCCTGTCATCCTCCGTCGCCATTTTTAGTATCCGCTTAAAATTCATTTTTCTCATGATCTTTCATTAGTTTTTGTCCTTCTCATTGTTTTCCTTTTTGTTTCTTCATCATATTACTCCAACAGTGCTGCTTAACACGCATCCCAAGTATTTCTTTTTTTTCTGGCTGCTAGAGGAACATCTAGGAGGCCAGTCACACAACGTCGATGAAATACTCAGGGAGAATTTGAAGATAACCTGGACAGACCCAGTTACTTCTATCTCCGTGTCTGTTTCTTCAAGTCGTATTAATTGCTGATGTGATTCACCAGCTGCATATTTGTTATACTCTTATTCTATCACTTATGTAAACTCCAGCAAAAGGAGTATCACATCCGTTCCCCAAAATATTCCAGTATTACCTTTTCTGACTAGCACAAGGGGCACCAAGATGAACAAACTAGTTATACATGCATGGAAAGTAGCAAGCTGAAAGTAATTGTGTATTCAGTTTTAATGGAGCTGAATCTCCTGCTGAGATTTCAATATCTGACAGCATTGCTTTCATTGCCCCAAATGCCCAACCTTTTTCTAATGTTTGACCTTGGGTATGATTATATTTCTGTATGTATCTCCTATGATGCAAAACCATTTTCCTCTATCAGTCATCTCTCACTGGCAGTCCTGTTCCAACTTAGGGCAGAAGAGAACAAGTTTAATGCTAGTAACAGTAGCTAAAATGAGCTTTGATAGATGTTTCTCCCTCTTCAATAAATACACAAACCATCTCTATGATGTCGTTTTGTTAACTGATAAACAACAAAAGATGAAGGTGTTCACTTTAACTCTGAATGTCATCACGTTCTCATTTCCTTACTATATATAACTAGTGTGACCTGCAGCACGAAGGGATGGACAGTTGCTTTTGGTGCTCGTTATTTATTTCCATTTGTCTTAATAGACCCACGTGCTAAATGAGAGCTCTGTGCATGTGTGACCAGTGGTAGGGGAGGTAGGGAGCTTTGCCCCAAAATATTGACCCACAAAAAATCCTGATGCTGGTGCAGAGTGGAGTGTCCTTGTCCTTGTCTTGGCATGAGGCAGGGCTGGCTGCAGCAGGTAGTGGTGGCTTGGGGGGCGATGTGACTGCTGCATTTCTAGGCATAGGGAGAGGAGCTGAAGTCATAGCTCACTCCTTACATCTAAGCAATGGAGATGCTAGGAGGACATCAGAGAAGAGGTAAGTGACAGTGCCAGCTTATCAGGACTGCCAAAGAAGTTTCTGCAGCGTCAGGGGACAGAGGAGATGAGAACAAAGGGACTGTTTTGTAAGAGGGCTCAAACGAGCGGTCTCAGTGTGGCTAATGTTGCTGCATTGGTAACAGAAGGTATCCCTAAAGAGAGAAAATTTGATAGTAGCCTTTTTTAGATCTGTGTAAGCTTGGCACATTATTTTAATAGTACACCATTAAGGTATTTATCTTAATTTAAAAAAATAATATTTCCCTTGTTGTTTGCAATTGCCCACTAGAAATGAAATCCCTTTCCTGAGCAGATATCCTTTACAGCCCTGCACTGGTTGTTATTGTAGGTTGCCTCGGGAATACTCAGTTACTAGAGTTTCAGCTTCTCTTCAGAAATGCAAGGGGGAGTTTAACAGCATTTGAAAACACAGGTGAAGAAATACATGGACCATGCAAACAAAAGTAATGGGATAAAGAGGGATATGTTTACTACAGATGTGGAAGAAAATAAAAAAGAGACCACAATGAAGCCTACTTGGTCTGATTATAAGACTTCTTACAGATGCAGAACACTAACCAAGTGCACCGGAGTTTGAAAACCCAAGGGAAGTTTTGGGTTTCTTCTTTTTGCGGACTCCAGAAAGTGATTTAATAATTCATTTGAACTGTAAAACTTTGTGTTGATTTACTCTGCTCTCTGTTCTAGGAGATTTTTAGTTTTGCTCTGAGATTTTAAACCAGTATTGAGGAAGTACAAACAGATCAAAATCTAAACCACTAGATCAAACGCAGGGAGTTTCATGCATGTCTAGACGAACATGGACAATCTGAAAATTGGTTTTTCTGGATGAGCAAAGAAAAGAGGTCACAGGGAGACTGGGAAATCTGGTATTGCTGTGCACCAGCCCAAGCTCTGTACTTCCAAAGACAAGGACCAAGAGAAGGCAAGGCAAAAACTAGAGCTGGCATGTACAGAGCTGCCAGAGACTCAGTGCTGTGAGCTACTGCAGACAGCAAACCAAGTGAGTATAAAATGAGGGGGGAAAAAGATAAAAATGTTATGTGTTGCCTGATAGGTATGTAGTTGGTGTCTGTTTACATTAGCAATAAGTTGTGGGAAGTCTTATTCTGGAGTATTTTCTGCAGAACTGCTGTTAGCACTTTCCTATTATCCTACTTTTCTCCTGGAGCATTAAGTGCGTGTTACCCCTCGCACCTTGGGGCTCCTTGAAGAAGCGCTGGGCAGTGAGGCCGTCCCCTCGTGAGGCCTCTGTGGGGAGGACAGGCCCTCCCGCGCGGCCTCCCCTCAGCACTATGGCAGCCCGGCGTGCGGGTGTGTGTGCGGCTACCGGCATCGTGCCACGGGCCTGTCCCGAGGCAGCGCGTCCCTCCTGCCGCGCGGGCCTGGCGCTGGGGCCTAGCACCGCCACCAAAAAGAGCCATATACACCCCAAATACTGCACAGCACCACACTTCCTTGCCTGACCGGACTGGCCAGCTCTCGCTGGACAAATGAAGAAACAGGGAGAGAAAACATAAGAGTCTTTTTCTCCTCGTTTCTGCTAAATCTGTGCATGCTTTCAGCTCTGGTCATAACCCCTTTCCTACGTCCACATTCTCTTCTCTGTCCAGCTTCGCGCAGAAACTGGTGCCCCAGTCTCAGCACATGTCTGATCAGCAGTGACCTCCTCCTCCACAGTACGGAGGAGATAACTGCAGCCACTACATTGCTGAAGGCCATAGAGAAACATGTGGAGTGAACTTAACTCGGCAGTGCAAAGCACAACCGCGTGCTGCAGAGATGGCAGCGTTTAATATTCTGTTCAAGAAGGCATTAATACAGGCATGGTTCTAGGAAAAAGGTGCTATTTAAACATAAGTGAAGTGTTAGCAGAATAGATACAGTGGTAAGGTGTTAACTACTGCCTCTTAATTAAATGTAAATACTGTAAGAGCAAAGGAGGGAACTATGTAAACAGCTAGAGGAGGAAGGATATGTGGGTTCTTATGGGGTTTTTTTGGTCTATAACAGTAAGATGATTTATTAGTGAGAATTAAAAAAGAAGGCTTCTATGAAGAATTTATTCAGCATTTTACATAAATACAAATTGTTGCTTTCAGTATCTTTCTGCTTTTACCTTTAAAGACTTTTTATGCTGAATTTGCATTTACTTCTCACTTGCAAGTGCTAAAAATCTTCAGTATTTTTCTTTTTGTCTTTTTCAAAATATTAACATGTTTTCTGTGTGTCTTTGCTGACAAAAATTGTGGCATATAGTCTTAATAACTTGTGGAAATTCTGACATTTCTGAAGAAATCAACATGGGAATTGAAGATGAAGAAATCCCAATCAGCATCAACACGAAATCCTGGTTTTCAGTAAGCAGTCCAAAGCTACACAAATTTCTACAAAATAGTTTAAGCGAGTGTGTTTGTATTTACAGGTTGGAAATAACCTTTAAAATGTAAAGAGTCTTTCACAAAGATTTGGAGACTTTGTTTAAGGAAGGAAAAATGCCTGTACAGGTGATATCTCAGATGAAAAATGTTAATATGCTAAGTCTATGAGCAGTTATCCAAAATGAAATACAGCCCCTAGTAATTTTTTTTTTAATTCATATGCATGTCTTGTGAAAAATGGAAGTTCCCTTGTAGAAAGTCAAAAAAAAAAAAAAAAAAAGTGTACAAGTGGCCCAAATTGTTTTTGATTAACAAGGCTTTTTGCCTGGAAGTCGCTTTGTCTTTGTGCCATTAGCTGGACACAACGAAATAAATGATTCTAATGCATAGGCTTAAACCTAACTTCTTTCTACATAGATGCAAAGGAAAATCCTCTTATAATAGTCATACAGCTATCTTGTATAATTAACGTAGCTTTTAGGTTTAATATTCTCTTTTGAGATTGTATGACGAGAATACAGTTTTCCACCTTCTTGCAGTATTGGCTCACGTTCAACTTACATGTATTATTCTCTAGTATTCCTCAATAGTGTGACGAACCGATGCAACTCTGAGCTCCACACACTTTTTGTAGCTCCTAGCCTTTTAGCACATACATTTTCTTGAATTCTATTTTTGTAAAAGGTCATGCGAATGTGATATTTTGTCATGGGAACGACAGGTAAGGCTCTTTGCTGTGTTGAAAAGCCTTTATGCCTGGAGGACTGCTTCTCACCTAGGGGAACGTAGAGCTAATCAAAGCAAATAATTCACTTACATGCCTTAGTCTGTTTTTTCCTCTTTTCAAATTGTCTGTGAGGAAGTTTATTTTTCTTGAGTGTATTTGTTATTTAAAGTTGCATGCTTAAAAAGACAGAAATAATGTGATTTTTTGATTGACCATGCAAAAACGTGTGTTTTGTGTACAAAAATGTGTGTACTTGTTCTGTGACTGTTCAGATATTTGGAGGTATTCCAAATATCTGTTTTCCAGATTGATTGAGGGTATAATCTTTGTGACTACTTACAACTTTTTTGGGGGGAGGTTTCTTACATATCAGAAATAGTTTCTTTTCTGAAATATTAATTGATAGGTTAAAATTATTTATATTCTGCCTTTCTGGAAGGAGGAAAGAGGGGTTATGCAACTATTACCAGAATGCTTTAAGGCTTTTTTGCCCTCTAATTCCATTCTGTCCTCAATATATCTACTGTAGAAAATGTAATTAGTTCCAAGTATATTTTGGGAACTATTAGTGGTGTTCTTGAATTCAGGTGTTTGAAGTAGATAGGAGTAATCAGGCAGTGACTATGACTGCGTGTTCAAAAAAAACAAAACCAAAACACTTCATTATGTAAAAGCTGAAGATGCCTGAATTTTTTAATGTAATTTTTTTACTGCTCTGAGCTGTGCAATACATAGCATTGCATTATTCCTATTTGTCGCTAGAAAGTAGCAGTTAGAATGGACAACTCCAAATTCTGCTGAACAAGCCGGGAATACCTTTTACCAGCAACACGAAAGTAGTGCACTTAACCAAAATGCACCTAACTGGAAGCCCAGTGGGACTGACAGGACATTTTCTGGTTATATTTTAATACATGGCATATTATCTAAGCTAAACAGCTAGAAGAATACATTTTCAAGTAATATATAATTCCTTAGTGTTTATTATCTCTTGTTTCTTAAAAATTGTTCATAACAAGGAAATACATTCACAGAAACATGATAAAAATATTCTTCTTAGAAAATACATGCAAGAAAAAGTTACTCAAATTGAACAAAATACATTATTACAACTTGCACTGGTGTGTTCAGCTCCAGTAGGCACACTGATTTGCCTTTTTTTTTTCCAAATGGATAATTTATTTAATTAATCAAGATGCAGTGTGTTTCAAATTCTGTATTAAAAGGGAAAAAAAAAGGTAGTTAGGAAGAAAGATTATGGGGTTTATGTATCTAATCACTGTTAGGAAATTATTGCATAATTAAAAATTGCAGATGCCAGGTTATCCTAATGTGAATTTTGCCTGTGTTTTTTTTTTTTTTCTTTGACCATCCTAACTTGGTGGCTTTGAAATAAATTGTGAGTATCTTTAAAATTTGAATTAATATAATTTTAAGAATTACTTCTTGCACATGCGTAGCTTTTTGTAAGGAATAACGAAGTTTCCCTTTTTGGTTGTTTTTCATCTCTTGTTTTCTCACTGTATCCTTGTGTCAAAAATAAGTGATTTTCATCCATTTAGCCTTCTGCATTTAGAACCGAAAGTCAGTGTGTAAAAGCACTTTCTTCCAGTAAATCTCTCATATTTCAGATAAACTTTATCCCGGACTTTCTGTCAGGAACTGCACTTCATTGCAGTACCCACTGCTTGATCTTGTTTGTCTGAATAATTTAAATGCAACCCTGAAGGACAAAAAGTGGGTGACAGTTTTTAAGCATCCTTTCGAACAGCACAAACGAACACCTGACCCTCCTCCCTGGCAAAACACTGGCAGACGGAATTCAATGACCCTCAATAACAACAGATCCAATCTCACTGGATAAAATTATATTATGACACAATTGTGTTGTCTTGAGTTATGGCTTAGGCTGACTGCAATATGGCCTGCTTTTTTTTTAGGAGAACTTGATACTTGCTGACATGGAGGCAATGCAGGATCCAAGTTGTACTGGCCAAGTGTCTGCAACGGGAGAAAACAAACCATAAAAGGTGTGGGAACAACTAGGACACAAATAAATAGTTAAATAGTGTTTTTTATTTACATGTATTTAGTAAGGGTATAACTTGTACTTTATGTAAATTTCTTATATTTAATATTTAATTGTTGAAAGATCTGAAGCAACTTAAGAACATGAGGTTTCCGTAACTTTTAGGGAACTCGGATTGTTACAATGGCAAAAATTCCTAGGCAGGAAAGGCAATATTCCCAGGTCCACTCTCCCTGAATGAGCACTAGACTCCAAAGGAAAATGGAGTATTGCAAATTTGTAGCATAGAGTAGGGTATCTAATGGGGTAAAATTGCTACAGTAGAGAGAATAGCACCAAAGCGTCGTCTGTTTTTCATGCTGCTCATCATAGGAGTCTTTGCTTGGACTTGAGGTGACTCGAAAGGGCTAGAACGGCCGGTGGCCGCACTCCCCATCTGCCGGGTACCCCTGTCAGCAATGGGCTCCCTTGTAGCTGTCTCCCTTTTAGGGCAGGAGTTGATGAAATTAAGATTTTTTTTTTAACCTAAAACAGCAGGAGAACCACAGACCCTAGGGATTTCTGAGCAGATATGTGATTCTGCTCTGGTCCTCTCGTTCTCTCCCAGCACTCCCATCTCCCCTGCCCCAAAAAGATAAAAAAAAATTAAAGGAAAAAGAAAATCACCAAACAAAATGCCAGTTTTTGCAGCTTCAGCAAAGGGATTTTGGTAAATAGTGAGAAACTTCCAAATGCCCTTGATCACTCTGAATGATGTAAAATCACTATTGAAGAGTCTCCAACAGGGTAATGCTCTTTTACTTCTCATTTGGGAAGAATGTTGTTTGACAAAGCAAAACCAAAACCAAACTCTTCTGAATACGGAGATTCCTGATGCAATCAGATGCTGAGGTTTTTGGTTTTGCTTGTCTGTATTATGCAGGCTAGTCAATGATTGTATAAAACTTCATTATTACAAGCAGGTTAGAAACACAGAGCTTGTTTATGAATAAATAATTCTGCATCTATTTAACAAAGTACCAAGGACACTTAGGACATCCAGCAGAGAGCATTAGGCATATGTGGCAGGGAAACAAATTTTTGGTCAGGTAAATATAGGGAGAAGTAGAGACATGCACAGCATGTAGCATTTGGGGGGTTTATATACAAAAATAGAAGCAATGCAAATATGGTAGACTTAGCCTTGGATGCACCCATATTTTAAAATTTAGTAGAAACAGCACAAAGCAGTGGCTGAGTCATTTCCATTATGGGTGAAATAAAATCAATTCCCAAATACTTCTGTACTGACGAAACACGGCAAATAAGAATCTATAACACAACATAAGGATCCTATGCCATTAACACAATAGAGGATACAAGCATTATATACCCCTACAAATAACTGCATTTGATACTGTCTTAAACTTTGTTTTCACAAAGCTGCTTTTTGGAGAAACCTCCATTTCCCCTTTATTTGCCAGCAGGAGGGACGTGCACTTTCCCAGCATGTTTTTCGCGTCTGCTCTGATGGCCTGGAAGTGTCCGGTGTGTGTTCTGCGCTCCACCATCATTCCAGGAACCCGCAGCAACGCCTGGATCTCTGCTGCTGTCACATTCCCAGAAAAGGATTGCCAGGAACGAAGCCTCGGAGCATAATCTGCGCAAACGCCGCGTTCTAGAGCTGCCCGCTGCAAGCGATACAGAAACAACCCTATTAACTACAGTCAGAAAAGGGAACACCGGCAAGTTTTCCGGAGTGCCTGTGCTCTCACCGCGTGATGTATGTGCACACACGTGTTTACCATCGCAGCCCCGCGTGCGCTCGGTGAAATGCAGTGATTTTATTAAACCCCTGTCGCCGCTCGGCAGCGGGGCGAGCGCTGCCGTTGTTCCTGGGCCGGGCTGAGCGGAGGCCGCGCGCGCGGCGCTGTGCTCGCGCATAAATAGTCTCTCTTACCTCTGAAGTTTTCCTCATCTCCTACAGCAGTGCTAGGGGTCAAACACACAAAGGTGCTGTCCCCTGATTGCAGCAAACACCGCCATGTGTTGTATGTTTGATGAATTAAAAGGATGCTGCCAACTTAATTACACTGTAACCCTTCAATAAAGGAAGGGCAGAGCTGATTAACTAGTGAATAATTGGGGGCTGATTGATGGCTTTCTCCCTCACTGCTAAAGGCTGTATATATAATTATTTTGCCTGTGGGCCTAATTTTGCCACTGTTAGCTTCCACTTTTGTCATCAGCTGTAATTTATGGATGGGGCCTGAAGCCTTAAAAAAGGCTGGAAAATGAAATAGCCCTGAATCCCTAGATATGTCACCTGGAAATGGCCAGCAGGCAGCCTTTAACGTCAACATTTGCAGCCATTTAGCAGCATTAACACCTCATGCTTAGCCCGAAAATAATATTATCATTTGTCAACAACTATCATAATATAGATTTTTTTCTTGACATGTAATAATGTTGCATCACTCACACCAATGATTTAATATGTTTTAAATGCAAGATCAATTTATTGTAAGTGAATAGAAAATTCCTTGAGTAATGCACTTAAAAAGAGAGAGAGACCCAGAAAGAACCATGTCTCCTCTTTGCATTATCAGATTGGTTACAGAACCTGTCCATAAGTCTCTAATGAGCCAAAAAAAAAATCAGTGTAAGCTACAGTGGCTTGTTCTACTTGCTATAAAAAAATCTTATAACTAATCTGAATATTTCTTTGAACTTTGAAAGACTCAGTAGCAGTTTCAAAGAAAATATAGTTAATAAACTAATAAACTTCTCTCCACTGTACTTTGGAAACATTCTGGAGCAAGTTTGCTCCTACTGTCAATCAGTAGAACCGCATATATGCCGGTATAGCTAAGCTAAGTTGTATCAGTTGCAGATCTGGCCCTTTGTATTTTAAATTGAAATAAGGTTTCTTTCTTTTTTTTTTTTTTTCTTTTACAGAGAGACGAAAGCTAATCGTTAATGCTGCAAAGTAATAGTGGAAGTCAATCTGTTTTGAAGAATAGGATTACTTCGTGGTAAGAAACAGAGATGCCCCCCAAAAGAAAGCCTATTTTGAGAACACACAACATCCCGATTATAGCTGCTCCAGCAGCCATATGCGAAGGAGCCCTGCCTATTTTATATTCCACAAAGACTTTTTCAATAAAGTAATAACAACTTAGATTCACATTTTTTGTAACCCATATTTAAACATTGCAGAGAGAAGGCTTCTAATTTATAAGCCAAGATATACAAATCCTCTCTCTCAAATTTCCTTTGTTGTTTTGTCCTCACAGAGAGCTCCCTTGCCTATGAATCACATAAAGATTTGAAGAACCTTTCAGTCAAAGCTCAGTAGTGTGCCAGTGGGCACTGGCCAGGAAAAAAAAAAAGATTGATATTTGCCCTCTCTTCTTATCTGCACTTGATTTATAAGTCAGTGTGAGTATGCAAGAGAAATAAAGGCAAAGACCTTGATGCCTCCCTGTGGAGAATATGCACCATTTGGATTGAAG
This sequence comes from Tinamus guttatus, assembly GCF_059628265.1. NCBI lineage: Eukaryota > Metazoa > Chordata > Aves > Tinamiformes > Tinamidae > Tinamus > Tinamus guttatus. Next base: position 2,416,791 of record NW_028289621.1, read on the forward strand.
GCATGAAAGAGGAGAAATTAATGGTAAGCTGTTCATCTGTCACTACTGCCAGCCTGATGGTTTTGCAGGGAAGGAGAGGACTAGATGACATGCCCTCCAGTCAAGGGCATGACTGCCCGCTGTTCTCATATTATAAACACAGTGCTTTGGGTTTCTAAGGGATTTAAATTTAAATTATACTGTACTTTGGATAGGCAAATCTTTACACAAGTTTATTTTCTTGAAGTATTAACATGCGGGATTTTGCTGGCTTTATGTGGAAGAAAAATAAAAATTGTCTCCTATTTGATAAAAATATGTAGCATACTCTTAAAATGTATCCATATTTTTAAAGCAGTGTGTTATAGTGTAATGAGATTTAAATTTATATGTGCATTGAAGATTTAGGCACATGCATAAATAGATAAGCCTCAGTTATTCTACTTTCTCACACACAGGAAAAGATTAAAAAGTTGAAAATGTGAGTTAAATTTTTTTCTATTAAAATGGTATAATGCTAACAGTGTTGCTATCAATGTTGCTATTAGAAATGCATCCAGGGCATAAAACCTGATACAAAACTTAAATGTTGTGCTAAATGACAAATAAAAGAATTCATTGGTAAATGAAATATTTTGGGGGCATTTGGGGCATTTTCTGCATGTCATGGTGCCATAGCAGCCAGTCTGCTCAGGTCCTCTAGATGTTCCGGCAATGCTAATGAATTGGATCGTGTGCCATACGATATCTGTGCTAATAGGAGCAATTTTTGATGCCTGATATGGCTTGAATAAAAGCACGTAGGAATGAGAACTAGTTCTCATTGTGCACAATTTCAGAGTTCCAGCTTCGGTGACTTTACCATGACCTACAACCATTAGCTCTTTAAAGTCCTCTTTGCTGAGATCAAACTGTGGAATTTCAGTTTTCCTTTAAAAATAAAATTGGAAAAAGCAAGACCACTAGTTTCAAATGACCTTAGATTTTATAAACCAGAAGCCAAAAAAGACCTTTTCACTTATTTATGTTAAAATCTCCTGAGTTTAGAGCCAATTTCATTATTTCCTGAGGCCTAACTCATGATTTCTGAAATCCTGGCTTAGTCCGGAGATTTCAGTAAAATAATTGTGCTTAAATAAACTAGTGTTTGCCCTTAGTACATTGAGCATAATGACTTGCATATCATTTCTGAAAGAATTGCAGACCTTCCAGAAATCCAACAAGGATAAATCAATTTAAAAAAGAACTGTTGTTACTGTAAAATCCACCCCAAATGATATTCTTTCTGCTGTCACAACTGGAAAGCTGGAACGGGGGCACCAAGCGTTGGCCATCCTCTCCAAAGGTTCCGATGTCTTCCTCGTAGCCGTGCTCTGTGCTTGCCCGGAAAGCCTGTCCCCGTGCTCATGTCAGTGCATGGAAGGAGCGTTCGTCCCCTCCTCCTCGCTTCGAGTATTCCAAATACAGATAGGCTTTATCATTCTCCCTGTCTTGCCATGATGATAAATTCGGTTTTTACAGAGCTGAAATACAGGTAGAGCCAGAGAAGAGCATATGGAGGTCAATCACGTAGAAGATGATCCACTAGGATTTTCAGGAAGGAAGATGGACTAGATGATCTCCAGAGGTCCCTTCCAACCTTTATGATTCTGTGATGCATCCGTCCTTCTAATGAGGTTGGTATCTCCAAAATATCACGCCTTGATACTTTATCTCTTCCACCTTCATCCCAGCATTATTCCAGAAGGGGTTACTCTGCCACTGGCTCAGGCTGCCAGGTACTGAAGCTGTTTTCATGGATTCCTTGTATTCCTGGACTCATTCATGCCATGAATGTGGCCTTTGCCTTCGTGTGTGCCGTAATCATCCACCCCTCTTTATGCATCAGAAGATGCAGGACAGTGATTTCTAACAATGGTATTTGCTACTGAGTGGTGCAGATCGAGGCATTTACAGCCCTACTGAAAATTAGTCAGCTGATAATATCATGTTGTTTGTCATTTGGAGAGAGAAAAACCCACCTGTAAAATTTTACATCTGTCCTTCCCTGTTACTACATTCTCTCTTCTCCTCTCCTGCAGTCATTGCAGGCCGTGTCTTTGTTAAGGCTGCCCAACATTTTGTTGACTCCCTGTTAACATTTGCATGTAATTTTGACAGACTTCAAATGCGGGAGAAGAATTTTTCCATTCCATGCCTCCTGTATGTTAAGCACATTTTTTATATTTTTTTTAAAATTTCAACTAAAATGAACAAGTTGCCTTTTTTTTTTTTTTTTTTTTTTTTTTTGTGGAAAAGCATGTGATTTCACTGACTTTAAAACTGCAATCATTTTTGGAGAGGCTCTAGTTCCTCCAGGCTTTGGAGAAGGTAGTTACTTAGTTTGGTGCTTTTTTTTTTTTTTCCTTTTTTTTTTAATTCTTGTCAAAAAAATCCTCCTGTGGCCTAGTTTATACGCATGTTAAAAATCTGTTTGCACTTGCTGAGTCCATCTGCACTGAGGCTGATCCGTCTCCTCACAGTTACATGCCTACCATACTGTGGATGTGGCACCCATACAGAATGACTGTTCTTGTTACAGCCAGGGATACTGCGGCTGAGCAGGAATTTCGTGAGCAGGAATTGCTCCTCACGCTGCTTTATCCCCTTCTGGCAGTGCCAGAGGAAACGAAGAAGGGAGAATATTTTTTTTTTCCTCCGCTCTCAGTTTACCCCTTGCTGATTCAGGAGTAGTATAGAACGGATAGGAGAAAAGTTTTAATTAGATATGTTCAAGAGTGGTAAGAGACGTTCGGTTGGGGTGCCCTGCAAACAGTAAATTGTAGGTTGAAAAATCTGTATCACATATGTATAAAAAAACATGCACTGTTATAGAAGGAGGATTTGAGCTTGTTATAAAGGCTGAATATTATTTTCTGATTGCTAACAATCCATGTAACTACTGACAGTGTCTCCACTGTTTATAATACTAGGTGGCATATAAAATCTTCCTATAGCTTGTGCAGTAAGCTAAGGTATAAACAATGGCCCCAAAAGTCTATAGGTGCTAGTTTTGCTGATGTGGTACAGGGTGGCTATTTTGTTTTGCAAGCTAAAGACTAGAGTTTGGAGTTGCTAGTTATTTGGGAAATTGCACACAAAAAACAGCCAAAGAATACAAAGATTGCAAAGTGGAGGAGTCAGAAATCAGAAAATGTCAATTCAGGCATATTTATTTATATATGTAGTTACGTGTGTGTGTGTTTGTATATATATATACGTGTGTGTGTGTATATATATATACGTGTGTATATATATATATGCATACAAATGTTGTATGCACTAGAAGGTATCTAAACGGACTCTGCTCCTTCAACTTGTGTGATATCTCCTTGTTATCATGGTCCATAGCCTTAATCTTTATTCCCTAATCACCCTCCAAACTTGGCCTTTTCCTGATGGATTTTTCTCTGATGTTCTCATTACAGTCTTAAAAAATTAATTAATCTTTGCTACTCATATGAATAGGACTTATACCCAGAGTATTGCAGAAGTATGACATTATTATGGAATGAATGTGTTATCTCCATTTTATCTATTAGCAATCAGGCAGAGATTAAAGCCAACCTTCTCCCAAGCAGCAGATGTGAAGGACGTGCGTGCTGAGATACCCCAGGTTTGTTTTTGCACAGTGGTGACCACATTGGACTCTCTGCTCGCCCTCACTGCGGTTCTGAAGCACTTTGCAAATCAGTCCCTGTTCTCCCCATCGCACTGATTTCAGGACAGCATTTCCTTTTAGCATCTTGTTATGCACCCCAAATTGAACAGCGAAGCAAAATAGCTTTTACCTGCAGCTCAATGCCTTTGCAGCAAGTGAGCAATGGGTATGAGACCGGGAGAAAAAAAAATATATTATATATATATAAACATAAATATATATATATGTATAAACAATCTGTGGGCGTGTAATTAACAACTATATCATAGCAGAGACAGGTAAGGGCCAAATTAAAGGTGCGCAGGGACCCTTAATGGTGGCATTTCCTAGCTTTTGAGTGCTTCACTGTGCAATATTTAGATTCTTTTAGCTTTAAATATATGCATAGATCAACGTGAAATTAAAGGTTGAGTCTCCCATGTACCAGCACTATTCCATGTAGTCTAGAAGGTGACTGATATTTGCATCTTGACCGCTTTCTGCAGCAGCCAGCTATGGCTTGGGAGTTTTGAACACGCTCTTCTGCTTGATTGATGTGTGTACTGAAAGGCACAAGGACAGGGAAAGCGCCGAGAAACAGTGAAATTGCAGAAGGGATTCATGTACCACAACAGGAAAACTGGTTCAAATTCAAATGAATTGGAAGGCAATGTGCAGTTCAGCGCTGAAAAGAACTGTCAGTGTGAATTTAGCTTCCTGGTGTTGTCAGAACTAAAAGCAGGAAGGTTTAATGTTCGCTTACAACATCGTTAAAAAAATGTGTTTTTCGATTTTTTACACTTTATTTTTTTTTCTTCATTTGATTTATTTTTATTTCAATATTTTGTTTCTTTAAAAGCAACTATCAGCAGGAAGAAAATGTCAATACAAAGGAAAAACAATTCTTCTGTTCAACTTAAGATATAAATTCTTAAATTTATTTGTTTAACATGGTCTAACTGTAAAAATACTTTAGAATTTTTCTTCTGAAATGAAAAACTGTGTTTTGCTGGAAATCTGTTTTTCCTCTGAGAAGGAAAAGAGCTTAGCAAGACAATTTTAGACTGATTTGAATATTTTCAGAAGAATCATGCAATAAAGAAATACTTTCCTACCTTCCCATACAGGGGACATTCTTGTGTATAACTAGTAAGAAATGATACTTTATTTTTCCTAGAAGAGAGATTTTGTCACCATCCTTTTCTCAGAGCTGATAGAATTCAGGTATTTGCTGTTATTTTGTTGGGCCTTAAAACTAATTGGTCTCAATGAGAGCAAAATTGTACACCCAAATTTATTTCTAGATTTGATAACAAGGAACCACTAACATTTTCTCTAATTTTATTAGTGTATCTGGACTATACTGCTTAATGTTCAGCAGCTTATTCTAGTATTTTGTCTGGACACTTGATTAAAACTTACGAAATAAATGTATTTTTTATTTGTATTTTATCTCGGAAATATGATTAGAAATGACCTTTGAGAAAAAGTTAACAGAGAATATGTCAGGAAACAGCTCAGAAGGGAAAGATTAAAAGCAGACAGTCCAGAGAGGTGTTTAATTTCAATTTTCTTTGTGGTATAAGAAATCTGTAGATTTTAAAGCCATCATGCCATAGTTACTTTTATCAGTAGGCTCTTTTGTTTTGCTCTGCCACCTAATTCTTTTGATGACAATGAGTCCACAGTTTTCCAATGACTGATTTCGATTTGCATGTTATTGTCAGCCTTTTATATTTTATCATATCTCCACTTTGGTTTTTATGCAGATCCTCACATCAGAACGCAAGGGCAGCCTGAGCTAAACAGCTGGCTAGATTTGCATGAAAATGGACTGCCCTTTTTCATTTGTTTGTTCTTTGGAAATTACAGTAGGTGAGTATCTGACTCAAATTTTCCAAACAAATAAAGATAAAACTTCACAGATATTAAACTGTGGAGCATTAAACTGTATCATTTTACATATAAAAAGAAAAGGATTAAATAGAATTAGTCTGTTGAGCTGACTGAGGAGAAACAATGTGAGTGACTGTCTGAAAACTAAAGATACAAAAGAATTGTGGTGTGTTTTGGAGATATTTCTCTCCAAATGTTTTCCTTTCCTATGTTTATATGATAAATAATAATACACATATTGCCCTTATGAATAGAAGGGATTTTTGTTAGGCAAAATACAATCATAATCTGATTTAAGTAATGATATATTTTATAGTAATCACATATTTTATATACATATCAGCTTGCAGAATCCCTTAGCAGTGGGTTCTTTACAACGGGTACTTTAGCAGGCGCTTTACAACATGTATTGGCAGTGTAAACGAGCCAAAGTGTAAATGTGACCACAGGCAAATGCCATTAAGAAACCCTTACTGTTTTCAAGAGACAAAATATGTGGAGCAAGATAATATTTTTTTATTAGACTATATGGGCATTCTGTAGATAGAGATGGAAAAAATGAACAAGCTGTGGGCACACAAGAGCTTGCTAGTTGACAGAGACGAGCTTTGTAGATTTGAATAGTAAGGTATCAAAATAACACATGGCAGGACTTGGAGTTGTCAACAGACTTATAAATTATTTAGAGCATGTGTGCCCTTGTGTGCCTGAATGCTTGTCCCTTTTTTTCCACTTACATTGCTTGGTCTTGGAAAAGACATAACCACTCCCTGCAAATTCTCTTATATCTTTAGAGCACCTCAGAAACGACATGTTGTAAGCTTTAGTTTAAATGAAGATTTGGAAGGAATTAGTTTTATGGCATCTAGTTATAGTTCGGGAATTAACTATTTTAATCCTCCCAACTTTGCACTGCTTTCTTCATAGCCCGAGCAAATGCATAGATGCATAGACTGCCTTGCTTTAAAGGGAGGGTTGGAGCTCAGATTCATAGGAATGTTTTACAGTTGCTTGATTTAAACTTCTGAGGCAATGACTTATCTATTCCAAAGTTCCTGAAAAAGTGATAACTGTTAGTCTTACAGCAGATACTAAAAGGTTATTCCTCAGATATTGTAGGAATTAGGTATGTATCAGAGAGTTACAGATGCACAGTGTTGGGAGTGAACTAGTCTGTCTCCCTAGGGAGTAACATGGAGCTACTGAACAGCCAGCATTTGGCTATTTGCTAAAATATATTCTTACCTATTTCTTTTTCTTTTCCCCCGATTATTATTATTTTTTTCTATATGCACATTTTTTTCTAAAGTACATATTGAAAAATGATTTTTTATTATAAATGTGGGAAAATAATACATCATTTTCATTACACCTACATATTGAAACTTATTAGTGAAATGTGCTCTAAATAATTCATAAGCCTGTTGACATCCCTAGGCTTTGCTTTGCAGTGTTAGCTACCTCGCTGCTCAGATCTGTAAAGCCTCTATCTGCCACCCAGCAGGTGTTGACACTGTTGACACAAGGCTCATAAGGACAGTGGAAAAGGCAGGACCTAGGGATTCTTGCTGTTCCAATGTTGAGTCTTTCCTATGACTAGAGATATCTACTCTGGTATAACCATTTTAATAGTGCTTTAGTATCACTTAGGATAGGCTCTTAATTCTATGACAGCATCATTTTAGTTCAAGGGAAATATTAGCATGAAGGAAATGGCTAGTCTTAGTAAGTGTGATCAGCCTACATGAGCAAGGATCCTAAATGTCCACCTGTGAAGCCGAAATGATTATTTTGTGAGTGCTGAGTCTCAACATGAGATAATTAAAGATTTTTAAAAGGAGATCTAGTTGTGAAAATGACTAAAAGACAAAGCATTTTAAAAAACACATGCTCCCTCAAATGAACCTCTCTGGAAGGGAATAGGTTGCTGTTTTGAATGCAGTGCTCTTGGGACAATTAAGGAACTTTTGGGGAACCCATGTGTAATGGGCATCATGGCTCATAAGCTGGGCTTCCCTTTGGGCAGTCTTGTTGCTTTAGAATACATTTCCATGAAAAACTCTGGTGTTTAGCAAATAATATTTTGCTTTAGGAAATTCCCATGGGGAGTTTCTCCCATTCTGCTCAGCTCCCAGAAGAGAGCTCCAGACACAGCTCTAACGCGGAACTTGCTGAGGAGTCACTGCTAATATTTCTAATCAAGACTGTCTGAAGGTAAGAAACTGTGTGATTTTGTTTTGAAAGTAAAATGGAAGAGCCCTGCATGCTTCTTCTTGAGCAAAGAATAACAGGACAAGTATTTGCTGCCACGCGTACGTCCCAACAGTTGTATGGACAGTCACACACTCATGTGTTTGTGCATATACACGTGCATTTAGTTTACTACAATACCTACTAAACTGAAACACTCTTATAATAAAAGTCCTTCGTTTCAGAGTCACTGAGCATGCAGAAATTTATCACATATAAAAAGAGGCTGTGTGGAAACTTATTACAATTCAGTATTTATAAAGGTGTCATGGAAGTACAAATAATTTTTGTTTCATTATTTATTACTCTTTTTTATTTTTACATTTTATTCATGGATTATTTTTTCTTAAAATGTTGTATTTTGTAATTCTTTATAAACAAATATTAAAAGTTACCTTGACATTTTTGAAAAAAATCCAAATTTTTACTGTCTTTACATTTGCTTAAAATGTAGCCCTCGCATAGCTGTAAATGATTCAAATTACAGGCATCTAACCTGACAACTTATCGAACTACTTAGATGTTATGATATGTAAAAAGTAATGCAGAAAACAAGGCATTTGGACTTTGGAAGCTTACCAGAAAATGGATTGCTGGAGGAAAGGGAGTATTTGACTTGGTTTCAATTTTAATGAAAAGGAACAAATCATCCCAGATTTGGCGAAGTTCTGCACTCTGATTTCTGTTGGGTTTTAATCTGGCCTCGCATGAGATTTCCTTCAGTGCCTGGATTTATTTGAATGACCTCTTCCTGCTATTGCTGTTTTAATAGTACTGGGTTGGCATGCCCACATATGAAAATCAGCAATCCAGGGAGAAATAGCTAGTATATAAAGACCAAGCTCATGAAAATCTAGTTACAATTTTTCTCTAGACTGCTTCATTTTTGCAAACCGTTGGTGGACATATATTATGGCTACAGAGTGACAATGAGAAATGGTGTGTAAGTGTGAAGGGTTAGATCTTCATCTGAAATCAAAAAGCTCAGATCCGCATATCTGAACTGTGTGAATTTATACTTAGTGAGGTTCGGATGCAGTATGTAGATCTAAATTTTGCAAAATAACATTATTCACATTCCATTTTTAAACTCCCTTTTTACAGTGACTGTGCAGTATAACTTCCTGCATAAATCCATGGCTATAAATAAATAGTTTAGTATTATAGCCACTGTCCTAGAGTCTGTTGTAGTTCAGGTAATCAGCATCTTAGTCCTCCTTGTATAATCAAATTAAAAGATCATTGCCCTGCTAGCGAACTGCGTGCAGGGAGGCTTGGGAATGACCCGTGGCCTCTGCCTCAGGATCATCCCTTGATAGATGCCGTTAAATCCTACTTCCATCGGGACATCCTCTGCTCAGGATTGCCTCTCCTAAGGAAAAGTGTGGGCCAGGGGAGGCCTTTGGCAACCGCTTGTCCTGTGTCTTGGTCTTTCCTAGCTGCAGTGAGTTCTCTCCTGTGGCTCTGTCGAGAGCCAGGATTCCTTCAGGCCTTCACCTTGGAATTGTCCGTTCTATCCCAGAACAGCCAGAATCCGCTTGTGCATCAGGCTGACGAGATGCCTGGCACAACGGATGGACCCCGCGTGTCACATCCATACAAGGCTGAACCCCGTTCTGCGTGATGGGAATAGCTAAGCCGTGCATTTCTTTGGATTTCTCTTGGAAAAGAGCATTCCACTGGAGTATGGCATGGTCACTTCCAATTTCCACCCGTGCTGCGATGTAGCACAACTGTAGCCAGCACAATTCTCACGGTAGGGCAGCTAACAACAAAACAGTGGTCTCCATAACCCTAGGCTTCTAAGCAGTTGGATTAATTGTATTCGTTGGTAAAATAGCGTTTTGTTTTTAAAACCTCTCGTAATACTGAAAGGACATTTAAAATATCTTCGCATGTTTCTCAAATTTCAACCAAGTAAAACAAATGTAGATCTTTTATGTCAATATTTTATGTCTCAGTAGGTTTTGTGTTAAAACTCCTGTACAGAGTTAGTGTGAGTTATTGATAACGGGAAACTGGACTTGGTGGATTTTAATGTCTTTTTTCATGTTTATATGGAACATTTTGAAGCAGCAATTAAAATAATTAAGGAGGGTGAAGAAATCTTTAGCATGCAACAAAGATTTCTGCAAAATGTTAATTTCTGTCAAATAAGTGAATATATGCACAGATGCCTCCTGACAGAGGCTGTGATTTCTGAGTGCTTTGCATGCCAAATAACTTGTTTACCCCCTCAATGTTTGCCAAGTTTACTGTCAATTTACAAATAATTTCCATTTTGCTGTTTATTCTGCTGCCTTTTGATGGATATGTCTTCCAGACTTTTATCTTGCATGTAGACAAACTAATTAATATTTTCCCTTCAGGCAAATATTTTTTTCTTAGATCTAAATGTGGGTTAGATTCTTCTTCGTTTCCATATGCTTTGTTCTGTCAATCATTTCTGGTCTATGTTACTAAAAATGTACCTTTGTGGATGTCATTTCTCATGTTTTACAGATTTATTTCACCTACATATATATGTGAATGTGTGTATGTAGAAAGACATATTTGTTATATATGTGTTCATATGTGTTTAAGCAGAGAGACTGAAAATACTAACTTCCAGTTAAGAATGGGTTTCTAAGACTAAACGAAATTTCCATTTTGTCCTGCCTGTTGCTGCGATTTCCCAAGCTTGACCTCATTATTTGGAGTCTCACTTGTCCATATGGAGAACAAGACACTGAGGATGTCTACGCTGCACTTTGAGCCCGGGATCCTGCATGTCTTTTTGCCTTACCCACCCTCACCAGCCTCATGAAAAGCCTTCCACTTGTGCATATCTCCCATTTCCTTTCCCTTCATTCTTCTTCTCCCAAGTCCCAAAGACGAATCATCCTACTGTCACCTGGGAGAGAGCCATGGAGCATCCGAGCTTGTCCACAGTGGGACAAATGCTCCAAAACAAGCAGGCCAGGGCAGAGCAGTCATTAGCTTATGGGAAAGATGTTTCCTCCATGCCCAGCGTAGCCAAACTGCAGAGCTTCGTGCCAACCTCTCCTCGTGGTGCTGCAGCACAGTCCTAGCCACAGGGCCCCCCTTCTGCAAAATCTTTCATCAACAGTCTAGGTATGTTTAAAGATCTCTGGCAGCTAAATATTGACATATTCAAAGAACCAGATTTCCAAATAGATTCTGCAGCTTCCATAAAGCTTTGAGAAGGTATGGGAAGATATAATGTGTGATAATAATTTTTATATAGGAACCCCGCATATTAGCCATATTCCACTGAGAAAAACACAGGTGGTGTATTGTGAACAGACTCTTGAAGCTTACCAGCATAAAAATATCTATGCAAAGAATATTCCAAATGATTCTGTTTACAGAATGCTTGGTATTTCCTATATCTGAAAATATTCTAGTTGTAGCTCCATATGTTGCAACCAGTCTGACAAGATTTCTTATGAGCTGTTTGCAGGTTACAGTCTGTCTGTGTGGCTGGGTGCTGATGCCTTCAGGTTTGAGGCCCTGCATTATGGGCATGATTGTCTTGTTGACTCTAGAGACATAGAAAATTGTGATTTAGGAGGATTTGAAGAAACTTCCTAATTGGGAAAAGTAGACTTGCCTGAGTAAAATCTCAGCAAGAACTCCAGATTTTTGTTTCTGGTTCTGTTTTAATATACCACTATAATTTTCTGTGTTTCTGCTTTTATTTTTTTCCATGATAGTCAGGAGGACCAAGAGATTTAAAAAAGAAATACCTTATCTTCACTCATCCCCAAAACCTGTTGAGAAGGAAGAGAAATTAAACCAGGACAAAATCTAGCAGTGAAGTGAAGCTGTTTCCTTTGAGCTGCCTTATTAACCAGTCAAGTGCTTGACTGCCACTGTCAGCTAGATTTCTTTAGAGAAAGAGTGGCATTTTGAAACATACAAATTCACCGCCTGCACAAGTTAATGAGGCCCTTCAGCAGCGTTCATTGATAGTGTAAATTCATCATAATACAGTGCTACAAACCATAAATGGGATATGCATACAGGAAATCATCCACTATTAGAAATTTGCCAGACAGGAAGAAAAAAAGAAGCCATTGATAAGCAGAAAACTCATCTCAGCTCCTGCGCGCTGACGGGTGTGCGGCACATTAGCAATGCCAGAGTGCCGTGATGAGAACTTATTAAGGTAAATTGAGGTAGCTCATCAAGTAAATTTTCTCCCCTTTGTTCGTGTTTCATGGTCTCTCTCAGCTGTCTTCCTTACGTTTGTGAATGACAGGTTAGATAAACTTTGCTGTGTAAGAACTACTAAACATAAAGGGACAAATATTTTAAAACATGTCCTTTTTCCATGTATACACAAATGTGTATATGCATTTAATTGCTTTTATTTGCTTTTGCAAGCGGTAGCTTTACACATACCAAATTATCTTAAGAGCTGTATGATATATCAGGAGCAGACAGTGATAAATACTGGAGAAAGAGATACAGAAAAAATAACCTATGAAGGTGACTTCCTGGTGTTTTAAATAATTAACAAGCAGTGTTATTTTGCTATCCGAATCAACTAATACATTTTGTCTCTGCAGTGCAGTACTAGTAATGGTGGTGTTGAATAGTATCGGTTTAAAAATCCCTGGGACCATTAGGCCAATACTTTGCTGCAGTGTGATTTCTCTAATGGCCAGTTTCCATTATCTGCTTCAGGGAATGAACCGAAAAATGGATCATTTACATCGTGTTTATAGACTGGTCAGCTTCTGAATAGAAGCAGAGGCTTTCAGGCTTGCTGAAAACTTGAAGATGGTTGATTTCCAGAATGAAGTGTGAACAAATGTTAACACATAACCAAACTATGTGAATTATCCTTATGAAATAAAGCAGATTGGTATGAAAATGCTTTGGAACATCCACCTGCATTTACCTTCTATATCTCCAATTCAAAATACAAGGAGATCCAAGGAAAGAAAACATTGGATTAGTCTGAGAAAAGAAAGCAAGCCACTACACTGACTTCCTAGTGCTGGGTGAAAGCTACATATGACCAGAAACCAGCAAAGAACCATGAACAGCTGAATTTTGGAAGATGTAAATTCTGTAGCATCCTTCGCTCAGTGTCTTTGGTGTCACAAAAGACAAAGTCAAGGGTGGATTCTGGTCTTCCATCTCATCCAGCCTCCCTGCAGGCACCGTCTGTAGCCTCCCAGGGTGGCTCAGTCTGGACTCCTTTGAATACAGGGAAACCAGGAAGAACAAATCCTTTTTTTCCAGTTTACCTGTTTTGTTCAGCTGGTATGTATTTGTGTCGTCAGTTGTACAAGGCATTGTGCAGAACAGCAGAAGTCTAAGCAAACATTTCTTCAGTTTGTAAACAGGAATAATGATGCTGCCTGGAATATTATCAGGTAAAACTGAGCATAAATTGCAGAGCTTGGTGCTTTCAGTCTCCTCTAGCTTTCAAGCCACTCAGGCAGCTCTTCTGCACTGTTCTTTTCTGTTCTCTTGGAGGGAAAATCCTTGTGTGCAGCTTCTGTGAGCCCTTCTGGTATCTTTTTTTATGCCTCTTGAGCCTTCCCCTCCCGGTAAACTATTCCAGAGTGTTTCAAGACAGGCCAGAGAGATGCTCCCTGGTGTTCTCTGACCTTCTGCTTTTCTCCTCCCTTCTTCCCTGCTCCAACAGCCTCCTCTCTGCTTTTCCTTTGCCCTCTCTGACTCTTCCCTGGCCCTGGTAGCCCTACTCTTCTGAACCACTTTTTCTCTCAACTCCTGCCAGGGTCCATGTGATGATCCCCAAAGGGGTCTCAGAGTTTGGCTTCTGAAGGGGTGGATTTCAAATAAATCTGGAGTGCATGTTATTTAATGCACTGTGGACTGGAAGAGATGAAACGGAGCTACAAGCTTTTGTTCCTTTTGCCCACTTCTCAAATCCCCAGCTGATAATTAGAAACAATAGATGAAAATGTGTTTGGTATATATCATGTGAAGAAATCTTATGGAAGCATTAGGCAGCCTATTATTGTAAGGCTCTTGTAAATACTGTTTTGTAAGAAGACTCTATCTAAGATGATGTAAAACTTAATATTCCTATTAACAAGATGTTCTATACTATTTCCAATTCATATCAGTGAAAATGTATTTTAAATTACAAAGTACTCTTATTTTATCTAAGTCAATGTTCTGATTCATACGCCTCCTCTTTAATCCCATTTTCCTTCAAAGTTTCACAATTCTCATCTTCTTTTTCCTATTTTATGTAATATTTTCTGTTTTCAAAATGTAATCAAAGCTTGCTAGCTTCTACCCAACCATGTTTGGTTGAATGGGAATATTAATAATACCAGCTATTGATGTCTTTATGTTACAATTTGATTTATTGAGCAAGTGGCATATAATCTGTGGGGAAAATACCTAGAGATAACACCTTGAGATGATTAATTGTGTTTACAGTGCATTCCTGTAATAATTGTTTACAAGAAAATTTATGCATGAGTTGCTGCCCCAGTTCAAAAGAATAACTCATCAGATTGTCAAGCTCTCTGCTCCTGAGTATTCCAGCTAATTGCTATCTCCGCTAGTTGAGCGTCATAAATCCTTCTTCCACAGAGCTGAGAGCAGAATTTTTGGATCATGGCGTGTCATGCGATGAAAACCTTTTCTTCCCTGGAAGCCTCAGTTTTCCCATGCAAGCAGCAAAAGAGATTTTTAAGGGGGTGATATCTACAGAGATTGTTGCCCACTGGCTTTGGGCATAACTTTTGTAATGGGATTTTGTAATCATGTGTGAAGATCTGCTTTGGGTAAATTTACCAGCAATACTATTGATAATGAAGAACATATGAGCACGTAACATTACTCTTCTGTATCTGAGATAATACTGAATCCCCTGTTCTGTTGCTCTCTACTTGTGAACTGCTTTCTCCTTCGTTAAGTGCTGCAGGGTAGAAATGGGAGGATAGGTTGGAGAACATTTCCTTTGCAGCCATCTGTGCTTATTACTGATCTAATAACAATCGCACAATTTTCCCTTTTGGAATTAAATCTGCCTTGCAATTCACATAGATAAACACACTTTTCTTTTGCATCGCTTCATGCATTTTGATTTTTGCTCCATTTTGGAGCAAATTAATCCAAATTTTGGATTAATTACTTCATAACTAACTTTACTGTATTTGCTGGAGTAATATCATAGGAATAGGTTGCCAGGAAGTAGTTGATAGTGTTTAATAATTCCTGATTGCATTCCCGTTCCAGTCCATGATCATGATTATACAAATGTTTCTGGTGCTATTTTTCAGTACAAATCCTTCTTTTCATTTTTTCCCCCTCCTTGTTGACAGTGCAGTGGTCAGAATACAAGAGAAACCGACCTATTTGCTAGTTTAATTAAAGATGTCAGTAAAATCCTTAAGGTTTGCCTGGGAAGGAGCAGATTTACTTGCTGCTTTTATGCACACTGTGGGATTTAAACATTTTGAGAATTGCTCTGGTGATTTTTCCCAGGAGATAAAGGAATGGATTAAGTGAAGTAGTTTCTGACTATAATTGGTCTGGTTTAAACACTTAAAAATAACTTTAAGAAATAAGAAAACACAAAACAGGTTTTGAAGTAGGGATTTAACTTTTCTTTCTAGCTATGTGTTTATTTCGGCCCTGCTGTCTCATTGTGAACCACCAAAGCGTGTGGTGCGTTAGGTGGGATAGACGCAGGGTGGCTGCTCCGAACGGCAGTCCGGGCAAAGAGGACAGATGTCGGAAGGAATAAACAAAAGGAGCAAATCTGAAGGAACAGGGGGAGAAAAGAAGATGGGAGGCAGGGGAGGAGGAGCGCCTCGGCCTTTGGAGAGGTTATTTGCTCTTTTCAAACACAGTGGGCTCTGTGTGCCTCTAAACCTCCCAATATTTTCAACCACCCTTAACAAACCTGGCTACATCAAAGCAAAGGCTCTGGCCACCTGTTGCTTAGGTGTTTCTGGCACATTATTTTTGTGGCTGGCACAATAGCAGCGCTCCTTTCAGGGATAAATTCAATCAGTTATACACACGGGGCACTGCAGAAAAGCTGTTCCATCTATTTTTCAGTCAAACACAAGGGAGCTTCTCTTTGCCTTCCTTTGTTTCAGGTAGGTGATCAGCCAATAACAAGGAATTGCTGCCAATGATTCGTGTCGAATTCATTTAGAAAGACAGGGGCAGTTTTGGCAAGAATCAGGAACTTCTGGTGACTAAACCCAGCCGACCACTGTAATTCCCCTGTTGCCATCGGGTCTTACAATACCGGCGGCACAGGGTGAATGCAATAAAATGCACTACTTAGCAATTCAAAAACATATACTCAGCAATTGAATACTTAGCATCGTGGTCCAAATGAATGTGGATCACTATTAGTTATGTAGTAATGTTAGTTCATAGAAAGTTACCAATAGGGGTAATCTTGAAGAAAAAGAGTAAAAAAACCCCAAACATTGCAAGCAGGTTTTCATGAAAAGTAGATGCAATAGCATAACATGAAGTAGATTCTGTAGGAAATACTAGACTCTAATCTTACAAAGTATTCTAACCATGCCTATCAAGAAACATTAATAACAGTGTTATTGACAGAGTATTCATTTACAGTCTTTCTGTTGGATACATTTAACATTTAGATGAGAGACAGTTATAGGAACTCAGATGATGTATAGGAAAGAAACAATGACTCATCTCCCCAACAGTAACAATATCAAACCTTGCAGCAGTGAAATTACATTCATTCGAGCTTCAAAAAAATTTCACGGACCTTACGGTGGAAATCAACTTATTCCTATCAGAAGGATTGCAGTGTATGATATCCCTATTCAAAGAGAGGAGATTTCTTTGTAGTTTATCAAATGCTGGGATGAAGGCATGTAGAGCAGGAGTACTTAGTGCATCAAGGAAAGGCTGAGGTGGACACTTTGGTTCTGGAGTCAGTGGGAAGAGGTTGCTGTGCCCATCTGCCAGGTTTTTGTTCTAGCCAGCTCGAAGGTAATGTAATTATGGAATTAAATTAATCTTTACATCACCCACATGAAAAGCAGCCAATTTTGGAATCTGTGCCCATCGAGGGTGAGGACAAGTTAAGGTGTCCTTATCTCCTGCTTCCTATTCACCTGGCTCTGTTTTCTGCAGTTTTGGAAGTTGTCTGATCAGAGGGAAGACAAGCAAAAAAAGTGAGTGCAATCAACTGATATTCTGAAAACCTAGATTATGTCAAAGCTTTCTGCCTTAAACACTGCCCACTCGGTGCTCCACAGCAGTAATCAGTGTTTTGGTAATTAGGAACATGATGTTTGTGGTTAGTGAAGATCTGAAGAAAACAAATAGTTTGAAAAATTCTCTTATATTCTAAAGAGAAATTTTAGGCAAAATGGAAAAACTTGTAAACCTTAACCTGGAGTTATCTCCAGTCATCCAGCTTTAAATTTAATCTGTAATAGGCTGTCAGCAGGTTAGTTTTTGTATTAATTCTGTACTGTATATTTTACATTTTGTGAAAATGCCTAGAGCAAGCATATTAAGCAGTTAAGAAAATTAATCTGCTTAAACAGTGATAAGATTTGTAAAATGAAATCCTTGCAATTTAGGAAGACATTTGAAGAAACCATGTTAAAGGGTGCTGAAATGTTCTTGAAGAAATGCCACATGTTGCTGTGGGCAGTAATGAAACATTTTCATATAAAGTGCTACATAAACACGTATAACATTTAGACATATGTGGAGATTGTGGAGTGTGAGAGTGATACAGCAGTGGTGATTATTCACAAGTGTTAATGTTACCAAAATTTGAAGTTATCTCTTGGACTGCAAATCATGGAATTGTAGAATGCTGAAGGTTGGAAGGGACCTCAAGAGCTCATCTAGTCCAACCTCTGCACACACAGGGTCACCTAGAGCACGTGGCACAGGACTGCGTCCAAGCGGGTTTGAAGATCTCCAGAGAAGGAGACTCCACAACCTCTCTGGGCAGCCTGTTCCAGGGCTCTGGCACCCTCACTGGTAAGAAATTTTTCCTTAAGTTCCTGTGGAACTTTTGGTGCTTCAGTTTCTTATTATACCCAAAAGTATGGATCTCCAAAGCTGTCCAATGCTGTATACGTTCAGCACTTCTGAAAGGCTCTTGGGGCTATTGATCTTCAGTATGTGATAGTAACTTCCAGTAGATTTGTGTTTTTTAGATACTATTGAATATATGGCTTAAAACAAGTTTGCAATAAGTATGAAGTTATTCATATTACCTACACTTCCACAAAATACAAAGGTGATCAAATGAAAAGGGTGAAGTCTATCTTCAAATATACATTATACACAACCATACATTATTCACAACAAAATTGTTTTCTGTGTATACCATGTAGCAATTCTGTTATCGAATTGGTATTTTATCTGCATATTCATCTATCAAATATTTTTATGTATTGTATGTCCATCTAATATGTATTTTTTTTTCTAAATATCTCTTTGTCTAACCAACAGTAGATTACATTTTTCTCTAGCCCGCTAGACCCAATATAGTATCTCAAAAAAAAAAAAAAAAAAAAAAAAAAAAACTGTAGCAATCTGGGAACCAGCAGTACCAATGTTGGCTTTGGGAATATACTGTTAGTGATCCTTTGGTTTGGGGTTTATTCCAAACCTATTTCAATTCACTTAAATCTCCTCCCCCTTTTTTTTATTGCTGTTTTAAAAATGTAGCAAACTTCTCAAAATGAAAATACAAGTACAATGCTCCAGAATCTAAAAGGACAACTACCAGAACAAGTGAGAGGACTGAATATTTATACTGAGACTCTTAATGGCGATTTACTAATGAACCTTTTTTTTTCCACAAGAAATTTTTATTTTGCAAAAATGTTTGCTTGAACTATGAAACAATCTACTACTCCAAAGTGAAAAATCACTTGAGAATCGGTTCTGAATAGGGCTGAGAAAATCCCTATTTGCATATCTTTAAAGATATTGCTCCAGTAAAAACAGGAATTTGTAATTTTAAAGCCTTCACAGGCCCTACAACTTTGAAATAAAATAGCTCTTGGAAGCACTCACCACTTGTCAGGTCAGGCCTTTTAGCTGGTGCATTGTAAAGTTACAGAAATTCAAGCAAAATAGGCTTGGACGATCTTAATCTATTTAATAGACGGTATTTGTCTGCATCACAGAATTACATCACTGTTTTCCATTCTGTGAAACCAGAAATAGAAAAATCAGAGAAGTTAACAATATAATCATATTGCAGAAAGTCTATCATTTCTGACCACTTTTATCCGTGTTTATTTGACACTAAAGAATATAGTTGCAGTAGACATTCATCAGAAACATGCTGTGTGTTCTATGGACATTGATCAAAAAGAGTTCCCAGTCATTTCACTTGGTTTTGGATCAGGCTTATTCTCTCACAAATAGGAAAAATATGTAGCCCATTGATATAAATTATGGGAGGCACGATAGCATTAATTCACGTCTCATAGACAGTTTGATATTTTTAGTTATCAATCTCATGATTTTGTATTGATTTTATATCAGTGCTATGGTGTATTTATGTGTTGTGTTGAAGGCATAGAAACTGGAGGCTTAAAAGCCAGCAGTATTTCCGCCGTAGCGCTATCAGAAACGCGGCCCCTGAGCTGTCTGCAGATTCGGGAATACGTAAAACATTTGGGAGAAATGAATCGATGCTGACAGCATTGTTTGATCTAAATTTCAAAGGGAAAATTGAAACCATACTTGGGGTGCAAAGAGGTTCTGTAAACAGAATAATCCACACCATGTCATTCCTCTCCAACTCCTATTCCCATGTGAGATCGTAAACCCAGCTAGGAAACTTGATGACTCAGGGAGTGAGTTATCTAATGTGAATGTGGAGAGGATACCTGGGATGACCTCCTCTTCCTCCTCCTCCTCCTCTTCCTCCATCCCAGGGAGCCTGGATCGCTGTCCTCCCTTCTGCTGGCCAAAGCTCCACTATCTGTGGCAGATCTTACCCACCTGGGAGAGACCAACGAGGAAAGGGATGTTTCCCTTCAGAAATATTGCCTACCACAGCAGCTCAGACAAAAAGAATGAGAAAAACCAACTTCATTGTCTACTGCTCGGTCTTTTCGTTCTATATGTGACTTACTTGTTAATGGTGGTAGCATCTCACTGACATGGTACATATTAACAGTTTACCGAGGACGCTGAACAGAAGAGCTTTTGCTAAGGTTTGTACCCACTACATCAGCCGACTTTATAAGTGGATGCATTAACCTTTGCAAAAAAATAATTGGGCAAATGTATTTGGTAGGTATGCCTGTTTACAGAAACCCTTTTCTTTCTAGAAAAGGGTTATCGTTCGTGATAAGTCTCTCTTTTCTTGAGGCTATTTATTAGAATTAGGCTAATTGGGCCATGTAAAATAAAAACTAATCAGAGTTTTCACTTAAAGATCAGGTGCAGCCATTTTTCCTTCCTTAAAATTACTTTTCCTTTATTTGTTATTATTTATTTATGTATTTGTTTTTAATCTCTGTTCCTCCTGTCTTCACACAGAAACAGGTGTGAGTGAATTCCCTAAAGAAAATCTGTTCTTATGGCATTCTGGTTAAATCTCTTTGTCCAGACCAATCCCCAAAAGATAGTAAACAAACCTTGTTTGGAGGAAGATTTGATGATCTGTTTATTGTGTGGCCTTTTGTTATTAAAAAAGAAGAAGAAACCTAAGTGATAAGATTGAAAACAGCATGCAATTTTAAATCTGATTTTTCAGTAAATATTGCGCTACTAGTTAAAAAAAAAAAGTCAGATGGGAAAAAAAGCATATGAATTCTCATAAGAGGCTAATAGGTGGTTAATATTGATAATTATCATAAAAGCTGTCTTAGTGAATATTCCTAAAACCAAATGTAACCCATATATTTATCAGCACGACTCCTTGCCATGCCCACATACCAGTCTGAGCTTTATAGTGATTTATAGTACTGACTTAGAGCGGGCAGATTTGTCTGTTTTGACTCAGACAGTGAAATCTTGTAGATCAATCGCCAAAGGCCTCGGGTTGGAACCCTCGGAACCTGCGCCGTGGTTTACAGGATGGTCGTTTGGCCTTTGAAGATAGTAGCTACAGATACCACTTTGGGCTTGGATTAGGAGTATCCTGTCAGATGCTTCAAAAGAATGTGGAATATATTTTTAAAAGTGCGTGTACACATTGAAAGGTTCTGCACATTTTTGAAAGGATATATATGGAATAAGCTGCTCAGAGGTTTTACCCAAGCTTCCGTGAATACATGGTAAGCTTTGTCCTGAAATAATAAGATTTAAAGATTCATTCTGAATCTAACTAGAAATGCTCCCATTTTCTATATACATATCTAGACTTTTTTATAACCCCATGAGCCATCACAGCAGTTACTTCATGCAGTGACTGTGTAACATATGGAATGTAGGTCCCTCCTTAGGCTGCCTGTTCAGCCAACTTCGTTGAACAGTTTCTTGTTCTTGCAGGCTCAGAAACTACAGATAGAGAAGTCTGAGATTTCAGTGAGTTGTCACAAATTATCACAAGTTTAAAGAGGGACTACGTGGGTTATGCCAGAGTGACCTTAAGTATGCAGCTAACCTGTCATTGTAGTATTGTGGTTCCCTGTGTGGCCACACTTTTCTGATAGCTTTTTCCGTTTAGTCTGTGTGTCTTTGGAAAGGCATTAGGCCAAACAGATAGTTGTATGCCAGTATCCATGGGGGATTAGTATGGTATAACTAAATCTGTTTAGCTGTGTCAAAATAATGATAGTGCCTCAAACGAACAAACAAGCTGTTGTTGTTTTTACTGATTTGATTTTCTTAAATTCCTATTCAGGCACTGTTCTATTTTAAAAAGAAAATCAACAGATCTTAGAATACATGGGAAAGGCATAGCTGGCTCATGACCTGAAGGCATAAAGATATATTGTAAAAGTTAGGGGCTTCATTCTTCTTTTTTCAAAAACTACCTTCAAAATTGCAAGTATCTTTTGCATATTTCCTTTCTTATATTCCCTTGGCTAAGGGCAGGCCCAGGGATCTGTTTGCTATAAAAGGCCCATGCTACTTCCAGCACGTGTGGATGTGTGTGTGTGCATGAGCATGTGCATCTATGGGTGTAAAGCACAGGGCGTTATAGGAAATGCAGCCATTGGATATAGGATCCATTGCAGAGAAAGAAATGAGTAGAAATCCTCTGCACCACAGTTCCTGTGATTTAACACATACAGATCCTGCAATTGAACATCACATCACCATAAATTAAGTTTTGGATTTGATTTTCTTGATAGAAAAACTATTTGGGAAGGAGACAATATCGACCTTTTCTTTTAGAAAATGTCACCATCTTAAAAACTACATTTTCCATTGAAAATTTGTTTTGGTAAGAAATTACCTAATAGAGCTCTGAGCTTTCCGAATGAAAGCTTGTTGCTTTTTGGCAGAACATGAACTTGTGTTGAAACAATACTCAATTAAAATTAGCAATATTACATAAAATGGAGAAATCAAGCAGTCTATGTGCAGAAATGTGCAGTGTCTATTGGGACAGTCAAGGAAAGGCCTTAATTTCCACACTCTGTCTCCCTCCTCTTTCTGTTTTTCTTGTCTATGGGGGTTTTATCTGTGTTTATTTGTCACAGGGCCAGCGGTCAGTGGTTTATTGCAGTCACTGGTATTTTATTCTTTGATCAGTCTACAGATTATTGGTTATGATGGCAAAATACGACCTGTATCTGAGGAGCTCGTTAGCTTAATAACTGCTGTCTTGGATTTGTATACGTTTCCACAAACAGAGCGTAAACACTTTCCAGTAACGGTGACATTTGGACAGTCAAACTCCTAAGCTACAGATGATGCTTCAGCGGGAGCTGATGCTGCTGGCAGAGGCCTGGGTGCTCAGGGACTTACCTGCATGTCCTGTGCCAACACTGGCACCATGAGCCTACGGGGGGGTTTTCTGGGGCAGTTCACAGTTCTGGAGCTGCTCCGTGTCACCTTCCCATGTGCTCTTAGGTTGTGCAACAACCACACAACCGTACAGCACGGGGCGATCACCAGGGCTGGCAGGAATGCCAGCGAGGCCACCTCCATTCCCATGTTACCCTATGCAGACCTACTTAGCCATATTTAGAAGTGCAGGGTAGTAAAAACAAAACTCTGGTATTAATTCGTTGTGAACATGTTTTTTAAAAGAAAATTGTAATCATATTCAAAAACTAGTTTTTTTCTCATTCTCATAGGATTTGAAAGCATCTGAGGAGGTAAGTATGTGATAAGTAGGTAACTATGTGATAAGAAGTTTTACTCGCTGAATATTAAAAGGTGTATTGAGAACTGCAACAAAGGTACTTCACTATCCTCACGCATTTACTGAATATTAGTGCATCCTATAGCAAAACAAAGTGTATGGGCAGACCAAATTGCACATTAAAAGACAGTGGGGAAGAAAACCTCAGTGAAGGTTAACTTAAATCAATCTTCAGATGTGAGCCAGAGCCTCTAAGCTACAATTTTAAAAGCCTCAAACACTGGCTTATAGCATCCTTTAAACAGTTGGTTTTAAAAACTCTCTGTATTTATACAACAAAAGAATTTTTAAAAACGTGAATGAGATTTTTGAAGATCTGACTTAGGAGAAGTCGAGTTTGGAGCATTCAGACTTCAACCCCTCCGAGCAGGCAATGCACTGCATTTGCAAGGACTCTTGAACACAAAGAATGTAGTAAAGTCAGAGAAACCCTTTACATTCTCTTTTAAGGAGAAGAGAATCATTATCATTGTCCTTTGTGAGACTCAGAATTTGAATATTCTAGTTAAAAGGGACACAAAGGTGCTAGGTAACATTTAGCTGCAAGTGGGTAATGGACAGTTTGTTTGGCAAAAGTGATTTGTATGTTTTCATTGGTATTTCATTGTAAAATCTTGATCAGATGAAAGATAAATTAAGAGGATTAAAATTAAAGGAGCTCATTATTATGAGAGCTCATCTGGTCAACTTAATAATGAACTTGCGTAGTTCATGAGGGATTTTCCTGATTGCTGTTGGTGAGATCGCTGACCCAAGCTCTTGTTTTTAAGATTCTGTTAAAATATACATACCATCCCTGTCCCTTGAAGCCATACCAAGGTGACCACTGTATAGTTTAGGAGTCCATGCTTTTCCAGTTATGCATTTCCCGTGTTTGTAAGATTGCTTTAAGATTGTGTGGCCTTTAAATAATTTATCTTCACCTATAGGAGAAAAAAAAGTGCTTAAAAAAAGAACAACAAAGTTCTCCTTTGAGTGATGATGGGCTACTAGAACAGAATTGGAAGAGTTGCACACTGAACTCAAAGGTCCAGGATTTTCCAGGAAGTCCCCCAAAATTTCAGAATGGATCCTAGCTACATCAAGAACTGCCGTTCTTTTAGAGGAACAGGAGTGAGGGAAGGACAGTCTTGTGGCCAGAGAGCATGATGAACAAGCAGGAAAAAAAAAAGAAATCTGGTCTTCTACTGCATTAGAGCCATTTCAGACCTTACTTCATACAGCTTTGGTGCCAGGAGCTAAAACACAGAATGAAGCATTTCTGGTTCTGGAATCCCAATTGGGATTATCCAGACACAGGCACAATCTGGGTCTAGCTCATCCCATTGCAAGGTGCCGAGCAGCCCAACTAATACTGTGGTTGCCCGCAAATTGGCCTACCAGGATTGTGTCCTAAATCCCAGCTTTGAAACTCAGCTGGCAACACTCACAGACAGTATTTTGAGGTTCCTTAAAGGCCAGATTACACTTTTTATTTTGTAGCAGCAATTTGAATTTACATTTCCTGATGTTTGAAGCCTTTTTAGCTCTTTAGGAGGTGACCTGTGAAATACAAATCATTGTCAGGGTCTGTAGTTAGGCTCCTTCTGCTTTCATAGAATAATGGTACGGATCTATAAGGTTTCTGACCTTAGTCCTCCTCTTAATCTGGATACTGGTTTATGAATTTGAAAATACAAGTAAAAGCACCGTTTTTGTGCCTTAATTGACTTGTTGCTTGATGTTGTTGACTGTAAGAAACTGATCTATTAGGAGAAAAATATGACATATGTGTGAAGAACATGGTTGCTTCCTCATGTACTTCTGAGGCTTCTTCTCCCTGAATTTTGATTTCCTTTTTTTCTCTTACTCATGCTACCGCATCAGGGGATGAACTGAAGGATGGCATGTAGTACAAATTTAGGAATCTAATGGAAAAATTACAGAGTTGAATTTGGGTCAGTTTTCTGGGCTTTGGAATAGGCCCTGCTGTAGAATTCTACAGGGTGCCTCACAAGAACTTTAGAATTGCTATTTTACTCTATTGCATAATCTGTATGGAATTCTTGGTGGCAGGGGCATCGGTACACTAAAATGGGCTGAAATAAATAATTTCATAAAGAATAATCATCGGAAAAAATAGCGTTTTATTTATTTTTGTGATGGTCCTCAACCAGAAGTAATGATCTTGGTTAGATATTTGGTTAATGCTATTTTATTGAATTCAGTAGAATGGCAAAGTGGCGTAAACCTCTTTGTCTTCCTCGGTCACTGCATCAGCTTTTTCTCTAAACACCCAGCCTCCAAAATAGTGAAAAATATGATTTTTAAACCCACTTATGCCATCTTATAAATATTGTTTATCTTTTTCCTCTTGGCAGTATGTTAATTATACAGTGTTAAATGTCCTGAAATATAAATACCCTAACTGACAAAATTAGAGCATGGTACTGAGAAAACTGTGAGAGTGCTTTTTCCAAAAAAGAAATAATAGATGCTCACAAATGCTTATTGACCTTCTAGAAACTCAGTTCTGGTACTTTTCAGCACACATTAATGTGCAGCAAACCCTTTGCTGTTTGACCATCTCCTGATGCTGTTTGATCCTCAGTATTCAGTGGAGCAGGAGACCTGATCCGCAGCACATTGTACTCCAGTACATCACTTCAAACCAAGCCTTTACCATCTGTTTCAACCTCTAATTACAAATGCAAAATAACACAATTCACAATTGCATCATAAAAAAGTAAAATATAAGTGATTTAAATGCATGTGTGTGTTCCTTATGCAAGGCAGCATTCATCTGTTATGTTTTACCACCTTCTAGAAACAACTTCAGGGTGAAATTTCTCTTCGTGGAGGAAAAAAGTGATTTTGTTGCAAGAGGGTTTTTTTTTTAAGTATATTTACTGGATATTATGTCATCTTGGGATAGATCCTATGTCCAGAGCGTTCTGCCATTTTCTTACTCCTGCTGCACAGAGCAGAGAACTCCTCCAGCTAAACAGGCTCTCTACCAGTTTCCTATGAAATGCAGCCTTTTCCCTTCCTATAAATCTGTCTTTATTTGTATCATTAGATTTATAGGAATATATATAATATATATATATTTATAGGAATATACAGCTTTTTTTAAGCTGTAGATGGAAAGGCCTATTAGTTCCAGGCAGTTCATTTCCTTCCTAGGGCAAAGGTATTAGTAGTTTTAAAAGCAGCCCTTAATTATCCCATATCATGGAGCTTTTCCCAGTTCTTACATCCCAGGAGACTCCATTGTGAAGCAGTAGCTAAATGTGCCCAGCCAAAACTCAGCTTTTTTTAAAAAAAAAAATGCTTTTTTTTTCTGTTTAGGGTATTTATTACGATGAAAATAGACACAATTTTGTGTGTGCATGATTAACTTTTCCATCAGCGTGCACTCTTCTGGTTCTTCAGTTGCATTTCTTGGTCTTGACTAAGCATCTTGCGATTTCTCAATACTTTTTTGGTATTGAGATACCCCAAATTGAAGCTTCCAGCCTTCTAGACCTCTAACCTTTTTCTCTCCATACCTTCCTTGAATAAATATGAATAAACCTGAGTTTGGGAGAAGAGCAGGCTAAGAAGTTAGCCCCCTGGGGAGAAACCAAATGATTCACAGCAGCAGCTATTTGGGAATATCAGAGGGGTATTCTAAGCTCACTTCTGGCAAGCAGGGAGTATTTTAAATGTAGCATAGAGCATGAACTTCTGAACCCTGCAACATTTGGAGCCTTTCTGGGTAGTAAACTACAATCCACATGAAGTATCACATCTTGCTGCACGGCCCGTATAGCATATATGCTCACCACCTCTCCACAGCCCCTTCCTGTGCTTTATCCTGCTCTTCCCATTGCCCCCCTGTCAGCATTCTTAGAGTACGGGTCCAAGAGGTTGAACTTCATAGATTTAAAATGAAAGCTGGAAGATTTTGTTTTCCCTCTAATGTGAAAGGAACAATTAGCAAGGGCTGACACGGTCAAATCAATGGGAGACTTTTCAGCTGCTTTGAAAAGCTTTGGAGGAGGATGTAAAAGAGCAAAGACTTGCTGCTAACAAAGGCATTTGAATAGGGATGTAAAGCTGTTGATCAGACTCTCTTGGCAGACTAGATGCTAGAGGGAAATGGTCAGAACCCATAGTAGCATCACTTAAATGTGTTGTAGGGCAAGTGGTGATTTTATAACTAATGAATCTTTAAGGATTATTGTTCCTTTAATACTTACGGGGTAGTAAAGGGTTAAGAATGCAACTTGGTTATAAAATCTCATTGCAGACACCTGGCAGAGTGCTGCTTGTTTTAGCTGCAATAGGCAAAGAGGCACTGGGAGAAGGACTTGTGTCCTGCTGGGGAGCTGGAGGAGGAAGAAGGATCCCAGCTTGTGTTGAGGGCAGAGCTGGGTGAGTGCCTGGAGCAGCCTGGGCTCTGCTGGTGCTTGTGTAGGGATATGGAAGGCAAAAGGGTTGGGTATGGCCAATGGTAGCTAGCAGCATATTTTTTTTTGTCTGAAACCAAGCTGATATTTTTATAAAATACTTTAATTGCTAACTTATGCTTTCCATCCAATTTTAGTTCTTTTGTATTAGAATGAGGTTGCGCTGAGCAAGATGTCCCTTGGAGCCTATGGAGCAATCGATGAAAAACAGGCAGAGACATGTGTGGTTTTCTTCTATTTTTTGTTTTGTTTTGCTTTCTGGTTAGCAATAGCTTGTGTGGATATTGGGAACAGTAAGACTAGTCAGAACTACTTTGATGAGTTTTTCTGGAATAAATGCTGACCTAATGGGTGGCAGGTCCCAGCTGGGCTCCCACTGGCCATGTCCCCATTCTGGAGTTATGTCCCCTACTCTGGGGTTAAAGCTTCTCTTGTGGTATGGGGTTATCAGCTGGATGGGAGTTCTCATCAGTACTCCTCAAGAAGGAGTGCAGGAGTTACTGTTTAGGGATGTCTTACAGGTTTTTATGTTGTTTGTTCTAGAACTGTTAGCATGGGGACAAACATGACTATTGGTAAACATTATGGAGTTGCATATCTTTGTTTTCCTTTCCTTCCAGTCAGCTGGAGTTTCATTTCTGTAAACAAGTCATTCCATACAGTAATGGCTGTGTAGACTTTTTTTTCCCTTTTTTAAAGCTTTGTAACAGAACTTTTTCCTATGTGTAATTTGTTTTTTGAAGTTGTCAGGGAACATTTCTGCTAAGAAAAATAACAAATCCACCCATATTATGAATTGGCTTCATTTGAAAACATATAGTTCCAGATGCACCAAGATTAAACTATTTGGCAACAAGAGATTTTGGGTCCATTCCCTCTGGAATGACATATTTCTGATGAAATAATTGCTGAAAGCAATTGATTTTAAAATAACATGACCTGTGCTTAATAAAAGAAAAAAAATAAATGGCTCGGTTCACTAGGTTGCTTTTTCCCAGACTTGCTTATTGCTTTATTTAAAAGCTCATTCAGATTAGACGCATTAAGTGGTCATATTCACTAATTATGAGCTTGTCTTTTCTTTGGAAAAAGCCTGTACAAGATTTGGATTGAGGTCAGAAAGAAAAGGGATATAGTTGGCAATTCAAAATTGCAGATTTTTATTATTGTAATATCAATTGTTTGGGGTTTTTTATTATGCAAATGAATCTGGGGTACTAGAGCCTGACAACCTGGAAAACCCTGATGGTGAGAACTGCAGCAGACTATGGTGCACATGGGGGAATGGTTCCCTCTGCACGCATGGGCGTTTTTACTTTCCCAGCTGTAAAAGAAACCCGGTGCTGATGTGGTGTTTGCTGAGCTTTCCCACCCCAAAACATGCGAGTTTGAGAGGCTGCTGAGTGTGGGCCTAACCAGAGCTTAAAGCAATAATTTGTGCTTCTAAAGGAACGTGCACGGAACCTGCAATAAACTCTATTGCAATCGAGGAGATAGTTGGGGTTTGTTTTGTAAGAAAGAGTCCTAGTTTACCAGGCAGGCTGTTCAAATATCTGATAGATGATTTTGGCACAGGTAAGCTAGCCCAGCTAGGTGTGACTGAACACCTTAATAAGGAAACACCTGATGTCTGTAGCATAATTTGAGGCTGATTCTAAGCCAAGCTTTGATGTAGTTCCATGTTTTTCTGATTGCAGGCAGGCAAAAATGCAAGCTGCTGCGTAGAAGAAATTACCTTTACAGAAGCTTATATAATACTTCCTAATAGCTATGCAGCATGTTCTAAAATTTTTTCATGTCACTTCTAAATATCATCGCTATTGCATCTGTATTGCACAAGTAGGCTTGTGGTTTAAGCTTTTTCATTTTTGAGAGAAGCCATTTTTATTGTTGGTGACTTGGATTTTTTTTTTATTATTTTTAATAGAATTTTTATGGTCAGAGATATCTTTCTGGAATTTGCATTAACTGTATTAAGATAATCTCACTGGTATAACTTTATGGGGCATCCAAAATACACTCCTCAAAAAGGAGAACACTGTGATGAAAGCTTTACGATAATAAACAAGATATCAGTACTGCATCTTTAAATAGGGAGCTGTGTACAGATAGTCTCTAGTACAGGCAGTTCAGCAGCCATAATTGTGTCATTTAGGTATTTTAGAACTTGCTTTCTAGAGAAAATGGTCCTGTTTGGGGAACGTTGGTAGCAGTGTTTGGCTTGCAGGGTGCCACTGTGCACCGTGTGGTGAGAGGCTGGGCCCGGAGATGCCTCCATCCCTCTCTGCTCGTGGCCCAAGGGAGAGCATGGCACGAAGACCTGCTTGTTTGGCCCTTACCTTGCATGAAATGGTCATTCTGGAGTTACTGATCTGATCAAATATATCAGCTTCTGACTCTCATCACTGCACTCTTATTTTTGAAAAATATAGGGGAAAGTAATTCATTATTTTAGGATGTTATCTACTATATTTGTGAATATTAACCTGTTCAATAAAACTTCTTCAATAGCTTTTGCCTTTTCTGTCCTTACCTCACCCTGTATATTTTTGGATAAATCACCTTAAACTATTTTTTAATATTACATCTTAATCTTTTTTTTTTTTTTCCCTAAATGTGCCATTTATGTTAGAGAACACTGCTGCTTACCAGAATGTGAAAATAGGTTTCATTCAATTAATGAACTGGAAACAGGAAGATATTACATAGTAAATGAGGTTTACATATGATAATGTTGGATTTGTCATGTAAAAGATTGCTTCCTTTCAGTGAGCTGAAAGGACCAAATTTTGCTTTTGTGCAGCCTGTACAATGCTAATAAAAAGAGAAGACTCTATGGAAAGTATAACAATAAACTAAATCTATAATCCTAATGAGCAGGGAAAAAGACAGTGATATTTTAATACATATGTAGATCAAAATTTAGGTGGTAGCTTTGAAAACCAAAGTCTCAATCACCGCTTTGCAATCAACTCCACACGTATGAAGCAGCATATCCCTCCTGTGACTTGGATCATATATGTCCCCTCGTGCATTGGCCAGAGACACACGTGGAGGAGGAGCACCAAAAGCATTGGGATTCCCTGCCCTTTTGCTCCCATTTTGGAGAGAGTAACTTGCGTCCAGGGAATAGAAATGGGATGATCTGCTATCCCATGCTGCTTTCAAGTGCAGGCTGGATCCTCTCTTTCAAGACTACTGCATAATCCAAGGCAAAAACAGGTTGGGGAGTGTGTATGTGTGTCGTTTTGCCCTGCTCCTTCCCCAATCCCTTTCCTCTCTTCAGTAATATATAGTCGTTCCATTTCATCAGAGCAGTGAACCTTAGCTAGCAAACAAAAGTAGAGGGAATTTGATTTTTTTTTTTTAGATGAAGCACACTGGTCTGACCCCTGGTTCTTGCACATATGCTATAGATTGTTTTTCTGCCTTGTACGCTTTATTCACCATGGAGGCTGCATAAGTTTAATACAACAATCATCTCTTTTTTTTTTTTTTTTTTCCTTTTTCCCTTCCTCCAAGACCCCAGCGGCCGTGCTCTTTTCTGTCCTGCATACTCCTGTTTACTGTAGTCTCCCTCTTTACTCCCTCAGTAGCCTGAGCAAGGATTTGAAGCAGTCTCAATGCAGTGCTGTTGAGCCATATTCTGCCTGGCACAAAGGAGAGCTTTGGCAGTAGCAATGTCCAAGCCCAAGAAGCTGCCACCCACAGCTCTCCTTTTCTGCATCCATATCCAAGTAAGACTTTCTAACAAGTAAGTTCTATTCTTCCTTTGGACAGACTGGAGAGAAAAGAAGGGCTTGTGCTGGTTCCTTGGTAGCCATCCTCTACATGTACCTCTTTGTTCTTTTCTCTTTATTGCAATAATGTTGGATTTGCTGCATGCTTTGTTTAGAAAACAGCTCTGAGCTTCCTGACTGGATTCACACAAGCCTATTCGAGCAGACACAGTACTTTGATGGCTCCGAATTTACCAGTCCCCCATCCTCTACCTGTCAGAGCTGGAGACAGTTGACCTTCAGTAGCCACTTGGGTGCCAAACCTTCAGGTTGCAACAAACCTATGCCCTTCAGGTTGGACCTAAATTTCTTTCTCTCTAGAGTGAGAGAGGCTCTACAAGTCTCTTTCTCTGTGTATTTTTAGCCATGAAAATTGTCTGCAAGCCTTAAAACAAATACACTGAACTTTACACTTTTTCTTAGGCTAGTAAGCCATTCCCTGATATAATCTAAATCCTAAACGATCTTTTTCACTCTGCTGTGTATCTCTTGAAAGAAATAGCAAATGAAACAGGGCAATGAATTTAACTAAAGCAAATGGTTGTACAAAAAGGTAGGTGTACCTCTTGGTAGATTTTAATGCACATAAAATGAAAGTTAGTGATGTTGATGGAGAGACTTGCCAATCAATGTTAATAAAGGTATCTCAGTTGCTTTAGAGGATATGAACTTCTCATGAAGGTGGTATTTTTCTATGAATTTATTTTAATCGAACTTGAATTTGGAGCCACGTTGACTTTTCTATATCCAAGATCCAGTCAATTACAGCAGATCTGGGGGGAGGAGGGGAAGAGGGAGAGAGAGCATCTGATGCCCATAGGCTAACCAAGTTATTTTCAATAGATGTTACTTAAGCTTTTTGATGCCTTACTAAATGCATATTGATATGGTATAATGAAAATCAGAAATTTAATATTGTTGGTCAGGCCAAATTTCTGCTCCCTTTAGTGGGTGTATATTACCTAACAACCTAAATATTTTATGGGATACTAATTAATTTTTATTTGTATGCAGTACTTTATGGTCTTGTGTAACTTAATCCAATACAAATGTGTGTGTGTTTTTTTTTTCTTTTGGCAGTTGCTCTTATTTATTATTGCAGAAACCTAAGCCAAAGATCTGTACAAAGAAAATTTACTCATTAATTATATTTAAACAGAAGGTGGGTATATTTAATAAGTGGGTCATGCTGTAGAGTGACATCCAGTGACAATTGTAAGAGTTTGTCAGTTTGGGGCTCAGGAGAGATGAAGTTCTGGTGGGAGTGGACGTCGCTTTCCTTGGTAAGAGGGACATAACGTGCTGATCAAGGAGCCCTCTGAGGTTGGGGTGATCATACAAGCTACAAGAGAAAGGAGAATTTTTATCAGACTCATTAGCCTGTACTTTGACTTCTCACCAGCACTTGCTTCCCACTCCCTGTAGACTTATCAAGCCAGACTTTATGAGCACAGGAGCAGAGTCTTTCTAATACCCAGTCATTTTTACTGTCTTATAACTTGTTGGCAGCATCACTGAATATGTTTAAATGCAGCTTGCTTCGTACAAATATGGATGTCTAGGTTACTCCTTATACAAATGTGGCTAATTAGCTTTTGGAGAAAGAATTGTATTATCTTCCCTGACATCCTTTTTTGGTGCTCAAGTACTTTAAGATTTGGAAAGTTCTACTAATACCCAACTTTCTTCTCTGCTAAAAAGTAAACTGATTTCTCTTTCATTTTTCTTCTAGAGGACATGGAAAACAGTTAATGAGCATACTCTTAATTGTAGCCTTTCACCAACTGGAAGGCTGTTAATTATCTCTCTCCCTAATTTTCTCATTAATAAACTAAACAGCCTCATTCTGTTTCCATGAGTCATACATCTTCAGACCCTGACCATTCTTGTTGTTGTCCTTTGGACTTCTTGAATTCTTTCCAATTTCTTTCCACTTTTTTTTAAACATATGACCTTGAAACTTGATGGAGCATTCTAGACCTCAAATTAATGGAGGTAGGATAATTACCCTTGCAGTCTCACACAAAATACTCTTATTAGTTAATCACTGAAACTGCCTTTTTTTTTTTTTGAGAATGGTACCATTTCTTTGTTTAATACCAAATTCATAGTCCACTATAACTTTGAAATCCTTCTTGCTAATGCTACTCCCTCGCTAGCAATTTCCCATTTACATTTGATTTCCTTTCTGTAAGTGTAGCGCTTTACTTGGCTTTATTGAATTTCATCTTAATTTCAGACCATCACTCCAAACTGTTAATATCTTCTTGGATTTTGATCCAGACCTCCCAAGGGTTCCTGCCATCTCAGCTCCTCAACATTGCAAATTTTATAAGTGTAATCTCTCTTCCTTTAACTGAGTCATTATGAAAATATTGAACACAGCTGGAGCAAGGACATGTCCCTGTGGAATCTCACCTGAAATTTCTTCCCTGTTTGACAGTGAACCATTGATAACTACTCTTTCAAAGCAGTTTTTCAGCCAATTGTTCACTCACCTTATGGTAATTTTATCTAGTTCTAGACCATATTTCCTTAGTTTTATTATAAGAGTGTCATGTGAAACAGTATCAAAAAGCTTACTAATAACAAGATGGATCACATCTACTGTGTCTCCTTTATCCACAAGGCCAGTTATCCTGTCAAAGAGGGAAATTGAATGGAGAGTGCTGTGTGCGTGAGACTTTTTTAATCAAGCCATTTGAGTTATGACTCCTGTAATATTAGATAAATTTTTCAGAAATAAGAAACATGCTAGTTTTGCTAGGCTATTGCATTAAGATGGTTGGAAGGCTTTGCTTAAAAATGACTTTAAAATAATCTGGTAGTGTTAGATTAAGAATAAATTTTTGAATGCCAAACGCCATTATCTGACTGTTACCAAAGGCAAAAATTAGGGTTGGAGCAACAAGCCTTTCTTCATAATAGTGCCTTCTTCTTTTTCAAGCTCATCAGTAGGAAGTGGATTTAGAAGTGCTTTAAATTATTTCACATCACTTACTGGTAATCTAACCAGCATGTACTGTATGTATCCTAAGTGCTGACTTTTTTCTTTTGCATTTTTAAAGCATAAGAGGAAGAGCAAAAGAACTTTTTATTCCAAGTCATTCTGTAATTTACGCATTTTTGTATCAACCCACTTACTAGTGCCATACATAAGTGCTTCCTCTGAACAGATTTAATTTTTAATTTTCCTGAATCAGTGTTAACCAGGAAAAAGGTAATTGTTGTCAAGAGTATTCAAACTGTCAGAATATCATTCAATCTAAAAGCTGTTAGAATCTGTGCAAAAGTAATTACTGAAACTCTATTCAACTGTAATAATAACCTGCCACTGATGACAGCAATTACTGGGGAAAGTGTAATAGAAATCAAAGGCGCATTTTTCTCTGACAAGTACATTTCTAACTAAGGTTTACATTGGTTGAATAGTGTTGACAATGATGATGTGCTGTATCACTCTTAATCATGGTTGGCATGATGTTACAGTTCGAACTGCTCTCTGTTAGAGGGGGACTAATTGCGTGTTTCATTTGACACTGTCCATGCTTTCTGTACATAGGAATATATATTATAGAGGAGCAGAGTTTGTGTTGTGCCTCATTGCCTGACTCGCTTCCTTTTTAAGTGTGGGTTAAAAGTACTTTTGCATTTAACATGAAGACTCCAATTAGGATAAAGCAGTTAGGTCAACTTCTAGTATGTGCAAAACATGGAGGGATATGGGAAGGATCATGGTGCCAGGAGTCAGCCCACCTTCTGATCTCTGGCTTTTGAAAGTCATGGGGGAGCCTCGTCCTGTATTTGCCCTCCCAAGAAATAACTTTCTAATCAATTAAATTGGAGAAGATGGCTTGGTGCTTCAGGTTAGTAAGTCACTGCAACAGGGAGTCTGAGAATCAGAGTAGATTCTCTTCTCTCTGCTTTTCCTCTTCTTCCTCCAGTAAAATCTGAGTGTGCCTCCCTTCAACACAATTCAAGGTTTAGTTTCCCTCATGTGTGCCAATAAGAATATCTCTATGGGCTCTGGACTTGTCAGGAGAAGATCTAGTTGTGTGCATCATTTCGAGAATGAGCAAGAAAGGACATCCTTATCAACAACATTCACTTCTTTCCCGATGAATCTTGCCCATGTTTTCAATTATGGGTGAGGTGATTTCTCCAAACTTTTTTTTTCCTCCCCATTGAGAGTACTTGCTTGGAACAGGTTAACTTCAGAATAATCCATATACAAAATTTCCTTTAAATGTCTCCTGTCACAGCTCCCTAGTTTAGGGAATGTGCTCAGAAGATTTTTTTTTTTTTCTTTTGGAGCAACATGTTGGCAGCTCCAAAGTGCTGCCCAGTTGATCTCAAAATGATTCCCCAAATATGTCCAAGCACAGCAGGAGAAACTAATTTTATCAAGCTTTTACTGGCTTTGTGTCCAGCCAACTAAGGATAAAATACATAAGAGAAGAGATGCAGTTCCAGAACTAAGGTAACGCAAGCAGCCTCAGGATACATTGATAAGGCTTTCATGCAAGAAATTAGGTCCACTGATTTTCTTTTTTCTTTTTTTCTTTTTAATGGAGTGGAAGTAATGAAGAAAACTGGATGACATTGTGTAATTAATCATGTTCCTGTTGTGAGGATTGGTTTGTCCTTCATATGCTTCTGCAATCCATGAGTCCGTGTTTGGTGAAAGGTTGAAACTGTATATACATTGCACAATATTAGTTCATGGCAGATGCCAGGTTTCTTTTATCACTGAATCTTAGTAGAAAAATGTGCTGCAGAATTTGGGAGAAGGGTATGAAAACATGGAAGTGACCAGTCTTTTTCTGAGGCCACAAAATGGGCCATATCCATAAAAGCGAATCCAAAGTGTGTGTGCAACTG
The DNA here is from genome assembly GCF_059628265.1 of Tinamus guttatus. Classification (NCBI taxonomy): domain Eukaryota; kingdom Metazoa; phylum Chordata; class Aves; order Tinamiformes; family Tinamidae; genus Tinamus; species Tinamus guttatus. Next base: position 2,452,995 of record NW_028289621.1, read on the forward strand.
TATTGCACTTCCAGGAGGATTTCCAGGATAGTTTTTGGGGTGGTAGTGCACTGGACCAAGATTCTCTGACCATCCTGAAATTCCATTTCCCTAAGATATTTCAGAGGCGTTACAAACTGTTTACATGTGCTTTAATGTGCACATATGGGGTAGTCCCCCTAGACTCATGGAGAGATCTCATGGACTCGAACACGTGCGTAATTGTTCAGAGAATCAGGGCCTTGTTGGCTCCAGATAGGAAACTGCCAGGGGGAGTTCATTGTACCAGTCTACTTATTGCACTAATTGCCTGTTTATGTTTTCTGACAGCCAACGCTACCCAATAATTTTTATAAACAGAGGCTCTTTCACAAAATCTACTAAATAAGTCGCAGCTCTTGAAAACAAAAATGATTCTAAAGGAAACTTGATATTTCCTCTTTTTTTTTCTACTGATTCTTAACAGTTGCATCAGATTAGGTCCCTGGTGTTCTGTTAATATGTGGCTCTCTCTTATTATAACAATAATACAATTCAGCTCAAAACATGTGTTAAAACACTTTTAGATTTTGTGCACACCTTATTAATTATACTAACTACAAAATGATGGTGTCTTTGACAATCATCTCTATAAACTCTTTAGGTTTCTAAAATGATGGACTACCTGAATAAAGGTAGTGCTTTTCTGGTTTGCTGAGCAGTTGCAGGCAGGCATTTGTGTAACTACGTGATACGTATATTTGTGCACGCTGTGCTGATAAGCAGTTGCACTTCATTCCGTAGTTGAAATAAAAGACGTGAGAGTGATTAAAAACAAACCACCCCAAGACTTCCTCCTCGATCTCTGATGAGTTTTCTACCTTGGAGAAGAATAATGCGAGCTCCATCTGAACTACAAGATAAAACCGTCCGTGCCAATTCTGTGCTCAGAATTGCTGCTGGCTAATTAAAGCTTGCTGGAGTTTTTCCTTAGAGGGTTGCAACCGCAGCAAGGTGGGTAGGTGTTTGGAGAAGGGGGCCACGCGCGCAAGGTGAGATCCCCGTGGTGGCTCTGCGGTGAGACGGGACCAAAGTCACATTTCCCAGCGGGTGCGAAGGGAACTTGTGGGGACAACAAGCTGGCATTCAGCCATGCATTCCAAAATTACTCAGTAAGGTTAAATGCAGCTTTCTGAAGGGCTTGAGTTATGCTTTGCTCCGTGTGTTTTCCTGTACGTTTTTCTCCTGTAGGATGAAGGTACGTGGGGCTGGGCTCTGTCTCCACTGGTGGATGTTGGTGACGTGACCATTAGCGATCCCGTTGCTCCATCACAGTGGTAATAGGGGATAAGATGTTTAATCAGATTTATAGGAACTCTGAGGCAGTAACAGTCTGAGGGTTTGGTAAATTCACACATTAGTGTAGGTGGTGCTTCCATATCCACGGATTGCATCCGTGTGAACTGCAGATGTAAACATGTGAGCTACACATGGTCAGCTTTTAAAAGGATTTAGGCTTCTGCAAGTATACTTGTACACTTGGGGATTTGAGATGTTACTATTACAGGTGACAATTTTTCCCCCTTAGCCCTTTGTCTTTCCATGCTATATTTCCAGTCGGCATTTAAGAAATGCGTATTAAGTGCTTAAAGTGATTCTTCCCCAAAACAAGATGGTATTCTTCCCCAAAACAATCACTTTGACTTTCTTTTACATGTCCTTAAGATTCCTATTTTAAAGCTTTTTCCCTGAAAATCTGAGGGTCACAAATCGTTTAGCTGTGTGTGAGCTGAGACCAAGAGCAGAGTCTTTAGTCTCAGAAACTGAGACTTGAAGAAAATATTGAAGATCACAAGTTTCTGATTAAAATTATCAAGTTTGACAATCCAGTGTGAATGCTAGAAAATAATGAAGTGTAAATTATAAGGCAGTCTTGAAAACAGCAGAAGTGATGTACCACAGTCTGAAATCAAGTCTCTTCCTCTCACTTGTTTTATAGCCCTTGCCCCTCTCTTTCTTCCTTTGTTGCTCTATGTTGAGGGTTTTCTGTTTTGTTTGATCTCATTGTTACCTTTCCTATTTGCTTTAGCAGCAAACAAAGGAACTGGTAATTGCCAAAAAAAAAAAAAAAAATTAAAAAAAAACTTACAAAAATTAACTGAGAGAAGGCAATAGGAATGTGAATTATAGTTCCAGTACTGGAGTTCTCAGGCACCACTACAGCTAGCAGGGCTGGAAGGTTTTTATATCTGTGGGCTTAAGTGTCACTTCAGTTATAACTTCTGCTTTTGAACTGATTCTTTTTCAGTCTTTTTGTTCCTTTACCAGAGATTTTGGGGGAAGGGTATTTATTTCCTGGTATTAGTTCATCTGATATGCAAGACAAAATTCTGTTCTTATGACAAAATGTGCTGAATTCACTACTGGGGGTTAAAGCTGTATTACTGTCTTGGGCAAGACTGTTGTTCCAGGTATGTGGAATGGGGTTGTATTTCCTACTTGCTGCTGAAATTTCTTCTAAGAGCTCTGGCCCAAAGATGGTATCAGCTGCTGCTGCTTTCTTTGTTTTTTCTTTTTTCTCTGATTTTCTAATAATGCTACAGCAGTTTACATGAGCTAGTTGGCTGCTGATATGCTAGTTTACATCTGTTCAAAATAAGTAGTAGTGCAGATCTGTTATTGGGAACCGTCTTCTCTAGAGGCTTCTCATTATAGTAGGAGACTGAGGAGGAATAGGAAAAAGAATGAAATGGAATGAAAGTGCCAGTTATCCGATTAGGCTTCTGGAGATCTGGAGCAGACAAGATGTCTTTTGACTGTAGAACAGGGTAGTGCCCGCAGCCCATTTTCTTCTCTTAAATATTTCACTTACTCTGACGAGTTTGGGTAGCCCTGGAGCTTTAGTTTCTCTTCTAGCAATGATACCCTGTCACGAATATTTTTGCTTTTATACTAAGTTCATGTTAGCCAAATTGAATACCTAATAAGCAGGAGTACCTGGCTTATAGATGCATCATTACGGTTTTATCCTGGAGTGACCATCTCGGATGGATAATCAGGGAGAGAAGAGTATTGAGGACAATCAGGGAATTTGGATGTGTGGCAGTAAGGACAACATCTGCCTTGCATATTCTGCTTGCCTCCATAATCATGCATAGCTTGCTATTGCTCCAGGAGTTACTCAAGCATATAATAGAGTTTCAATGAGTTCAAACCTCCTGTTTTAGATGGTGTTTTAGTGAGCTGTTTTTCTGCCTCAGCATGAATTAGATTTTTCTAGCCCTGTCAGTATCCTGGGGAAGTGCATGGAGAGCACGGAGGAAACTGTGGCTTGTAAGTGTTGAGAATGCACAAGCGCTGCCATTTTAAAATGCAGGAAACAAAAAATACCTGAAATGCATCCATGATGTCTGCTCAGCAAGCCTCTGTTAGTGCAAAATAACACTAAAAGCATGAAATGGGTTTCTAACCCCAGAATGCCTCTTCCCAGGGCACAGGCTCATGCTTTGTCCTGGCTCAGATGAACTCCCTCCACCTTCAGCAGACCCAGGATCTCCTCCAAGGAACAGGAATCCCAGACAGAAATTGTCCCCAAATATTTTACTTGGAAGTTTTATTTGTAGCTCCATAATGACAGTTCAAGGAATTTATTCGGTTTTAATATGGTCACATGGCGAGTCACTGGCAATGAAGCTGGATAAAATCTTGGAGTCTCACGCTATGTTGCCTGGATCTTGTGCAATTTGTGTTGAAACACTCTAATAAGAAATGATATGAGAGAATATATTAAATATTTGTGTGCATATGTTATATTAAATAAATTTAGCCTAAGTAGGTAAATAACTTATGCAAAACAGTAATGGAAACAGTGTCTGTGGCAGTGAGAGCTGATGCCCCTCAAGCCTAGCTCATGCCATCCTCTTTGCCTACCCTTGTAAATGCACTGATAAAGCAGTGTATGTTCATGCTCCTAATTCCTCTCAGCCAGGTTAGTTTAAACTGTTTGAGTTACTGGTCCCAGCTATCCCAGTTTTTAAATGTATATATTTTGCCTGAAGAGGAACTGCTTTGCCAACAGATCAGTTCAAAACCTCCAACAAGAGGGTTTTAATGAGCAGCTGGGGGAGTAGCTGCTCGCCTGGCACAGGCTGTTCCTGAAGCAGCTCTCTGTGCATATCCTTAAGACATTTCAGGAGTCTAAGCAAGTTTATATACTTAAATCAAATTAGAAGTGACTTCAGGTGTCTCACTGCTTTAAGCCATTTAATTCTGCAAGACTGTGTGGTGCCCACATCTGCCATTAGCACATCTCTAATGATCAAGACTGGACTGTTCAAATGAACTTCGGCCAACCAGGCACTCAAATCCTGTAGGGAGCCAGCAGCACCGATTTGGATACATCACTCCATGTTCTTAATTAGGTCCCAAAATCCCAAAGTAAAAAGTGTTTTAAACAATCCTTGTTTAATTGCTATCTAACTTAGATAACTTTTTTCCTGAGGATTTTCAGCCTAGATTCAGAAGACTGCATCAGTCGTGCTCTTAGCATTAAGCACATAACTTCATCTCTCTAAAGCAATATTATTAGCAGGCATGAAGTTGTATGATCTGAAAGTTAGAGGAGTGCTTAAAAAGTTTTGCTCAATAGAGGTTGAATGTGAAATAGGTATTTTTGAACTGTTTCACCAGGCTCTTAAGGACTGGGGTCTTCTAATAACTCTGAGAAGAGCATCAGACACCGAAGAGGGTTCAGGAGGGTGCAGCAATGGATTAGAAAAGTTCCCATCTTTTTAAACATACGGAAAGGAATCTCATCCTTTTCTTCAGGTGGGTTAGTGAGAGATGGCTGTTTATCCAAAAGTGCTGTATGTAAATTTTCCATTTCTTTCTGTATATTCGGTCACTCAGCAAATAAGCAGATCTGGCAAGCAGATGTGCTTTGGGAGGCTTCTCTGTGCTTTCTTGGAGGGGAAAATTTTAAAAAATTAGAATAAACTTGCTAAGGGCAATGCAATGCTCAGTGCTTTATTAACCATTGTTCTATTATATGACCTATCATTCTACCTTAATACATGCACTGCAGAAACTAGAGTACCCTTGTTTTAGGAATAAGAAACCAGTGCAGTTTGTCTTATTTTCTCTGGTGGAAAGCATGCCATTATTGTCACACTCTCTGGTTATATTTAATGCAAGGAGGATACAAGTCCTTTTTTTTTTTTTTTAAAAAGTCACTTCACTGGTACTCTATGCATTTTTATTCTTGAATATTAAGTCTCAATTTTTATAGCCTTAGCTCAATCTGTGGCTTCATAAAACATCATAAATTGGAGCTTAGCTTTACAGGCGAGCAAGATGATTTGATAAGCATGGGATTGCCCCTACTACATCAAATAATGTTTCTTCTCTTGGAATCCAGAAGCACTGAGTTATGGCACTGGTGCACTAGCCAGCAAAGAAATATAAGAACTGCCATGCAATTAACTATTTGCATCTTGGCTCTTTTTTCTTTCCTTTTTTCTCCCCCTTTTATCCCCTTTCCAGGTGTAAAAATAGAAGTTCTTTTTACCCAGGGGTTTTCTTCCAATTTTACCTCACTGCAGAGTCAGTTAAGTGCATTCTCTTATCTGCACAATCATTATCTATAATTTACATGCAAGAAGCAACAGAAACTTTTAGGATGAAATGAATGTAAAACCAGAAACCTCTGCCTGTTCCATCATCCAGCTTTGCAAGTACAGTAGCTGTGTCAGTGACTGTATTAAGAGCTATTAAAATGGCTTTGATGTATTGCTGGGTTTTGGTATGATTTCCTAGGTTTTATTATTCCTCTGACTATCATTTGCTATTTTTAAATGGGTGTAGTATTATGGGATATGAGCCGTCTGTCCTTCAGAGGAGACTCTACCAATATCCCTTCTGCTCGTCTTTGGTGACTTGTACAGGAGCATGTTAAAGATCCCATGGTAGTTCGGTGTCCTAGCCTCCATTTATGCTATTTATCATCAAAGGTGATTCTGCTATTGAAGGTTGTTTGCAGCACGGGGGCTGCATGCTGAGCAATGTGCAGGTCCATGGCTCACTTCACCTTCATCCTCCCAAGCAGAGGACACCTATGTTTCTCCCCAAATTCTCCATCAAATGCTGCCCGCCTGCTCATTCCTTCCCTTCCTGGTGCAGGGGCATCAGCTCCAAGTGCTGTCCTCATTGCCATTCCCTTTTCCTCCTTCCTCTGAGAGTTTTCTATTTCTTCTGTCCCTGGCGAGTGCTGGAGCACCCCATTTTTCCCAAATCCTTGTCCTTCCAGACTCCTTCCCTGTGGAAGGGGCAGTGCTCGCCCTCCAGGCAGCCCTGTCTAAGGACACTGCAGGATCAGTGGCCTCGTGGGCCACTGTGGTGGGTTTTAGGGCTAATCCAATGCTTGGATGAGGCATGTTAATGGGGAAGAGGAAAAGAGGTTACTGATAAAGTAGCATTTAGTGAATACTAAAAAGTGTTATTTCCTTTTTAACAGAGTTGCCTGGAAATCATTTGATTTCCCTATCCAGGGGGAAAAAGAGGCTTAAGGTCTTACTGTCATCCCCAGAATTGAATGAGCTCATAGGCTTACAACTTAGAATTACAAAACTCAAATCCTGCTTGTTATTATTATTATTATCATTGTTATTATCATCATTTTCAAATCTAACAATATGTGGTGTTCTTCTACACCCGAGTTTTGGGAGTCAGTGTTGCTTATCTTGATAGCTCTCTTTACAAATGGCATTTATCCTCCATTGTTTACCAAAATTAATAATAAGAGCCTTTCTTTTTTCTTGTCTGTCACACTGATTAGTCTTTGCTTAAATTTATTTTAGGTCAAATCTGAAATGACAAAACTGTCAAAATGCCAAGGTACCTCACCTGGCTCTTCAGCCAGCTCTGTTGCAAGTACAGCTATTTGTTTGTTTTTACACTTTATTTGGCTTTAATTCTTTTTTTTTTTTTTTTTTTTTTTTTGCTTCACCACTAGTAAGATGCCACAAAAAGACTGTTGGCCAAACTGCTGGTTCTCCTTATAGAGAAGTTATCCAATGTATTGCTGGCAGTGCCTTTAGGGGGAAATGCATAAGTTGGAAATCAAGCTTCCAGAAAAACAAACAGCACTTCTGATTAGTATCTCATATTGTTATCCTTCCTGCTTCATTTGTTTTCCAGATGGGCGAAATAAAGGTCAACAACCCTAGGGCAACAATCTGATTTGAAAGAAATTTCCCTTTCAGAAATCGCATTTGCAAAAATAGCCATAACCAAGAAATGAGGAACATTTTAAGAAATTGGCAGATCAGACTAATCTTCCATGTAGTTTATCTTCCTGAATTGGTTATATTTTATTGTCCATGCAAATGCACTGATAATCCACTTAGTGTTTTTTAAAAAAATCATTTTTCCTTTATTCTAATTTTGGTATGATTATCATCATGAGAGGAGATAAAGGGGATTACGGTGCAGTTGGTTTAAAGAGGCAAGTTTTAGGCTGATATAGCCATGGTTTCCCTGGAGGGGAAGTCAGAGCTGTCATGACTTGCATTGGCTGCAGACTCCTGTTCGTGGCATCCACCTCCTCCTGCTCCCGCGTCCTCAGCATCCCGGGACACACTCCAGGCTCCCACTGGTTTATTCCTGGCTGCTTCGTGTGCCACCAATGCGCCCGGCCAGCGCTGCAGAGCCCCTCTCCATGGGGTAGGCAGGTCCCTTATATCCCTCTTGCTAAAAAGGGAGCAGAGAGGCTCCGTGAGATGCCCCACAGCAGAGCTGTGAGCAGGGCCCAGCTCTGCAGCACGGCAGGGCCGTGTCCAATGCGTTCGGTCATGGCACTTCTGACATTAACGTGCTGTGGCTGCGGAAAACCGGGAATCTGGATAGCCGGTTGCCGCTATCTGACTCCAGCCGGTGCCTTCTAGGAAAATGTGGGTCATGTCTCCCTCTAGGGGCTCATAAAGAGGATAAAATCCAACTTCCACTTGCTTTGAAAGCACTCGGAGTCTAATTTTGGCAGTGATCCTATGCCAGCGAAAAAAGCATGTTTAAAGCATTTAGGAACTGTAATATAATATGAAGTATGTACCCATGGAAAATGCATTTTTAGAAGTTCCAAGTTATGTTTAATAAAGGTTTCTGGCAGAAATGAAATTTGTCTTGTATTTGGGTTACATGGAGGCTGGACTAAAGCCGGTCCTTTTGCTAAGGATGGAACAAGGTCAAAGTAGTCTCGTTATTGCTCTTTTTGTGCCTTCCAGCTTGGGCAGAGGAGATGCTGCTTCTGCATGGGAGGTGGAGAAGGAGGTGTATGCTGGTAAGCTCAGCCCTTTGGAGAGGGATACAGCTCTTGGAGAGCCTGTTCCAGTGGTACCTCTAGGTGTCTTTGGTAACCACTAGTGCAGCCTCAATGCGGAGGTTGGGAGAGGACGTGGACGCAGTCTCTCAAACCAGAGGAATAAAATTGTTCAGAACTTCAAGCTGTTATTTCAATGTTTTCTTGAAATGGAAGCCTGGAAGCATCCAACTGAAATGAAATGTTTAAATTCATTCCAAACAGTCCATCAAAACAAAGCTGGAAACTATACTTGCAAGACACAGGAAAATAAGTTATATGTCTCTAATTTTAATTGTAAACCTAATGAGTACTGGAAAAATAATCTAAAAATATCAATTTGTGTGTGTATATGTGTATACACTTACATGTGTATGTGTATACTGCTTATTCAGTTGTAGTCCATTTGTTTGTTACCGATCAGGACTGTAACAGAAATAAATCATTGCCGTCCATGCCATTATCGTGGTAGGAAGCCACAGAGGAATGTAAAGGCTCCTGTCTTGCAGAAAGGATGTTTGTGTGTGTGGAGGCTGATGAGGTGTCAGGCCTGGGGCGCTGGGGGCCTCCCTGGGCCTCAGCAGTGCCAGCAGGTGGGACAGGTTCTGGCTGCAAGGTCCTGCCCTGCTGCCACCAAGAGCCACCTGTGCTGGACAGTCACCAGAAACACATGAAGATTAATTTCCTCTTGATATATCGGAGTATATGAGAAGGAAATGCAAGCAGCAGTGACACATTGCTGCAGACAAGTGGCCTCTACCCTTAGGAAGGGCACACGTAAGGCAGCAAATGGGCAGATGAATGTTCTTAGAAACTGGGTATGATGACTGGAAAGCAGCATGAGGTGCCATGAATGAGTTGAGAAAAGACTATTTATGTCATGTCACATTAAGTAGGGGAGAGCTGAGTGTTCAGATGGTTACTTGGTAGCCAGAAGCTCAGATGACTCTGGAATGTGTAAATAAGTAAATAAATACAGGTAGGGGAGAGAATGATTCTGGCACTGCATTAAGGACCAATGCTGTGAAACACTGGCTGTTGTGTGGTGGGTTAATTGTATTCAGGTGTAAAGGCTGCTGTGGAGACAGAAACAAACAAAAAATGCACAAAGAGGGAAGGTTGGAGGTATTTCCCACATGCTATAAATTCTGGGCCTAAAGAGTTGGTATCTAAATGGGGATTTAAGCCCAAGTTAGGTGTTTGTACTGCAAGACCAGCAATACTTGGAAGCATTTTTTTTTCTTTTCAAGAACAGTAGCAACAATGCTCTCCATGTACTTTTGTTGTTATTAGTAATTATTTTTATCCCTGCCTCTTGTAAGGAGTGCCTCAGAAGGGTTTGTTGGTCCTCAGGCCTGTCTGTGCTGCTCCACAGCGACCTCTGCGTTCAAGGACGGTGCTGGAGCTGAGCGTCGCTGCAAACCTGTGTCAGAGCAGCATGATCAGTCAGAAAAAACACAGGAACCTAGTGGGCAAACCTTACCCTTAAATGCAAGGTCTGATTGTCACCTACAGAGATATCTAGAACATCTCCAGCTGGATCCCTGTTTTATATAGCGTATTTTAACTGTCCTTGCAGAGAGTTGAACCTCCCTATAATACCAGTGCTATTTAAAATGCAGGAAAAGCTTTTTGTTTTTTGCTTTTCAGTCAAATGCCAGCTCTAGAATTGAGCACCCAAGAGGCTTTCGGAGCCTTTATTCGCCAGGTCTGATTTAATGTGATCAATGGTTCCAGTGTTAATAGCCCATGAATATTGCCTTTGGACGTAGTGCTGCTTCTTGATGATGTAATTCTAGAAATAATGATCTGCCATTGGAGTTTGGTGAATCAGGGCCACAATAAGCCTTGGATTTCTATGGCAACAGAATTCTTGAGACTTAAAGAAGGTGGCCTAAGTCCAAGTATCTCTGACTGTATTTTGTGGCTGCTGTGGGTGCTTGCTCAGATTTTCTGCTGATTATGCTAGAGCAATATTACGAAGAATTTATGCATAATGGACATAAATCTCACTATATGAGCCACCCGAGAGGCAAGAAAAATGGTCTCTGTCAAGGATCTACATATAGAAATACATTAAACAACAGCTCTCTGAGGATCAGAAGCTTCGGTTTAGGAGGTAGGTTTGGGGAAATAATGAAGAATAAAATTAGCACTTTGGCAATGTATTAAGCCTTTCTGTGGGTTTTCACTGGCATATTTTTATAGTCTTAAAGAATAAATGGTGATGATCATAAATTTCTCTAACTTTTAAGCTGATCTTCCACAGCAAAATGCAAAAAGCTTTTTGTGTGTGCCGCCGTGGAGTTGGAGCAGCTATTCATCTGGGACTTCAGACCACCGTTGTAACTTCCAATTAGCAAAACATACATTAAAAGCGGCCGCTTCCCACTATGGGAGGGCTGCTGATGGCCGTGATTAATGGCTGCACATGTAGCAGATCGCTCATATTTCTGCACCCGGGTCTTCACGGAGCTATTTGTGGATTGTCAACACAAACTTGGGCAACCCCTGGTTATCAATCAGAGGCGGGATGCTTTTTAGAGCGTGATTGCGGCTGTTAATTACAGCACATCTCCTGCTCCACCAGGATGTGCACAATATTTTTCAGGGACTGAGAACTGCCAAATGTTGTTGATAAAGCTAGTTTAAAAGCAAAATCATAAAATGAAAGTATGCTCATTCTTTTCAATGTGTTAGTTATTACAAAGGGAAGCGTGATGTTATTAAAGTGTTGTACGAGCCTTTCCCCCATCACGTTTCAGTGGCTCTGGCTTTGTTATACATATTCTCATAAATTATTTTGTTGCTATAGCAATACTTTACTGGGGGCCTAATCCTTTCTCATTTTCAGTGAAGCCCTTTACTTTGCTCTGTCAGTGAAATGGGGCCTTTGCTCTGGCAAATTACCTTTCAAATTACATCTCTAGATTATGTTTGCTTTTGCTGTTCAGTGCTAATCTGGATTAGGGAATTCTAATTTGGGTTAAAATAGATTTGGAAATTCTTAGTATGAAGAGATCATGTGTATGAAATCATTATGTATATGTCACTATATATAATGCTATATACTTTTCAATCTATATGGATTTTCTCATGCTCTAAAGTCTGCTGTATAGAGGGGAAGGCAGTGGGGAAACTCCGTATGTTCTCCACTTAGTGCTGAATCATGCTCTGAATTATAACCCTTCTCATTTTTTAAGAAATATCTTTCAATCAAAAATTTGCTGTTGCCAAATGACGCATCTATTATCCTTTATATCATCCAGTGAAGTTGAAAGCTGGTCCTCTGGTCTGTCTTCCTGCCTGTACTGAATTGTTTCTCATAAACTAGTCTCTGTTCCCCTTATTTGCTTCAATCTAGTTTTATATGCAGCAAATAATGGCTTTTCCACTGTTTTCTGAGAAATCTCTCTTACAAGCTAAATATCTCCCTATTGAGTTTTTTTTTCTTCCACTTATAAGAGCTATCCTAATTTTTTCCCTTTCTTAATTTCATTCATCATTCCAGTTCCGAGCTCTTATTACCTTGCTAAATATTCTCTCCCCCTGTTTGCTGTTAACGCTTTTCAAATATTTGTAGACTGCTATCATGTCCCCTGCCAAGCCCTTTGTATTTAGCTCTTTTAATCTTCCCTGGGAAGGCAGTTCCCCCCAGGCCCCTCGTCGTGTTTGCTGCTCTCCTCTGAGCTCCCTGCAGTTCGTCCGTGTTTTCCTGGGACCCGGGAGGGCCGCGTTCCCAGGGACATGGACTGCTGGAGCTGCTGGGAGCTTGCACCGTGTCTCCGGTGCACCAGGAGCTGGTGCAGGTGCCTTTGCAGCTGCTCTGTGCTGCTGGACAGCCCTCCTGGGGAAGCTGGAGATGGGATAAACCAGTGTCACAGGTGCTGTTTCCCAAGCAGGGGTTTCCCAGGTGCTCCCATGCTTGTATTGTGGACTGGAGGTGAGATCCCATGGGCTCCACTCAAACCTTTTTGTACTCGCATGGCATCAGGAGCCAGTAGTTGACCTTAACATATAGAAGAAGAAGTGGTCAAGCCGCTCCCATGTTTTGGTTTATAAAGATGGGTGAAATGAGGCTTCTTTATGGCCAGGACAAACTGCTGCAGGTCCTGCTGGATCTTCAGAGATGACCTGCAGCCTCGTGTAAGGCAGGTGCATAGAAATCCCCTCTCTCTCCCTGATTGCCCCTTGTTTGCATTAGTGCAATGCCTTACCCCTGCCTTTAAAGTCTTTCTGGTGTGTAAGAGCAGAGACTTCTTGCTTAGCAGTTGGAGTCATGCCATATTTGTAGCAAAACCACTTACCTGATGCACATTTTCCATCTTGCTTGCCACCTGCAAAGTTCCTAAGAAGCAATCTTTTGATGTCCTCCATTGGAATAGATATTTAGGATTTGATGGCTGTATATAAGCTGTTTTCAAAGCAAAAGGGGTTTTTGTTTTTGATTTGCTTGTATTTATTATTTAATTTTCTCTTTTATTAATTTTAAAAAGGAGGAATTTAGGAGTAAGACCAGATTCTGATGAAATGAAAGGTTAATAAATATAATTCAAGTTGGTGAGTAACAGAAAGCTGCTCGTGAATGGTAATTAAGTGCTGGATTCTGATACCGTTGCTTCACATAAAAGCATTTTTCAGCAGAAATGGTCTTACAGAAGACCAAGGGATGACTTTTGAATAAGGATCAAATCAATAGTCGGTCACTATTTGTTGAGAACGGACTTGAAAGTCCAGCTGTGCACGGATCGGTTTGAATCTTAAATTCAGCCAGAAGGATTTTAGTCAGTGGCAAGAGGTGACTATAAGCCACAACAGCTTGGTTAGGATCACACAAATTGGCAGATATTTGAATTCCAGCCAATTTATTCCTAGCCTTTCCTATGGGCAAATCTATTCACATGCCTCAGCTCTTTCAACTATTCTCTTTTGGGGAGAAGCTTCCACCTTTGTTACCTCTGCCTTCCTAACTGGCAAAGGCACTTGTCTTAACTCCTGCTCTATTGTTTTAATGTCTTCATGTATTCTTGCTTAAGGCATAAGGTCATTTGTACAGTGAAATTAAGCACTAATATCTCCCTTTCTGAATGCTCGCAGGGACCACGATGGAGCGGAGGAAGGAGCTTGTGCCACACGTATCAGCTCCCTTGTCTGAAATGTCAGAATGACGTAAGCAAATGTTGTATAGAGCCAAGCATTTTAAGAGGGGAAAAAAAAAAAAAGTTTGCTGAGCTCATATCTTAACACCTTTTTGTTAAATTTCAACTAAAATCAAAAGTCACTATGATCCTGACCCAACCTAATATTGATCCCATCTCAGTATCCTAATAACAGTAAAGTTGGTGGTGCGAATTTTCTTTCCAGAGTTTTATAGAAGTGCTTTTTAGTAGATTTTTACCAGTATCTTCTCATTTCTCTTTTTCTCTCTCTCATTTTTTTCTCCTTTTTTCTCCAAAGCAACAAGTTAGTTTTCCATTTTGAAATAAGAAGAAAATTACTTGAGGTTAGGAAAAAATCTTGATAACTCTGTATCTTGAGGACACAAAAAATTCACAAATTCATGGATTTTTCTTCAGAATATAAGTGATGAACTGTTCAGGATCAGTAATCATCAATTTGTCATTATCTATGCAATAGACCTAAGTTCTAATTTCTTGACTGGAATCTGTGTTATGCTGGAAGAGGTTCTGGGAAAAGGCAAAAGCACCCTAGGGACTGAGACCAATTTTACTGCCTCTTCTCTGAAGATGAAATTAGTGGTTACCCCTGAAACAGCTTCTCTTGACACAGGACTCAAATCTTTGCATTGAAAGAACCCAGGTTCCTTTTGAAGAAAGGACACCCTGTTTTATCATACATCTATTCATCTTAATATAAGCGTTTTATGTCTACTTCAGAATTCAGGTTATCTTGTACAAGTCACAGTGAAGTACAACTCTTGTTATTTTGAGGCATGGATGATGCTGCAAAACTTACTTCTCTCGCTACATTTGGGATCTTCTTGCTTTCCAGGCAAATTAGACAGAAGTTACTGCAGTGATTGCTGATATCATGTGATAAAACTTCTGCTTCTAGTGCAGGAGATTTCACGTGGCATTAGGCACACTCAACATGTGAGAAATCAGGGGAAAACCACACCCTGTATTTGAAACCATCTGAGAATTGCATGTCTTAAATTGATTTTCTGCTGTCTCTGAGCAATGCATACGTAGGCATGTTGCATTATTTGTGTTCTAGCAGCAGCATATAGGCCAACTTTGAAATAGAAATAAGTTACTTTGCCAGCCAAAGTGTACAGGAGGTGGAATCCACCAAAATGGACCACTTTACTGTTCAGCCTGGCTTCATTATCACTGGAAGTCAAGTTCACTGTGGTACAGCACTTTTCTTCGGGTCTTCCACCTGAAAACAGTCTCTGCTTCCCGTATGTCATCCTCGTTCTGAGGTTTCAGTTTGCCCCAGTTAGGCACCCTTGGTTTTCTCTGTTTATCATGAAGTTGATAAACATTTATTCCTGTAGGATTGCATCTTGGGCACAAAAAGGGCTGCAGGCTCTGCAGTCAGCTCAGTTGTGTGCTATGTTTGCTCCCTGAAGTCATATATGATAACATACCCTCAACACTAACAGTTTTCAGGTGGTGTGGCAATGTGGTCTGCACATGGTCGAAATTGGGACTTTTCACGTAGCCATCACATTTGCTTAGAAAGAAGGTTCTTTTCCAGAACAGAAACACATCATCATCCTTTCTAGTTCCATCTGGTAAGAATAAAACCTGTAATAGAGTAAATCTGTTGTCCCTATATGTCTAGGCCGAAGTTCCCACCTTATTGCACCTGAAAACATGTCTCCTGTAATGGACATCAAATAGATTTCAAACATGTGCAGACAAGCTCGTAAGTGTTATTTTGATCCTCTGGTAATGTGAATGCAGAGTAAAGGAGTCAGAGAGAGAGAAGATGGTCCTGGTAGAGATATGTGCGTTGGAAATGATGTAAATGTACCTGACAAAAGAGATGAAGGCAGGTTATGAAAATACTAGACCTGAATCTGTATATGCAGTTTTCTAGCCGTGTGGCTCTACAGAATAAATAAATAAATTTATTGCGATATTAAAAAAATCAGCTCCTTCCCCAAATATATTTTACTTTCAAAATAACAATATTTCTCGGCATTAACGCATCAAAAATGGCTGCCTCATACTCTTCTCCCCAAATGCTTAACATTGCAGTCCCAAATTAATACGAGATCACCCTAAACTTTTTTGGCCAAGCCCTTTTAAACGAATAGCTACCTGCCCAAGAAATTTGATTTTTATGGCCTGTTTGCCTTACCATCTTTCATCTTGGGCAGTGTTCTTGGCTGAAATTCCCAAAGAATTTTAAAAAAATCAATCTTATTTGCATCCGATAGTCTTGATCTTCACTTTGAAAGCATTCCTCTATGGCGAAGGTCCGCGTTGGCACCGGAGCGGTGCCGGTTCAGCGAGCGGGGCCCGGCGGGTCCAGGCATCCCCTCCACACATGTGGCCTCCAGGAAGGAGCACGAGCAGCTGCCAGCTACAAACGTGACCAAAGGGTGGGGAGGAGAAGCGAACCAGGTGACGGGGCACAGCTCTGCCATGCAGCACTGCAGTGCCAGACGTGGAAAATGCTTGCCAGCTCTTGCTACAGAGGGAATTAGGGAATGCAGATTTATTAATTGCAGTTGTTCCCACCAAATTCTAGCTCAGATAGCATCTCTTTTCCCATGAGCTAATGTTTTTATGCTAAAATTCCTCCTTTGGAAGCATCTGGAATATTATTTCTATTCCTTAGTTGCACGTGCTGAGCTATTGATTTTTTTTTTTTTCTTGGCTCTAATCAGATGTTATCGCTTTCTCTTAATTTAGTTTTATAGCTGTTTAATTAACGTTGTTTTAAATGAATGAAAGAATCTCAAGGATTTAAGGAGCTGCAAAAAAATGTTGGATTTAATTTATTGTGCATTTCAGGTCGGAGGGAGCAACTACTGTTAGGTCTTTATCTTTGATAGACCTATACAGCACAACAGACGAGATCATTTAGTCAGTTAAAAATCATTCTGAAACAGAATAACTTCCAGATGTTTCTTTAATTTTGCAGGACATTGAACTGTGAATAGTTGTTAAACTTTATCCCTTTTGTTTCCTGAGTTTTCAGACAGAAAAACAGATAAAAGAGTGTGAAAAAATCGTTCTGCTATTGAGTGATAATTCCGCATAAGCGAAAATTTGAGACTAAATATTTCATTGTGTGTTGCATTGCCAAAGAGGAATTGGGAAATGGGAGGTTTGAGATGCAGAAGGCAGAATGAGCAATAGAGGGTTAGGAGAACGTTGCATAGAAGAAAATAGGGGATTAGCCAGAAAGTGTTTAGCAGGAGACACTTGCAGCAGGGCTGGGGTTCTGGCTCCCTTGTATTAGCCCAGGCAATAACCACCAAAGAAGTGGGACACCTGGGGAATCCACGTGCTGGAGTAAGGTCTGGGACTGAAATCACTGTGATGAACAATGAGGTAAATCATGAGTCTTGCAGAAGCTTAGTATTGCTTAAGTCAAGCAGTAAAAACCTTCTTGAAGAGATATGTTTGTGTAAGAGTTATCCTTTACCTCGTAACTAGCTTTGATTGATCTATCAGTAAAAACTTCCTGATTTTAAAATCAATTTTCGCTTGCTGAAGAACAAGCTCCTGAGATCCAGATCTCTGCTATCCTGCATGTCTTCAGTGAGAATCAAATGTTTTTTTTCTCCTATAAAGCAGTTTTCTGGATTATGAATTAAAACCTTCATAAAATTGTCATAAAGATCTTGAAGCTTCAACTTTAGAAGATGTGAGGCACTAATTAAAATGCCTCTTACTAAATGTTTAATACAATGTTGACATCCACTAATTAATTTATCCATGATAGTATTTGATTATTTTCTGCCGTTATTACTGCATTTTAGTGGGTCATAAAAATAAACTTTAAAAAATCCTTTTTCTGTCTGCTAAGAAGTGCAGACTGTGTAGATCTACCACAACTGGGCAAGGCGAAGAGAATATTTCTGGCCTTCTAGCCTTCTATTTCTCCTTTGGTTAAAGATGGACTCAGTATTTGGATGAAAAATGTAATACCCAGGTCATAATGCCTGCTTGCAGGCATAGACTTGCTGCAGCTGCTGTTTCAATTTGTCACCTAGGTGTTGATCGGAAAACCAACCATATCTTTAATATATCTCTGTAATTTGTACTTACTGATTAAGGACGGGTAAGATTTGTTTGTGTGCTTGCAACACAACCCTGTTTGTAAAAGGTCCAATATAGTCTTTTTTTTATATATATTTTCCCTGTAAATGGTGTCATTTTACATTAATATAGTCCCTGTTTTTGTTGAAGGAGCTCCTGTGCTTTTTGTTGGTTCTTTGGATTAGAATGGCTGTTATGAATTTGACAACAGTTATCAAATCTCCCCTGCAGCGGACTGACTGTCAAGGATATGATGGTCAAATGTTTCACATATTGCAATCAAACCATTTGTGTTTGGTTTGAAGAATTCCAAAAGAAAGCTGTCAGCTAAGAAATGAAGTCGAAGTAGCCTGAAGCTTTTGGAGCATGTTGATCCAATTATGATGATCCACTCATATCCTTCAGCTTTTTTCAAAATCAATTTTCATTTTAGCTCAAGGGACTTTTTTGGGTAAAGCAGAGAAACATCTGTAAGGGTATTTCAGATGTGTTGTTTCAGGAAATTTCTTTTTTGTGCAAGAGAGCATTGAACTCTACACGTATTTTGCAAGTGTCTTTTGTCTCTGGTACACGCACACACATGCATTTACGCTATATGTTGTCTGCCTGCATTTGTTTGTGTTTGTATGTATAGATAGATGTAAAGGCAATATATGCTAATATGAATTTTAAATTTCTTTTCCTCTGTTCACTCCGCTTGTTTCATCCTGAAGAAAAATACAACAAAACCCAAATAGGTTGAACAGCCAGGATATAAAGACATAAAGCAATCCAAAACACAGATGTTGTGGACCAGATTCTCAGCTCGCGTTTAATAGTAAAGCTGCTGCATCTTCAACCAAGTTATCTCAGAAAGAAACTGCTGTGTGACACATGTCAACATTACAAGTAAGTAGTCAGTTATGTCTTTTCATTCCTTCAGCTTAATGGAAATATTTCAAAGTGCCCTATTGCCAAGGTGTTAGCGCTGATAAGTTTAGCTAAAAGTGGTCCCTGCTAAAAGACATGAGTGCTAGTCCTGTGATCAAGTGCCAACAATGCTCTCCGTGCATCACCTGCCTTTGGATCAAGCTCTGGGAATGTGTTTATGAGTTAGGAAAACGGACTTGGTTCAAGGTCATTACATTATTCTCATACTAGATAATATGTTGTCATTACATGGTTTTTGCACTAAATATATGTTAATATTCCATAAATTTGGGACAGGCCGACTTTTTGGCCACAGTAACCAGTATTAGAATTTTAGCTTCCTCAAGTGCTACTGATTTGAGGATGTTGTCCTTGGAATGACAAAATTTCCACTGCTTGAGCCTCAATAGTACTCCCTCTGGTTTACCCTCAGTGTAGTACTCACCCTGTTTACCCTCAATCCTTACTGAGGGTAAGAAGGGGGAGTAGGACCGAGGATAAACAATGTCCTACTCCCCTGTTTACCCTCAGTCCTACTCGCAATGTCTACCCCCAGTAGTACTCTCCCTGTTTACACTCAGTGCTACCCACAATGTTTACCCTCAGTCCTACTCCCCCTGCCCTTACTGAGGGTTAACAGGGGACTGTTACCCTCAATCCCCATGTTTTCTATTCCCCCTGCTTACCTTCAGTCCTACTACTGTTGTTTACCCTCAGTCCTACTCCCTCTCTTTACTCTTTGGGCCTACTCCCCCTGCTTACCCTCAGGCCTAGTCCTAAGTATGAATTTGAATTGGAAATTGTTATTAGTCAGGATCGACGTGGCAATCAAATAGGGTCCTCCCAAAGCCACCCTTGCTGAAGGGGCTTCCCATGGCTCTGTCCAGCAGCTCCGTTGCCTGCCCTCTCTCACAGCCTTTCCTTTCTTCACAGATTTTTGGCCCCGCTACTTGGAAGGAAGAAAGCCCCATGGTTGCTGGACACGGCTGAATGTTTCCACCTTGTAGCGACCGCGGTTGCTTGCGGTTGTACGCTGGGATCCCTGCTGGCAAGGCAAGAGCCGGGTCAATGCAAAACATGCCTGCTGCCTCCTCGGGTGTAATAGGCCCTCTGTTCACAGGCAAGTGAAGTCGTGTTTTTTGAGAAAAACATTCAGGTATTGCTTCCACTGAATGTTTTGCCAAAACTAGAATAAACCTTAAATGAGTATTCAAATGTTTTATCAGTATTGCTGGAAAGGAGGGTTAAATCCCTGTGAAGTCAAGATTTTTGAGCTTTAGAAGCCAAATGGAGAAACTGTGATTTATTCGGTTTATTTACAATTAGAGAAATAATACTGTTTAAAAAAAAAAAAAGATGATCTCTGTGATACTATTATTTAATATGTCAACCACCAAATGTTATGGGCAGTTCTGACTCTAGCTAAGCATTAGATTGCTGAGCTAGAAGAACTTGCTTGTTTCAAAATTCCAGTAAAGCACTCGGCACAAAAGCTTTAAAGAATATTGTGGTGTAGCTAAATAGTAATAATACTAATATCCATTCTCTTGGCATTTTTTTCTGTGGTAGAATTAGAGTAGCAACTCTATCAGATTGGAGAAAAATTCTCAACCAGCTGTAGTGAGAGATCTCTACTCTGTTACTTTAGTTCGTGCTGTTTCTCCCCAAATGTAGGTAGGAACTGCTGCCACCTAACAGGGTGATTTTTATCTACTTCACTCATCCAAAACTCGCCTTAGTTTGCCTGAGTCTCTTTGCAGATTTTTACATTGAATCTGAAGATTCAGATATACCTGAAGCAATATTACTGTAATTTTGCCCCCACATTTTTGTCTCCCTCAAAGCACAGCTAAAGACTTACAAAACTAGCCAGACTTTCAATACTATGGCAGCAAATGTGACATTGAGGTGGGCTCGTTATTTACAAGCAGGCACAAAAGGATAATCACGAGGCCAAGAGGGGAGTGAGGTACTTCTGAAAAACAATGTTGAAATGTTTTGGATCTATTTCAAGAAAAATTGTAGTTAAACCAAGTCTGCATTTTAAAAATGAGATAGTTTTTGTATTTTTAAACTGTCAGGCTAAGCTCCTTGTTGGCCTATATATTGGCCTGCTTATGATCTCCTTGAAGAACAGCAACGTTTTGCTGGAACACAAGTATGGTGAAATGGCTTTGAACCTTACTTGACCTAACTAGCTGTAAAATTCAGCAGCGCTCAGGGTAAAGTCCTTAAAATGAGCTAGATTGGGCTCTCATTACAATATTAAAAGTGGCTGTAATACTGGCAAAAGGTGCATCACGCTCATGGCCATAGTTTGAAAATCCATATTCATCCTCTAAACTTACTGAACAGGCCAAATTGCAAGCTCGTCTCATGTTGTCCTGCAAATATATATCTCAGCTTGAACTTAGAAGGAGTGTTTAAAAAGTAGTGTAGGTGTTTCTCACAGTTTGTATGTTGTACACGTTTTATTCATGTTCCCACTGGAAGTAACAGTCTGTTATTTATTCTAGTGGATTTTTGGATAGTGATCTTGGCCCATTAAAAACTGCTCTGAGACTACCAATTAATGTCAGGTATCTCTGGCTGTGTACCCAGCAACGTTCAAGTGCTGTTGGCCCTGGTGAGATCAAGAGCAATACAAGAAGGTGAAGGTGTTGAGTTCTCAACGGCACCTCTGTCTTTTTGTTCTGTTGCGTGGAAGGAATGGGAGCCGGTTTGATGCTCCTCTAGGAGCCACGATGCCTCTTTGTTTGCAAACATAACAACAATGCACAGATGTTCCAGACAAGCATGGACCTGTGTAAACACAGGAAAAACCTATCCAATCTCCCTAGACACGAGCGTTGTACAAGGAGTAGAGCATGTAAAATTAATGCAGTTTATGATGTTGAAATAAGGAAAATGCTCATCCAGGTCTCCAACTGCTGGTATGAGTATCCTATAAACAGGATTTTGGTATCTGAAAAATACAGGATTGAGATTTAAACCTTTGTCAGCAGCAACTGACTCACTTATGAAATGAATGCACTTAGTTACTATCTTTAAGTGTTGCAGTATCTTGATGCACTAGCCATGGCTTGGGACCGATCTGTGTTATTGATGCGTGAAAGAAAACTTAAACATGAGATAAAATACAAGGAAGCAGTTAGAATAGTACAAGAGAATGCTGAGAAACTGTGCATCATAAATCTAACTAGTGCCAAATACTTCTGTAGGCATTCCAAGAAAGGAAAAAAAATACAGAAGGATTAAAAGTCAGTAGCTCTTCCCATTTACATAGGGCAGTCTGGATGAATGTGTGAAATTGCTTTTTTGAATATTTGACAGATGGAACTTGGGAGTTTGGGATGAACAGAGGCCATTGTTGGCACTGAACTGGGTAAGGTGGAGATGTTCATAGCGTTGTTGGATGAGTTCCTGAGCGACCTGCTCTGGGCAGAAGATCCCAATGGGTGTCCTCAGGAGGTCCCTCTAGTCCCATGAAGACAGAAAATGCTAATATTTTGCAGTATGGATGAACAGGAAAGGCCACATACTAGCAATATCTTGCAGGGAAAAAAAAAGACTCAATCATAGCCTTGAGGATTTGATATGGAGAGATTTGCAAGTGAATATAAAGTGAGTATTACGTAAGGATCATAAGAGTCTGTGTTGGTGTTTTCCATTGTGATTAGGTACACATATGTCTGTTCAGGCTTGGGAGGAGACCTTAATAAATGTGCTTAAAACATTGAACCACAGTGTTCAGCATGTACAGGAGAAATAAATAAAAAATAAAAATCAACAGCAGAGAAGGCAATACAGCTGGAGTTGAGAAGCACAGCTGAGAACTGAGGCACGCAGTCAACCACATCCGTATGGATGAGCCCCCCAGGGATGAGGTACAGGGAAGTGCGGGCTGAAGGGGAGCCTGACTGAAATACGGATGGGTCAAGCAGTAATGGGAAGAGAGGGGCATATCCGAGTCAGGAGGGTTTTGTGAACCCCCCAGGAGGAGGTGAACCAGCATAAGGTGGACCTCAAAGTGCATGATTTGCACTGCAAGTATCTGGGCGAACACCATGAGACTACTACGATGATCTTATCTTTTCCAAGGGAGGCACAAGATTTCCACTGCTGCTCGTCTCCTTGACCTTTTGTGCTTTCTGCTTTGAGCATAGATCATGCATAAATACTGTAAAATTTCTAGAATTGTGTTTAGCTGCTTTAATTTCAAACATGAGAAAATGGAATGATTTTTTTTCTTCTTACTCTGAGCTACCGCTCAGGGGCAAATACATAAAGATGATACATTTCAGAATTCAAGCTTTTGACTCCAAGTTTAGCAGAGTCGTTAGTCATGTCATACATGCCAAGTCTGGTGGAATTTGGCATAGCTGTTTAAATTTAAACAAGGGATAAATTAAATGAACCTTTACCTAAGATACACTGCTGAGGACAGAATGCCTACAGTTACAACACAGGTACTAATTTATCAAGAACTGTTGGGTTCTCAGCTTCATATTAAAATACCAGTGGCAGCCATGATCAATCCCTACAAATCTGACAAGAAAGATACTATTTAAATCAAACAATAACATTTTTAGTTGGGCTTGCAGAGAATCAGTTTGGCTCTGATATATTTTTCTGAGTGAATCAGAAAAGCAGGATTTGGAGAATCTTACGTCTCAGGAATTAAATGCTCAGAACTATTGGCTGTCAACTTGAAAAATGCTAGATCTGCATCTCTCCACAATTGTCTTAAGTTTCTTGGAATTGAGCCCAGCTGTTAGCAGGGGGTAAATAACACAAAAATTGGCAACAATGTGCATTAAAGGGCAGAGTGTTGACGGATGAGTTTTAGATGTGAACAGTTAATGGATTTCTTAGAACGGCAGTATTTGATTTGAAGCTTACAACATCTCTGAAGAAGGCTCACCTCAATTGCTCTCAAAAAATCAAAAATATATTTTTTCCTTTAAAGTACTGCAAAAATGCTGGGTAGTATTTATTACAAATGTACGTTAGATGTGCAGCTTCAGAAGTTTGAGTTCAGCAGAATTCAGTTTAGCTGTTGGCGTAAATCATGACAGTAAAATGGAAATTGCTCAATGAATTAAGGGTTAAGTATCTATTATTTCCAAGTGCTTTTGCATTATTTCCAAACTCCTCCTTTTGTTTTCATAATATACTGTGTGAGTTTTATGCAGAGCTATACTGTCAAACTGGGAGTGATTTGGGCTTTCTGTAGAAATGTTTCGTTGCTTTATTATTTCTGCTCATTTATGTGTGTGTTTGGATAGTATGAACTCTTCTTCTCTTCCATTTAATGAGCTAATGACAGAAAGTGGTAGCCTTTCCATCTAATATCATCTTTACTAGGATTGAAGAGTCCCAAAGAATAAATGGTAATTTCACCACAGAAAAATACATCAGAGTTATTTTAGTGAGTGCTATTTGCAATGTGGAGGACAGCTAATATAAGGCAAACCTGTAAAACACTCTGTTTCAATAGATTCATTTAGTTATATGCAACAAGTGCAGATACAGCAAAATATGACACAAGTGCCATGGAATATGAAGCTGAAAAACATATTAAAGCTCCAGTGCAGATGACCACTTTACCCTGAGGTTATTTAAACATGCATGTGGTCCTTCTAACATCAATAGGTATATTTACATCCATGGAAAGCTAGGCACATATTAAACTATTTTGCTTGTCTCCGTTCAGCAAAGGCTTAAGCAGCTGTTACCCCTTGGTTTTTATTTTATGGTTGAAGCAAATTATTCCCTTTTTTTTGCTTTTTCTTGTTCTCCTTAGGAAGATATTTTCAGTAGCATTTTTCTTACGGGTTATAAGTGTGCTTCTGCCCATGCAGGTGGATTTATAAGCCTTGTCTTTTTAGCTTAGCTGGTCTCTGCAATGAGCTCAGTTGATTTTGAGTAGAGCGAGATGTCAACCAAAGTTGACAGTGACACCGAGTTTCACGTTGGAGTTTCAGATAAGTATTTAGCCCACAGCTCTGATAAATAGGGATAATAGAAAAGGATTTGGATTAATTGGCTCTAGAAACAGTATGTATATAAAACCTTTAGAAAGGAGTTTCACTTGGCTGAGAAAACATTACCCCCTGTCCTGTCTTGCCTTTAGTAAGCCTGTTGCTTTTTTCCATGTATATAAGCAACTCTTGATCTTTGTTAGGAAGCAAGAAAGACTTTTTTACAGTCTGTTTCCCTGATTGCAGGCATGCTTTATAACACTTGACAGGAGAGGACTCTGCATGTATTTGGTTGATGGAGCCCCTTTAGGAGTCATGATGGGCAATAGAGAAACTTCCAAACAATTTGTCAGGGCATGACTTCAGTGAGAAACATAAGCACCAGCCTGGATATAAGCACCAGAATTGTTCCATTTGATGAGACTGTTCATGTACACAGTGAGTAAGAGAGCGGCTGGACTAACATGACTTGATGTCTTCTGTATTCAACAAAATATCACCCACTTGGGACTAAGAACTTGTAGCAACATAAAGTAACAACCTAGATTCAGGAATTGCAATATAATTCAGTCACTGGGTTAAAGAGAATGATGCTAAATGGAAAGTATTTGAAGTACGCCACAAAGCCTCAGTGAGGTGAGGCAATGGGCAGCTCAGATCCAGCTGCTCCAGTTTCAGCAGGGTTCCTGTAAAGGATGAGTTTACAAGTTCACATTGATCATTCTTCTTTGCAACATATGTACAAAAGAGCAATCTGAAGTTTCAGGAGTGTCAAATCTGGATGATGATTCCATCAATTTTCTTTGGCTCTAGGTTTCCCTTCAGTGGTTGGAATGTAAATTATGAGAAACTGAGGGAGAAAGTTGTAAATTATCAGGCTCTGTCAACTTCAATATTCTCAGCCTGATGGATTCCTGATTTGACAACAATCTGCTTGTCAGTCGCTCTTGCAAAATATTAACACACTTCATTATCAAATGTGTTAGCCAACTGTTAAATCCTAATGGCTAGAGCAGTTAAAAGTCCAGATATGCAAAGGGCTCAATCAGGGTTTGCATCCATTTATGTTCTAAAGCATCTGTTAAAACTCCAGAGTTATTCTAACTGCCATTAGATTTTCTTGAAGATGTAGAGTATTCCCTGGGCAATCCTTGCTGAAGGATCTAGCACAAGATGAGATGAGCACAAGGAGCGTTGCCCAGATTTTCTGGGTGCAGTCAGCATTCTTGCTCACAGTCAAAGACAACTGGATGTGCTCAGCACTTCTGAAAATCAGACTCTCTTTGAAGAGGCAGAAAATGGGTTATGCACCTAAATAAACTACCTTAGCTTAATTTAGATGAACATTTAGATCAATTAAATTGAAGAATATTTTCAAACCAATAATTCAGGTGTTGATATTGTCTCTTTATAGTCAAAGTAAAAAAAAAAAATTATTTGAAAGACCTTTCAGGAAAATGATGCCAATTCAGTGTGATTTCATTTCTCCTCCTTTTTTTTCCTGTTCCTTTTTGGATTTTTTTCCTGTCTAGTCTGTAAACAGCTGCAGCAGGGACTGTCTTGCAGTTTGTGTTCATATAGAGCCCGGTGTGATGATTGGATCTAAATTGGCCAAATGAGAGATGCCAGGGAGAGCAAGGGGAGCCAACCAAAACGAAGGGCTCCTGAGGAATCCATAGCTCAATAAAGGGATTGTTCATCCTCACATCCAAAAAAGTAAGTTTTTAAAGAATATTTTACTGGCAGTAATGGAGGGGATCCCCTCCAGCAAGTATAGCACAGAATGAAAGGGGTATGTGGTAACAGCCTCCAGCATCTCTATTCAGCAGCTACAGTCATAAGGTGTCTTGGCAATATCTAGTAACAGGAGTGCCTGTCCTTAATAAGCACTGTTAGTTTAATTGCCCCCATTACAGACTTTATCAGCAGGAGGAAGAAAGGAATCACCTGTCAAGCGGGGTGGGAACGCTGGGATGGAAGGCACCGTGGACTGCTGCGCTCTGCTGAATGCATAATGAAACTGCCAACAAGCACAAGTGAAAAATTACGTATTTAATCTCTATGTCTTCTCTTTTAAAATTCTTTCAGCGTATTTTTTTTGTCTAAGTCTTCATAAAATGATGTGCCTGCAGAGCTGGTTAAATAAGCACTGATCATTGGTCTAGAAAGCTCTTGAAGACACCTCCCACCAATTCATGAGGGCAACTTCTTATAGATGAGGCACTGATCAATTATCACATTTAATTGTTGGTGTGGAATGAAAGAAAAAAGTGGTCCTGTCTTTAAGCATACTAGTCACTCTTAAAAATTGATGAGCATTAGTCACATCTCCTTAGGCTCTAAATAATGATGGGCAACTATAGCTTTGGGTGTTACACTTGGCACTTAAATAATCACATGGAAACAAGCAAAAATATGAAAAATAACCAAGTGTAAATTCATCTCACATATATAATGTCCTAGTAAACGCTGACGTCCAGATGCAGGGAATGTGGAGCAGAAAGAAGAGGTTGGTTTTTGCAATTACAATCACAGCCCATACTCATAAGATTAAAGTTTTACACAGTGGCTGTTCTCAGAAAATTTGCTGAATCCTAATATTTAAGATGAAAGCATAATAAAGGGTGATTTTTTTTCTTTTTCTTTTTTAAGAATTGTCTGATAGGTTTGATTTGCCAGTTCTCACTGAACCAAAACTTTCTACTGACTTCAATTATCAGTAAATTGTGTTGACCTCAATAAGGATTTTTAGAGAACTGGACCCATGGCATGAATAGGCTGTTCTGAGCAGAAAAGTGACTGCATGAAAATGGCATCTTCTTACTCATCAGTTCTGCCTCCTGAGGGCATACTGAGCTACCTCATCTGACTTTAATGACAAAAATTAGGTTTTGCTGCTCTTTCCTCTTGCAAGTACTTCAGAGGTGGTATAACAGGGCAGAGAGGGTTTGTGCAGCACCAGCAGAATTTTAACAAAGTTGTAGCTGCAGATTATTTCTTCTTGGCGATGATGTCTGAGCCAGGGAGAACACAGAGGCACTTTCTTTCAGGTGCCAGGGTGAGTTTGCAGAGCTATCCTTGGAGGAAATCTTTTTTATTTTTTTTAAGGTTGCAAGCCAAGAAAATATGATATGGAGGCATCAAGGGAGGAAAAATGGGGAACTCCAATCAGTTTTTACAGCTGGTTGTATTTACAGACCGGTTTTCAAAGAACTATCTAAGCTAAAGGAGAGGGGCAGTGGGGTAAAACATGCTGTTATTTCACTAATTTGGATAACAGGTTTAAAAACTGTGGAGCTCTCCTCTTCAGGCTCTTACTCTAATGCATCACCCTAGCTCTGAGCTCTTGCATTCCTTTAAAAGCTCTGGCTGTTTTTCCACAGAACTGCGTTACGGCAGGGGTCTGCGGGTGTCCTTGGAGCTCTGCTGGTACCCGGGAGCCCCGGGGCCACCGCAGCTGGTCCCTTCCCTCCACCTGGTCTCCGAGCACCTGGATGGAGGAGCAGGTAGCCCACGGTTGTCCCCAAACCCAGGTCTCCACGTGACAATGAATCACATCGGTGTTTTCCCAAGGGGCTACTCCAGTCAGGGAGCTTTAAATGCTCCATGTTTGACACAGACCTGATTTATTGCATTTGTAAAGGTGACCTTGATATTTTAATGGTAATAATTCTTTCAAGGGGTTAAATCAGCAAATGTACTATGTTCATATTTTGGCATTATATACTGTAGGCAATTTAATCCATGTAAGTAGTTTCAGTGATATTAACACTGGAGGCAAACTGATACTAAAGTTTAAATGTCAAAGAGAGTTTTCATATTAGATCTAGTGCAAACAAAACATTTTTTTCTTCAAGTACTGAGGCATAAAATACCAGGAGATAGTAAAGACAGAGAGTGCCAATGAATCTGAAATAAACAGGAGGTGAAATTTATTGTATTTTCAAATATATGCCCTATCCAAGGACTGCTGCAGCTGCACAGATCTATAAAATTAGAGATAAGAGAAAAACCTTGTAGCACAACACAATAAATGCATCTAACCAGGCTATCTATCTGGATTTCTCTGACTTTTTGGAGATTTACTGTTTCACCCTGGATTTACTACCTGGTGGTGCATACTGAGCGTGGCATTTTATATTTCCTCCATTTCCTTTCTCATTGTGTAATAGTAGGTCCTGTTTTAATGACTGGTGACACATTCTGGGTCAATCTGCCACCCTCACTGTGCACAGGGTAAGAGCAGAGAGATTTATTTATCTGAAGGCTTCATTAAACAGCAGTGGAAACATGGACACTGAGTGGGCAGTGGACTCCACGGGCCTGTGTGCGTTCCCATGTAGGACAGGTGACAGCTTAATGGGAAAAAAGGCATGTTCTGGACAAGCAAGAGGTGGGTTTTAGGGCAGCTCCTGGATGTCCCCACACAGGGATGTGTGCCATGTCCCTGGTGAAAATCCCTGCGGGTGCCTTTGCCCTGGCAGGCTGTGGCACCAGCCCGTAAAAACTTTGAGAAATGGCCAAAAAGCTTATTGCCCCTGTGTAGCTGCACGTTACCCCATAAAGCACAGGTGCTAAC
This sequence comes from Tinamus guttatus, assembly GCF_059628265.1. Taxonomy (NCBI): domain Eukaryota; kingdom Metazoa; phylum Chordata; class Aves; order Tinamiformes; family Tinamidae; genus Tinamus; species Tinamus guttatus. Next base: position 2,482,020 of record NW_028289621.1, read on the forward strand.
GGGCATAAAAGCAGGAGCTGTTTGTTAGGATGCTGTTAGGAGGCTGGTGCCTCCTCCAGGGATGCGGTGGGGATGAGCTGGTGAGTGGCAAGGCGTGCTGAGAAGTGCTTGGTATCATCTGGATCCTGTCCCCAGTCTTCCTCAATTCGTGCAGGAGGAGCTGAAGGATGGAAAGTCCTGAGTTTAATACCAGGATATATAAATAATATATCTGAAATCCCATAGAAACACTTACCTTGACTTCAACTTCCATTTTTCATACCAGTAAATAATAGAGGTTGAAGTCAAGATAACTGTCTCTGCTGTACTCAGGACATCTTCCTATTGATGTCTTCCTTGAGCTACAGACATTTCTCTTTCTGTGTTTCCTTCGCGTGACAGCCGGGGCTGACGGCTGCTTTCAGCTCTTGTCGGCTTCCTTGAGGCCTTGTCCAGGAGAGGACACCTCCCCGGTAGCCTGTCCAAGGCTATCGCGCCTTCTCCGCGCTCCTTGGCGCTCCGTGCCACCGACTCTCCCCTCCGGCTTCGGCAGCCGGCAGACATGCTTTGCTATGTACAAAATCCTGGCAAAATCACTGTTTTTTTTTTTTTTGCACTCTCCAGCTGGACACAGGTCCAAATGCTGGTGTGTGCTGGCTCCTGCAGTTGTCCTCTGCTCAGCTGCCTCCTGGGCCGTTTGCAGTCTTGCTTCAGCCTCGAAGGGGGACTACGTCGTTACTCTTCCCCTGCCTTTCCAAACAGGAGCGTTGTGCAAATACACACAAGGCGAAAAGTAAGGAATGGGAGAAGTCGTACCCTGCAAGAGTGACAGTGCACTACAGTGAGCGTTTCTTGGCTCCACTAGCGCAGTGAAGATGGGCTCCTCAGAACCACGGTTCCACTTCAGGAGGAGAGCGCATGCCTGGAACCCGCGGGGCCTTACGAAGCTTAATCGTACTTCAACACAAGCAATCACAGTGTCCAAACTGTAGTAAAAGGAGATCTTGAATTTGGACTGGCTCGTGAGGCAAGAGAGTAGCTGGATAATGAAGTCTGGGTGTGTGGTGTAAATGTTGCTTCGTAATCAGCCTGTATTGTGCAATGTGTGTTTTTCTCCTTTCTTCCACACTTTGCCAATCACAGTTATGCCACCCCACACAATTGTTAATCAGATTTTTGAGAAGTGGGATGAAGCTGGCAAGCTTTCTCATTCAGAAATCATGTGAAATGGCACGGAGTAAATGTCAGCTTTATGGGAGAGGAACTTGAGGTTTATGAGATGACAATTTTCAAACCATTTCTTCAAGTTAGCCCAGTGACGAGTGTGTATGAAATCACAATAGTAGGAATCACAAGTGTTATGCACGTGAGAGATGAGAGCAGTAGACAAAAAGACCAGTTAAAAATCAAAATATTCAGGCCGTTAGAGGAAAGAGCACTAAGGATTTTGTCCTTTCTGTCCAACACAGAGGGTTTAAAGCCATTAGAGGTTTAACACAGCCGTGATGAACACAGCTGCTGGTGAACTTCATCATTTTTCCTTCGTTATACAGCACCAAAGCACTGAATGTGGTGGCACCCTTTCCCCCAAGGTATTTTAGGAGATCACGGGCTGCTGACCTTGAAATCTTCAGGCCTTGGCAAGCTATAGTCCCCCAAGAATGTGGCTTGCCCAATTTAGCAATCTGAAGATGGTCATATGCACCTGGGGCCGCCGTAGAAGAATCCAGAAGACAGCACGTTGCTGGAGGAAGGTAGCGGAGGCCACCTTCGCCTTGGACATTTGGACTTCAAGGTGACAAATGCCACCCCACATGGGGAGGGGAAAAGGTCCAGGCTCAGTCTCACTTTGGTTTGCAAGTTTCTAAGCTAACCCCTGCTAGACCCTCCTGGGATTTCTGAACAAATATAGTTTACACAAAGACCTCAAGGCCCTTGAAAGCCCATGGGCAGAAAGGAAGGGACATGGCTCTTTGACAAGTAGCACATGTTGGTAAATGACTTCTGAGAAAACTCCAACTGGTGGCAGTTATTTCTTAAGTGTGTGGATGATTGCTAAGGGCTCCTCAAAAGTGCTGGTCACAAGGCCTGCACTTCCATAGTTGTGGACCTAGTCAGCCTTTTGTGGGTCAATATGAAACACAGAAACATTCCTCAACAGATAGAATTTTTGACCCATCACATCTTGGACATCAGCAATTTGCCAGTGTCTTTCCAAGCTGATGGTCTGTGAAAATGCAGTCCAGAAGCCGCCACAAAAAGTTTTGCAAGTGCTGATGCCTGCTGCAAAGAGAGGAGCAGAGCTCTAGCTACTCTGAACTATGACCCTGTACAAAGCAAACGGGCATAAATAAGTGTTTTCTTCACACTGTGTTTGTATCAAAGTGATTTATTTTTTGTTCCAAAGTCTTCTTTGGAAAAGCGCTGCCCCTACAAGCTCCTGAGGGCAGATGTGAACACCGTCGTTCAAGAGCTCCCTTCTTGCTGTGGCACTTGGTTTAGCAAGCGACCCGTGCACAACTTCCAGCCAGCAAACCCTCTAAAACAAATGAGGAAAGTAACGCGTTCAAGAGCTAGGTACTGATTTCAGTGTCCTGCTGAATCTTTAATTAATATTCAGATTTCTAATCAATGTTCCCCAAAAAATCAAAGTAAAAAAGATCAACCTGTAATTTATGTTTCTCTCTTTGGCCTAATTGTGCTTCATGTCATCATGGGTCACTGAAGAGCTTGGGCTTGTTTAATTTTAAGCTCCAATGATGGTCAGAAGAACTCCATTTTAGTTGCCTTTCTGCCATTCTTTGTTCTTTGTGGTGAAAAGCAGTACTTAGCTTTCATCAACCTCCACAAACTGACAAATAATAAGTAGTGATACCACGGCTTATTTTTCCATAGATGCTATCATGTTTAAATATATATATAGAACGGCTTGTCATAACTGCTTCTACATCAATAGATGATAAACCAATAAATTAAAGTAATGATGCATAAAAGAAAGAATTCTGATAGACTTAAGGCAATATAAAATAATTGGAGACTTTATTGCTATTTCCATTTTTAATGGGGTGCTATGCAGTACATTCTTGCAAGGGGATGGAAAGGCAAATTAATCTTTATGCATCATCATCAAGCAGTGTAAACATGGCCAAACTTAATTACAATATAATAGATTGTTAAATGTCTGCCCCACAGAGGTGTGATTGCTCTCATGCAAGTGATTACAGCTCAGATGACTATCAGACAAGGTATTTTTTAAAAGACTCGTAGTAGCTTTTGCATGCACCAGGCAATAAATCTGATTCAGAAGCCATGTACCAGAGAGGCTGCTTTCCACAGTGCCAGCTGCAGCAGAACTGTGTTCGGGAGACGCAGATTTACGATGAAATGTTAATGAAATGTGGCCTGAAAGTGCAATATTTAGCCAGTAAAAACTATTGCTTTGCTTCAAAAACCTGGTGGGCATTTTATTTTTGCAGGCAGTGAAAAAGCAGCGTGGGCACAGGCAGGCTGTGCTCTGCTCCCGCTCAGTGGCACACAGCGTTGAAAAATCACCCTGGGGCGACGGTCTGATGCGCTTGCATAATGAAAAGGTATCTTATATATTTTCTACATATTTTCGATGTATTTTCCACATATTTTCTTTTAGAAATGTTACCAACTTAAGGCAAGAAATGCAATGCAGCATGTATGATATATTTTCCACTTTTGTCCCTGATACTCTTTTTGGTCATTAGCACTACTATACATGACACAGAACATGGGATTTTATGAACTATTGTACCATTACCTCTTGTTCCGTGGTAGCAACTTAATTTATACTTACACCTATAAGTCTATATTTATACTTACTATATACACTCTGCAGAGAACTTGCTTCTTTAATGGACAAACTTCACTAAAAGAAGGTAGTATTTCATGTTTTAAATGTAGTTCATAAATCGCAGCTTAAAGGTTATTTATGATAAATTGTTGAGAACTAATTCTGAGAAGACTGTGTTTTGCTGAATAATATCATGCAGTCTACACTGGATGTTTGTATGGTGTGTGCAGTAGGAAATTCAGGCCAAAGATTATCTTAGTCTCAGGATGGCAGATTTAGTTGTGTCTCTTTTAAAACACATTCTGAAGATTAAATCCCTTAGGTAATGTCTCATGTTTTAACTTTCCGATGCTGACACTGCTATGAATTGGTCAGATATGTTGAGCAGGGTATTTCTTTCATACTATAAGATACTAATGATGTGTCTTAGTAAAATGGAATCAGAGAGAAGCATAATCTTCAATTCCTTGCTTACTCCTCGCTGTTTTGTCTTAAATATACTCGTATTTATTTCCTGATAATGATACTAAAGGTGTTTGGTAGCTCAACGGTCTCAGGAATCAGGAAATACTTTTTGGAGTCACTGCAGGGTGTTTCCCTGCTAGCAAGACTTTCTTGACAGATAAGGAGGTCCCAGAGTTAGGACCTTTGGGGTCCAGAGCAGAAAATGTCCCCCATTATTGGAAATTATCGTAGATGGGGTGTGAAAGGCAAAAATCTTCAAGGTTATGGTCACGGTCCACTCTAGATTACCGCAGAGGTCACTCGGATGCACCTTGATAATGAGAATAAAACAGCCGAGAGGTTATGAATTGTTAAAAGCTCATTTTTTCCATATCACAAACGTATCTTGCAGAGGGTTCCATTGTACTCTAATTCTTATTTTATTTCTCTTGGCTCGGGCATTTCACTGCTTTGCTCATTGTTTGCACCACCTAAAACAGAACCTCTCAAACTCAGACTGCATCTCTGCATCTTACTTTTACATTTTCACTTTTCAATAGTAGCTTTTACTAGCAGCCCAGTTTAAATTCTTAGTTTTATCTAATTCCTCTAAAAGCACAATGATTCTTCAACTGGAAAGGAAACAAAGTAAATCTGAATGATCCATATGTTGAAGTACTGTATTTTCAACATTTAAATGATAAACTTCCCATCAAATATCTACAAATGTACATTCATGACTCCTCTCCAATGATCTATTGGCCAGAGGCACATACATTGTTTTAATTTATTTTGGAGTAAAGGTGCTTTCCTGCCGAGTTTGAATAAGCTTACTATGTACCAAACAGATGTTCAATAAAAGAGAGACTTTACTGAATATGACATATAAACACAGAGAAAGAGGATGAAGGAGGGAAAATTACAGGAAGTATGGATTCCTGGTTCATCAAACAACAGGCCACATTTTTAATCAGGGTCCTTTTTATAGACAGAGCTGTAATGAAACAGAAGGACTGGAGATGTCTTGCAACAAGGTAACGTCTATGCTTTGCTTGTGTTGGAATTAACTTCAGTGAACCCACTGTGACACTGCACAATTTCCCCTTCCTTTGCAGCAGCATGATGGCTTGTGTAGTTCCCCAAAGAGTCCTCACTATAGGAAAAAAAGTAAATTTTAAAAAAAGAGTACATGATCTGGGAATATTGGAGGGTTTGGAGGTGGGCATGTGAGGACTTCTTTCCTACCAGATGAAATACCCAGTTTTGTTTCTGTTGGCTCCTTGCAAATCTGCCCCCCTGCCGAGGGGTTCTACTGCAAACTAGATGTGTTTGGGCCCTTGTTCTTACCCAGTGAGACCGTGCAGAGAAGGAACAATAAGAAGGAGGCGAAAGGAGAAGGTTGGACAAATAACTGCCCACCTGAATTAAAAGCCTTTTCTCTGCAGCGTTGAGTATTTGCTGGCAAACTGAAAACTCATCAATATAGATACATTATTGATGCACTTTCTTCACCTTAGAGTGCTAGGTTGATGTTGCTCGAAAACATCCTTAAGGGTGACAACCGAGAGAGGAAAACAGCTCCTTACAAGGCCTAGGCCTTGCATCTCTTCAGGATTTTTCTCTTTGGAGAGAGGTAGTGTGTAGGGAGGCATTCAGGAGAGCAAACAGTGCCTGGTTTGTCACTGCTTGGGGAGATGAAAGGCTGCATGGTCCCTTTGCGATAAGGCTGTCTGGCCTTTGAAAGGATTCTCCTTTGTGCAGAGGGTGGTGGGAGGGATGTCCACCAGGGCCACCGCTGCAGGTGGGCCACCACCTTCGCCAAAAAGCAGCAGAGGAGAAAAGCATGTACTCAGAGTGGGTTTAACATTGGCGTGAAGTAGAATTTTTAGACGCTTGTGACACCGTGAAACTTGGAGCCTCGTCTTCCCAAGGTCGCCCACCCGTCCCCAAGCCTGGCTTCACAGGCAGCTCAGCTATGTTCATGCCATGCCTGAGACTTGCTTAATGGGTAATTAGTGGTAAAAATTTAAAATGTTTAAAGAGCATTAAGGGTATTTTGATAAAATCTAGTGATACAGAAGTCTGTCTTGCTCCTACAGGTGCTAATCTCAGCATTTCCCATCTGTACTACTTAGTACTTTAAAAATCAATCTTAATAATAGTAATAATGTCCTGGAACTCAGCATGAATTCTTTGGGTCAGACGCTGGACGTGAATGTCTCTAAGCTCCTGAGAATTTCCAGGGAAGAAGAACAGAATCGATTTATGCTGAAGACTGATGAAATTGTGCATTAAATCTTCATTTGTGTTTACATGAAAATTTGCTTATTTTTTTACATTTGGTCAAGGTAGCATAATGGTTTTTAAAGCACTGTATTCCCAGCTACCGGACACTACAGATAGTCTTGAAGGGCTTCTGCTTTCCAAACCCTCATCGCTTACATGTGCTCGTTGACAACGTGTCAGAAGGCCTTTTTTTTTTTTTTTTTTTTTTTTTAACTTGTAAAGGGGTAGAGAAAAAAAGCTGAGAAGGGGTTAGTGGCTAAGAGGTTTTTATCACTGAAATATACACTCAAAATGGATTCAGTGTTCTCCCAAGTAAAAATGCTTTGGTCATTTAGACAATATTTGAGTAATAAAAACTTAAGTAACTTTCCCTGAAAGATGATTGATCTCTGCTGTGCAGGGGCAGCAGGGCAGTCTAAATCTGCCTCCGTCCTGTTGCTCACACCCTGCTCCAGCTATTCTCTTTTCATCATGTTCATCTTTTTCTTTTCTCTTAGGACACTGACGACTCTCTGTGAACATGAGGAACCGTGAAGGAATGAAGCCCATTTGCTAAGGCAATGTAAGGTTAACCACCAGCGGGGTGGTTGGTCAGGTCATTCACTGCAATCCGAGAGACCCCAGGTGCTGGTGAACCCCACTGCTCTGGGCGTCACGGTGGGTTACAAGCAGCAGGACTCCTGCATGAACTCCTGAAACGCTTCTTCAGGTCCCTCCTGGTGATACTGACCTTGACTTCATGACTATGGTGAGGTGTTTAGGCTCTTGGCTTCTTGGCTCTTGTTTTAATTGCCATGACCTTCCACAGCACTGCAAAACCCTTGGAGTTTGCCAAACCCTAGAGCATCCTCAAGCTAAAAGAAAGACAGTGATGAGGGTTTTTTTTTTTTTTTTTTTTTACGTAGTCCTCTTGAGAGTCTCGTAATGGTGTTCAAGTTTAAGAATATATTTGCTGATATCTTGGTACAGATAAACTTAGTAACCTACTGAGTGAAGAAACATGTAAAGGGCGATTTTGATTTGAACTATAGATGAAGACAGGCAAAGAGAGTCACACTTGGGAAGCAGAAGGTTCTAACAGAAAATTGTAATGAGGAAGCCAATCAACTTCATTAAAGCTGTTATTTTAATGCCATCCTACATGACTATTAGGACTATATTTAAAACAGCTGTGGCAGAGGGACCTCTAGTCTGTATGTGAATAAAGGCTCTTTTGATAAGCCTTTGAATTCTGAAAGGGGAGAAGGTAACTCAACACTTTCCGTGCTTGTCACTGACATTATTTAATCTTGGTGACTTGCTTCTTCTTCTTCCCAAAGGTCAGGCGCTTATTCAGACTCAGAGTCAAAACAATATTATCAATAATTATTGAGGGTAGATCTCTTCATGGGTTCTTCAGATAGGAACATAGTGCCAATTAAAATGACAAACTTTGTTTCAGCAAATTCTCGGCTATAAAAGGAAACTTTCCCTTCTCCCACAGAGAGTGTTCTGAGCTTTGCTTAACCCTCCCACATTAATTTCTTTTTAAATCTTCCTTTCTGTAACCCTCAAAATACACACTTCCATTTTGATATCTGCCAAATGCATTTCAGAGATAGAATATGCCTGAGGTTTTTGGTTACAGGTGCAAAAATCCAGATGTATAGTTTGCAAGGCACAATTGAACTTAAAAGAGATACTTCCTTGTGAAAGTCCAGGCTTAAATTCATATGCCTCTTTCCCCCTCTACCTCTCATGCTTTTCTGGTGGGTGGTTGTGTTATTTTGCTGAGCGCGTAATGGGGAATGGGAGAAAAAGCCTGGCTTATGCCCTCATCGTAGTATCAGTTTAGGAGTAACATTAAAGAAGCCAATGCACCTAAGTTTGGAGGCAGGCCCAAAGGTTCCATGGTGGATTTTAATGTGTGTAAACATCTCAATAATGTGATACAACTACATTCTTCCTGTCTAAATAGGCACTACAAGGTAGCAGAGTATCTGCTCTCTGCCAACGTGACTCGTGGCTGCTCATGTGTTTTCCTCTGAGACTTTGAGAGCTGAAGCCACTGAGATGCTCACGTAGTGACTTATGAAACCGTTCTTGAAAATAACCCTGATACCTAACTTCCAAATTACATGAGAAAATAACTCAACTGTGGAGCATGGTAAGTTTCTCCAAAAATGCACAGCAAGGTTTGTTAATTTGCAGTGTGGAAGCAATATTGTTCTCTTAGTAATAGATTGTTTTATATGCCATTCCTCAGCATAAGGCACTGGCCATTTACCAGTACAGGTTTGCAATGTGAATACTGTGTCTTGCAACCAAAAGCCCATGCAGACTTATTGCACCATTGCCAAGTATAAGTGCCTGCAATCAAGAGCAGCACATCTCCTCTACCTGCTGCTGGAATCGGGTGTAATGCTGAAGTTTCAGAACACTAAAGCCTGGTCCGTATTTTGAATAAGGCGCATTCACAGCTCTAATAATTCCAGAGCTCCAAACACATTCAAAACGAGCCCTTGAAGTGGAAGGTCTGATTACAAATAACCTGCATTGAGATGAAAGTTAGCTTTTAATATCTGTTTTTTTAAGTCTGCTTTAGGCTTTCAAGAGGCTTCAAAAGAAAGCAAAGACTATAAGTCTGATTTAATACTGTTAGATGTGTGAAATAAAACGCTGGACAATAAGAGATGTAAAACAAACAACAAGTGCAAATGACTTAAATCAAATTAAAGAGCTAATTGAAAATAATGGAATTAAAACCTTTTTGGGTTGTTTTTATTCATCTGTTTTTCATCACCGTTTGCAGCAGCAAGTTTTTTTAATCTTCTTTACTTTGAAGAACAAACTTTCTTCACCATAAAAGACAATGATTTCAATCAGTAGCTGAAATGTCATTCAAGGGAGATGTAGACTAAATGCCAATCAGGAAGAGAAGCACAATCAACAGAAACCAGCAGGGCAGTCATACCCTGTTCACCCTTTGTCTGCATAGCTCTCTGATATAACTCTTGATAGCAAACTCCTTTATCTCTTGTTATAATGCTCCTAACTAACATTTCTTTACCTTCATTCTTTGTAGCGTCTAAAGCAGAAGAGTTTTTCTAAGTTGCCATCCACGTGCTCATACAGCATCACCCAAGCAATCCTCTTCCTTCCGGGAGCAGCAAAGAAGTACGAGCAAGCTGAAATTGGTTGGTTTTGACATGAGGACTGGCTCACATGACTTGCATGGAGGTAGGATCTTTTTTAAAAAGTATTTTTAAAAAGCCTTCAGGCTGTGCCTGAACACCACCTGAAAAGAAATGGGGCTCATGTGAGAACACATTTATGTGTTTTCAGGATAACAAATGAATCATTTCACTGTGGTATGAATGAGAAACAACCTGTACTCTATGGACATATAGTTCCTTGTTCCTAGTGTGATGTTACTCTTGTACATCAGACCAGGCTCCTGAGCAGGAAAGCAGCTACTCGTGTCCTATTGCTCTTTACTTGCTCCACTGCTCTTGCCTTCTTCTGCCAGATTTCCAGGTCCTTTCAAGATGCAAAGGGGGGTCTTTCCCCCCTAAACTCGTCACTCATCCTCCGTTTTTCCCTCATGGCCATTTCCCAGCTCTTGAGGACACTTGGCTTCCTGAGGACCCTCTTCTGCAACGTTGTGTGTGACCGGCTCAGCCCGGCACCTTCCCAAGCTCTTGTTCACCCCAAGAACCAGAGTTGGGTACCTGTAAATTGTGGAAATCTTGCCATTTTAGCAGGGAAGACCTTGTTGTTGACAACATTGGACCAAGGAAATGCTTTATGAAATTCAGCCTGATACCACCAGCCTGATGAAGACATTTCCTACAGAGAACAGCCCTGCCAGTCTCAGTGCCAATCATGTTCCGAAACCTTCGTCCCCATTTGATGGGTGCTTTGCTCCCCTCCATGTGTGGGTAATCTCTGCAATAGGGAATTTCCATTTCAAACCAGCTCCAAGAAAGTGGGGAAAAGCCAACCAAGAAAACCTATGAACTGCCTGTGTGAACAGTGTTAAATGAAATTACTTCTCCTGTGTACTCCTATTGCCGCCTCTATGTTAAAAGGAGAGGAAAAGTGATAGCAGTGACCCAGCTCTGAACACTCATGGTATGTGGAGGCTGCATAAATAAATCATTTAGAGGACTAAAAACCAAACGATCACTACCCACTGCTCCTTAAGTTTGGTGAAATATCAAATCAGTCTCAGTGGGGGTTTTCAGGGAAAGGACTTAACAAAAAAAAGAAAAAAAAAGAAGAAAAAAGAAAACCCACCAACACCAATGCATTCCCATAATGAAGGGTCTAAAAATGCCCCACTCATTGATGCAAAATTACAGTTTTTGTTTATCCTCCGTCTACTTCACACAGCTTTATACAATGCGCACCACGGAAAATACAAGCAAACAACCGACACATTAGTTAAGAGACCTTCCATTTTACTTTGGCAGTTCACGATAATGGAATTTAATTGTGGAAAAAGCTGAATAATTTTAGCTGAATGTCATTTGGTTCATTCAAACTGGGAATCAGGGACATTTTTAACAAAGGTTTTCAAACTTCTTTTGAAATCAGGAAGCTGCTGTGCACAGATAAGGGGAGAGGTTTGAGGATTCTCTATCAGAAATTTCAAGGTTTTTTCCATCTGCTTTTTCACATTAACTGGTAATTATCCAGAAAGGCACATAATAGTGCAGAAATGACAGAAGCTGACAAAGGTTTTCCTAAGATATGTAAATTGTCAGTGATAGGCAAGGTGCAACAGAAAGGCTTTCTGCAGCACAATTATTTATGCCAGTTTCATTTGCTTTTAGGTAGCACTGATGGCAAACTACACAGCCTCCCCTTATCATGTGCACTGCACATTAGCTCCGGCACCAGCGCCACGGAAATGTGGCAAAAATGTAGCTTTAAGGTTGGTGGTCTCCTCTGACTCTGGTATTTGCATTGAATACGCGCGCGGGTCTGCGTGCGAGTGCGGCTGCCTGTGGAGATATTTCTGAGCAGGCTCTTGTTTATTCTTAGAACATCCCCCTTCATTTCTTGTGCTGCACATATAAATAAATAAGTGGAAACCTTCCCACTGAAGCAGCATCCGCTTATTGATTACGTTTGGGCTGTGAGGATCTCTTCCTCGTAGCGGGGTGATTTGTGGGATGATGTATGAAAAGAGGCACTCAGCTGTTTGCGGAGGGTGCTCATTAGCCATTTGCACTGATTGTCTATTTTCTGCAAATAGGTAAGGCCGCTAAAGACACCGAGATGAGCTGCCTGCTCCAGCTGAAGAGCAGCCACCCCGGGAGGATTCGCCGCAGTGGTTCCCTACCAGGCTGTGCAAAGGCAGCTGCTGGAGCAGCCACATCTGCTTCGCACAAGCCCGGGCAGGTAAGGCCACGTTCTGCCACCCGTAGCTCATGCATCTCAGGAAGAAAAGAAACTACCTGGCTGTGTTGTCTGGGCAGCGTCAGGGACTGTTAAACACAGGAGTGCAAGGAAGGGTCCCACACTGGTGTGGCTCTGCATGCCATGTAGGTGTTGTACCAGGAGGTCCTCAGGTGGGTCCCAGCTTTTGAACAGTGCTTCTTTCAGGGGCTATTCAGGTCTCTGCTCTCTGGCAGAGGGACAGAGGACCAGTGTTTGACAAATCCCCCTTTTAAAAAGGGAGGGTTGAGCTCCTGGCTCCTCCCGAGAGGTTAATCTTGAAGTAAAGCCTCAGGGCCCTGCTGTACCTTGGAGAACGTCCTTCCTCGCTGCCACAGCAGGCAGCTCCTGCCAGAATTACGAGTTTTAATTAACCTTTTCTAAGGATGGGGCCACATATGTAACTACATATGTAACTAGAGATTGCAAGAGCTTTAATGGATGAGAAGACTTTGCCTCTCGTGCCATGATGCAGCAGTGCCAGCAGGATTAGGGGGCTGTAATTGCGTCGTGCAAACACATGAGTGGGATTAAGTTGCTCTGATGGGGAATGTTTCCATGCATGGGGGGTAGCATTAATTTCCTTTATGGTAATATTAACTTAAGTTAATGGGGGCTGTGAGAAAGTAAACAGGTGGCCCAATGCTTTTAGACAGGGAAAAGCCAAGTTTGTGTTTGGAAGGGTCTGAAAAGGGTCTGAGAAAGACAGAAAAGGGTCTGAGTTGCCAGAGCCAGCAGGGACCAGAGGGGCAACTGAGGACCTTGGCCATGGGGCCACCATCCAGCAGAGACCAATGAAGCCCTGAGCAGCTTGTGCAGCCACTCGACTTCTGAAGTTTCAGACTGGTTATTCAAAATGAAAAAATAGCTTTTAGAGGCTGCTTAACTTTGGTTGGTGCTTGGCTCCATTGCGCTTGGGGAGGCAGAGAAGCGGAGGTTCTCATGCACCATCCCAGCTGCTGTGTGACTCAGAGCAAGTTTGCAACCCGGTGGGAACGAGCGGCCAGCAGAGACCCAAGACCGAGGCAGGAGGGGTTCGGTGAGACCTGGGTGCACAGAAACAAAATTATGAAATAGCTGTGACCTTTCCGAAGCAGGAAGGCTGTTCCCATGCTTGTATTCCCTTCCGACCTGCCTCCTGTTAAGCCACACGTCCTCCCTGTCTTTTCTCGGGCCGCTCTTGCTACAGAGCATCTTGTAATGCCACAGGGAAAAAAACGATATGACGTATTGTGTGTCACACTGGCCAGCAGAGCAGGAAAATAACTGAATTGCTCCTGGGCTGAGATGGATCTAGGCAGGTGACACCGGGCTGTTTAGCATCACTGCCAAGCGGTTAAGACCCAAACCCTTTTGCTTTCTGAGTCTCCTGAACGCCACCACCCCGGTGCAAGCACGGCCAGAGCAGCCGTTGGCCCCGTGTGTTTTAGTGGTGAAGGCTGGAGCGTGCACAGAGCCGAGGGGACGCTCAGATCCGGGACTGGATGCGTGTCCTGGAGGCAGGGGCCCCTGGACCTGCAAAGGGCCTTCTCCCCTCCCTTACCCATTGAGATAAGCAGCCACATGAGCACAAATTATCCTCGCCTGTTTTTTTAAGATGAAGCTGCTATGTTATTAATTGCAACTAATGGCTGAACTCATCAGGCCTGAGAAGCACAGGGACACATCTACCAGCAGACAAGCACATCCAGCAAAAAAATCCCTGCAAGGAGGTGAGAAGCTGGAAAGAGCCTTCTCTGCGGCTTGGGGACAGCAAACCCCAAGAGGAAGCTCATTTTTAGAGCAGACTGGCTTCAGACTGTTGCTAAACTGTCGAAGCTGCCGTTCTGGCAATAATACTGAACACTGGAAGCCTGTAAGACTTAACAGCCCAAGGTCTAGGTCACCCCTGAGCTCCTCATCGCGCGCCAGGCTCCTGCGGGAGAATCCCCACAGCCCCGTTGCACCAGCACAGCACAACTCACATCCAGGGTGTTCCTTGGCTGCCCAGCAGCTCCATGCATGACGTTCCTGCCAACAAAATTTGCAGCTGGGTACCTTAAACATTCATTTCTACCAAAAAGTCTGTTTAGTTTCCTAATGAGGTAGATTTTGTTTGCGTTTGCTTAGTATTCCCTATGGCTGTTTATGAAAAATGTGCCTCAGTCCAGCTTTTTTCCTCCCTCAGGTTCCATTCAGCACTTAAAATTAATTTTTTGTCATTCTTTTTCCATTCCTTTTTTTATGTATGAGCACTGGATCCAAAATGTTCAATTTAATGATGCTATACATACCATAATACAGAAAATTAACAAAACATGTTTAAATGTTTCAACATATACAATTAATTGAGGAAATTATGAGATTAGAGCTGAGCCCGTGTGAAATTTCTGCCTTTAGGCTGAAGTCTGAACCTGCTCATAATGAGTCAAGGGACCTTTGCCTGCAAGGTGGCTAATTTGGAGTGGCTGCAAATTAGAAAGTGTCACCTGCATAAATGAGATGGTCACCAGAAAAAGAGAGTTGAGCAGCATCAAAAAAACCCATCACCACGACTCATGCAACCAACCACGCTTCCCCAGCAGGGCTTGAATTTTGACTATTAAACAATTGCCACAAAATCCTCAGCATCCATCTCCAGGCAGAGAATTATTTACCAAAGCTATTCAGCAAATAATTGTGAATAATGAATCCATCAAAGGAAATTGTGTACTGAAAAAGAGGTGAAATTCATTGGATGAATTATTCACTTCAACTTGCTCATTCAGCTCTGCTGGTAATGAATTGAAATAAGGGCTTCAAGGAGGCTGTAACAGGCATGAGGAATTTTATGCAGCAGAAGGGTGCAGGAAGCTATAGCTGAATTTGAAGTGCCACCAAGACTGCAGAGAACCTGTCTGTTTATAACAGGTCCAGGAAGCCGGCAAAATTTCTGCTTTTGGTTGTGTACATGTTCTGCGAGATGCAGATTGTGGATCTCCTGCACACTTGTCCTTTCTAGCTTTATTAGATGAGGCATTAGTGAAAATATCCCAGAAAGTTCGATCCAAGTCTTTCACGTATGAAAACCTGCACTTGTGGTCACTGGGGATGGTCAGAGCTCTGCATCTTTCCAGGTCAACAGTTTGGATAATAAAGGGATGGAAAAGGAGTAATGTAGAAAAATATATATATATATAGCTTTCAAATTTCACATTGCTGTTAACCAAAATGTTGCAGCTTTGCTGAGGACACAGCTCCTAAATGTGATTCCCAGAGCTGGGGGTGTGTGGAAATCATAATAAGCAAATGTAGGGATCAGTATGTGCAGAAACAGTCTGAAAGCATCATCCAGATTATTCTGATTTTTTCCTACCTCTTGTTAGACTATTTCAGACTCACTGAACTATGCTCACATTAACTTACACTGAAATTATTTTTAATTAAATGAACTTCCCTTGTTTGTAGCTGGAAGGTACTTACGTGCGATAAAAACGCATCCTAATAACGCGGCGTCTCGGCAGCACTTAATTAGCGAGGGCGGCAGGAAGGGGAGCGGGCGCAGGTCGGTGCCGCCGGCAGGATCTGGGGACGCGGCGCTGCCGCTCGGTGGCCCCCGCTCCAGCGCCGCGGAGCCCAGCGCTGCCCGGGCCCGGCACGGTTCAGAGCCAGAGCAATTACCGTTAACGTTATATTAAATATTAAGATCGTAAAATGGTGATTGGTGCTGATTAGCGGTGTAATCCATAAGGAGACATCCCTGCACCGTTCACCAGGTAGCACGGCAGTTGTTCAGCTACTTCCCGGAGTTTCCCTTTGGCATCTCCCTGAGGTCTGCAAGGTGCAGGAGGCCGGGAAGGCACGAGCCAGGTTCCCAACCTGCCTGGCTCTGCTCCATCGGGATGCGGCCCCTGGGCTCTCCGCATCCCTCCGGATGCTCCGCGGGGCCATTGACTTGTTTTCTGGAGCAAACAGAGATGTTGGGAGGGGATAAAGGGAAGGGCCCGGGCACTGCCTGGGCTGGAAGCGCCTTCCTAGCTCCTTGCCAGCAGCAAAGCCAGGACTAGACAGCCCTAGGTAATGATTTATTGCCTATATCAACTGGGAGCAAATTGCCACCTTCCTGAGGACTCCAGAGGAAGCAAGAGGAACCTCTTCAGGCTGCTGTGACCATCCCCCATGTCCATGGGACAGACACTTCCAGCCTCGGGGATGGGAGTTTCCCAATGGCGGCTCTGGGGGCTGCTCAGCCGTGCGGGGTCCTGTCCTGTCAGCCTTGCAGGACAGGCATCTTCACGCGAGACCTTGCTGCCAAGCTGTAGAATTTGCAAAGGATGATGTTATCACCTCAAACAAAACAAAACAAAAAAACAGTTTTACGAGACCAAATCCTCCATCCTGGGGATCTCCAAGCCTTGGTCACCTGCAGCCCTCCCCAGGGCACCCAACGACCTGCAAGAACGAAGGAGAGCAGCAGAAAGAGCCCCTGGGCCCTGCTGCTTCCCTCATGATCAGTCTCTATTTACCTGCAGCGCCGGCGCCGGGAGCAGGGCCCGAGGGGGAGCTGGTGCCAAGACCCCATCCCCGTGTGCAGCCCGGCCCTGTCGGCGCTGCAGAAGGTCCTGCCTCTCTGGAAAGGCTGCAGAGAGCAAATCTCTGCTGTCCCGTCCCAAGCACCGAGCATGTTCTCACTTAAAAACATCCATTTGAAGGCCCATTGAATCTCGAATTGATATTTTCAAGTGAAAAAAAGGAAAAGCCTTCAAAAATGAATCTGAACCTGTTTCTCCTTGAAATTTTTTTCCAATTAAATTAATTTAAAACGCATGAAGAATCTTTCATGCCCTAAGATCCTGAAACATCCCGTGTCAGCTGCAACCAGCCTCGGCCGCGCTGCTCCAGCCCTCGCTGCAGGCGTCTCTGCTTTGAAGCCTTTGAAGTGTTTGCGGCGCAGGCGAAGGCTGCAGAGAAAAACAGGCATTTCTATATATATTTAATGCGTGAAGCGCAGGTGTGTGGGTGTCAGTGTATACGTGTTTGTGTTAGGATAACATATATGTGCACAATGCGAAAGCTGAGAGGGAAAAGCATTGATGGATGGGGAAAAGAAAAAAAACCATCTTCCTTGCTGAGGACATCAGCACAGTGGGTTGAGCACCAGTCCCAGCACCCTGGGCTGCCCCAATCCAGCAGGTTTTTCACCCAAGGGATGCTTAAACTTCCCCTACTCAGTGGCTGCTTTTTTTTATTTTCTCAAGCATTTATGAAGCCATCATTAATCTAGTCAGCCAAGGTCAGGCGCGATTTCTTTTTTCCCTCTGCAGTCCCTAAAGCTTTAGGAAGCTCCAACCTGCTCTGCCGTAAGCAGATGTTTAATACTGACCACTTGGGTTAATTAGGAGGGATTCTTTATGGTACCGGTAATGAGCTCTCCTGCAGCATCATGGGGAGGGCTGTGGAGCATTTTTTTCACATTGTTATTTCTTTTTCCCAGCAAACATTTATGTAGTCATGCCGCTTAAACCAATGGGTTTTTTTGGCTTCAACCAAGCATTCCTGCTACCATAAAGGCAGCATTTCGGCTCATGCAATGAGCACGGCTCAGCACCGTGTCCTTTACTGCTCCCAGTGAAATGCAGTGCAGCATTTGGAATATACCTTAAGCATAAGCAATGCTCGGGAATAGGAGAAGAGCAAATTCCTAGGAACAGGCTGAGAGGCTCTGGTGAGTATCCGGCCTTGATTTAGACACAATGGGAGAGGCCATTCGTGGCCATTCTTCCCAAGGGAAAGCGGGGTGAACGGACTGGAAAACAAGCACATTTCTGCAAACAAACTTTTTCAATTCACTTGTTTTTAAATTAGTTGGGCAAAAAAAATCTGCTTCTCAAATCTCAAGTACTCAAAAGACTAAAAATAGATCAGTGGAATAAATAAATTAACCCAGAAGACAGGAGTGATGCTCTGCAGGCACCAGGGATTAAACAAACTCACTAAATTCAAAGTGCCGGTCTAGATAAGAGCGCTTTGTGCTGCAGCATGTACAGCCTATTGATTCGGGGAGGGAGGTGCTGGGCAGTCTTGTACAGTGAGCTCTGGCTGATACGACTTAATCCTGCACTAATGTACAGCCTGATGCCGAAAGCATGGAGCTGCCTTCTATTTACTTCTTCATTTTAATTTTGTTTGGGCTTCAATTTGCTCCTCTGTCCCCGTTCCCACCTGCTTGGCGGCTGCTCCAAACGTGCTGATTCAGCAGTGCACAGGCCGGGCCCCGGCGCAGGAACGTCGAGATCTGGAGGTTGGGGATAGAGCTGGAGCTCCTCCACGTCCCTCGGGGCTGGGGAGCGGGGATGGAGCCTCCGCTGCCCAGCCCAGGTCCCAGCTGCAGGTTCTTCCAAGGTGCTCATACATTGGACTGGACCTGCCATTTTACCATATAATTTACCTAGGATGAGAAAGGAAAAACCTTCCGGCTGCAGACATCAGGAGAACGCGGTTGAGCCACTTCTGTGACATCCAGGTCTTTGGGGACTCCTTTCCTGGCCTATGGGGAGAAAAGTGGATCTGACCAAGGGGAACCCAGGGGAAATTCTGGGATTTGGCACTGACACCAGTGACACCGTCTCACCAGAGCGTCTTCCCAGGGCGTCCCAGCAGTTTCACAGCTGTGGAGCCCAGGAGCCAGCGGTGCCACCTGAACCAAGCGCCGACACCTCCAGTGGGGACCTGCCTCAAACTACCCTTGGGTCTTCAGCACCTGACAGTGGCCTCGTCCATCCATCGTTAATCGGCTTTTCTTAGACCGGGCGATACCTTTTTTCACCAAAATCAAGGCTCTTAACCTCAAGACATGCAACCTCTCCTACGTAATGCTGCCTCCTGACTGTGATCCACACAGCCTCTGTTTTGACACCCAAGATCATTAATATTTCCGACACTCTGTTAAGTAAGTAGCAAATAAAGCAGGAAGTGTCCCAGATGTTGGAAAGAAAAAATGGAATTATTCATTGCTTACTAACATCAAATGCTAATGTGAGAAAAGCATCCTTGAGAAGATCCTTGACTAAAATTCATCAGAGTGATAAGAAATCACTATTTTAATTATGCATTTTTGAATGCATTAGTCCCTGTTCTGATCTGATTTACAGATGTTTAGCAGCGATAAGAATCTACTAGAGTCTCCGGAATTATTTATTTGTGATTTACAGTGACACAATCCGGATGAGAATTAGGTCCTTGTCACTAGTCTCTCATAGCCTTTCCTCTAACTCCTTCACCAGAGGAGAGACTGTGGTTTCCATAATTTCAACCCATACCATTGAGTCCACCAGCTTATTTCCAAAATTTCCCCACCAGAAACAATGATTTTTATAGAAAATTAATGTACATTATCACAGTACACTCAGTAGCAAAGTTTTAAAACTCCTTTCTTCAAGAATGATTTAAAAATCCTACATTTTTGGGAAGAGTGATTGAGTTTTGAACTCCCACTTGTTCTAGAGCTGATCCAGAATGAGGATCAGCCTCCAGGGAGGATTCACTCCTGATGGCATGAATGCATGATCAAGCTAAATGCAGCCCATAAATGCCTTGATGATATTACACTAAATTTTTTAAAGAACAGATGGAGAAAGTTAATAAATATTTCATTCTATAATATAAAACTCACTTCCATATTCACAACTTCAGGGATCCTTAGTTTCACAGATATCAATAAGTCTGATGGATTTCTTGCTACATTCTCATACTTCTGCCCTAGTGTCTCTTATGGGATCATCATTTCTGCATGCTTGGATTGTTTTATGGGATCAGTGAAAGGCAAGTGACTGTAAATCTTGACCTCTTCTGCTCCTGGATTATATACTTTTATTCTTTGTGACCATAAGTGTTCATCTCTACACTGAATAGATAATTAAATGACAAAAATTATTCAAAAGCAATTTATAGTGAGAAATTATCACTTGAAGAACTGTTGGGGCACAGGCATAAAGCAAGACGATACCACGAAAAAAGCACTTTAAAATTGCCAAATAAAACATTGAAATATATGTGCATTTGTAAGTGCCGTGAATCATCTACTCACCGGAAAAAAACATGATTTTTAAGTGTATATGCCAATTCTATTCAAACAAAATTTCCATTAATGGAAATTGTGAATTTTAATGAACTGTGAATTTTACTTAGGAACTGCTGACCAAGCCGTATGAAAGACATAATCTGTACATGGGAGAGTGACAATTTCTCACTCTGTTCATGCCATGAATCTTGCAAAAGAATAATTAGAACTAGCTCCAAAAGAAATGCCAGACTCAAAAAATATTTTAGGAAGAGATTTACCAAACTTTCTACACTGCCGACAGTTTTCACTATTTCCTAGAAGAGATTTACATTACATTATTTATAAAGTATACTGAGTCAACAGCATGACATAAAACTTACTTAGAAGATATATGTTTAGCACAAACTATAACACTCATGAGTAAAGCATGTATTTTTAGTAAGTTTGATTTAAAATTTATGCAGATCACTTCAACAAGCAGGGGGCCAACAAACTACTTCAAAGCACTAACCTGCAAAAGATGGCAAGATCAGATCTTGTCATTTCTCAAATATTTTTACAAACCTCCACATATACCGTATAAATTACCTCACCTCCTTGTACCTAAGTAGTTTTGTATAGAATTAACATGCATTACTTTTCCAGTCTGTCAATGCACACCTGAGCAATTGCAGGAATAGTTAAATGGCAAACACAGCCTGTCTTTTTAGAACGCCTCTTCTTGTAGGTTAGAGAATACGATATGGTCCCATTCTGAGCTGGCTAATAGGTACTACCATAAAAAACTAAATAATAAAAAATTACTACTGTTCCCGTGCCCTTTCCTTCACCCATGACTGCATCAGGTTTTGGATTATGAGTCGCCAGAAATCCCACTCCTCAGGAAAGACAGAGAGCAGAGCAGAATGGTTCCTTAAAGAAGAGCTATTTAATAAAAAGTTAAGTCTCATGCCACAAAAATTGGTTTATTCATGTATTGAAAATTAGGCCCAGGTACATTTATATCTTCAGAGTCAGGGCTTTTAATGAAAAAAAAAAGTTTCTGATATTTCCCGACATGCCATTAAAATGGTTGTCCTTTGACGTCAATTAGAGCTAGTGGAAAAAAAAAATCATCCTTAATTGCTTTTCAGAACTAGACATTAGAGTGTACATCATCGCAGCCAGACTCAATTACCTTTTACAAGAAACAAGGATGCTGGGAACGGCATAAAATTCCAGGCCTCCTGAATATGCATGTGGCTGCGAGCAGTGGCCGGGTTGCTGCAGGGGAGCCCCTGCCTTGGGCTGCAGAGAAAACGGCCCCAAGAGCTGGTGCCTATGGCTGAAAAGCAGCATTTCCACCCCAGGCCTCTGCTCTGTCCCATCACAGGGACAGGCTAGCTACAAAACCCATAGACATGTCTGAATTCCTCCAAAATGTCAAGATTCTGAAGCTGGATTTTCAGCTCAGGGCTGGTTTCAAAGCATCAAGAGTCTGTGTGGTGAGTGCTCCAGCCTGACTCTTTTCAACAGTGAATCTAGTCATGCACCTAGGCTGCCACTTAAAGCTACAAAAAAAGAGCTAGTCCTCAAAGCTGGGGTGTATTTCACTACAAGGAGCATCACCGATTTTCTCAGAGGCTTTCTGGGCGTTGCAGCTCTCTCTTACTCCAGGGACTTCATAATGTCTCTGCCAACAAGATAGAAGAGCAGTCCAGACAGCAAAACCAAGGGCACCCCCGCGGCGGCAAACATGAAGGACCACCCGTAGTAGACGTGCATGGGCACATCGTCCAGGCACTTCTCACTTCTCTCCAGGAGAACGTACTTCTGAAGGTCGGCTGCAAACTCCTTCCACAGCACAAACAGCAACACGAGCAGCAGATACAAGAATCCTAGGAAGAGAGACAAAGGGCAGTTATGCTCGGAGTGTACCCAGCACATGAAATAGAGAAAGGAAACTTGAGACTAGACTGCAATGGATCTCCACCTATTCGTGCAGTTCCCTTGTATTAGAGCTTAATTATGCAATATTATTACTCATAAAGTTGCTCTTCGGATTCCCATGGAAATGAAACCCACTCTGCACGGGAGAAATCCACCACTAACATGATCTGCTTTGGATCCATCAGCACATGCAAGTGATGCCACGTGCTCTTGGCACCTTGATGTCACCTTCTGACTGCGCCTGCTTGGCCTCCCAGGCCCAGGGCGTTGCTGAGGGCAGGGAGGTGGTTACAGTTGGAGATGGTAATGATGAAATTACCAGAAACACAGCTCCTCTTCACTATATGGTGATGCATATTGCACTAATTCTGGATTCCCATTTTAGAGATGAGTTGTTCTGTCTTTTTTTTCCCCTAAGATAAGTTATAGAGGGAAACAAAAACTTTTGCCTTTACCAAGAAGAAAAATCGACTACTCCAAGTCCTGTCAGGTCCAATTTCCACCAGAAATGTGAAGATATGGGGATTGTTTTGCTGGCGGCAAACTTTATTTGGCACAGAAACTGCTCTGGGCTGGAGAGATGACCCAGCACCAAGCAGAATCCTCAGCAGACACTGGAGCGGCTGCTGCAGCCGCTTGCATTACTCTTCTTTAAAACCAGCTTTACAAACAACCATCAAAGCACATGGCAGTGAGACAAGAGGATCCTATTTCATGGAGAAATAAAACATAATAAAGTGAAACAGTCAGATAGCCATGATGTATTAATCTCAGATGAGCTATTTCATAATATAATGATAAACAGCTCAAATCATGTGACTAGAAAGTCTTTTTAAGGTACAACCTTGGCAAGTGATACTCTCTTTACCTCCCTTTCCACCCAGATGGCAGAACAGCAGAGGCCCCGCTCAGTTCCGAGCCGCAAGTTCAAGCTCAGGGGCTGCTTTAGGAAGGGGGAGGTCTCCGAGGTCTCGCAAGTTGCCTGTACCCAAATAGCAGATCTCTCCGGAGACTTCCCGGGCTCGTATTTCCATATTCAAACACGTAGAAGATTTCATGAGGCCAACTCTTACAAGATGGGTTCAGCTGCGTCTGAAAACCACATGGAGAGCACACACCTCCCTGACCTCCCGTTACCCAGGATGGATTTATGGAGGTATCTTAATAGGAAGCTTCTTTCTCCATAATTCAAAATGATGATGATAAGAGGATGCAGGTCTATCATCTCCCCTGTATGAAACAGGTGACAAAAACTAGTGTGGCCCCAGTATTATTTACTGTGTCACATTTAAGAATATATACAGCACATTAAAAACTCAACGTATATTTAAAACTAAATACTGATGATGTGATGACAGAGCTGAAAGTACCCCAGTAACATCTGATATAGCTACTCCCATTTAAATGTTATTTAACATATATATATATATATACTCACATACACATATATCTGCATAGATATATGAAAGAAACACATCACAGATAATATTTTTATACTAGTGAACAGTTCGAAATTAATTGACATGTTACCATATAGCTCTGCTGGGGTGTTATGGCTTCTGTTGCATTTAATTTCTCCCTTGCAGCTTTTTAATTTAAGGTAGCTGGTACTGTATTTAATTATTCTTTCTGGCAGCTTCTAAAGAGAAAAACTTGGCTTCTAAGCTAAGCAAAGAAAAACAGGAAAGTTTGGCAGTGCAATATCTGCTTAGCAATGGTGGTTCCTCAAAGGCAGGTCAGAGACAGCATGTCAAAGCTTAACCATGTTTTCGAAGCATATTAGCAAATCTGTTGTTAGAAATTGCTGCTTCATATCTTGTAGCCTAAAACAAGAATTTTATGGTTTCGAAATAGTCTTCAAGTAATCCTCACCATATGTTCTGCAAAGGTTGAAGCTCTGCAGCCTGAGCTGTCAAGTTTATTGAAGTGTCTCCTATACCCTAGGACATGACCTCGAATCTTAAGAATCCACAATTTGTGTAATCATACAAATATATTTTATATCCCAACACTCTGTTATTTCAAATCCTTCTTCCGAATATAGAAAAATCCTTATGTTTACTGAAAAGGCAGGCTAGCAGCTAAATACTAGCTGCTATAACACTCGCTCGTTCGTTAAGATTTTTGATACCACTTGAAATTAAGTGCACAAATAAATATTTTACACTTGATAGTTATATGCTGAAAATAGCAACTATAAGAAAATGATTGAATATTTAATAGTCACATGTTCTATACAGAATACAATATATTGATAAGAAGGCAATTAAGTCTTTATTACTGATGTAATTTAAAATTAAACTAATTAGATAGCAGCTGAACCTTGAAAAGTGCTCTTTTAAAGATCAATTTATATTTCATTAACTTATAATACCTACCATAATAGACAAATAAAAAAGTCATCTCTGAGGGACACAAGACATGAGTACAATACATTATTTTCTAGAGCTTTCTTGCATCTACTTTTCTTAGGAAAAAAAAAGGACCTTTTTTTTTTTTTTTTTTTTTTTGCATTTTTTTGTGAACTATTGAAGCCTGTTCTACATCCCTACAAGCTGTTTTTGTGGCAGCCCCTGCTTCCTGTGCATGTCTCTGCTGACCTTGCTCATGCTGGATGCCTCTGGTTCGCTCCCTTCAGATTCACTAGCCCTCCCGGCCCCTCTACTTACATCTTTCGGGGGAAGTTTCCCAAATCTAAGGGTACTACCTGAACCGGCATCGAGCTGGAAGACCTGACACTTGAGCTCCAACTATTCCACTGGCCGGGCTCTGTCCTGCACCAGCAGCTGATTTTTGCAGCTGCAAGAATTCCCATTTGTGCAGCCTCTGTCCCCCCATAAAGATCAGCTGAGATGGGCCAGTCCATAGGAAAAACCATGGGCCCAAGGAAAATCCCAGGCAAGCCAAAAACAATTTAGTCCCAGGACAACCGAGCTTGCCTACATCTCATTTATTTAGGAAATCAGATTAAAATCCACCTGCCCAGTTCCTAATTACAAAGGTGAAGGGACTTCAGGCAGCGGCTGCTGGCGCAGGAGCAGAGAGAAGGAAACCTGGGGGTATCAACGTGCTAATGAGCCGGGAAGCAGCCCCTTTGGCGTCCCCAGGAGGAGACCACCTCTCAATATTGACGGATTTATTATTAAACGGCTACTGGAGGTGACGGCCCAGCCACAACAATGAGGCTAAATTAAGCACGCGCTAACACGCTGTGAAAAATGAGAAAAATCCTGCCGAGTAAGTGAATTCTGCTCCAGAAAACCTACGGCTGAGGAAGAGGAGGCCCTGGGATTTACAGGCTCGCAACAAGGAGGAAAGACCTTAAAAAGGACAACTGAAATTTAGAAATAAAGATAGGAGTGCAGTAAGGAGAGGTGATTGAAAATGGGGGGGCAGCATGTTTCCAACAACAAATGCTTTCTTGGAGAAACAACAAATATTCATAAATGTGTCTAAAATTTGTTGTATTTTTAGGTATTAAAAATGATCTGTCTGCAGTGAGAATATGAGGATGTTTTGCTTCCCTATTTTCAAAGTAAGTATTTGGTCTTTTTATTTTCAAACAATATTTCATCTTGGATTTTTCATGAACTTCTGCTTTAAATAAGTCTCACTTTACTGCGTCCTTTGGGGGACTTCCTGTTTCAGTACTAGCTGAAAGACATGTTTTTTCTATTCCAGTCACAATTTGCTTTCTATATGCATAGATTTCTGCTCATCTTGGTCAGCAAATTGAAAAAAAAAAATCTGTACTTTTTGCACAGCTCTACTGAGAACCAAAACTGGTGCCAACACCCCTGCCCTGGGCGCTGGGGAGCACAGAGGCCCTGGGGACATTGTGTTCTTCAGGTGTTAACTGCAGAAATCAAACAGGAGCGAATAAGAATTGATCAGACGCAGAGACTTGACATTTACACAGCAACTAGAAGGCTGTAAAATGCTTTTGTAGCTGCAGGTGAAGAGAAGAGGAGGACTAGGTATCGTGCCAAGCAGAGGAACCGCTCCGGGGTCCAGCGGAGGAAGCCACGATGATAGTACACGGAGATGGTTCTGCTCCAGATGAGCCTTCTGCTAACAGCAGCATGGGGACAGGCTGGTGGATTAGAGATCACTTGGGCAGGTGGAAATTTCCTCCTGGGGAGGAGAGCGGTGGCGTCTCTGCTCTTGCGCGTCGGGTTTGGTAGATGCAAGTGATGGGTTTCACCAACAAGATGATCCCCGCGTCCCTCCCAACAGCCCTGTGGTTTCTGCTGACCACTAAATTAGCAAAGCGACCTCTTGCCTTCTCTCCCTTTCCCGTGTTGCCTTTATTCGTTAGGCTGGTATGGGAAAAATGAACTGTGAAACTCGGGCTTGATGCTGATGAGGTCAATGGCATCTTCTGAAGAGCGGCTAATAGCAAGAAAATTGAAGTGGGGCATTAAATCTTTCTCCTTCGCACATAACTGACACCATCCAGGGACTAACTGCAAGACAACTAAGCCCTGGTGCTCAGTCTTCCCTCTCTGAAGGAGAGTTGCACCTTAATTGTGAGTAAATTGAAGTCTGTCTTTTTCTTCCTCTCACTTATATCCCTGTGACACCTTTATAGCTGCTAATTGTAGGGATAGGTGAATGAACTCAATCTTTAACTCTTATTCTCAGAAAGCTACTGAACTTTCATACAATCAGCTAATTACAAGAAAAATGAACTTTGACCATTAGCAACTTGTTTACCTTTCTCACTAGTTACCTCGTAGAGATGTTGATAAGAAGATGAACACTGACCTTCAGCAGAAATGTTAGCTGTTGTGGTATGCAAAAAGCCTGAGAACTGCCAGACTGGAGAATTCATGACCAGAGAAGAGGAACCTGAGCATAAGGTTCAACAGTTTCCAGCCACAAGACTGCCAAAAAGATTTGATTTTTTTTTTCCTTAATGGTGCAATCAGCGCTGTTGCAGAGGGGACTGATGTACTCACTATTCTCACTGGTGCTTTGAAAACTCCCCGCGTGTTCATCATCTGTCTGCATGGTTTCTTCAGGGTATCTTCCTTACTCTTGTCCAAGTTGTCAGGTTGATCTCAGGTCACTTCTTCACTTAACGCTACTTTGCAGCTGATGCAAGGTTCCTGCAGCGACACTGCAAGCTCTATGATCACCCTAGGTCTGGAGGAAGGACATCCTGGCTTTCAAACTTGGTTGCCAAAATGCCCAAAGGAAACAAAAATGGAGGAGCACAAGTACAGCAAAGTGGGCTCATCTAAAGAACCGAGGCACTGTTTCCAGAAGAAACAGTGTTCACCCACCCTTCTTGGTTTCACTGCAATTATAATTAATCATATTGTCGTCTGCCTATTGAAACCAGCTAAAATTAGTCACCAGATAGTATCTTTCTTCCTATTTCGATCTCCAAAGTCAAGTCTGAGTTGTCAGATGGTGGAAAGACAAGCAAGGGACTCGTTATTTGCTCATGCATCTCGGTCACTTTTGAAAGCAGCTTGGCAAGGATAAAGGCTGGTTGGTGAGATAAATGTACCAGTGCAAGTGCAGTAAATGTCAGGCAGGATCCGGCTGCCTTTCCTGAGTCACCCAGCAGAGGAAACCAAGGAAGATGGCTTGGTTTTTTTTGGAAAGAGCTCTCAGAAATACCACCCACTAAGCGCTACATTTGTTACGGTAGCTGGCAGACGACCAGGTTTGTCCTTTTGAAAGTACAGTAAATAAAGGGCATCTTGGAAAGAAAATCCAAGGATTCCGACTGAGCCATAAAAACTTCATCCTAACACACTGAACTCCCCACTAAAATAGAAGGACACACTAAAATCCTTGAAATAATTTAGAGCTGGAAGCCCATCTCTCCTACCAGTGCTGTCCTCGAGGAAGCTGTGCTCATCAGCAGCTCCATACAGTAATACGTGTTTTGAAGGAAAATGCTCTGTTCTGCAAGCAAGAGCTGTTTCTGAGCTGTACAATTAGAAGAGCTGAACGTGAGTCTATGTGTGACTGTGATAGAGGAGTTGGAGCGAGCACCTCGCTGCTCTCAGTCAAACTAGATTAGCAATACGCACGCAAGGTCACCTTTCTGAAAGCAATCCAGCAGCATCTGGTTAACCACAAATGTGCTTGGGAGCATATTTACGCCAAGAATATCTTTCAAGCCTCTCAGTGGCTACTGCCTCATCGCTCTGCAATGATCAACCACGGCTCTCGTTTGGAGGTGGTTGGAGGCTGCAGAAAGGGGCTGGATCGTTTCCTCCGGCAGCATCCGCGGTCCCTCCTGCCCATCCCTCTCCTTCGCTCCCCGCCGGTAGCAAATGGGCAAAGGGGCTGTGCTGACTTGTGCCATCCCACAGGTCCCGTGGCTTCACCTGGATAGAGGGATGCGCGGGAAGCTAAGGACAAACCAGGGCTCTATTTTGGGGCACCTCAAGAGTCGGTGGCCGGAGCCTCGGGCAGTTTCAGTGCCCAATCTCGCCATCTAATTGCCAGACTACAGCCCTGCTCCATGAAGTGCCAACCTTTTCACCCTTCCTGAAGATCATTTTTGCAAAGAGGTTAATTAACACTGGCCCACGGGCCATGATTAGAAGAGAATCTGCACTTTCTGCTGCATCATCACTCCACGTTCTGCCATGCAAAAGGGAGGAGCAGCTGGGGACTGAAGCCCTGTTAAACCTGTTGTTCCCACTGCTTGGGACAACTATGCAAAATATTTTTAGAAGGGGTAGAAAGAAAAAAACACGGGGTGATGAACACCCAATATTAGCAGAAAGTCTAAGTGGACTTTGCTGAAAACGCTGGAATACTATTGTGTTCTTTAGCTTTAATTTAGACAAAAATACAGCAGTAAGTTTCTTCCAACTGAATTTACTGCTCCTAATGGTAGTTAATAACAACGACTGCTGCTCCAATTGAAGCTGTGTTAATACAAACTCTGTTTCAACAGTGGCATCTTTGTCTAATGCCAAGAGCTTTATGTGCTGCTCTCTTGAAAAGTGTCAAACTTGATGTCCCAACCTTTTAATCAAAAACTGCAAAAACAATGAAAAAAATGAACACAGTATTTCAACATTACTCTATTTTCTTTTCTGTGTGATGTTTTACTTCCAATTTTCTTTAAAATCTAGCCAGTGTCAGAATGGGAGAACTCTCATTTTTTTCCCATTTTGGCAGAAGATTTAGTGGTTTGAAGTAGTGCATTAATTGGGGTAACCACAGGGTGTCAAATCTAAGCGAATTCAAGTATGGCCCCAACCTCACAGCAAGAGATGACTTTAAATCACATGAATGTCAAGCTGCCAGTGCCACTCACTAGAGGCACTGAGTACCTAATATGGCTTTTGTAGAAGACTTCTTGCCTTCCCAAATGGAATTCATACGTGTAACACCAGGAATATTTACCTTTAGAAAAATTAAGCTCAAGCAAGTGATTAATAAACTATATATGAGAGAGATAAGCAGGTATCCAAAGGCTTGCTAGCCATTATTTCAATAACGAAAGACCTGGAGGCAAATGGGAAATTGGACAAAATGCAAAGTGAATTAGCAGAGGCAGGTAGGAGCACATTGATTTAGTGTCTTCTAGATTTTTTAGACAAATAGATAGATGTCATCTAGCTTCATCTGAACAAGCAGCACAGCTGGTGTCACATGGCTAATTATTAGTACATCTGGAGGAGACAGGGATTAGAAAAGCAGCTGTAAAACGGGCAGGGAGCTAAATAATGGGAAACTAGCAAAAGGTAATAACATAAGGGCATGATGAGTTTGGAGGCAGTTTAAAAGGAGTGCTTCCAGGGTCGTTTATCAGACCTCGTTTGTTAAATATTTTCCTGAATGTTTTCAGTGGAAAAACTGGACGCATACTAAAAGCCGAAACTGGGAGCAAAGGAACTGGCTCTTGTTTCATTCCTGCCGTGATTGAGGAAGCAGGACCTGGTGCAGGGTCCCTAATTAACTGTAATGGCTTCAGAGAAAGGCCTGACTTCATAATGAAGGTCTCCGTTTGGCATGGCTCATCTGAGCTTCAACCTCTGCCTGTTTAGACTGCTATAAAGATGTTTTTCCCAGTTTGAATCACAGTTATAAATCAATTTACAGTTAAGCCAGTTACCCATTCTCTTTCTGAGAAAAGGAAAGAACCCAACTTATAGAAAATGGTGATAATTTAGTGGAATAACTGGCAATGTTAATGGAGATAATGACTGCTTGTCATTTTTTAATTCATTTTCCTGCTTTGATACTGCTTTGTCTTTGCAGATGAGATTAAATATGTCCTCCAGTTTTAAATCATTGGGACGTCCTTCCACTGAGTTTCCAGCTCTATTCAGATGCTAGGAAGAAACACAGGAGAGGCCCAAACATGAAGGCTGCTTGCAGGAGTGGGATGCAGCTCGCTAATGCCAGGGATGCTGTGGCCATGGACATACAGAGCTCTGCACCTCGGGGTGCTGAGGAGGCCCTCAGCTTGGCAGCAGCAAAGGAGAAAGCCTATTTGCCAGCCCCAGACCCTACAGCTACGGAATTGCTAAGGCTTAGTGCAGCATAGCAGCTTATTTCTGTCCAGGAAAGGGGAGGAAATCGTTTATTTAAGGTCGGTGCTTCTCCTTGGAGCTTTCTCCAGGAGCGCCGCCTCATCCGTGCGCCTCCCTCCGCGTCCCGGCCGCCCGATTCCCGGCGCTCGGCAGCTTACCGGCGGCGAGGAGGAATCCGCCCCCGGCCTTGTAGAAGCGGGGGCTGCCGAAGGGCACCCCGCACACGAGCAGGAACCCCCCGACCAGGCTGGCGGCCACGGCCAGGGTGATGAACGCCGTCCAGAAGCCTCGGTACACTGCGCGGGCGAGAGGAGCGCGGTCAGCGGGGAGGAGAGGCGCCCGCGGCGCCGCACCGGCCGTCGGAGCGCGCCACGGCACCGGCACACGCGCAATAACCTCGCTGCGATGGACACTGCGATTAGGAGGCCAGAACCAGCTCTGGGGGTTGCGTGTCAAGCCCCATATAATGGGTCTGGACCCAGTGCAAGAGGTTGAAAGGGTCGGTGAGGGAACCATGTCACCAGCGAGACATGCGAGAGTGAAGGATGGGACGGGATCCACTCCTTCCCATCTCCGAGTTGCCTTCTCTTCTCATCCCTACCCTAAAGCTTGGCCAAAGGCAATGATCTTCAAGGGAAAATGCTCTGGCATCCTGCTCCCAATTCCCCTGACATCTCCAGTCCTCCTGGCCTGTCCCCTCTTGCTCTGCCTGCTGCTTTTCAGAAGGAAAAGTCGCAAGGACTGGAGCTGAGCATGAGCAAACAAGTCATTCTGACTCACACTTGGAAGAAATACGATAGAGGGAAAATACATTTTGCTCATTTCAAACCATTTTGTCAGAAGAGCCACTTAGAGAAAGGTAAGTATCTTCAGCTCTCCAAAACCACAGAATTCATTTTCATGTTTAACCTCGCATCACCCGTTCCTCTTGGGGAGCCTGAGAGGTTGCAGAGCAGCCAGAACCGACGCTGCAAGAGGAGACTGGAGGGCCCCTCTTCTTGCATCGCTTTGGTGATAATTTACGTGCGAGTATGGAGTGGTTTAAAGGAAGCGAGCGAGGCGCACGGGGCCGGTGGGTGCTCCGTGGCTTGGGAATGCTGCTCCCGCCTCTCCGGCCCGGCTCCCGCCTCTCCGGCCGGTGGCAGAGGGATGGCTGAGAGGCTGCACTCGGGGCTCGTGGCAGGGCTGACAGACGGGGACAGATGGCTCAAAAGGCCCTTCATTTAGTATGGAAAAATTAGTGTGTTTATTAGCAAGATCATTCAGAAATTAGACATCACGAGTCTCCCACACGTGAAAAAAATCGCCACGCTTAACCTGGATGTTTGTTATACAAAGCCTGGAATGGGCTATTCTTTTAACCATTGACAAGTTTCTTGTATCCATTTTATATTGCAGCATGTTCCCCGAGGCAGGAATCTCACACAGCAGAGCAAAAGAAATAGCTACTCTACCTCAAATGCTCCCACTGACAAATATATTTTTTTAATTAATTCCTCATAAAAAAAATAAAAATAAAAAGGTACTGCTAAAGGCTAAGGAAAAGGTCAAGATGTTTGTTTGTGCAGCATGCCAGCCCCAGATCCCCAGAGGCAACGCAGAGTGATGCACACTATTTAAAGAAATCAATTCATTTCAAAAAAGATCATTGAATTAATTCTAGCTGCTGCCACCAATTTAGCAAATTAAAATTCCTAACAGCAGCTGATTCATTAAAGAACTCTGAAAATATGGAGAAACATAAATAAAAAGGGAACCGGTTGAAAGGAAAGCTCTCCAACCGTGTTGTATTTGGTGCATTAAGAAATGAGTCTCTCATTTAAGTGGATCTTCTAAGAACTTGGCGTTCAACTGATTTTGCAATGATTTTTTTATCTCGCCTTGTAACAAATCTGCACCAGGGCTCTCCCAGGTGCAAGCCCAGCCCAGGAGCAGTATTTTATTCCCTCACCTCTCTGCTTGGCCAGGTCCAGGCTCTGGCTTTGGTCACGGAGCAGAAGCCCTTTGCCTTGGTGAGAGAGATGGATTTAGTGCTGTCCCTCACCATTGGGAGTAGCTGCTGGGGCAGCTTTGATTGCACTTTCCTCTTCTTCCCCAAAATAAAGGGTGGTGAGGAGCTGTGCTCCCCTAGGAGACACATATGGAGTTTCACCATTGTATGGGATTTATGAAATCCTCCTTTCTGTCTGGTTTCGTTGTGGTTGCAGACCCAACTGCTCCCCTTGCCCTGGCTGTGGCCAATGGAAGTAGCTGGTGTACAGCCCACAAGTGCCATTAAATTAGGGGACTAAACGGTGTCTGGCAAACTCTTACACAGAGTGCAGAAAGGCAAATACGTTCTTCTTCTTCCCCACACATTTGCAATGAAAGAAACACTGACATGCACTGATTTTTTTTGGAAAAGGAGGTGGTGGAGAACCTACCTGCAGTTGTATCATATGAAGGATGTGGAATAGGTCCAAGAGTAATGGGCAGAGGAAACAGGTAGCCATGCATGCAGAACTTGGGATGGGCTTGGCTGGCTGAAAAAGAACAAAACCAAAAAAGTTTGCTTTATTTTATGCAAAATTCTACTATTCAGGTAACAAATGTGCTATTCTGCAAAACCTGCGAAGCAGCCACTGAAGTCAGCAGACTGGAGATGCAAGTACAAGGTGAGTAAATTGTGGTTAGAAAGAAAAGTAATGAGAGGGGAGATAAAACAGGATGTGAGAATGCCATCCATAAGGACCCTACCTCCATCAGCTGAGTCTGAGGCAGATCATGAAACGTGGTGGTTTCAAACTCAAATTAGTGCATATATTCCCATTGCTGTTTTCCTCTAGAAAATTGTCATGCTCCCTGAAACAGGCTAAGATATTTGGGTACTGGAACAACCTACTTTCTGAGACCTCTGGTTTGTGAGAAAGGGTAGCACAATTAGACTGCAAGTGCCCCATCAATATTAATACCACTGAGGCTTATCATGATTAACGGTAATAGAATGAATGTTAAATGAATTAATTAATGATTGGCCACTTATTTAAATATGTTCTCCAGCTCAAAGGAACACTTTATAATAGGTGGACATTAGTTCATGCTAAATTGACTATGGAATACCTATTGAATTAATTATTACATCCATGAGAGCAGCAAATTAATTTCCCATGATCAATCCTATTATAATAAATACCTAAAGAAGTAATACAAATTTGCCTGTTATCAAAAAGAGTCATTTTACTTCAGGTGACATGATATTATATAATGTATTTCCATATAATGTAATTAGATGGTAAATTCTGTCTCTTGAGCCTTTCTTCTTTTTTTTTTTTTGCTACAAAAAAAAATCTGTATGAAAAAACTCAATTTCTCTACTGAACAGTGGCAGGAACTGTTCCTAAAAGATTTTATACCGGGAACAGAGGTCAGGGAGTGAGGGACACAAAAGTCATCTGAAATTTTAATCACCATGGAGTGAGTTTATGGTGGGGACCTGCCTTATTTCCCTACAGATCCCCTGTGCAATCAGGCTCCTCGCGGCCCCATGCGCATCTTTTAGATGACCAAAGCAGCCCGGGCGCAGTGAAGCCCAGTGCAGGGGTAGACCTGGCCTCCCGCAGACCTACTTTAAGACCTAGTAAGATTTTTGCTTTCCTCCTTGGTGCTTCCCCAAGGTTGCAGCATCCAGGGAGTCGCTGTCCTCTAATAACTCCCCGTGCGTTCAGCCAGGCCGGTCGGCTGCCGGCGGAGGCTGGGCCAGGCGCTGTTTGCTGCGGGGCGCCTTCGTTCGGCTGCTCTTTTCAGTGCGAGCACCCGATCCACTGGGCCAAGACCTGCACTTCATTGCACATGGGCTGCCAGTCAGCACCAACTGGTGTCTCAGAGTGAATTTCACCTTTTCTTTCGATTTCTGAAGATGCGAATGTGCTTCCAAAAAAAAAAAAAAAAAAAAAAAAGAGATTTTCTTGCATCAACCTCCTATTTGGTCACAGTGAAAGCACTGCACATGCGATTTCAGTGACCTTGAAAAACAAAACAGGCGGGATTTTTTTCTTTAAAAAAACAAACAAACAAACAAAAAAACACCCTCAAGCGCCTAAAGACATGAACACATTTGGGTATGATTCTCTATAGAGAAAGTTCTGAGCACCCCAAGGTGATTGCATCCATGCACATTCAGCTTTATCCTTCTTGAAATCAGGGAGAGATAGCAGCACGCAATACCCTGCTGGCTGAAAACACTAATAAAAAAGCAAAATTAAGGACAAAAAAAGCTATAGGCTCAAATATAGCAGTCGTTCAGCTGAACTCAAACATGCAGAGATTATAAGGGAGAGTTGTCCTTGGGGGTCGAAGTCATCATCCCATGACACTTTGTAGGTGATATTTTAACAAGCAGTGAATGATTCCTACATGACTGACCCCGGAACAAAATCCAACTAAAAAATAAGAAAAGACGCACAAAAAGAGTGATTCATGTTTGCTTTTGATGGCAGATGACAATAGTTAAAAACAAAAGGAATAGACAACTTCTCCTCTACGGAAGCCCTTGTTTGGCCGCTTGCTATTCTGATTATGACTGAACTCTAAAAATACAACGGGGGGAATCAGAGGCTCTGAACGGCAGTGCTGACATGAACCTATGGCAGCAACGTACCCAGGGGTGTTAACAGCAACACCGACCAGCCGGCGATACTCACTGTACCAGAAGCTCCAGATGGTCCCTACGTCGCCTTCACCAAAGAACCAGCACCGCCAGAAGAAGCCCTCATGATGGAAAGTGAGGATCTCCTTTCTGACCTCGGTCAGTATTTCGGCCTACGGAAGAATAAAGAACAGGTTGATTGGGGGGTGATCGCTGCACTTGCAGAAAAATTCCTTGGCAACAGCCCTCTGGTTGCATTATTTGCTGGAGGAACTTGTTGTTTGGGTTGGTTTGTGCGGAGCTGGGGGATGCAGAGATAGCTGCTTCACTGGGTTTCCTGCCTCATCAAAATTACACGCCAGAGCAACGTTTTACCCTCTAGAACTGACCCAAGCAACAAGACTCATGTTCTTCCTACTACTTATACTCTGCAGGAGCCATGTGTGGTCCCAGAGGACAACCCAGCTTTAAAATTCTTGCTGGGCCTCTTCTAAACATCTGCCCAAAGTTTTTCTCCTTTCTGTCCAGCTGCCTAACCCCGCAGAAGCTGTACAGAGTTTATGTGAGGCAGAAATTACTCTCTGTATTTAGCAGTCTTCTCATGAACCAGGCTAAGACCATTGACAAATAGTCCTTTTCTGGTGCACCTGCTTCAACCCACAGACCAGACCTGCAAAAGCAAATTTTAGGTCTTTCCAGAAGGGAGGATATTGCAGTATAAATCCTGGATTAGTTACCAAAAACTGATTGTCACAATTTGATAAAGAAGGCATAACTGTCAAAAAATCAGGGGAGAATAGAGAAACCCATTACAGGATTAGACCCCACAGCAGAGAAGTGAAGAAAACAGCTGGATCTCAATGGGGAGGTATTGGATGATAATTCCCTTGCCTTGAAGTCTTCAGGCCCCAAGTTACGGCAGCTTCTGGAGCTCTGACCTGACTCTCCTTTTACTTGCAGAACAAAATCCAAACGATGACGACTGTGCGTCATCGGATGATGTCCGCTGACAGGGTCACTGCGGCATGTTTAACCACTGTTTGGCAGAAATCCAAGATCCTCATTGTCTGTTAGGGATAGACTTTGCCAGATTAAGGAAAGTTGGAGAAGGTAAAAGCACAGTCTGCTGTACAGAACCACCAACAGCTGTTCAAGCGTTTGCAACAGAAATGAAATATCTCTGAGGAAAGAATAAAAGCTGTACCTATTCCGGCCTGCCACTTTTGAAGTCACTCTATCTCAGCAAGAAGCAAACTAACGCTGTGCCAAGAGCACATGTGAGCAGCCTGAGATGTTTGTTTTGTGCAGTGCAACATCTCTAGTCACTTCAAAAGACAGCAGCGCAAACAAAAATGTGCAACGGTCAATGTCATCGTTTCCTAAGGGCACAAGAACTGCTCCGTGCACTGCGCTCTGCCCCACCAGCCTTTCATTGCACTGCTTCACATAGCAAGGACCACGTCTTCTGCTAGGCGGTCATTCCATTGTACTTATTTTCAGTAGAAAAAAACAATCTAGAAACATGATTCAAGCAAACAGTGCCCTACATTTCATTATGAGATTCTGGAACTACAGAGAATGTTTCATGCTGGCATCCCAACGTTACCAAACGTGGCACAGCACACCAGGAAAAAAAATCAAACCAAACTTGATTGAACTTGGAAATGACAAAAAAGGCTGGATAGAACAAGGAGTTTCTGTCATTTTTTAATTGAAACCACACATTTGTTGGCACAAAAGTATTTTTGAGGAGCAGGAGGTTCAGGGAACTGATCTGGTTGTTATTTCATTGAACAGTTAGACAGTAGCAAGTTCAGCTAAAATGAAGCTTTTTAAAAGGCTCTATAAGTAAGCAATATTAAAAGTAACTATAGGAAACATAACAAAACTGTCTTGAAACTTGCATTTCCTGCTAGCTGAAATCCTATATTAAACTTAATTTTAGAATATATAGACCTTTTCATGTTAGATGGAAACGAATTCTTGTCTGCTCTCTTTTATGCATTTGATGTTCACTTTTGTTTTCTGTCTGTGCTGCAGTCATATCACTTGAGATTTAACTGATTGCCAAGTTCTGCACTTTAAAATATGATCTATTTTTAAATGAAGAAACTACAGAGGGAAAAATAGTTTAATGGCAAATATCAGGAGATATCTTTTGTTTTTAGAGGCAAATGCTGTCAACAAGTAAAGCTATTACATTTTTGTTTTTCATTCCCTAACATTAATATCTGTCAGAACACAGAAGTGCTGATTTTAATGGTTGCTAGAGATTGCCTCAGTCGAATGCTAGATGCTACGAAAACACTGGTTCTGATTACAAAGTTAGCTCAGGCTGAGCTTCTACATTAGTGGGTCACATTCAATAAGCACAAATATTATCACAGATTCAAAACTGCCAGCACCCAAATTTAAAGTAGTCGTGTTGGCCCTAAGCATTTTTATAGCAAACTGTTCAAATAAGCTAACTCTTTCCCTTCCAAAAGTAACGCAGGGTTTCACTTTTTACCTCCCCAGGCTGAAGGGTATCATTTTCGTGCTCAAAGACTCCACATGTCTCTGTCGCTAGAAGCCAATAATCTGTCCCGAAAGCGATGAGGAAGAGCAGGACGCCCGCGCCGCCGAGGAGCCCCGCGACGAAGGCGGGAACCCCGGCCCGCATGGCAGAGCAGGTAGGCAGGAAACCGACCCGCGGAAAAGAAGAAAAACACCCCAGTATCCAGGGTCGCTGGAAGAGAGGGGGGAAGAGAAGGGCTATTTTGGGACCCAGATAAGAATCTTTTCATGACTGGTGTGAGTTTCACGAGGCGCTGGGAAAAGGACTAATAAAAGCAGATGACCTGGCATAACCAAACAGCTGTGGCATTAAGGGAACATGACAAATAGCTATTGAGGCCGAGCAGGAAGGTTTCCAAATAGACACATGGCTGCTCGTTTTAAAAGAGCAGTGCAGAGAGGGTTTAGCCCTGGCCTGCTAGGCAGCTTCTATAGGTCACACATATTTATTATGCAGAGCTGGCCAGGAAACCAGGTAGTTTTTAAAGCCCTCTGCACGTGGGAGATTAGCGTTGAGGCTGCACTCTGCATGAGCAGATCCAAATCTGAAGATTTTTACCGTTACAAGGAGGCCAGTTTCTACAGGTTGTTCTGGAAGATAATTTAAGTCATACCCTCATATCTGCAGCTTAGAAGCAGCACTCTCTGAATTGCTTCTTTCCTTCTGTTCCCTTCTCCTCTAAAACAAAATGCTAGTTCAGACTTCACAGAAACCCAAGAAGTAACATTAAAATGTTGGTAACTCTGTCTCCTAAAATCTTGGTGCTTTCAGAGGTGATACAATCATCTCATGCAAATACATTTAAATCAGATGGGTCTACATCTAGCTGTGTAAGGAGCATTTAAATGAGGTATATGTACCAAGATATCTAGAGAGTCTTGCTATGCAGTTGAAGAAAGGTAAACTCTTCTCCACTTTCCTGCAACAAACTAGTGTAAGATATAGCATTCATACCCCTCCCACCACCTAAGCATGCCTTGGAAGAAGTGTCTCACTGGGAAGGAGAAGATTCCTCCATGGAATTTCATTGCCATTTGGATCCTAATGTTTTTTGTCTTTTGCTGAAGCATCTGCTGTAGATCACTGCCAGAAAGAGGATGCCAGGGTAGGAAAATTATAATTTCTGTGTGGCAAAAACTATATTCCTGTGACATGCCAAGAGTCTGGGGGAGAAAATTGAAATCACAGTGAAAATTCAAATTACGATTTTTCTAACTTTAGCCTAAGTCATGAACTACTGTAAATGGAGAATAGATTAAGAAGTTGACTTCCTTATTCTATAGGATTGTGCGTTACCAATTTAATTTCTGAATCAGTATAATAGTTAAAGTTAACTGTGAGCATATGGATATAGCAGAGAAACTATGCATTACTTAGGGAAACCAGAGAGAGGAGAGTAAAATTTTGCCTACACTTTTAGCCAACTGTTGAGGCATATGGACTGATGAATACACTTGCTTGGTGTTCTATGAACACAATAGACTTTCAGTTAGAATAATTGATTGTATCATCTGCATTGTTCTTGCTTAAATATTGCAGGCTGAGATAGCTTTTAAATAATACATTAGGTCTCTCTTCCTCATAGTCACATCGGATGAGCTGCTATTTGTTTAATCTGACAGCCCAAGCATGCGAGGCATTTGATAGATTCCAGAAGAGAGGTCCCTGCCCAGGAGAGCCCCTGCGTGGATAGATGGAGAGAGAAAGCGTGGGTCAGGTTACAGAATTACCATAACACATCGTCTAGGATAAACCACAATCTGCAGAACCCCCTCGCTAACGCTCACAGGTCAGTGGTGGAGCAGGGCTGCGCTGAGCAGGAGATGATGTGCTAGGAGGTCGGGAGGAATTGCTGCATCTGCAGTGGTGGAGCAGGAGAGCAGGTCTGAGCTGCAGGCTAGAGCCAGCAGATCAGCTCAAAGATTAGATTGATATCCCGATGGGTCTCAAAAGGGTAAAATATCTTGTGACGTTAATATAGTGGAATTAAAGCCCCTGAGACTAAACATATTGGTCTTGACAGGTAAGCCTTTTGACACAGGAGGAGTGGATGTGCATCTAGTGGGAGAACTACAGTACACAAGCCACTGACAGGGAAGGCAGAGCCATATATCATGTCTGGGCCCTGCTTAACTGTCCCTTTCCTTTAAAGCAAAATGTTTAGTCAACTGAGGGAGAGGGGAAATCCTTCTGACATGATACCTCCTCCCTCTTAGACCCTTCACATTCATAGAGGAAAAGAGAGCAGCTACACACCTCACGAGCTTGCTCAGCAATGCTGCTTGGAAAAATAGCTGTTCTTAGCCCTCTAAGCCTGAACAAATAAAAATGCAGCGGCCCTCCTGGAGCACTCGTTTCTTGGATGTCAATTAAATAACCCCAGAATGACAGACTAGCTGACAGGGACCTCTGGAGATCATCTAGTCCAACCCCTGCCTCTGCTCGAGCAGCCTCAGCTAGAGCAGGTTGTTCAGGACTGTGTCCCACCAAATTCTGAATATCTCTAAGGATGGAGTTCACAAACTCTCTGGGCAACTGGTTCCAATGTTGGCCCAATATTTTGCATAATCTGAATAACCTAATTCACCCTGCCATGACAAAGCAATGCCTTGTCTGGCC
Organism: Tinamus guttatus; assembly: GCF_059628265.1. Taxonomy (NCBI): domain Eukaryota; kingdom Metazoa; phylum Chordata; class Aves; order Tinamiformes; family Tinamidae; genus Tinamus; species Tinamus guttatus. The sequence continues at coordinate 2,522,238 of NW_028289621.1, forward strand.
AGCTTCTCACTTTTAAAGGTTTACAAGGGCTTCTCAGCAGTTCTGTGTTTACATAACCCAAATAGAACCTTTGCTAGATACCAACCATCTCCCAGCTGATCCCTGGGCAGTGCTTCATGTCCAGTCTTCTCATATAGTTTTAACTAAAATAACGTCCATCTTGTAATCATTTGTTTACTTTGCAGACAATTCCTACAAGGAGATGATATAATGAATTTAAAATGGTTAATTAAATACAAAGTACAGTATATGCATCATTTAATTAATCTTCAATACATGTAATTTGAATAGTTTTCCATTTAACTAACATGTAATACTGGCCAAACCTGACTTACTTAAGTGACAAGCAACATCAGTTACCTTCTACTCTTGTGATCTTTGCCTCAAAGCTGAGCACAACGGACTGGGAAGCTTTGGTGACGCTTTAAGAAGCTCAGTGAAGACAAGGTTCCGTACACCAGAAGTGAGCACTTTTTTGCAAATTGCACTGTAATTGCATAAAATTAAAATGCAGAGTGGGCACTTGTGGTTTTTTTTTAAAGGATTAAGGCATACTTCCACATTTATGGGAATGCTTTTTATGCAGCTGTGTTCGGCACTGCCACAGTTATGCTAATGCATATTTGCAAGTTAGCGCTGTTTGCCATTTGGAAGATGTCCTTCGTGATTCTCAGTCCCCTTGGCAGAAAAGCCCTGCGTGGCTGCGGCAGGGCATTGCTGGTGCCCAGCCTTGGCTCCTCGCACAGCCAAACGTTTTCCAAATTCTTAGGCTGCAGAATAGGAATTGAGTCTGCAAGGTTGAAACATCTCTCCGTTCAACAAGCTCTCCCTTCTCCGTGGCACTCCCCCATGCACGTGTTCCTCACCGCTGGGATGTGACGGATTCCGGGACGTGCCGGGCAATAAAGCCGCCGGCAGCAGGGGCAGCTGCGGCTGCGACGTGGCCGTGGGGCGCGCGGCTGCTGCGGAGCGCGGCGGGAGCTGCTGCTGCATGCGAGGGGCTACGGTCTGCCCTCCCCTCGCCGCCAGCAAACCAGCCCCGTGGGTCTCTGCTGCTCACTCCTATGCAAAATGCAACATAGTGGAAGCTGAGCTTTGTTCTTGCGCTGCTTGAGGACTTTTTTGGAAGAGACTGACCCCCCCTTGTGTGAAAACAGAGCAGAACGTGGAGGCTCCTTACGCTGACAGGCGCTGGGTGCCACCGAACAGGGCAGTATCCACTGACCGGGGGCAGGATGGGCAAGGAGCACCAGGACACGAGCAGCTTCTGTGGCACCACGTTTCCTGTGTGCACCCACATCCCCTAAATATCCACTCTTATCACAGGGTATTTATCTGCTGCACTGAGAGCTGTAGCTATCACTTGGAGACCCCATGAGACCCACGTGGCCAGGGAGCCCCCCGGCTCCTGCTTTCCTATTTCGGAGGTGCCCGGGTTTCCCCCACGCCTGAGCTGGCTCCTTTCGCCAAAGGGTTTCGTGGGGCTCCAAGGCTGCTGGTTATAGATGTGGCTTCCTCCTTGCTTTGCTTTTTAAGGCAAATTGCCTTCATCGTATGCAAATCCTATTTGCATGTACGTAGCTATGATGTCTTCCTTTAAAGGGATTTCCTACTATTGGTGAGCAGAAAAAAAAAGATACAATTCCAATTCTTGTAATAGGAATGGGGTTTTTTTTTTTTCCTCTATAACTAAAATGCTAATAGAAAAAAATGGCTCCTTTACTCTTCAGAAAAACAAACAAACAAACCAATTGGTATTAATTATAAGGTTCAGGCGTATTCTGGTTTTGAAGGGTGAGCTAGTTTTGTGTTTTCCCTTTGTGCAAGTAGACTGTTCATATAGATTTTACACAATGCAACAGACAGCCTTGTTAGCAGACAGCACACACGTATATTAGAAGAAGGAAAAGAAGAAACAGCAAGAAAACAGCCAATAAATCATTCCGCCCCCCCCACTCTTTCCACTGCAATTAGAAAGGACCGGGGATTTTCTGATGAAATAATCAGAAACTGTAAGTTTGCAAAAACAAATCACTGTCCAGGAAGGCTGGGACTGAGTGAGAGTATCTGGAAAAAGTTTTGAAAAAGGGGTTGCTTAATTTTGAATGCTTCATTTCAACCCTTTCAAATAAAACTTTTCCTTTTAGGGGGTCAAAATGCCTTTGTATATGGAGCAAAGAGATGAACAAAAGATCTAAATTGAAATAAAACATTTAACTGATTTTTATTTTCAGAAGACTCATCCACATTGTTTTACCTGATTGTTTCTTGGATTGATTTACAACACTGCCTTTTCATTCTAATTCTTTTAGGGAAAGTGCAAGTGTAATTGTGAGGAAAAGGATTCCAGGTAAAGAGACGGATGCAGCTTTGTGAGGACATCGAAGCTCATATTAAAGTTCAGCCTCCACAGTGCCTTGAACAGAGCTATCCTGCATGCTCACAGCCAGAGATATACGTGCCCGGAGCCCCTCGGGGAAACGCTGTAGAAAGTGCTAGGGGATCAGATTGCAACCTGGGGCCCATATTAATAAATGTCCAGCACTTGTTGCGGGGAGGCCCATTAGGAAAGCAAAGTGGGGCCATAAAGAGGGCCAACTGTCTGCCCAGAGTGAGCTCCACTCAGGTGTAACCCTTGCTGTGTTTACAACACGTGGTAAAGTGGACAGGAAACAGAAATAAGAGCAATTTATTATTAAAAAAACAGTAAAAGATAAACCCTGGCCTAACTGAGATCAAGATCTGTGGCTGATTTAACATAACCAGGATTTCACTTGCAAGCTACTAGCATCACTAAGAGCTCAGCAAGCCAGATTTTATTTTTCCAGTGAAGATACGTCCTTTGATTTTTGGATGCAAAAAAAATTATTTGATAGCCAACTAACTGCAAGTCTAGAGCAACATGGTAATGATACTTGATGCATTTGCTCCCGTTTCTGCAGATGCTCTGGCCTGGACACATCCCACCCCCAAGCACACACACATCCAAGAGGCACCTCCAGAAGCGGATGCAGATCTTGTTTGGTCTGAATTACCCTTCATTGCTGCCAACCCCTGAGCACTACTAGAGCACCTTCACCAAGAACTTGTTTCACTCCTGATCCTTGGAGATGCGTCAATGCTTTTAATCAGGTAAGTGGTAGGACAAAAATCAGCAGGACGATTCTCTGCAGTAAAGTGAAGAGCCCACACGTGCAGAGCTAAGGCACCTAGAGCACCTCCCGTCTGCAGGTCCCGGGCTCACAGCCCTCCATCCCCAAACAGGGTCTCCAGGTGCTCGTGTCCCATTAGTGGGTCTCCTAACTCATCATCACAACACGCGCAACAAATGTTGGCTCATGTTATTGATTGTGATTGCTCCCGTGCTGTGTTGGGGACAGGCTGCTCATCTCTTCCCCTGCCCCCAGCACAGTATATAGGGAAAATTACTTTACTTTTGGACCACACCTTCAGTAGAACAAGTGTCCTCCTGCTGAGCGTGCTATGTTATACACGGCACGGGTGTGCCGATGTGAAAACAAACACGGCGTCTCCACGAACATCCCTAAACGCCATCATTTCTCCATTAAACTCAAAGTAAACGCTCAGGAAGCTCAGCTAACTTTCGTGTTTTCAACATTTTCTGTATTCTCACACTTCAGCCCCTATGAATTCCTCGAGGGCCTGACCCAGACCCGGGAGTGCTGAAATGCAGCAGAACAGACTCTCCTCTGTCGACTTCTCCAGGATGAAGGGATGTATTTATGTGGGAGAGCCCTTGAGGGAAGGGAAGCAATCATCCCGAACTAATCTGCAGCCTTCTCTCATCACTAGCTGGTGCCTAAGCAAGTTAATATAACACCCCTGAAGCACTGGAGCAACAGAGAGGATCTGCCTCTTTCCAGAGAGGAAATCCCTGCCATGCGGTGGATAGGATCCTCTAGCAGAGTCTTGGTGTCCCGCCTTGTCCTCTTAGTCCTGCACTTACCTTGCTGCTGAGCTCCGGGCAACTCTGTCAGCAAGAGGCCACATCCAAGCTGTGCTTTCTCCGGGGTGAGATCGTGTTAGGAGGTGCATTTGTTCCACACGCTCAGCTGTGAGGGCTCAACCACGCGCCGTGCTTCAATCTGAAGAAGTGAAACAAGTTGGGTTGACACAAAACTCTCTTCCCTCCAGGCTCAGAAAGCAGTGATCTTTACCTGGATTGTTCCACAGATCTGATTTAGAAAGTGGACCTTGTTTCTGGAAAAGAAAGTGTAAAATCTAGCAATGCTTTTTAAACCTCGAAAGCAACCTTTTTTTTTTTTTTGGTAAGGCTTTGCAAGGTCTGGAAGAAGAGTGCTATGCCAGAGCTATGCAGATGTATTAATTAAACATTGCCATAAATTATGCAGTCATCAGATGCAAAACATTAGCAACAAGAAAAAAAGACACACTCCCTCACCTCTTCTAGCATCACCCACAGTGGAGCTGCTTTGTCCGTGAGTCCTAATGAAGATGCCATCAAGGACAGAGTTGAAAGAAGCTGCATCCTGTGCATTTTAGTGACTTATTTCCTCATGGACCTTAATGATCTGTTAAACTGAACCTGTGAATCTGCAAAATACATATATTGCTGCAAGGAGATAGGACTAGTCAGCTCAGACTCCTCAGAACCAGTGTTTTACCTTCTGGCTGATCAAGACTCCATCAGCATCGTCTGAGCTGTAGTGAAAGGCCACATTCTTCTGTTTTCCCCCGTGCACCCAATAGCATAATATTTTATATAGATAGTTCAACATATTTTCATTCTCTCATGCTGAACACACATTATTTCTTTCAATTTCATGAACAAAACCAATTTCTTTTCACCCCCAAATCCTCCACCCTTCTCTCCTCCTCTGAATGCAGCTAAGTTACTGTTTCACACTGTTGTGAACCATGTCCCTTTGGTCTCTTTTGCACTCTAGAGAGCAACCCACACACATTAAACAAGAGGGAAGGGAGAGGGGTACATATTCATATTGACACATGCCCCCTTAATTCTATGTTAAGATTATAATCACTCGTTTATCTCCATCACCTTTTTCAATGCTCCCTTCTACTGTTCTTTTCACACAGGTCTGAAGGAGCTTGAATGCATCTCATGAGCCTGAGTATCCCCAGTACTTGGTACCAAGACAGGACAGTGCTCCATTTGCCTCACCTGCTTCCAAAGGCTTGCCAGTACTTTCCAAGATTCATCCATTACAATTGCCTTAAACAGTCATGAAATGAAATAAATACAAGCATGATTATCTGGTCAAAATGGAAGAAAAGTCCACACGCTTCACACAAATTCTTCAGTGTGGAGAGTGCAAGAAAGATTTATAGCCTCATTTTTAAATATTTGTTCTATGTGCCCATATCTTTCGAAAATAATTTTGAAATCTCATTTACTCGCTCAGTAATTGAGCTTCTCAGTAGCACTGACCACTTTCGCCTATTCCAACCTTAACTTTCAGAAGACTCCAGTAAACTTTCAGTGTAAGCAAAGAGCAATAACTCTCTGAAATACCAAGGGCATCAAACCAATGCAATTTATTTCCACAGAACCATGCAATATTCAATGATACACTGAATTCATGTTTTAAAGGACTAAAACCCTGCAAAGAATTAATTAGGCATGCACTGAAGCCTGAGCTTTTAACAGTTTTCCACTCAGTTGTAGAATTTTAAGACCACCAACACTGGATACTGGCAAAGATTATCAAATGTATTCTAGGCTGAAATTTATACCAGTCATAGGGCTTGGCCACTAAGCAACTGGAAGATAATTCCTGAAAGCTTGAGCTGTGCTATTATATTTTGTAAAGAAACTTAAAAAAAAATCCATACTATCTGAAAGGTTAAATTTGGGGCAGAGTGACTCACTGGGAAAGTATGTACTGCACAGAATTTTGTCTTCTCTGCAGATCAAGCAAATTGTTGACACTCGGAGGTGTATTTATGGCCCCAGTAAAGCAGGCATGAAAGGGATTAACGGGGTGGGCTGGTATCTTTGCAGGATCAGGCGATGTGTGTGCACGTGCATCTGGGGCTGGCTGGAGCCACCAGTGTGTTGGGAGCCTGGAGCGGCCTCTGCGCTGGCACCGCATCCCGGCCACCCGAGTGCCCCTGGCAACGGGCAAACGCTGACAAACCTGGAGCCAAACAACAGCTAGAATTTCTCTAACCTGGGACATTCTGCCATAGAAATGTTCCTTACCGTACTAAAACGCAAGAAAAACGTGCAATTTCAGAACTGTTCAGAGACCATTTATTCTGAAAGATTATCATTTGAAACCGGTGAAATTTGAGATTTTTACTATTGCTGAGCCTGAAAGGTTTTGTTACGTTGAATTGGCTCCTAGCACTTCTTTCTAAGTCAAATTTTCCCTCTCGGGCTTTGTCAGTTTGGCTGTGGAGCCCACCCTGGCGTTGCAGAACATCTCCGTGGGAGCACGGGAGATGTCACCGTGTACGAAAGGGACCGGCCTTGGGCTTCCTCCCCACAGGCACCACATGGTCACTGTAGCCTACGCTGCCCTCACCAGGTGCCACATGTGCCATGGAAAGTTATTTTTGATAAATTAACAGAAAAAGTTTCTTTTTTTCTTTTTAGCTCAACAAGAACCAGATAGTTGCATCTTTGCGGAAACAAAGATGCAACTATCTCTTCCTCATGAGAGAAAATTCCAGTTCTGTAGAGACCCAATTTTCTGGAAGAGTCATCTGCTTTTTCCCCTCTTGTTGCCTTCTACAAAGAAATCTAGACATGACAAACCGGCCACCATTTGATAAGGTCCTTGGCTACCCCAACAGCATTGCAGCGAGTTCACAAGATGGGAAAGTCACATTCAACATTATTTTCCTCTCATACGCAATTGCTTCTGCCAGTAAGCAGACTGCTTTTATCGTGAGGGTTGCTGGACTTGCTTGTGATCACTGAGCGAGGGCAGCCAAGGGAAGAGCTCAACGCTCGCTCTTCAAAACGGGTCTCCCAGGCCTGCTGGGTTGTGCTTTCCTGGGCTGATGACAGACAAATGGAGTGTCTGTCTCAGAGACACCACCACTGATTTCATCCCGAGCACATTGCGGATGCAGGGGGGTGATGACTCTTGGATGATCTCACTGCACGATAGATTTAATTGAGATGGAAACATAGGACATGTTGTACATTACGTTGCAACATATGCAAAGATGAATGGCTTTCTAAACAAAGTGTGTGCAAATCCACATGACACCAATGCAAATACGGATTACACTAAGAAACAAACCAACATTCTAGTAAACTAGCTGAAGACAATAGAATCACACTAAAATCACCAAATATATACATATATGTGTACATACACACAAAATACCTATGTAGGGCTAGAAGACCTGATTTTCATCAGCAATCGGATGATTTCATATCAAAAGGGCAGTGACAACTGGCCTTAAAGTTAAAAAGAAATATATCAGCTTATGTCGAGACATCATAAAGGAGTTTGTTGAAATGAAAATGAGACTTTCAGATCTTTGTAAAACAAACTTATTCAATTTTTTATCTTTAATTTAAAATGAAAGCTGCAATATACTGGACAGTGGTCTCCTAAAGGAGTATTTCAGCATGCAGAGGACATTGATTCTGAAAGTCCAAGAATACCATGGAAGGGATTCTGAAAGTCCAAGAATACCATGTAACGAGCACTACTAGAAAGGGAGAGAGGAAGATGGTTGAGAGAAAAAGCCTCAGACCATGTTGGAGTTGTTCGTGGCACAGGCACAAAACCTTGCACTGGTTCTTACATGCTCTTGAGCAGATGTCTTAGCCCATCCCCAGCAGATGTGCAGCAGTTTTGTGCAAGAGGAAAGACTCAGTTCAGTAATGATCCCCCTTTTCCTCTCTCCTTCCTTCATTTTGCTTTGTGACACTTTGCATTTTACATGTATCAAAGGGAAGAATTTGCTAGTTTCTCTATAGGACATTCTATTTTGGAGAGGAAGCCTCCCTTAAACTTAAAAAATCAGCAAGAGTCTATTTTCCCCTTTTAGCCTAAGCATATTACGTTTTAATGAAAAGAGCTGCACGTAGGTGTGAGACTTGCTCTCTGGTAAGGCACAGTGCCTGATTTTAACCATACAATTCAATTTTATTGAATTATGATCGGTCTCCCTTAGTCAGGTCTCACCCAAGGAGTTCCCAAGGAGTAGAAATGGACTTTTGCTATTTCTACTGTCTTCCCTGGCAACACATTCCATTGCTCCATAAACCTCTCCCTGTGATTACAAACTTTTCCCTAACATATAATCTAAACCTTCCCTACTACTTATTCTATCCCCACTGACTAATGAGAAGACCTGATACTTCATCTTATTAGCATAGTCTTTCTTGCACTCGCAGGCAGTTTCAGCAGTTTTCCTAGACTGAACAGGCTAATTTTTCTTAGCTCCTCTCTTAGGTGTTATCTTTCATTGCTAGTGGTCTTCTGTGCATCTTTTTCCATTTTACTTACATCTCTTTAAAGACACAGCGCTGTGCAATGAAAGCACATGTTTTGATGCAGACTGCTTAGCATACCTTGCTCTGTCCACGCTGTCCTTTCCAATCTATCTCTTATTTACAATAACATCACGGTGCCTCTATTATCAAAAGAAAAAAAAAGAAAAAAGAAGAAAAAAGAAGAAAAAAACAAGCAGATTGTATTTTATACATCCACGTCAGATCCACCATGGGAAGTCCAAGCATCACTTGTGCTTTTAGATATCTGGAGTTAGCTCTTTCTCTGCTTCTTTTTTATTAAGCGAGGCAGCACCACTGGGCTGCAGGGGTGAGATGACACACACAGACTTGGATCGGTTGGACTTCGGTTCCCGGGTCTTGTCTGCATTCCCCACTGTGAGAAGAGAAAAACAGACTTGTATGAGAAATGTTCTCCTTTGTGGGTCAACGATAATGAAGAAATATTGAGAGCTATTGAGATGACTATTTGTTCACTGGGGATGTTATCCCACTACAAAGATCACGTTTCAGTTGTAAAACAGAAGACAAAGATCAGGGTTCATCTGAAAGAAAAAAATAGACAGTTTTAACCCTACTTTTTATTTTGTAATATGTTGTATAGATGGATCATTTCCCAGCAGCTCAGAACACACAGTTCATATAAGTGACTATCTTAAAACAGCTTTCAAAGAAGCAACTGTAGTATCCAGGTGTCCTACCAGAGCAAATATAATTTTGTGTTGCCCTATTAAGTGACTGGTTGGATGCACACATGATGAGGACAAGAGGGCTACGGCCTCCTCCAGCCCTCTTGCCAATGCATGCATTGGGGCTGCTCTGCTTATATGTTCCCTGGGACACAGTCTTGACTGGAGAGAATATTAAAAAAAAAAAAAAAAAATCCCCAAACAGAGAGGAGGAGAGGGGATGGTAGGAACCCCCGGGCAGCACCCACTGGATTTTCCCCTTACCGGTTAAGGAGCGGGACAGCTTTGGCTTTGGGCTGGAGTCACCCTGTGCTGAGCAGGAGTCTTCCTTCTGCGATTAAGAAACAAAAGTACTTTGATGCATTTATGAAGATTGCTAGCAAGTCTGTTAATGACACTCACGGTTCAAAACCAAGCCATTTGCAATCCCCAAGAACTCGGCTGCCATTTGTTTTATTTTTGCCACGAAAAAGCAACAACAAAAAAGAATTACTTCTAAAAATAGACTAAAACCATGGCAGGGATTTTGGAGGGGAAATATTTACAGGCGCCAACTTGTTTTGAGTTCACAGCAGAGGTCTGCACTCTCCGGTAGTAACTTGGCAGATCTAACCCAAAAGCAGCAGATCTGGTGCGAGGAGGATGCAGCAGATGAGCAAAGGGAAACAAAACCCACACCCAGGACAGGGACATTTCTCACCTTGGCTGTTTATCGCCTTGGCTGCAGGCCAAGCAGGAAGGTAGCGAGCTTGCACTAATGAGCGCTCTGTCCTTTCACTTGAGCGCTAATCTCCATCCTTCAGAAAAATCCTGTTAGCACAATGCTGCCTGAATTGCTTGGTATTTCTGTAAACTGGGAATAAGTCTCTTATGCAGCTGTGATTTGGCATCTAGGTCCGGGAACCCAGGCTGCCAAATAACTCTGGACACCTCCCAACCTGGTTTTCTGTTTTGTTTTGTTGCGTTTTTCCCCTCCCTTAACGAGGGACCCGATGCCCTCGGTCCATTGTGTGCAGGTTTATTGACTATTTTAATAACAATGGCTCGCAGGCTTGAGCAGCAGTAGCCCGGCTCCCTAGAAAGCCATTCCCAGGGGCATTTAATGATTCTCAGAGCATGCTCCATAAAAGGGCTCCGACATAATTACGAAAGGCAGTATGTCATTTACGCACATGGCTCACAGGCAACTCCAAATAAGCTCCTGTGCACTTGTGTTTTGGCAGAGCCAGGCAGTACTAAGTTGCCTGGCTACAGGTGCAAGGATTTTCTGGGTGCTCAGTAGTAAATAGAAGATATCCTAGGTCTCAGAAACCACAATGCCAGGATGCTTTGAGTTGGATCCTTTCCTAAAATAAGGGAGACCAAAAATAAACACAGTTTAGAGCCAGCCTGATCCGCAGCTACAGGAAGCAAGTAGCCTTCTGCAGGAATTTTGCCCGCAGGCTGAGGAACGTGAACTTTCTGCTGGAAATAGAGAGTCTTGGAGTTAATCCTCTGGGCTACAATTCAGAGCAGGATTCACCTCTCAGCTTTGCCAGGATTTTTCCGTCTTGTGTAAATCATTTAATCTGCGCTTTTGACTCAAGAGGGATAAAGACTGCTACTTTCTTACCGCTCTCCTCTGCCTTCCCTACTTGGGCTGCAAATTCTCCTTGGCAGGGGGTTGCTCACACTGTGTGCGATGCATCTCGCACCGATCTCAACTCCAAAGCTGGGCATCTAAACCTTGACAGCCATCCAGTTTCCATAAGAAACTCGGGGTGATTTTTCCGGAAGGAAACAGCTGCCTATCCTGCTTCAGGTGCCTGTTCTCTCCATTGACTACAGAGAGCCAGATATCTGACCATCAGACACTGAACATTTGGCCAGGCAGGTTGTACCTTGCACCTTTTCTTACCCACTGTGGCTGGTGCACCCACATACCCAGAGCAAGATCTGCTTCCATACGTGCCTTGTGCTTCTGTTGATGGATGGAGTGGGAAACAACAACCCAGCACACAATAAACTATGAGATGAATCTCTCTGAGGCACCACAACTTCATGTTCTAATAGAAGAAGGTTAAACAGGTTCACAAAAAAAAAATCCCTACATGCAGAGAGTCAGTGAACAGAAAAAGCTGTGCTTCTAATGAACCAAATGGATTTCACAGTCATTTGCACAGTTCCTAACACATAACTGATTGAATACATTGCAAATGCCTTTTTTTTTTCCCAATAGACTAAAGACAGAAGGTGCCAAACGTGATTCACCAGCACTACAGGATGTACAGTGGCCCTCTGCTTGAAGTTTGCTTTACAGGTCCTTGTTTTCCAGGTTGGTTTGCAAATATAATTGTAATGCTTCCATCTTGTGGTGAAATGCAGGATAGAAAACTGCCTAGAACAAGACTGCATATATATATGTATATATATGTATATACATATATGCTTTCGCTTCTCAAAATCTACAAGGGCAAATTCTTCCCTTTAGAAGCAGGAAAAAATGGAGTATGTGGGTATTAGAAACTCTCCAACACGAACTAGCCATATCTTTTACAGTTACAAGTTAAAAATGGCCTTCTTTTATCAAAGTGACATAAAATTCTTATCTTTTTCACTATGATATTGTAAATATTTGTCCACTTTTAATAAATTAAAAGCCACTTTCCTCCAGAGTCTTCCTTTTCTCCTCTGAAGGAGTTCTGATGTTTTACAGGATAAAATAATGTTTTTCTTGTGTCCTGCAACTTTGTGTTAATAGTCTGAAGTTCTTCCCAAATGCTTTCCTATGATTTTCAGGTGTCACTATTTCTATTTGCAGATTCTAAAACACAAACAGATAAAATAGCAAACACACAAAACACATCCGACCGTTCCTTTAGGAGAAGAGGGCTGTTTGGGGGGTGTTTAAGCATATCACCAGAATAAGCTCTCAGGATCTACACTTGCTTTATTTAGACTGGAACAAAGAAAAGCAAGCTGCTGTAAAGGCATGTGATTAGCACTAACGAATGACTCCTATGAGACAGCAGTATTTACGCATCAAATCAGCATTTTGCATAATACCTGACAGTGTGAGCTGTGTAACGCTGATAAGACGATGCTGCAGTGCTACCAACCGCCTCGTGGAGAGGCGGCGATCCCTGCAGAGGCACTCGGTGGAAAATCAGCACAAAATCAGTGTCCGTGACCAGGTGTTAGGACAGCTACTCCCTTCAACAGCTCGAGAGACAGCTCTGCCAGTAAAAGTCAGTTTGTTGACTGATCTGGGTTTTGTTTGGTAAATCCGACTGGTTTTGGTATTCACAGAATACCAAACCAATACCAGTTTTGGTATTCTGCCCTCTGAATGGCCAGCTCTGGGTTTGCAGAGTAACAGGAGTAACGGTATTCCCAAAGATGCTGCATTTGCTACTGACATTACCCTATTATCTAATGGGAGCAGTTGGGGATATCAAAGCAGCAGCTCAAGAGTTAATAATCAAATGCGGAGTATGTAACGCGCACAAAATCAGCACTAGTTTGATGTTTTTCTTTTGAAGTTTAATTATACCAAATGTTCTACAGGAACATGCCATGTTCTTTCCTATCTATTTTGAATTGTAAGTACCAATCAGCATGTAAATGATCAAATTAAATCTTTTAAGTTGTTTGCAAGAGCCGGAACACCTTTCTGTGAATGAAGGACTGAGCAGCAGAAGCATTTGGCAAATAACTTCAGTTCTCGGTGGGCTCTTCAATGACTGGCATTTCAACAAAGAAATCAGAGTGGAATAAAGCCTGCAGCAGTGCTGAGTTCTTGTACTGTCATGGAAAATTACTATCTAAATAAAAAAAAGATAAATTATTTCTCTTAAAAAGGTCATTCTGTTCTGCTTAGTGATGTACTCTTACTATACGTATTGGAGGCCACAGTCTGCATTTGGACAGGGCTCAAGCCAGCAAAAGCTCCGACTCGGAGAAGTCCTTGGGCTTTGGGGATGTCACTCTGCTCCGCAGTTACCGACTACTGAACTTTCTGAGTTTGGGAGGAAAATGCCCATGGCTTAATTGTGATTTCTGCAGAGTAAGGGTTGTACAGAATCGGAAGAATCACAAAAGCCCATCGAGTCCATGCCTGATACACCATTTCAGGGCCATTTGTCTTTCCACAGGGAAAAGCCTAACTTCTTTCACCAATTTCCAAGGACACCAGCAGAAGACATCCATTACCAGCCACAGACACTGTGTATGAGCCTCAGTGTGCAGTCTGAGCTAAGTATTTACCAAGTTCCTCTTTTAATTCAGAACATGAAACCACCATGGAATTCTGCCAGTAGCAAATTCGGGCTTAAACAGTTCTCTTAGGAATCTGATATGCAACACTTCCTTCTATTTTATTTTCTTCAAGTCTGCCCAGAAATATAACTCCTTTTATAAACAAAAAAATCCACCTCCAAAATAAATAACAAAGCTCAACAATAATGCTTCTGTCCTTTCAAAAGATCTAGGGGGAAAGAAAATGACAGTTTCAAATGTTTACAGTACATCTGGACTTGTGACAATGGGTGTACCAGATTCCATTCTTTTATGAAATCTCTCAGAAAAGAAAAACAGATCTTTAAGTCTACAAACCCAGGCTCAATTAATAACATTTGCTCAGTAAATATCTTTCCAAGTACACATGGAGGCCTGTGCTCACAAAGGACAGAAGAGTGCTGCTATGCACAAGACGGGTCATCTGTTTGTCAGGAAGTGCCTTTTTTTTTTTTTAAACTGTCCTCAGTATTTCCTACTCATTTGAATGCAGTTTAGGATTGAGAGACACTTTATTTAAAAAAAAAAAAAAAAAAGTAAGTGTCTTTAAAGAGAAATTCCACCAGCAGCAAGCAGCTCTCTTGGCAGTGCTGGTTATATCTGCCAGCATGAGCTCCCTCCTTGTGTCTCCCTGCAGCCACGGGCATTTCCCACCCTCACTTACCTCCTTCCTGGAGCCCACGGTGTCGTCCTGGAGCGCGGTGTCGCTCAGTTCCATGCGGAGGCTCCTGTGCCGGAGGATGAGGATCTCCTTGGCCTGCTCCGCAGGCTCCGTCTCTCCGGGCAGCGTGTGCCTGTTGTAGGCCGGCACCTGTCACAGGTGTGCCCAGGAAATGGATGTTAAAATTAGGATGTATGAGCAGCACCGGCCGAGAGGGGCACCTGGACTGGCACTGCAAGGAAGCAAGGACTGACACAGGGCAGGAAAGGTTTCCCACTGACCAAGAGCCCTGCCCAAAGGCACTCGGCACAAGGGGCTGCTGCTGCCCCTTGTTCCAGCTGGGACAGAGCAACGATGCTCCCTCCTGGGGCAGCTTGGAGGGAAAGGCCAAAGAGGTCAGATGGGACTCCAGAAGCAGCAGCATCCCCTGAGCAGCAGCATATTCCCTGCTTCTTTCTGCAAAAATACCTACATGGTCTTTGAACGATAAGTCTGAGGTGCATCTGTACTAGCCCAGGTGAAACACCACCTACACGCAAGTACTCTGGTCAAGGCGCCTCCAGCTAGAGCTGTCTCAGACCCTCTGCCCAGCCCTCTAGGATTTTACATTAGCCTCACCTTAACATATAGATCATGTATGAGCATGAAGAGGAATAAAAAGAACCTTGCTTCAAAAACCATAAACCAATCAAGTGTGTAAAATCTCACACTAACATCACCACGAGCTGGGATAATCCCATTGCTAAAGGGGGCTAGTCTGTATCTAGGCCAGAACAAGTGCTGATAGAAGGAAGACCTTCATCTTTTTCCCATACATTTCAATAGTTTTCCTCACAGCCTTGCCTGGTCACTTCTCTCAGCAAAATGATAGATCTCTGTGGCAACATGTCTGTATCAGTCACATCCCCGAGGATTCAGTGCTTTGTGCTCAGCCCATAAAACAAAGGTTTAGATCAATTTTAAGGACAAGGCTCCATGTTATCACCATGCGAACAGCAATTACATAGCATCAAGCACTGTGCATTGTAAAACCTTAAACAGAGGGATTATTCCTGAGTTTGTCTATAAACAGCGAGTGTTTTTATGCATAATCAGATTTACCCGTTTCATAACAAAACTGTTGAGTCACTTTAAAATCTCTGTAGATTAACTATCACTATGGTCTTCCCTGTCCCTAGGCTCTGAGAGTCTACTCGTTTTCCAGGCTCTTCCTTTTATCCATAACTCCCATTCTTTCCTAATGGTGTTTATTCATTTTCTTGCTCTAAGACACTTTTCTGAGCACACTGACACTCCTTCTGAGCACACGTGCACTGCAAGCTCCTCCCTTTCCCTTCTGTCAGTGCTCTGCATTACATGGACTTTAATGTGCAGTCATGTAAGGAAGAGTGGAAGGCTTTAATGACCACCACCAGCCAAATCTTTGGCCTAAATCAAGTGTTTTAAAACTGTTGGATCTGCTAATCTGATGCTGGAATATCTCTGTATTCCTCAGGTCTTGTTTCTGGTAGTGAATACAGATGTCTAAAATACTTTTAAGAAATTATATGCTGACTTGGTGAACGTTTCAAAAGCCGTCATGTCACAAAGGGAAATGTGCCAATGACTTGGAAACTGAATCCTGCTTCACACAGCCAACTGTTCCCTATTCACACAGAGACCTTGTTAGTAACTAGGTAAACATTCACATCTGCTCAGGCTGCTGAGAAAACTGGGACAACTTGTGCTACTGGACATCCTAAAAACAGGTCGAGGGGAAAAGCCATACCGTCCTCCTTATTCGGAACAGGTTCCTGGCCAGTATTTCCTGTATGTTTTCGAGTACATCTGGATTCAGGATATCCTCTGGTTTTCCATCTGTTACAACACTCCTGTGGCTGTTGCTGCAAGGAAAAGCAGAATGCCTTAGTGGAGAAGATAGATAGTGGCACAGCAGGGGCATCCCCCAAGCCCAGGGGGGTGTCAAGAGTGAACGATTCACAGCAGCCCTTTCAGGGACCACCAGCAGCACAAGCTGCCGTGACTGATGGCCGGTTCCTTCAGCCGGAGCTCCCTGCAGAAGGAGCGCCCCGTGTTCACACCAGAGTTGTGCCATCCACGTGCTCCCCGGATAAAAGAGGAGTCGGGAGCCATGGTGAGCAAAAACCTTTAAGAGATGACAAGGCTGTTCTGCCTTGCTGATGTTTGACCCTGCTCTCAACCTATGCTCATTTTCTGCATTGTTTCTTTCAGTAAAAGTAAAGGTTCAAAGCTATCAAAAAGTAGTGCAAGAGCTGCTTACTTAAGGCACTGTTTCTGTGTAACTCTTTGGGAGATACAGGGGCACCTGCAGGTATGAGAACAGCAACCGTGCTCTGAATGCCAGGGGATTGCTTGTCCACCCACACACCTTCGAATGGCCTTTACTTTGCATCCGCTCGGGCTGTTTTTCCTTCCTATGGAAGGACCAGGCAGGAAAGAGCTGAAGATGCAGAGGTGTTTGCATGTTTTTTTTTTTTTTTTTTTTTTTTGGTATCAGGTGCAACACGTCCTTAGGAACCACTTTGCAGCCCTTCCCCCATGACTCTGGAGATTCAGAAGTGGGAAACTCACGGAGTCAATACAAGTTGTTGTCCTGGCTGTTTATCACCTGATAGAAACTGTGTATAAGGACAGGGCTTACATTAAAATCATTCAGTCGCAGCTAACGCTGCTTTCAGATTCATTTCATATGTATTCAGTAGGAGCATACGTGGCTGAGCAAATCCCTTCCTCTGACATGTCCACAGCAAAGCTGAGCCACCACACCTGGTGATTTGGTACACAGAAGCCAAAGCCAAACAGAACATTTACCAAGGTTTTGAACCGTTCTAATATAAAGTTGATGGTCCCCTTACGCTGCACAGGAACACGGCAGGGGAGCACTCACAGCAGGGGTGGCGCGTGGCCCAGCTGCCCGGCCTCGGCCAGCTCCATGGCGTGTTTCCGCTCCAGCTTCTCGTAGAGCAGCACGATGCTCGACTTGGGCTGGTCGTACTCGCGAAGCAGGATCTTCTGCAGGTACTTGCTGTTGAAATACTCCAATCTGTTGGAGAACAACACAAGATACTTCTGTGCTGATGTTACAAAGTTGCCTTGTGTCACTATGCCCAGGAACCAAAACAGATCTGAGCCAGCCAGCAGGTTAATATTCCACAATGACCCCACACTCCATTTTATTCTGTCACTTGCCTTCCAGAAACCAACAGCTAAAGGGGCTGGTCCAGGCCCTTATCATTTCTGTGCCATAATACATGAGCTGAGGTATTAAAACATCTGCAAATGTGGTAAAAAGTCCTGAAACTTTACTAAGTGCTGCAATGAAATGCCTTAGCCCAAATGGAAGCCACACAATTTAGCAATTTAAGCAGCTTCCAGATTTCTTTTTAATCCATTTCCTTTCATTCTTTTCTCAAATTCGGCACAGTTTTTTTTAAAAAAAGAAATCTAGTTAGTGTCAAATACTGACGTGAAAGTTGGGCTGTTGCTAGCTGTAAACCAAGTTATTTAGCCCATGACTACGTTGCAAGGAGCCAGGCAGACTGTCCTCAGAAACCAGCGTTTTCAGTACCCTCTAGTGGTATTTTAAAGAATTGACGGTCTTAAGCAAATAAACTGCTGCATTAGGCAGAATCCTTACTACGAATTTAGGTGAATCTGTGTTTTACAGCTAAGTATAGTTACTTGGTAGATTATTAGCAGTGTATTTTAAGCTCTTGTAAGCACTGCTGGGGCTGCCCAGAAAAAGCTGCCCGTTCTTCACCTGCTTTATGGCACAAGGGTGGCCAAGGCTCAGCTACCCACAGCGGAAACTCAGGGAACAGAAACCAGGCTCATTCTTTTCTACACACGTGCACAGCCATATTTTTGGCAAATCCTTACTTGTCTTTCCAGTAATACTGTCCCCAGTGTCCAGATATATCTTCTATGCCAGCCAGCAAATGATCCAAGAACTAAACAGAAGAGAGGATTTTGCTATACACCAGTTGCACGTATTGCATTCACAATGAACTCGGTGAGCAAGCATAGCAAGCATCAAAAGCCAGCAGACAAAACGTGGGACATTTGCAGCTAGGTCCCCAGCTCCAGGAAACAAGAGCAGGGGCTGTCGGCCTCGTTCCCCATTCAATCCTGCGTGTGTATTCCTTGGTTCCGGAGCACAATAAGTGATTTGGCTGCTTTCTTTCAGGTCTGTGCAAGCAAAGAATAACCACTGAGGGGCATGGATCTGTTCTTTATGATATGTACAGGTTGGCTAATGGCTGCATAGTTGGGGCTTGATAAGCAGGCGTTGCTCATGCTGTGCGTTTTGAGGACCGTTTGTCTCAGGAGAAAGCTATCTTCAGTAGATAGATGTAGATACTTGGGAGAGGAGCTTCCACCTGAATAATAAATACTGCCTTTCTTCACACATTGCCCACTGAATAAAATCATTGGCCACATTGCACCTTATCTAAAAACACTGTCATTGTTTAAAATTACACTAAAAATACCAAACAGATTGATTTACCTGTAAGATAAATCTCTGCAATTTTCTCAGTTGTTTCCCCTCCTAGTGGCATCTCTAAACACACAGAGGTCTGCTCTACCACTGCTCACTACCCCTTCCCTCTTATGAGCTGAACTTTCTGGGGCTTGTTCCAGATTTCCTCAGTCACAGATAGATAAAGTCAAGTGCACAAACATGCCAGTCCCCCCATTCTGCAGGGCCCAGCACGCCTGCACGCCCGCTCTCTTCCTAGGGCTTTTCTGAGTCCCACTAATCTAAGGCAGGGCTTCCCAAGGTTGTTTTGGAAGTGGGTTTTCCATCAGATCTCATGCTGCACGACATGCATTTCTCTCATTTGTGATTTTTGGTTTTGCCCTTTAGTCAGTAGTAGAGGCAAAAGAAATCCCTCTAGTAGAGGGTGATTAGTTTGAATCCCACACACCTCATTCCCACCCATTTAATATGGTGGGAGTAATGGGAAATAAATGGACTAACACATTAACATCGATCTCATCAAAATCTTGGAGGAGGGGGTGGCTGCAAAGAACTTGTTTGCAATATCTGTATGTGTCGCATGAGAATCAGACACTGCAGATGGCAGCGAGAAGCTGCACGCCGCAGCCGAGGCCGAATCCCCGGATCCCGGGACTGCTCCCAGCATCCGAGCTGACTCGTGCAAGCGCTGGGCTGCATCTCCCAGTCAGGACGGGAAAAACAGGCATCAAGACTGAACGTCATAAATATCCAGATGAAGAATGAAACGTGAGGAAGAAGCTGCCTCTGGCTTCCCAGCGCCTGCTTCCTGAGTGTCCCCATTGTTACCTTGTCTGCTTGACTTAATTGGTACATAGCAATTTTCAGCTCGCATTTCCCAATAAACACCTTTTCAGAGATGATTCAATATTCATACACTAACAAAAGAAGAAAGTATTCTCTGCTCATTATTCAAAAAGCCTCTTCAGCCCATTGAACTGTTCTATTAACCCTAGACAAAGCTCTGTAATACAACCTAATTGTGAGGATGCCAAACATTGTTTTTTTTGAAATGTCCTCAGACCTACTGACTATTTCTAGCTACTCAAAAAGAAGGCAAAAATATTCCTGAAAAAGAAATACTTGCAGAAATATGAGTGGTCATAAATAATTATATTCAGAAGCAGTATTTTACAGTGTATCACCTCATTAAAAATCCCATGCTGTTGCACCCGATCAGACTGTAAGGACCAACATAGGCTGAAGGACACATGGTGCAAACTGCCTGATTTTTCTCTCGGTGCATTGGCAGCGCTTGCAGGGCAGTCAACTCACTTCCAGAGATTTAAAGTCTCAGCTAGGCGTGAAAAATACCCTGCTTTCTCATGAAGTGGAATCATTCTCTGGAATAATCTTCTTTAACCACCAAGGCCACCTTTGGATGGTGAGAGCAAGCTGAAATGAATCCAACCCTTGGGGTGCGGCGACCTCACTGCTTCCCTCCAGGATACAGCTTGCCTCGTCCTCCTCACCTCCCTTACTTTAAATTGTTTCCAAAAATAACACAAATAGAAGGGGGCGACTGATAAAGAGGTGTCTGATCTGCCACCTACAACAACTCAGATTTTTTTTAGCACAGCTTGCTTTCCCTTTAAATACATTACTCTCTTCATTTGCAAAATTCTCTGGGACAGTTACTAGCCTACCAAAGTCTCTCTTTTTTTTTTTTTTTTTTTTTTTTTTCAGTGTCACAGAAAGGTTGTAAAGCTGAGTGAATATTTGCCCTAGTCGTTACTTAGCCGAGCAGCCGGCGCGGTGCCGGCTCTCCCGGCCGCTCCGGAGCACACAGACACGCTGGAATCCAGCAGCAAGGCAGAGCTCGGCCCTGGCCAGCCTTAGGAAGCTCCTTTGGCTTTTCACAATAACACACAGCTGTGCAGTTCGGCCAGCCTGGCTTATCCTAAGGGATACGTGATCCATGAGACCACAGCAACAGCCTGGAAGTGCCAGGATGTGGGTTGATCGCTGGTAGGGTGGCACTGCACTGACAAGAGCCTCTCTCCAGCTGCAGCGCGAAGCTCTAATCCCACAACCTACTGCAGTTTAGAGACTGTCACTATTACGCCATGTCCCACCCAGCAAAACGGGAACACATTTTTTTTTCAATCAATCAAAAAAAAGCTATTTAGATCACCATAGAGCTGATACTTATTTTCAGATTGAAAGTTAATTTACTGTAGATCTCTGCACTATTACCATAGAGAAGCAAGACACTTGATCTTTTCCTATACATATGATAATTTCTTGCAATTTGAAGCTAAAAGAAAACTTTACGTCCACTTTCATGTACTGTATGTTTAAGACCCACTCTTGCAGTGGGGCCCTTCAAGTTATTCTTTGCCTCTCAGGCCATTTGTGTAGCATTTGAAGTGCGGAACAGGCCACGGGGAGACCGTTATTTATCAGCCAGATGGTGGTGGGACAGCGCTCTTGTTCAGCCAGTGTCTGTGCAGGTGGTAAAGTGGGCATCTCTGCCTTACAGCCTGTGTTGATATATTTGGGCTGAACTTGCCCCACGACAGAGGCTGGACATGAAAAGACTCCTGCAGAGCAGCCCTCCCATGTGTCAGAAGCGTCTTTATTCCTAAGGAGAGAAATATGACGCTCAAATTAAGCAAGGGGATTTTCACTGGCTGCAGCAGTCTTTAGAGTTTTGCCATGGAAATGGAGAGGTGTGATCCAGACATTCAGGACATTCAGGACAAACACACAAATACTACAGCTAAGCTGCTTTCATAAGTTCTCACTTGGGCATTTGGTTGTTCGTTTCTGTTTCAGTCCATTTTTGTGTTACAAGATCACTGACCACTGTTCAAATCTCAGCTTCTTTCTTGTTAAATACTGATTATAACTTCGACTAACCCCATCCCAAATTGGGTTTATGATTAGTGAACAGTCATCACATGGAAGATCCCACCCTCAGTCTCATTTTCTTTCTTTCACTGTTTTCAGAGAAGCAGTAAAGCTGGGGTTAGGTTAGAATATAAACTTTTGTATGAAGGATCATCTTTTTCTGCTGCATTTGTATAACACTTAATGCAACGTCAGTCTGACTGGGGTAGTATCAGATGCTATTTCAATACAAAAACTAAACCGTGATGAGAAAACTGTGCAGGACCTGGAAAGAGACTGACCTGCAGAGAATTCAGATAAAATCCACTGGAGTCTGCAAGCGGCAGAGGCCCTTGGGCACAGGGCATTTCAGGAGCACTGCAGGCTTTGGCACAGCCCGTTGCAAGGCTCTGGCCACGAGTCACTTACCCGAATGTGAATCTGCTCTCCCACGGTGGGAGCACTCTCTCTCTTCTTCTTAACATCTAGTAAGTCAACGAGAGGACGGATGGTCATTCCCTGCAGCACAAACAGAGAAATCAGACTCCCTTCACATCAGGTCCAACATCACGGGCTCTCTAGGCACTCGCACTGACCTTTTTGGGGCAAAATAACCAGCATGGATACAAACAGCAGCTACGCCAGGCTCTGCAGCAGGAACGATGACTTCTATCAGAACAAGGCCTGGTTTTTTAGATAGGACTTCTCTTCAGATTTTTTTTTTTTTATTAGGAAGAAAATATGTGTGAAGCTTTGACAACTCCACAAATTCTACTCACTCAACTGTAATCCAAACATTTTGCTCATGGAGAGCTATGGTAACAGTTTGCCAGTGGGAAAACACATCTGCACAGTCTTCAGGACGGGAGTAGGCAGAGAGCAGGAATGTTGAGCTCTCCTAATCCAGCCTCTAACATCTCAAAGACCACAAAAATTCAACCGAACATTTCAAGACCGAGTCTGCGACTCGTTATTGCTCCAGCCTCCCAGATGCAAAGAGGCCAGAGATGTGCAAAGTTCAAATGCCTCAGGACTTCACAACACACAACCACTACCCACACTGAAGCGAGTGACGGGTTTACTAACTTTTTGAGCATTATGTGTCACAGATTGTCTCTCTAGAGATCTTCAGCAAGTAGCTAGGTTTAGTAGGCAGAGTATCCACCTGATGGGAAGGGCCAAGGGAAGAACTCTAAAGTCCTTTAAGCCTCACGATGGAACTTGTAGACCACTGCTCTAATACACTTCTCAGTCTTGCTTCTGTATGAAATGATTTTTCTAGGCCACGTTTACAGCAAAAATGATTGAGGTTGATGATTATGATTTCTGAATGTCACGAATGTTGGCACGGTGGAGGGTGGAACACATTTTTAATTGCAGTAACAATTACTGTGTCATTTTAATTGCTAATAGCAATAAAAATGCATCATTATTCAGAGTAAACAACATCAATCTAACAAATTTAGAAATAGCAGATATTACAAAAATTAAGTAGAACCCATGAAGTTTGGTCTCGTCTTGACTAGATAATCAGCTGTGTTTGTTTTCATTCTAAAGTGGCATTTCAGATTTTTTTTTTTTTTGACCAGGATTCTCAAATTTAGACACCCACACACCTCAGTTTCTTCATCCCTTCTTCACCTCAGGAATGTCATGGGAATCGCACGCAGCATTTCCAGACCCTCAGAGAGCTGCACACCTGCAGATCTCCTACCGCTTCCAGAAGGTTCCTTACCCATGAGGATAACTTGCCAGCAGGATATCACACAACACTAGTGACTGTACCAAAGCCTGCACAAAGCTTTTCTACTGGTAACTCAGTAGCTAATGGGTACGTGTTGGCCCAACACAAAAATTTCTTCACAACAATTATGTTTCTTAACAATTTCAAAGAGGTCAGAGGCCACTAGTTTGAAAAAGTGAACTTTAAGTGGAGAACATGGTATTTAATTTTTAAACCACACTGAAGGAAAGAACAATGAGGCCCTTTTGTGACATTCCAGACAAGCCCACAGCTCTTTTGAGGACTTTCTGCTCTGAGTGGCATATATCCAGGCCTGTCTGGAACCACTGAGTACTTCACAATTGCTCAGTCAACCTCCTCAAAATTATTAACCAGGCCTGCTCTGGGAAGAGACTTATGCAACTGGTTTAGAAAGACCAAAATAGCCACATTTCCTGGGTTACATAATGCTCTGATGGATCCATGTATGGACAAGGCTACCTGGCTACATTCCGGGTCTTTAGCCTGTATAGCACAAACCTATTTAGATAACATTGTCAGGACAGCCAAGAAAATGAAGTGGATTTAAACTCCCAGAGGAGGCCTCGCTGGCCATGCACCAGTGCACAGGGGCCCAGATGATCTCCCACACTTTCTATCCGGTTTTAACACAGAAAAGCTCTCTCCAAGTCAGTATTAATGCCACTGTGAATATAAAGAAACTTGTTGACCAGAATAACAAAGCAAACCAAAAGCAGCCCACTAACCAAAGAAGTTGCTTTGTAGCCAGTTTTTTTCTGCTTGTTCCTTTTACCCAAAGTGAAATACGACATGAAGGGCACCTGGATATTAAAGATCCTCACTCCTCAATCCTGCATCCACTGATGTGGCCGGCAGCAGTGCCATTCACTAAAGAAGCTGTTCAGACTGATTTAAAACACCCAGATTTCTACAAGTTCACCTTAATATCTGCACATATTATTTTTGCTAATTTTTAAATGCTGAGGTATGGCAAGTTCATTTTCTGGTACAGCTTTTAAGCAAGTTTCCATGTTGTTATCCTTGTGGTGGTCTCGGCTGTCGCTGCAGGTATGTGGGAGCTGAGCACAGGCTGCCTTTACAGAGGCTGCGCTCCCCGTGAATGGCCGAGGGTCGCGGGGTCGGCCCGTTGACACGCACCCATGGGGGATGCTCTTTAACTCTCACCCTTCAGCATGGAGATGACATCACCAGCCGAGCTTTGAGGCTACACAAAAGCCCTTTCCCAGTCCTGGGAAGGATTTTCCGAAGCTTCCGCAGAATGGAGCTGCTGCCTTAGAACAACCTTTGTCTGCGACTCAAGAGCGGCTCTGCATGAACGGACGTGCCTAGTGACCGTATCTTTTCAATTTCTGACCCACATTTGCATCTTAAAACTTGTCAGCCTCCACCTAACTGCACTCTCTCTACCCCCTGGCCCCTGCTCACGTCTTTCAGTCTGCAACAAGAGGCCTGCAAACTGCCTCGTCCAGCTGCCCTATGGGGCTCGGCTCCAGGCCTATTGGCACATCACCCTCAATATTGATTTTTTCAGCTAATAACTTGGATTAGGAGGATGTGGAGAAATTCCGCTGCATAGAGTCAATCCTAGAATAAATCTGTGCTCCCTCCGCACGGCCTGACTCACAACCGATGGCCACGGGGTTCAAGGGAGGCCAAGTGGAAGGAATTCGTTGTCGCAGGGTGTCGCTCAGCCATGAGGCCACTTTGCAGCTGTCACCGTGACCTCAAGTCTTCTGAAGCCCCAACAGCTGCTTCATCCCTTCTGTCTGATGGCAGGAAAGTGGGCTGAGGGCTGCAAGGAGGAGGAGGGCAGGCCCTGGGTCAATGAATCTGCATGGACCTTGTGCACTTGAGTGAAGGAAGCTCCCATGGAGCTTTTCTAAATGCCATTATTCCATACACACCACCCACCCGCTTGCTCCATCTCCCGTGGTGACCTGCTTAGTCTGCTCCGTCTGCACTGCAGGAGGGGAGAGTATCAGTCACCATTTTGTACTTCCCATAATCACTCAGTCTGAGAAAAAAAAAAAAAAAAAGTTTGACCTCAATTGCATGATTTTGAGGACGTCTTGCTCTTTTCTGGGTCAGATGACTGTCATTTTTAATCAAATCCTCGTTTGAAACATGGGCATGGCAGGTGAAATGAGGCACCAGAGCAGCTCTGGAAGGAGAGCTGCCATTGCAGCCTGGCTGCTGCCTGGGCGCAGGGTTAGCGAGGCCGAGCACAGCACAGAAACGGATCTAAAATCCCGAGCTCGTGGAAATGTGCAGGAATGTTGTTACCACTAGATGTCATGGCAATGCTGAGGGCTGTGTCTGGGCTCTGTGCACTTCCCAGTGAACAGCACAAGGATTCCGGGGTGTTGCTTGAAACAAAATAATTCCCTTAACTCTCAGCCAGTGCCTAAAGGAGAGAAAACCTTTCACAGAGCTGGAGGCAGCTTAATTAAGAATCAGTTATAAATAAAAACTCTTAGTAATGAGAAAGCTACCAGTGAAACAACAGCAATTTATGTACAAGAAAACTCCAAGAAAGTAAAATGTTGAAGGTAACTTTCCAAACTTTCTGTTGGGACCCATTTTAGCAAAACTGCCATTTACTCCTGTTAGAGTTCCAGGATTCTCCTGCCAGACTGACGCAAAACCTGCTGCTATATCAATAGAAACAGCAACAGGACAGGCACAAGCTTCAGTTTACTGGAAGCCTATGGCAGATGCCTCATTAAAACAAAACAAAGCAGGATAAAAGTAGATTTTGCACCTTGTTTAGCTGTATTTATGGTACCTCTTGTCTTTCAGGAGAAGGGACAACTGCATATTCTGGATCCCTTTTCATCATTCTTCTTCAGTGGTTACAGAGCACAAACATAAAGCACCACATTCAAACCAGCAACTTCTGGACAAGCTACGTGGAATTCAGAAACCCG
Source organism: Tinamus guttatus (assembly GCF_059628265.1). Classification (NCBI taxonomy): domain Eukaryota; kingdom Metazoa; phylum Chordata; class Aves; order Tinamiformes; family Tinamidae; genus Tinamus; species Tinamus guttatus. The sequence goes on from NW_028289621.1 coordinate 2,548,409, forward strand.
ATATCCAAACTACTCTGGCTTCTTAACCCAAAAGGAGACTGAGTGGAGGATCTTTGCTCTCGAAGTTCTCGGAGGACCCGAAGCCCTGTGTCTGCCCCAGCGAGCCTGTCCAGCCTGGGTCCCTGTGCACAGCCAAAGTGTGGGCAGGATTCAGAAACAGTATCTCCCAAATGCTCCCTAGGAGCAGCTGAAGCTGCAGGTGCTCTGCAGGAGCTCTGCAAAAACACTCACAGTAGAAAGAAGAAGGAAAAAAAAAAGGCAATATACAGGAGTGATTTAAGCACCAACCCCCAGTCTGGGAGCAGACCCCAGTGCTGTGGGAGATCAACCTTCCTCTCCTTATCCTGGCAGTGGGGAGCAGGTCCCAGGTCAGGCCATGAAAGAGGGAGGTTGCAGAAGCTTTTGCACTGGGTGGTGCAAACAGCTCAACATTCACTGGGGCAGAAAGTAAAAGCAGGAAGCAACAGGCCTTAGTAAATGAGTTATAAAAGAAAATTCCAAGGCAAATAAACAATAAATGAAATAGGCTAAGATTGTATTGCTTCTGATTTTGCTCGCTTTTATAACAAGTCACACACCCAATTTTTTTCCACTAGAAGCCTTAAAGCTATCCCCTTCCTTCTGAGTCACCATGAGATAACTACAGCTGCTTTGCTGCAGGAACGTGAGAACATCTCAGACATACATACAAAACGTTTCCAGAAGCAACTAATGATAATGTTTGCTTCAGCTGTTGGATGCTCCAGCAAAATGGGACTCACTCTCAGAAAATGAGGAAGACGCTCTCAAAATTAGGCCCCTTAAACTGCTCCTCTCTGAAATGCCAAATCTGAGATGACCAAAACCAAAAGCCACTCTTAAAATCCTCGCTGTCCAGGTTCAGCCTTTAGTATCTTTCAGCCTCCCCCCTTTGGGGCTGTGAAATCTGACCTTCTTCACAGCATGGCTCAGGTAGGGTTTCGCTTTAGGACTCCTCTTTTCACAAGGCCTACAATAACACGTGGCTCTCACCTCACTCAGATATCCATCTCTATCTGTAGAGTTTTATTTAGAGTTTATAAAACATGTTGAGGTATCAATTCAGAGTGGAAATGATCACTCTTCCAGATTTTCACCATTGCTATCCCAACAAGGCTGGGCCAGATCAAAGATGGGACTTGTTATCAAGGAAAATGCTACAGTAGATGTTATAAACCAATAACTATTAAATCAACCTCACAACGCGGTCATTCTCTATGTCTGCTAGTGATATATTTTCATAGTGAGAGTATTTTTTACCTGTACAAACACGGTGAAGAGGATGACAACTGTGGTTGCTGCAATGAAGAGCTTCTTTCTATGAAAGTCAGGAAGCAAGAAAACTAAAGAGAAACAGATTGCCCCTCGGAGACCCCCATATGCTATAATAAATTGGTCTTTGCCAGTCACGGTGTTGACATGAAATCTGTTCACAAAGAAAGTCAGCACAAGAACCCCTGAAAAGCAGGAAAGAAGATGGAAACTGATTAAACCAAAATAGAATTTAGGTACAACTCTTAAAAGAATGATACATTTATAGTAATAAATAAATAAATAAATAAATAAAATAAAAAGGCATTAAAGTGGGAAGCAGTAATCATTAAGATCTGGCCGGGGCAGAGGTTCCCTCCCCATATACACAATGTATTACCAGTGTCATTGGCTTTACTTCTAATCAGGTCCAGTGGATTCACATTTAACCCGTCTGGTTAAAGGTCTTTGCCCCAAACATGTTTGCCAACAAACCCCATTGACTGGCCACAGTTTGTGGTACTGGTGACACAACAAACAGTTGTTGTACAACTACAAAATTTCAGGTAACTCAGCTGGTAGCAACTTGGCTTGTTTTCAGCTTTGGGCCCAACATAGTCCAGTTACGAAACTGGAGCTCCCTTTAGAAGAGCTCTGAGCTCTGCAAAGGGCTTTACTATTAGTCCTCTGCCATGACCAAGAGTTCCCAGAAAATAGAGTTTGCTTGGAGCAAGTGCTAAGCATCAGCTAAACACTGAACCATCAATAACTACTGGCAGCATAAGACATACTAGCACATGCATTTCAACATTAGTTAATTAAAAGTCTTTAGGGCAACTCTTATGGTCATGTGCCAGCCCAAATATTACATTGACTAGTGTAACGATATAGTTGAAGATTCTAAGGATGGAACTGAAATATTAATTGATTTATTCTTAACAGTAATAATGAAGGATTGAATTGGTTAATTACAAATACTCTCGAGGCAAATCGTCAATAATAATTTAGTTATGTTCCCATTTGGAAGTTTCCAAGCAACAGCCAAGGCACTGTAAATATTTGATAAATATTCTACCTACATGAATATTGCCTCTACAGGAATTTTTCACTGATCAGGATTTATACTGGGCAAATTGTAGACTATATAAAATGACACCCCAATTGATGTTATTTATAATCTTTGCAAACACAAACATGTGCATAAAGCTGCAGAAAGTCAGAGGGAGCTAGTGACGTGACAATATCTATTTGACAGATATCTGCTTAAATAACCAACACTTTGCAGGCTGCTTCAGAGCTCCCTAGGACCTGTTTGAATGAGAATTTACCTGAATGAAGTCAAAGGACACTGTGCAAGTGAGGTGAGTTTGGGCCTTAAATTTGTAAGCAGTATCTGATCCTAATATCCACGGATATGATAAACACTTCACTTTCTGAAGATTAATGGCCATTTTGAGAGTTGGTAACACAGACTGTCATTGACTTTTGCTAGGAATTAGTTCAACCCGCATCATTATTGATTTTCTAACGGGTGCTTGTAAAGGGTCAGTGAAGAAATAAATTTCAAAATATATTGCATGTGTAATATACATATCAGACACCTTCCCACACACAGAAGCTAAAAATAACCAAACTTCAATCATACGGGAGAACAATTTCAAGAAAATAAATTAAAAAAAAAAATGTGTGGATGCTCAAAAATAGTGAACTTGTTTAACTGAACCTGGCAATATTTCCCAGTCCTTGGAATACCATAGAACTGCTACCAAGAAGAAAAGATGATATATTGAAATATTTCAGTTTCAGGGTTCTTGGTAACTTTCAGCTCAAACAAATGCTGTGTAGTAACGTATTCCACGGAGAAACAAGAGCCAAATGGAACCACAAGATCACACTCAAATTATTTTAATGAGGAAGGAAAGGCTGATAACAAGCAGCTTTCCTAGACCTAAACATGAACCTCAGCCCGGAGCTTCAGCTATTGCAAGCTCCGGCAGCACCACTGATACAGTAGGAAAAAAAAAAAAAAAAATCTACTTGAGTGGATACCCCGGCCTTTGTTTTAATTGAATCCTTCTTCATAAATTGTTATTTGCATTCCCTACACTAATTCAAGGCTATATTTTTCCCCAAGAGATGAGACATAGTCAGTTATTTTGGACAGATTATATTTTCTCCTGGAGATGTATCTCCTTGCACTTTGCATAACAGGTGAATACTACTACTGTCAGATAATACAAATATTTTGCTTTTTATATGATCTCTTATGTCAAAGGGATCCCAGTCCCCCAGCCTCAGCGGAGTCATTTCTCATTTAAACTGACATAAGCCAAGGAGGGTTCTGGTGGATGCAGTCCTGAAAGCAGCTAAGGCAGAACCACTTGGCCAGCAGCATCCAGTTTCTTACACCTTTACCTGAGCATTTTACCATGATCTGTGATCCCTTGCTGGTAGGAGTGATCTGCAAATACTCATGGAGAAGAAAAGGAGCCAGCTATGAAGCACCAAACCTACAAAATATGAAACCTAAGCTCTAGTCTACATCAAGAAGTTTTGGACTACAGCCTATCAAGGGCTAAGGGGCAACTTCTGCACTAAAACCAGAACCAGCAACCAGAAAGTCCTGCAGGCTGGAGGAAATCTCTATGGATGTCGCATTTCTGGAGCCGTGCCCGTGAGCACGGCCGCTTCCAGGCCTGAGCAGGTCGGTGCCTGGGCTCCTCCACTGCCTCCAAGGGCTTTTCCGCCCGCGTTCCCGGGTTCTGCGCGTGGCCTCGGTGTACTACACCCTGACATCCTTCCACAAAAAGCTGCTGACAAGCTGGGTAGAGGAGGGAAGCCCTACACCAGATCAGATATGCAAGGTGATTTCCAGCCCGGGTTTATATGCTCACAGTTCCTACTCCGTTCAGGGGGATTTTGCTTGCACGGGACGTTTTATTCCCTGGCTGCAGCCCCCGTGAGCCCTTCTCAGATCAGGTATTACATAACTAGAGAACATGTTCAGAATAGCAGTGTTTGGAGAGCTGGAGGATTTTAAGTGCTTTTCTAATGTTACTATTAACGTTCGTTACCTCTTGCAAAAAAAGAGGTTTCAAACTAAGTCAAAAATAACTCAGAACTTTGCTTTTTATTTAAGCAAATGGTTTAACAGAAGACAAATATATTTAATCATAATAAACCAGTTGTACGTATGTACAACTGACTAATAAGCACGCTTCCAAGTGCATTTATGGTGCAGAGTCATTAAACAAATCTTGGCATGTATTAACAGCTAATAAAACAAATTCTGCTATATCTTGTTAATCATGGCCTGTCCTATTTAAGCAATTGCTTGAAATGCCTATCAAATTTGAGTTCAAGTAAATTATCATTTGGTTTGACTCAGTCACTTGTAAACATAAATCCCTTTGAATGTTTTTTTCTGTCAGATTCCTTGCCAAAATGTATGCTCTGTTGTATCTGTGGACATATAGTTAATTTATAAAAATATCAATAAATGAGAAGGGCAAAGGAAGAACATAGCAAAATAGCACCGTTATGGAGTTCAGCTCTCAGCTTGCCCTTTGAAAAAATCTTTATACATTATTAAACACAGTATTAAATTCAGTGAACTAAGTCACTCTTTACTCACAGGCATCACTAACTGCACGCTGTGAAAGGCAATGGTGAATCAGCCTTTGTGAACACCAAATCAGCACGAGATACAACCAGAGACAACAGTAAAATAGTGCATCTGTTCTTCTGGAAGCCCAGAATACTGTGGGACCTGAACTGACTTTTTTCCTGAATTATATCAGGAAGATAAAGCCTCTGCTCTTTAAGATCAAGTACCTGTTTATCTCATCAAATATGAAAATGCATAAAGTCCATCACATTTTCCATGCAAAGAAAGGAAAAAATGAATGGGACATAAGATAAGAAAACAGAAGGAATTATCTCACTAATCAGAAACTAGAAGTAAAAGCCATATTCCAAATTGCAGAATGTTAGTACTCTTCAAAGTCCCTCTGCCCCAGCCATTCTCTCTCTTAATGAAATTACGTTTCATTCCCAGAAATAAAAATCCATCTTTTCGCCATACCTAGTGCTCTCCAAATGAGACAGAAAATGACAGTGAAGAAAATATATGGCCAGTTCCACTCATGGTTTTCTCCAATGGTGGAAACCCCGAGGAAGATGAAGATGAGCGTATCACTGACACTGCTCCACATCTTCATGAAGTACTTGATTGTGGTGTGGGATTTCAGAGAGATGTTGGCCTCCACATAACGTTTCATGCCCATAGCACAAGCAATGATGCTGTGAAAATGAAAATAAAACAATTAGTTTTTCCACACATGCACATAAAATTGACAGTCCTTAAGAAAAGAAAAAAACGCCTGTTTCTGAGGGAATTACCGTGTCACTACACTCAGCACATCTTTCTTTCTCATGTATATCCAAGGTCACTTCAGAACCATATTATACCAATTAAAACTTCTGCCTTGTAATTTCTCATGGATAATTGGTTCTTCAAGTTACAGGGTACATGTGGTTAAACTACCTCATCAGCTTTTCAAATCAATACTCTTTTAGTCTAGCAACCTTAGAAGGTCAAAACCATTTAGTACTTAGAGCGTCAAAGCTCCATTTTTCAACACAACATGTTGTTCTAAATATTGAACCACCACTGATGAAAGGAACTTGTTTCTGAGCGCTGATTTGCGGTGCTGTTTGGTACATATTGCTCTTGCACCAAAGGCCTGGCTTCCTTCTAATGTAGGACATGCCAAACCCCATGGAATTCTTCACTGGTTCTATGCTAGAGAACTGGTGGGACAGCAGGGTTCAGAGAGCTTCATGCAAATGGAAGGCACTGCATAGCTACCCTGGGCACGAGTTTATGGCTCATAGAAGGTCACTCTTCCTCCATGAGGATCCCCAGTGTATCATGACCCCTAGTGAACCATGATTTCATGGAAACCTGCTCCTCTTGGAGACCAGAGTTGTTACAATGCCTTTGCCATGCAGTTAGGCCATCCCCATGGGGCTTCTATAGCAGTGCAAAAACCTACCTCAGGTGACGGCATGGTAACTCTCCTTAAACTTTACATCACAGGTAAATAAGTCTGCAGAGGTAGATCCTCAACTGGAAGAGGTGAACATGGGTCTGGCACCCAGACTTGAAAAACACAGCTGCAGCCAGGACAGATGTAAAGAGGTGTCCAAGCAGATGCTGGCCTTAGCAGTCGTTTAGCCATACAGCAGTCTCTTACCAGTAGCTATCCTGAAAATAGCCAGGCAGCTTCTGCTTTGCAGTGAAAATAGCACATTTAAGTACAGAATTTCACACGGGATTTTTTGCATTATTTGGATTTTGGTGGAAAAAACAGGGTTGCGTCATGGCTCCTACTGAGCAGGACAGTTTGTGAATGGGCAGAGTTGATTTGCATAAAGTGGCAGAAGTTCCCTTGTTTAATTACCTCTTTTTCCTCCCCATCATTTCCTTCCTTTTAGTGGGTAATTTTTACATTTTTGATTTGCGCTTATTTCTTCAGTACTTCCTATAAGGGAAACCTATGCCAGGTCTGGATAACTTGGTAAAATTTGGAGCTGAGGATGTTTAAAAGCTTGGGTGTGCTTTGACTCCTGCTTCAAAACAGCAAGTATCAGCTGGGAAACTTCAGGCAGGAAAGGAAGATCATACCTGTCCCTGCCTTTTCACTATCAAAGTGCGAGGCAGAATTCAAGCCCAAGTGCAAGGGGAAATAAAAAACTTTCAGGAGAAAACTTTCATCAGCTGTTCCAGTTACAGAGCACACGGGTACGGCAGTGACTCAAGGCAGTCTGTTGCATATTCGCAACACGGTTTGAACAGCTCTCTGTGGAAAGGCAGCAAAAACTGCTGTCATTTTTCAGCTCAACTATTGAAAGAAACTAATCATGGTCTCCGTGACTTCTGAAAGGAGTTACCATCTAGTTGTGGTTTGGTAACCTGCGTAAAACGAAAGACTTCTATTCTCTCCTCCACAACCCTTCATTTCAGTAAGGGACAGTTGGCTGCTGTGCTCTTGCTCCCAATTTGCACTGTGGTTAATGAAAGCAGAATAAGGGCCATCTTCTTTCTTCGCTCATCAGTGAGCCATTCATGTGTCTTCCTTGCCATAATACTACATTCAGAGTTATGGACCAATACTATGGACCAAGGCAAAAGTAACAGACAGGAGCTATTTTAATTTCTGCTGTATTTAAAGCACTGAGAAAATCAGTAATGATATAGGAAATGCATATTAGATACTCATTTGGAATAGTGAACAAGAAATAAACAGGAAAAAAATGTTTTGAATAAAGATGCACTTCCACCTTATATGAGCTACTGATTCCTTGGCTTGGCATTCAAACTAAAAAAAAAAAAAAGGCAAAACAAAACATACCATTTCTTTCATCTTAAAATAATTATTTGTTTTTCCTCATTCCCATTAAAAACTATAATTGGAGAAGAAAGTGTTTTCAAGGAGGGACAGTGACATTAGGACAAGGTAAAAAATACAAAAGCTAAAACATATATGCACAGACTGCTTAGCAGATTGGGTTGCACTGACAAACTTTTTGGTCTACATAAAACTGACTTTTTTTTTTTTTTGGCAATTTAATTATTTTTCAAGCCCAGATCTGCTTCTTATAATGCATTATCCCCTGCTTACAAGTAAATGAAATGTTCACGGACATACTTACGCCACAATGCCAGAAAGGTGGAACATTTCTGCTGTGAGATAGGACAGATAACTGTACAGGAAGACAAAGAGCGGTTCAATTACACGTATGGTCTTGGTAAAGCGCGTGGTAAAGGCAGCAATCATCCCAAAAGCAAGACCAACTAAAATTCCTCCTATGCCAACCACAAAGAATTTTCCAACTCCAGCCAAAACATCCATAGTTTTGATGGCTGGCATTTCACAGAAAGATCTAAACAGCTTGTAGAGCACCTGGATGAAAAATGAGAGAGGAAAAACAGCCATTAGCCAGGCACTAGCACACACAGCAGTAACATTAAAATATGTTGCTGACATTTCTGTGAGTTCAGAAGTCTGTATTCTTCTTTGGAGAGCAGGTGCCTAACAAGGTGGCACCTTTTATCTCCAGACTTATATGCCAGATCCTCAGGTCTACTTAAGGTGAAGACAGTTGTTCACCCAAATGTTTTCCAGAGCTGGAGGGCAGACACCTGGGCAAGGAGTCCTCTGCTAGAGGAGGCCCTTTCCCACTGCAGATCCCAGGTCCCACCTCTCAACACAAGACAATCCCTCCTTGGACACTAAATACTGAAAATAAAAGCTAGTCCTTACCACAGTCACTGCATCATTCAGGAGTGATTCACCAAAGACCAAAATGTGCAGTTTTTCGTTGACATGTATCTCTTCAAACACAGCCAACACTGCTACGGGATCCACAGCAGCTATCAGACTGCCAAACAAGAGGTTATGGAGCAACGACACATCCTGCAGGTGGAAAGATTTCACTTGGCAGATCCCATACAGCGAAAAGCCAATCCCAAACACGTTCCATATTGTTCCCACAACAGCATACAGGAGAATAGTGCCAATATTCTCAAAAAAGGGACGGCTGGGCATGAAATATCCTGCATCAAGGACAATAGGTGGCAGCAGGTAGAGGAAAAAGATATCACTGTCCATAACCGGTGGGGATTTGTCATTTAAGCCATAGATGATTCCACCCATAATGAGTCCTACAAATATCAGTAAACAGCTTTCCGGAACAACAGAAGGCAGCTTGTTATAGAGATGAAACCCTGAAAACAGATCAAGAGAAATATTCCTTATTATCTCATTAACCAAACCACCTAAACAGCTTCAGGTCCTCATTTGGATGAGGAAACATTCCATACTATGACATTCAGAAGGTTACTTTTTGGTTTATAAGTGATAATAAAGTAATAATAAGTTATATTATTAGTAGTACATAAACATATATATTTACAGACCTTAAGTCTCAGAGAACAATTCACCAAAAGATACTCCTCCCTTCCTTCCTCTCCTGGATCCCTGGTAGTTTTTGCTGCTAATATAAACAGGATGTGCAAATATAAACTTCTATATGACAAAACATTGGACCTAGAAAGCAACCTAGAAAGCAACTGGACAGGAACTTTCTTCCCTAAGCACAGTATATCTATCCTATATATATGATATATAGGAGGGGGCACATCCTCAGACCCTGAGATCACCTGTTTGGCTTGCATGCCAGACAGCTTTGAACTCTAAAGACAAAACTCTGCTTGTCCTTTTCTTTTTGGTCCCACTAGTAGAGAGTAGTTCAGGAAAGGACTCTCCTTCCCAGCCCCACTCCTTCCCATGCTGCTTGGACTTCTGGAAAATAAATGAAGCAGGAGCTACTTTTCCCTATACTTTACCCTCTTTGACCCCATGGAGAACCTTGTCCTCTCCAGATTTTTGTACCTTACCTATTTTGGCCAAAGACGCAAGCATGATCCAGAGCGTGATTTCAAAGGGGACTTGGACATGCTGGTAATCCACAGAGAAAAATGCATGCTCCGAGGATTCATTCCCCTGGGCTTCCTCGGCATCCCAGCTGGCGTTCTCTGGAAGAGCATCCTCCTCCAGGAGCTGCGCCCGGGAGCCTGGCAGGTCTGCGGCCCTGGCAGCCTGGAGGAAGAAGGCGAGCAGGGGCCCGGCGAGGCCGGGGGCTGCAGCCTGGCAGCCCGAGCGCTGCCTGCCCATCCCGGGAGGCTCTCCACTCGGGAATGTGTCTGGTTGCTCCCAGCGCCGGCTCCTGCGCGCGGTGGCGGGAAGCGCTGTGGGCTGCGGCGCCCGCGCAGCTCAGCCTGCCCTGGGCGAGCGGCTGCTGCACACACAGGAGTGCAGGGACTCTCCTCCCCAGGCCGTTAGTTTCCAGCTGGGAAACCCGCCTGGGAAGTCTCACCCTTTTGGTACGAAGTGCCCAAACAAAAGGCTTCTCTTCAGAGGCTTCCTTGAAGAAATGTCTCATGCACCTGTGGTCAGATACCCCCCCGGAAGGAAAATAAACCTACATCTGCTCTGGCAGCCAGGCCTTGACAGGACAGGTCCCACAAACAGCCCCATTCAAAAGAGAGCGACCTTACTGTGAACCTCCTGGGCTTGGGTGCCGTAATCCAGTCCCTACGGAGAGAGCACATGGCAGCAGTGTTACTGATAATCACATTTACCTCCTGGGAAATCAAGCAAAGCAACCGGCTTTCTCACGCTAAGTACAAAACCACAGTGCTGCACTGGAGGAAGGTCTCGTGTTCTAGAACAATAAATTTCAATAACTGTTTAAAGCTCCTGTCTGCATTAAGACCTATCAGGAAAAAATAAATCTCTTCTTTCTTCACTGCTTGAAAAGAGCCCCCAAAAGTCAAGAGACTTCTGTTTTGCTTACAAAAGTTTGACACACAGGCAAAATTTGTAGCAAGATGGGTAATAGCAAAATCTATCAGATACCTCTGACTAGGAACAGCTTCTGATTATGTCACAGGATGCAAAACTTTTTGGTCTTCAGGATTCTCCTAAGTCTCCAAATACCACTTTTTACATAAAACTGAATGTTAGTTTTAGGAAACAGAATTATTCACAACACTGCTAAATGTATTAATAATTCAGAGAACAAAAATACGTTGGAGAAATTTCTCTATTTTAGGTTAGTGATGCTTCACCAGGGATGAAATCAGTCCAAAATAACACATGTAATTAAAATACAGAGGCCCCAGGCTGTTGCAGACTAATCAATGGCCTATTTTTTTCTCTTCAGCTGGCTAAATGACACCAAACTTGGGCTGCCAATAACATGCTGGGGAACGATTTTTCTCCTATAAAGTCAAGACCAACATATCCTGCATTTGTCAGCATCAGACAAACTCCCTCTTTCTGGACTGACTTGAAAAGCCAGAGGACAAAAAGTCCTAGGAGATGGGACAGATGCAGGGAGACGTTCTTAAGGTGATTTCTTGGTACTTTACCACAGTTAATTTGAGTTTATAATATGCCTTTACCAGACTTGCTTACTTTAAAACACAGAAACATTCCTCCAATTAAAACTGCCTTCTAGCCAACTAAGTTTCTGTTTTCAATAATTCAACTCCATAGAGTTGGTGATATGGAAAGGGAAGCTATCGGATCCCTTGCTACTCAGAGAAGGATGTTTGGGTGTATCTGCTGTCCCTCCAGGAGGGAGCAGAAAGCTTCTCAGCAGGAGTCTGTGAAGGGGGACAAGCAGAGGCTGGGCAGTGAGAAGGGCACAGGGAGAGCAGCTGTAGGAAACACGTTAAAATCCTGGTTTCAGTGGAATTTCTTGTTGTTGGAAGAAAGTGATGCATTACCAGTGCCACATCGGAAAAGCTCTTCTCTCTCTTGAATTGCCAACCAGGTAACAAGGTGTCAGTGACAAGCACACAGCTGGATGGCTTTGACTAGCAGCAGCTGTGGATCTCCCATCTTCTTCCTCCAGTGAATCTGTTCCTCTTGCACTTTATTCCCGTCTGTAACAAGGGCTGCAATCCTGCATCAGGCTCTGTGCTGGTGGAGCAATGGATTCATATTCCTGTAAATTCATACTCGGACAAGGGCAGCACTAGAGCTTCGCTGCACAAACTACATTTCATCCAGCAAAGATTCAAGCACGTGCTTGAAAGCACCACTGTCCTCCTCAATCGAATTACTGCCTTGCTGTCCCTGTATCCATACAAGGTTACAAACAGCTTTTTGAAAGTATTTTGGCTGTAGTCTTTTTGCTACAGTGAAAATTTTTGAGTCTGCTCTCATTATTTTAAGAACACTCTTTTTCTTACGAAATGTTTTACCTTGATGTTCTATATACATTATTATGCTATTTACCTCAAGAAATTTCTTACATTTATCATTTTTCATTACATACTGGTTATAAATGAAATAAAAAACAAAGTAAAGACAGTGCTTTGCAAAATTCTACAATACTTTTTCTTCCTCCTGTAATGGCTATTGATGCTATTGAACTGCTTTTTAATGTGAGTACCATTTGATCATATGTTTATTGACATGCTTTCATTTTTTTTCTAATGCAATGTGCTTTCCCACATTTACAGGTTTCTGACCTCCGCAATTGTATTGACTGGTACCTTGTCTCTGGTGAAATGAACAGGATTATGAGCAGAACAAAGTATTCTGTAATATGCTAACAGTGATGGGAAGTCAGGCTCCTGTAATGAAAATGTTATGTTAAATTAAAACATTAATCATTTTAATAATTCCTATTATACTACTAAATTCGTGTCAGCGAATTATTTTCTTTACACTTTTTTGGCGTGGAAAGATGTGAAGTCTTTTTCTTTTATGTGATGTGAAATAGTTCTTTGCAGCAAGAAATCTTAGGGCCACAAGGATGCAGAAGGGACTGGAACACCTCTCAAATGAGAGGAGGGGACAGGCTGGCCTGCAGAAGGCTCAGGGGGATCATCCTGGTGTATAAATACCTGGCTGTAAAGGTGTAAAGGGTGCTGAGTGGTGCCAGTGACCAGACGAGGGGCAGTGGCACACACTGAAATGCCCCTCGAACGCTTCTTTACCATGAGGGTGGCTGAGCACTGGAACAGGTTGCCCCAAGATGCAGTGGAGTCTCCATCCTGGCAGTTACTGCAAACAAAACTGAGAACAAACCTACAAAGCAGCTTCCTCAACTGCATCTGCGAGGTCCCCTTGGGAAGGTAGTTTAAGCGTGGGATTTCCCTGCCTGTGCAGGGGCTGCTCCACAGAGCATCCGTGTCACCAGGTGTATCTGAGGGCCAAGGACTTACAGAATCCCAGGAAGCTGCACACATCAAGGGCCACCTGCTACCCGCAGAGCAAGTCCATCTTCACCCACAGGTCACCTGTGTTTATATGATCTGTTCCAAGAAAAAACAAAAATAAAGATGTTCAAATAAGTACTGGGGTGTTTAGTAGCATCAGAAAGGCCTAAGGCTTCTTCTCTCTCTGCGAGTCTCATTTCTCAATCCTTGAGAGTGTTCTGGAATCAAATGCCCCAAATGTCACTGGCTGTCATTGACATTCATGTGGATGTAGGAAGTGCCCTTCTTAATTCTTGTGCAGGTTCATTTTGGGGAAATAGTTGATGTTACAAAGGATTACAGTTCTTTGCCATCATACTTCAAACCTTATTTTCCTTCTCTCTTCAAAACCACATTTTTATGAAAGAGACCAGAAACAGATTTCCTGATAAACACCAAGAAATTTGGAAAGGGTCAGGTGATGACAGTGCAATGTTGCCAGAGAATGTTTAAATTCACAGACATTCTGTCCATTCTCAGTAGCTTTTTTTTCCTTCTGCATGTGCATAGTGCCCTAACTAAGGAACTTGGTTTTGAAAAACCGCCCATGCTATCTTTAAGTTTCAAACAGCATCTTTGCACTTTCTATAGGCCTTTTATTAGGCCCTGCAAAAGCTTTCCTGCCTCTGACTTCGACGCCACTTGTGGTAGAGCTGGGACAAGTCTAGTTTTCTGTTTGTCTGAAGGGAACTGGGTTGCAAGCAGATCCGTTTTCAGTTTCACCTAAAACCCCTCCTTTTGGCACAAAACAGCTAACCGTAATTTAGCTTTGCTCCCAAGCTAAATTAACATCAGTCTGGGAGAGCCAGGGGCTAAATCCAGCCGAAGGGAGCGCAGTCCCCAGGAACCAGCAGTGGTTAGGAAGTCGCCCCAGTAACTGCAGGGCCAAACAAGGGCTTTTCCCTAGCAGGACGAGCACGCGCCGTGCCCGGGTCACAGCGATGGTGGCACAGGGCCACCTCTGCCCTCTCTGCAGCGGGCCAGGCTGCGGGGAAGGAAGGATTTGGGGCGCTTCCTCTCCCCTGCTGTTCCTGCTGCAGTCACCTTAGTTTTGTAATCGGAGGATAAAACAGAAGCCAAAGAGGAAAATGAACCCTGGATTTCAACTCGGATTGAATAAATATCCAGAATTGTTTTTTTCCATTCACAACCAGCATTTATCACAGTGCACTTCTGAAACAGAACTCTTCTCAGCTGGGTCAGAAGCTGAGTGAGGATCAAGATAAAGTGAGGATCAAAATAACCAAAACCAAATCTTTTTTCCACCTCCCCCTTCCATGGAGATTGAATTAAGCAAAACCTCCAAACTCAGAATGGGAGAGAAAATGCTACACAAACCTAATGACCTTTGAGCTTTACAGGTGGCCCCACTCAAACCCTTGGCCTCAAAACACTATCAAGGGAACCAATTCACTGCTTTTCCACTGTGTGACACAGAAACGGCATCTCCTGGCAGCTGCGAAACCCTTCGATTCTTACCCAGGCCAATTTGTTCTAAACGGGCATCCAGCAGGTCTGTCTGAAAGCCATCCTCATGCAATGGCATTGCCTGTTCCCAGCAATCTGTACTGATAATCGGTTGGTACCGAGTTGGAGAAGTCGATGGTTAGAAAAGGGAAACGAGGCTGCAGCAGCTTCCTGTTTGAGCAAACACAACCAGCACAAACATGCGGGCACATGGTTTTCCAGTTTAATACTACGTACACAAAACTCCGGCGTTAAACTTTTTGCTTTCTGTTCCAGAAAAGAAGTCAGTTAATTCAGCTAATAGCAAGAGGAATAAGAACGAACAAAATCTGTTCATTTAAAACTTCAAGTCAACATTCTTTGGAAATTATTTTGCAATTATGTTCCTAATTCCAGTAAGTTCACAAAATTTATTAATTTAAAACAAGGTAGGGTCTACCTTAATATAGTTTACGTAGACAGAAAGGGCACAAGTGGCTGTTCTTTTGCTCTACTTTACGGCTGGGAAAGAATTCAGGGTCTTTCCATAGAAAACGTCAAATCAGGATAAATGAGCAATTGCAACAAAATATGATACTGAATGAACCACAGAGGAGAACTTCAGGAGAGGCCAAGAGTTTGGCAGGTTAATCTGCCAAACACAGTTATGCGGAAAAAACAAGAAAGAAACATAAAAAGTATCTAGACTGGTCACCATTTAAGAATGTGGCATCATACTCACAATTCTACCCTTAATCTAGTAGAATTGAATAACAACAAATGCATAATTACATCAAACCTTTCATGACCAGCGTGTGTATGCTCAGCACTTTGTTAACTTTTGCTAATGAAATAATAAATACTACCATATCCAATTTATAGGTATGAGGAATGGACAAAACACTTCAAATTGGTAGGAATCATAGCATATGTTACGAATGTGGCAATGTAAGCAAAAGTGACTGGAGATGAGAAATGAGGCAAAAATTGCAACACAGGATATTTTGAGATTATGTTATTGCACAAAACAAGAAATTCTTGAATTGGAAGCTTTAAGGCTACCTAAAAAGTAATTCAAAAGTTTACATACCGTCAATATTGTAAGAGCATATTTCTACAGTTTGGAGTCATTTACTGATAAATTTGCAACCCTTCTATAGTACAACCAATGACTCAATTCATAGCTCAGCTATCTTATTTTCTAAATGCTCAAAGGAACAACAGAAAGCCATAATTTTCTATGGCTTTTAATATTAAGAAAAAAAATAGAGCATGCAAAATAAAAGACTGAACACAATTCATGGAGCTCCAGTGGAACTCCAAGCATAGACCATGTGTTAAATCAGTACGGGGCATGTTACATTTAGATATTGCAGGATCAGATTTTGTGGAAAAGCCTGATACAAAAGCATGACAAATGAACAAGGGCCATATCATGTTGGTTAAGAGAAACTGAAGAACTCCAACTTCAGTGAACAGAAGTCCACATTCATAGTTAGACTAGTATTTCCAGGCCCTGTGTAGACTGCAAAGGGAAATTCAAGTTAGCAGCTCTCTTTGTGGTTAATTCAACTGCAGTAAAACTATCAAAATACCCATGTAAGTCAGTTTTTGCTAACTAGCCACCACTGCTGACGGACAGATCAAATCACAGAGTGCAGCTCAGGATGCCACATTTCAATTGTACGTAACTGGAGCTGTATTTAAGATACTGTTTCCATGAAATTCTATTTATATGAAATAGAGAGGACCCCCTGCAAGTCTGTCTTGCTGCTTCTTCTATGGTTGGTTGTAAAGACACAGCTCCTCTGCCCTGCAGAGGAGGGCATTCACAGTGTGAAATTTAAGAGACCCTGCTCACCTGCCACTCAGCACATAAAAAGTAATCAGCAAATAAAGGAAACTGGCAAGATTTTGTATTGTTACCCAGAAATGGCAACTGAAAAGATTTCTCCCTGAAAGAGAACCCTAAGGAAAAATCCCAAAGAAAATGGCATGTAAAAATCTTACTCACCTATGTGGGCTTAGTCACCTTCTGCAAGGGTTTATTTTCCACCACTAACAAAAGAAAACAGGCTGGCGAGTGAGGTCCTAACTCTGTGTCTCGGTTAAATCGAACAGATTTAACCCAGCGAGCACAGCTTCTTTCGGGGTCCTGGTCACAGTACTTGATGAATGTCTCTGTGGGAATGCAAAACGAGAACTGGAAATAAAAGTGGAAAACTCCTGCCAATATTCCTCCTTCGATTTAAGATTTTCTGGCACGTGCATAAACATAACTGCCAGCTGCAATTTGGTCTCATGTGTGTGACCTGTAGAATATGGCACTGCTTTCATTTGTAATAAAACACATCTGCTGTCCTTCAGCAGTCTGGAAAAGCTGGAAAAGTCTGGAAAATCACCTCCTAAGTGATTTTCCTATGTAATTTGAGCTTACTGAGCCACTTCTCCTGCTAGTGAAAATGGGTGCAACTCCAATGCAGCTGATAGAATTTTCTCACTTAAATCCAGAATGCAGCTCAGTATTTTTCAAATTGAAATAAAGCTGAAGCATGTCATTATTTGAAATGTGTCAATTAAAACAAAAAGAAACTAACAATAGAATTTAAGTGGATAATAAAGGCTACAGATTAAAGCTCTTCTCATAGCATTGCTTGTTATGTTGCGTTTTCATTCTAATGTTCACATTAGAGATAAAATCCATATACCTGTGCAAATTCTGCATGGGATAGGATCAACACAGCTTCATAGCAATCTGGGATTCTGGCAAATTTAGAATATTCATTTTCCTATGGTCTCCTCTTCTGCCAGTCCATTTCTTTAACAAGGAGAGGAGCTATTCTGTGGGGTTCCTCCCACTGCAGCAGTTCTCAACACTCAGCAGCTTCTGCTGCTGCCGTTAACATCAGTGTTAAAGCTGCAGTTGACGTCCAAGATCTAAGGTTAAGGTTAATGTTAGAGCTAAGTATAGAATTCCTCCTTCACTTTTCTCCAGGCTGGGAAGAAGCACAGGAGAAAAAAAAAAAAAAAAAAAAAACAACACCACCACCACCAGAACATGCAGCTCAGCCCTAAACTCTGACTTCCACATTTCTTGAGGAAAAACCTTATGCAATTAACTTATTTTAAGATTTCAGTTGAACTATAAATATGTCCCAGGGGAGATAAAAGGCTAGGCCAAGGCAGCACGACTGCCACAGAAGAGTTTCTTTATTCTGAATATTTCTCCTCTCACCTTCACTTAGCTTATTTTCAAAAAGGAACATTTTAGGGTGCTTCCTGCTCTGGACTCCTCCAAAGTGTAATGAAGTCATTCAGCCTCTTCCAAAGGACTTTTGACTCGGTTTTTCATGCTGAGAAGGTAATTAATTAGACACATACAATTAGGGAAGTGCATAAAAACAACAAAATATCCTTTCCCATCATCCCCTTGAAAATCATGAAGCAGTTTCAACATACACTCCCTGCACTACTAGTGTCAATGAGAAATTTTAAACAGGGCAAGGAATATCCAGTTAAGGCTGTGACATTTATGAGTTTGATTTGGTTTTATAAGACTATTTTATAAATGTACCTAGGCAAACACAGCAGCTGAGAAGGTTTGTTATATAGTACTGTCTTTGCCCATCACTTGCAGCAGGAGGAAGGGATTGTAGTCTCCCCAAACCACTCCTCCCTGTGGGAATGGATTCTTCTTACTGCTGCCCATCTCCAAACTCCAGCATCTTGCACCTCTTCTGTACCTGGGAAAATACCCAGGCTACCACAATGCTACCATGGGAGAGTCACCTCAGATCCAACACTGTGTGGGACAAACAAACAAAAATAGGAAGATTGAAAGTTAAATATTCACATGAGAAACAAATATTAAAAACAGGATTTTCAAAGACAGCTGAAGGAAATGAAGGCCGTGTTTTCAAGGGAATCCAGGAGAAGTGGAGCCCATCCTCCTGAAGCCCCATGCCCAACCTGTGTAACAGCTGGAAAACACCTCAAAGCCAGGGGTATTCACTCTACTTGGTCTCTGAATTAGTTTGATGCTGAGATAGATTGTAAGAATAAACCTATCAGATCAGCCTTCTCTGCAAATTCATTTTTTTTTTAATCTATCTTTAAGATTTGAAGTTTGGTCTCAAAGTGGAATACACATGCTTGCATTTGCATTTGTTAGCCATTACGCACATAAACTCATTGAGCCAGGCACATTAGTTAAGTTCTACCAGTGCTAAAAGAGATCGAAAGGCATCAGAAAAGGTCACAATCTTAAGATATCTTGTACTTCCCCTGCCATGACGCATGCTGCTATATTTAGTAGACTGTTTGGCATCCCATAGGAGAACTGCACAGAGGTGACCAGTTGCATCATCCTGCAGAAGAAGCCCCACGTCACGAGCAAGCAGCACAAGAGCAGTCTTTTATGCAAGTATAGCACATTAAAGACCCCCTATGCTTTTAGTCTGTAAACGTCCTTCTCTATGGGGAAAACCAGGCACAATCTCAACTCTAAGGCCCATCACATCACTTGTGTAGCAGTAAACATAGCTAATCAAGCTAAAATACTTGAAGCGAGAGCTCCAAGGTGAATCCCTTGGTAAATCCGACCTTCTCAATGTTCTGAGGTATTCTTTCAAGCCTACTGATATTTTTGCTATAAATGCTGCCTTCACTGATGATTTAAAATATAAAGATGTGGGATTCAAATAAATAAATAAAAGGAAAAAAAGAACTTTGATCTGTTCAAAGGACTGATGAGATGTCAAGGGCCTTGATTTACAAAAGCAAGAATGTTTGCATTTGATGTATTATTACCCAAAGATCACACGATCCTTCATATTCTCTTAGAAGGTTGACAAAGATTTAGAAAATGCACAATACATATCAGAATTTAAGAGATGTATCTCAAAAAAGGTAGTTTTGCTTTACCCTAGTTGTTACAAAACAAGTTTCACTGAGTTCTTTTATAACTGGTCTCATACACGTGCATTAACCAAATAAAGTATTAAACTAGCTCTATAGCACAAACCAATGAAGCTTAAAATCATACTCATATCTCTAATAGTTGGGTTTAGATTTCATAATTATCAACCTAGAACTGCAGGTGTGTCAAATCATATTTAGTCAGAATACAAGTGAGTGGTTTGCCTACTAGTAGAAAACTTCTGCTGTCAATAAAACAGCCTAGTTCATACATCAATTTTCAACAGCAACACTGTTATTGATTTCCAGTTAAAATACTTACTGAGATGTGACCAACCAAAAAGGAAAAACATTTGAAGGTTTAGCAAGCAATTTTCCCTAGTGAGTTTTCCACTTACACTTCCAAATGAAGATGGAAAAGAATCTGCAGTATTTTTTCAGGAATGTTGCAAGAGTCTGAACAGCTAAGACTCTATAAGAGCTTCCTTTCTAAGGAAATAAAAAGAGTCTATTTATACTAAAAATGCAAAAGATAGATAAAATAATAACATAATGACAGAAACATGTTTTTAAAACAGAAAAATAAAACACAATCTTGATCATGTATTTCATCTGTTAGAAATTTATTGATTTTTCATTGTAACATACTTATGCAATACATTCATATGCAATAACATCAGGTTCTCTGGAGTGTCTTGATCAATGTTTAAGGCTGATATTTTGTATTCATGATGCTCCATACAAAAAATACAGAGTTTTGAACCTTTATATCTGCTGACTAGACCTACTGACCCAGGAAATATTTTCTCAGCCACTGACAAAGCAAAATTTATTGGACTTTGGATTCAGCAATATAGCTGAAGACCAAGTTTTCATCATTCCAGTTCAAAGACAATTTGACTCTTTTCATTACTGGAGGGATGAGTTACCCTCTTGCATGATAATTTTACCAGCATTTATTCCTTGACTGATTGTTCTTGCAGGAGTAAATCCAAAGGCACCTGAATTTAATTACTCACAGAGCCAGAGTCTTATAAGTGAGGAACCACACCATCTAAATATATGGCTGAACAGCATTTTAGAGAAAAGTTCATTTCTCATTCTATATTAGAAAAAGACATCTGTGAATTTTATCTTCCTTTGGTAAGATCACCATAGACAAACTATGTTAAATGTCAAAACATTTGAAAAAGTCTGTAGTGCCTAATGTTTTCTTCCCAAATCCAATCTGCATTCATCTCTTCAGCTATTTCAGTTATGATGTGAATTATATCCTGTGGCTGTTTTCCACACATTCTAAGTTTGAGATCTGCAAGTTTGGAGTACTAAATTCAGAGCTATTTCCATTGGTAGCATTACGCAAACTAAACAAGGCTAGAGAGTGTAAGAGCACCTCTCTGGCTTTAGATGTTTCTATGTTCTGCTCCTGGGATATCTGAAAGCTTATCTGGTTCAAGTTATTCCTTATGAAACTGCAAGTCAGGAGGTTTGTTACAGAACCACACCTGGCCAGGCTTTCTTCAAAAAATTGTTTATAGAGCTCTGCCACTTTTCTTTCCATGTAGTTGTTGAGCACAGAGTTTGAAAGAGGCTCTTCACAGAGTGCCATACTCCTTTCTCCAGTTTCCTCTCCAGGCAGGGACTTTATACCTGTCTTCTCAATATGCTGAGACACAGGGGATTGACCTAGAGGGATATCTGCAGACCGCAGAACGGGGCCACCTTGAAGTTCATCATACACATGGTCCAAAACACAACCTGAATCACACATATGGTCACCCACATGGTCTCCCCCAATATGCAAGTCAGGATAGTTTTGATAAATGCTGTTGCATGACCAGGATTTGTACAAATCCAGCTGCTCATTATTTTGTTCTCTTTGGGGAATATGTAAAGGTGGTGATGTGGTTCCCCCAACACGGATTTTCTGATCTTCTGCAGGTAAGCCCTTCATAGATTTCCAGTGAGGGTTTCTCTTGTGTTCCATTTTGCTAATTTTAGCAATGATCTGCTCCTGCTGCTCATGTCTAGCAGCAAACTCTTTAATTTTTGGATCATCTACAAGTTCCTCTCTCCAGATTCCCTCCTTAACCTTTTTGGTTGGATGACATTTGTGAGGCTTATCTCGAGCAGGGATTTCTTTATATACGAGTCCAGTTAAGACGCCTTCTGCCAACATGATGACAAGTGGTAGAAAGTCTAATCACCAGACTTCCATATAGACCTGTGAGTGAAAGACAGACATGTAAAGTACTTCATACTTATTTAGGGAAAAAAAAAAAAAAACACTGTGAGGACTAATGTAAAATCAAAAAATTTCACTTGTTGTCTGCATTTTATCATTATCAGTTGCAAATCATTTTTTTCCATTGAAAGATAAGAAATTATTATCTAGGGCCTGACAGAGCAAGACAGTGAAGCTGGACTTAGAAGCTGATTCTAATCCTATGAAGTGCTGGGGACCTTCAGAAGATATGGATAGTTCTTCATGCCTATTAAAACTGCATCCCAAATGCAGCACTTGAATATTCACATGTACAAGAGTTTTTAAGGCTTCCTCTTAAAAAGGTGATTTAAAAAGACATGAAGAGTTAACTTGGCTTCCCCAACAACAGTTTAACAGCAGACTGTGTATAGTAGCATGCTTTTATCCCAAGGCTCCATAGTTTTATTAAGTGCACATGAATAATTAAAAGCGAGCCTACATGCCTCAAAATCTACTGTGCTTTAGCACTCCTTTCATTTCGTTTTAATTCATCTGCTGTTAAAACCGATGGGAATCTTTCAGGCTAAACACTATGTGCTAAATCCCCTGAAGAACTGCAATGCCCTTTGTACCCTTGCAAGAAATCAACTGAAAACTCTACTCATATCACAGACAGCTAAGGCTGGATTCCCCTCCACTCTTTTAAGCATAAATTGCATTTCCCCCCCACTGGAGGAATGGAATATGCTTGCAAGTGAGACTAAAGCGGACAGGAAAGGCAGCACACCTTCCTCTGGTCACTTCAGAACTTTTTACTTCATCTAAAGAACCATTGACATATGCAAAAAGTGGGGAAATATTTTCTGAAGCATTTAAGGGACTTAGGAAATAAAGTGCCATTCTCAAGAGAGACGAGGACACTTTGAAGTATAAATCTTGTTGAATGTCAGTGGAACTAAGAATACTCCATGACTAATTTACTTTTGAAAAACCATATGCATGGACCCAGACCCTTACATGTCTTACCTATATTGCTCTGAAAATGCTCATAGTGCTAAAATAAGAGCCAAAACATGTCAACCTTTAAAAACTATATTCTTTTCAAAATGAAGTAAATGCATTCTGGAACAAAACATAACGAAAAAGAAAAAAAGGACAAAGCCCAGACTTACCAATTCTAAGAGGGTAAAAAAGGTGGATAATCACGTAGCCTAGAATTCTGCTACTGAAACTGCTCTCTCATATAGATTCTCTCATACTCTGTCTTCGTTGTCGTCTGTGTGAACAGTAACTACAGAGCATTTAGTTCCTCATTTGTATTCCTGTTGAAACAGAAGTGGTCCCAGTGGAAAAATGTCTGGTTTTAGAGTACTGAGTGACAACCAATCTAAAAGAGGATGTTAAAAAAGTGAATTGAGATATCTCTGAGTGTGGTGCAATGCTGACAAGTTGCATAACTGCTACTTAATACATCGTTTAAAAGCAACAAAAATTACTAAATGATCCAGATGTCTGTACTTCACCAGGCTGTTCAAAATAGAAACTGAATTCCACTGAATACTTCCATCTATATTAAAGTTCACTTTTGATATTACCATCCACCTGACTTACAGAGGCAATGTTATTTATAACATTTCCCCTTTTGAAAAAAAAAATGCAAAATTGGTAATCTTGTGACCTTCTTCTACTGGGAAACAAATTGACATTATGTCCTCATCAGAATACAATGAAAACTTATTTCTCTATAAAGAATAAATATAAGAATCTGTCGCTCTACAGGTAGTAGTATCAAGCAACTGGAAATAGTCTCTGCTCACTGATCCAAGCCACCTTGCCGGGGCTCAAAAATTATCCATCTCTCAAATGTCTATCACAGGTGCTTCCATGTGTTTTTTCCATGTTTCCTTACTTTAACCTGTAGCACAAATACAACCTGCTCAGCCCCCTGCTCTGAATTTTTTGTCATATCCCTTATAGTTAAAGATCATTGAGTCATGGGCAACAGGTAGCTCCCGGCCAGCCTTGATGCACAACTCAAATGCTTGATTCAACTTCTTTTTTTCATGCATTCCAGGTATCTTAAGAAAGAAGAGTCTGCAGCTCCTTCAGGAGGTTGCACAGCAGCTGTTTCTCCCAATTGTTTCATGTGTTTCACTGTCCAACACTGCTGTAGCAATGTATATAAATATTACAAGATTCCTGGCAGAATATACGACAGCATGAGGAAAAGTACAACGGAGATTTATGGAAGATAGAGCTAGAAGAGATAGAGCTATAACATGGAAGTAGATTATAATCTCCTTTAACATTGAAGTGTTCTGTGAGTTTAGATCTATAATTTTGCAAAACTAAATTAATGTTATAAGATCTGTACCTTTCACTCAATGCACAAAAATGCTGCCCCCAAAATACAGTCTGTCACTTCACAGGGGCTAAGCCAGAGCTCAGGCATAGAGTCACCCTACAGTCCCAAGGACTAGGCCAAAAGCAGGTCCACAGAATTTGTTAAATTTCCCTCTTCTCGGAAGGAAAATAAGTAAATAAATAAAAATCACAAGTTGGTTCTCACCAATCAACTACCCTTAAGTTCTTAAATAGACACTGCTTAGCATAGTGGTAGAAGTGGAAAAAAAAATAACAAAACTCCAGAGTAAAGACAGCAATGCAGCCATATCTCGGTTGCAACCCATCATTCAACATGTTTTGGCAGCAAAATTCTGACTGCACCTTAGCTACATGAGTTCAGTTTTCACAGGATAGATTTGCTGATTTGTGTGCAACCTGGGCAGTGCTCTTGCCCCCTGCCTTGACAGGGGCAACCGCACAGGAAACGGGGGGACTCCAGTTCCTTCTAACCTCGCCTCCTTCATCAGGTTTATAATTAGCACCAGCTGTAGTTGTATTTTTCATGAAGCAATTTCAACAAAACACCAAAGCAGCAGAGAGAGAGAGAGAGAAAAGAGAATTTAAAAAATAAAATAAAATAAAGCTAAGGAAATTAGTCATTTGACTGATTAAAAACAAGTCACATTTCATTTCATTTCAGTTGTACTTAAGTTGTACTTAGATTCACAAAAATAAAATAAGAACAAGACCGGCACCTCAGTTAACTTGAAAGTCTGAATATAGATTATAGTTGGAAGAACAGAGGCAGCAAGACAAGGACGTCTGAATCCTCCGGCTAACCTTAAAGCAGAATATCTATAATGACAAATGATACTTGACTGTATCATTCATATATGAGAAAGTAAAACATAGCAGCAATACTGCAGAAATTAATACTGCAGAAATGTAAATAAGTACCTTATTTCAGCTCAAACTAGGTATTTTATAGGCATATAAAGATGAAATAGAAGTTGACTACATTAAATAATATTTTTAAAGTATAGTTATTGCAATTTTTTGTTTTCCATTTAAACTAGCAGTACTTTGTTTTAACCACCTGGCTTCTTTGAGGCTCAGGAACATGTTTGCGCAGCAGCTCTTCATTTATCTAAACACAGATTCCTTTTTTTTTTTTTTAATTTCTCTTGTGATTACCTTATTCTATGTGATAAAAGAGTCACGTTATCAACACTTATCTACAAATAAAAAGCAGTCCAAAAAATCTGATCTTTCTCTTATCAAAACTCACTCCTGTTAAGTACTAGCATGCAAGCAGGAAAAAAGGACCCGGTTAAAAGCAGTTATTCCTTCTATCCCTACAACCTGGGTTTGTATTTGTGGGGTTCCCCATGGGGTGAAGACAAAGAGCCTCAGCCAAATCCTTCTGCCCGCTTGCAGCTTCTGCTCAAGCCATGCACACACTGCAGCAGCTCCAGCACAGAATGTATATTTAAAACAAAAGGTAAGCGCTGTATTTCTGCAAGCACAGTGTGTCAGGACTGACGCTGGTGACCGGCGCCATCCCCAGCCCGCGGCACCGCGTCCCTCTCGTGCCACCTGCCGATCACCCCGCTCCCCCGGAGGCTCCTCCATCTTCGCAGGCCAAAGCAGCGGATTAACGGGGTTTCTATCCGCTACAGAGCTGTAGTTTCTAGAGGGAATAGATTTCTTCATTGGGAAATAGAAATTCAGCACTGTTAACATTAAGAAAAAAAAATGCTAACAAGTGCTCTTAGCAATTTCTTTCTACTTGGGATTGAAACTGCCAAATGGCCGCTAACTCACATGGCTGCACACACCACACACACTGGGCTTTTTGCAGCTTAAATACACTCAATTACTCGGGATGCCCAAGAGCTTTTGCTACCACAGAATCCCATTTTACCACACAGCAAACAGTAACAGGCACAGAGAAGAACCAAGCTTGGAGCGGTTACAGGGGCTCACCAAGGAGACCACAACCAGCCAGGTCTCCACCTGTAGCTGGAAAAGGACCGAGACTCGTTAGTCACTCGTGTCTTCGGGCGCACAACCTCCCTGGAGCGCTGAAGGTGCAGCCAGCGGGGGCCTCACAGGGCGCCCGGCGGGAGCCGCGGGTGGAGGAAACCCGAGTGGGCGCAACGGCCGGGAGCCCCGGAGAGGCGGCACCGCGCCACGTTCCCAAAGCCGGGAAGGGCAGCGCGGCCGGAGCCCGCGGGGAGGCGCCTGACGGGAGGAACCGCGGCCGCGCTCAGCGCGCAGCAGCCGCGACACCGCTCCCCTCAGGGAGCCGCGCGAGCACCGCCGCCAACGGCCGCCCGGCTCTGACTGACAAGCGGAGCGGCCAATCAGAGCGGGCCGGGGGCGGGGCAACAGCGCGGCGACTGTTGGTTGCCGCAGCAACCGCGCGGCGACTGTTGGTTGCCACAGCAACCGCGCGGCGGCCATGGGCTCCATCAAGGTGTACTACAGCAGCGTGACGGGCTCTCGGCAGGTGAGCGGCGGCCGCGGCGAGGCGAGCGGCGGCGGCGCGGGCGGAGCGGCCGCAGCGGCGGCGCCGCCTCGGCTCGGGGCCGCTCCCTGTGCGCGCAGGTGCGGCAGAGACAGGCCGAGGTGCGGCGGATCCTGGAGGGCAACCGGCTGCGCTACGAGCTCATCGACGTGTCCGTGAGCGAGGGGCGGCTGCGGGAGATGCGCGACAAGGCGGGCGACCCGCAGGCCATGCCGCCGCAGATCTGCAACGGCGACCAGTACTGCGGAGTAAGGGCCGAGCCCTGCCAGGGCACCGCGGCCTCCTCACTGGCTGCTGCCTGTTTCGTGCGGGTTCAGTGCTGTGGTTACGGTGGCGAATCCAGGTTTTCGCCTGGGTAACAAACAGCTTGTCCTAGGCGCTGGGGAAGGATGTGAGGCAAGGGATGCCCACGGGAATTGTCTCGCTCGGTGACATTACCATGTTTTCTCCTTGTTTTTAAGGATTTTGAGATGCTGTACCAAGCAACTGAAAACAAAGAAGTGCCCAAGTTCCTGAGGATGACCTCGGCAGACGAGCCGGTACGAGAGGAAATTGCAATCTGAAGGACTCTCTTTGGCATTTGGTTGTTCATGATTGGGACGTACTACATGTGCATATTTTGAGAATAAACACCCAGGAATTTATGGTGATGCAATGCTTCAATTTTCCATAGTAGAACAGTGATCTCTCCTTCATCGTCTTCAGGCAGCTTTTACCATCCTTTTGCATTTTCTAGAGAGTTTTACAACACAAATCAAAATTGTTCATGCTAAACTTCTCAACCTAAAATACACAATTACATAGTATGGATGAATCGTAAAATACTTAGGCTTTTGTGGGGCACTTGTTAAAAGATAATTACCTGGTAATTACTTAGTTCCTGATCTATTCAGATGGGCCTCACACCTTGTCCTTTTTTTTATGCTAAGTGTAATTAACCCCTTTCCAGAATAGACATGTCATGATAATCTCCATTCTGCTTTCATGAGAGCACCTGGCAGTTTCACCAGCTGATTTATGTTCATAATACTTGCTTTGTATAACAAAAGAACCTTCCAACATGGCTTAAATGAAATCTAGTGCTAAGAGGACCTCTAGGTTTTTTATCTGCCTTATGTGAATGTACTTCTCGGAAATTAACTTTTCTAAAATACTGACAGGTGTCTAAAAACGCTGCTTGACACAGTCAACTCAGTTTTGGTGTAGCAGAGAGTGTAACACTGGTTATCCAGAAAGACTGTGTTGACTCCAAAGAACAAAGAATTTAAGGGAGGTGGGAGACACATGGAATACATGGATATTTACACGGATATTAGTGATAGGCAGATGCCTTCATTTGCTTTGCACCTTTAATCAGCTGTGTCAAAAGAGCAAAAGGGAGTTCAAGGCAGAAAACCTCAATGACTTGCTCCCAGGTGATGACTTGCCTCAGTTTCATTTTAAGTTGGCTATTAAAATTCTCTCACCATAAAGGGGAAGCACAGGAGGGCTGTGGCCTGATTAAGTTCTTAATGCAGGTTACTGATAAGTCTGAATCTGTTATGTAAAGGGATGTAAACTGTTCCTTTGAAAATGCATCTTTGATTGTTCCTGGCCTTTTTGTGGGCTTGTGTGCACAGCTTTGGCTGGTATCCCTGCCTTTTTTTTTTTTTTTGGTAAGAATCAAGACTCACATTGTTGTGCACGTGAACTCTTAGCTCAAGAGCTGCTGAGGAACCACTCGTTTACTCATCATACTTCATCATGTAAAATCTCACCTACTTCTGTTGAAAAAAGCTGTTAGTTAACTCCACCCAGGAGCTGAGGGCTTTGGTTTTGCCACGTGAGCCTGAATCAACTCTGTGATGAAGACTCTTCAGTAAGGGACTAGCAGGCATCTGTCCCCACTCTGCACACCCTGAATCTGTATTGCAAGTAATATGTGCAACACGAGCTAAATGATATCACTAGACTTTACAAAATTTTCCACAAAATATGGATTAAGCATAAATGAGAAAATTCCAAATTCAATGGTAGAAAAATTTATTATTACAGTGCACACCATGAATACCTGGAACAAGTTCAGTAAACATATGCAGACATGCGTTTTGTTTTAAAACAGATTTTTGAAACTGATTTGTACTGAGCTTCACTTTAAAGAATAACACTTACTTGTTTTTAAGACTTATAAACAGACAAGAAAGCAAGAGATCTATTCGGCTTATACAAGTGAAGTGAAGTGTACAGTGAGAGTAAGCCCTGGGATTCCATGTAATTAGAAATGACATCAGAAGCTGTTTTCCCTAAAATACATTATGGACCATTTTTTAAGACTCTAAGCAATGGTGGAGAGGCAAGAGCAAAAAGATAAGCAATAAACACTACTTAAAGACATGATACTTGATAGTTCTCGGTTGTGCTTTAGTTGTTTAGAAACAGAAAACAACAACAAAAAAGTTGATCCTGTAAAGAGAGAGCAAGTGAGCTCCTTTCTAACAAACCACTCTAAAATCAAGTGATGGGTTTCATTAAAAGCATCTGAATACAAGTCTGGGTTTTGAGTAAATCCTAGTACCGTTTGGGGGCTGCAAAGTGCATCTTCTATAGGGTTTCTCCGTGGGGTAACACTTCAGTGTGTAAAACATGTGGAATCTTAAAAAATGTACCTGCTGGCTCTACCAGGCAAACAGGGAAGATAAAAACAAACAGCTTTAGTTTAAATATGCATCCAACACTGCCCTCTCTGGCAATAAATATATTAAATACCACAGCCCCCTCTTGTGAGCAGCATAAAGCTAATTAATTACACACTAGGAAAAAAAAAAAGGCTGTTGGGAAAGATTTACACACCGGGGTGAAGAGGGGGGCTTGACCTGATGGCTGCCCTGAGGAAGGAGTAGGGAAGCAGGTCAGTGGGGAGGGTTTTCAATTCTCTCCTAAAAAACAGCTTTATTTTATGTAGATGTTCCCTAAATAATTAAAACATCTTAGCTACAACAGGTGAGAGAGACAATACATTTTACATGCAGTAGTGGATGGAAAACTTACCCATTATGTTCACTTTATTATATAGATCCAGATCTGTTTGTTTTTGTGATCATTATTTTCACTTGAAAACTGCACTTTTTTCAACCCAGGGAGCCACTTCAAATCATGAAGATACCATGCCAAAGAGTCAAGAGTGTGAGAAAGCATTCTGAAACAATTTTATTGGAATGATTCAGGAACGGTTAATGTACACTTTAAATACTTATTGCCTGCCTTCTACATAGGAAAAAATAAAGAGTTCATGAAAGAAATGAACAGTTGCTGCACCCATCATTAACCTAAGAACAGGAGTAGCACATAGGGAACACGTCCCCACCACTTTTCATGCAGAAAGTCTTCATCAAAACAAATAGGACTTTTACACAGAGCCCACAACAGAAAGATTTTAGGTATTTTTTGGTCTCTGTTGGTGCCTTGTTCCCTGGACAAAGAAATTATTCAGTCCATCTCGACAGCTTTCTCAGGAATGCAGATACGGTCTGAACGCTACCATATGGCAAGGAGGAGGGGACTAGACAAGGGACTTTGCTTTCTTAAACTTGGTGATTTTCTTGGCTGTCAGAAATAGAGGTTGACCTTTTCTCAGAATATTTTGAGTCAGTACCCTGACATAATTTGGCCTTCACTTTCAATTACAGCTTCTCCAACATCATGACTGTAATGCACAGCACTTAATGACTTTCCTTACACAGGAAGCACAATGAATAAGTGTGAGTATCGTGACTGTGTGTTGAATTTCCCTTTCTTCCCAAAGCCTCACCCACTATTCTTCCTTACTTTCTCAAAAACATCACCAGTGGGTTTGGACCAAAAGAAAGATCATGCCAACATTAAGAAAGCAAAGGTCACCTCAGTTTAGAGTAACACAGTCACAGTGAATGATCAAAATCAGACACTGCATACAAAAATGTAACCCACCTTCCATCCTAAAAACAAATCCCACAAAACTTTAGCAATTACTGACAAAGCCTGTTAATAAGAAAGCACAAATGTATGTGTTAATCTTCAAGATGAAGCAACGTTAATCTACCCCTATGTATTTTGATACTGTGCTTGCTCTTGTAAGCACAAGCTTCAAACATCTACTCCTAGGCCTCCAAATAATAATAATAAAACCCCCTAAACTTGACCAAAAAGAAGTGTTAACTACCTTGGCTTCAAACTAGGTCCTGCTGGCTCTGACATCTGTGGAAGTTTTATCATGATCTTCTCTAGAAGAACTTTACCAACCAAAAGCAAGTAACTGCAGCCTTCCCCTGATCTATACAGCCCGTTCCTCTACCTTAGTAAAGCAAAGCAAACTGAAATGTGCATGCAGAGGTATCAGAAGGATCCTCTAACTAAATGAGCGCTAACTATCTTTTTCATTTTCCTTTGTTGATTTGCGGAAAAAAGTAGCTTATGTGGTAAAAAATGCATTTTAAATTATCCACACACATTTCTTACTGTTCAGGGCACTTGTAGTTACTTTTATTTTTGTAGAATATGGCAAGTAATACAGGCTATCTGATGGGTACTGGGAGAATGGACAGGCTGATATTGCACATGGTAAATTCACCAATACAAGACACTTAGTATGTTTGCAATTCCTGTAATAGCTTTGTGATATGGCAACAGCAATAGAAATCAGTTTTTAAACCTTAAAAAAAAAGCCCTCCCTATTACAATAGTTCTTGCTATTCAAACATTTAACTTCACTTTCTCATTTGAAAAAATACTATATGCAACAAAGTACTACCAGGACATGCACCAAGATATCTAATGCTATATGCAATGTGAACTGGTATTTTTGTAAAGAATTTCATTAAAGGCTTCACCCTTACCCTGGTAAGGAAATGCCATTTCTGGCCATTTTGGCTTATTTGCGACACTGCCTGGGAAGCGGCGTGTGTTTCCTTGAGGTGCTCACAAACATGTCCAAAGTTGTGCCTAGGCAGCTACGTGGTCAAAGGCTGTCCATTGCCCAAATCCCCTTTTCTTTGTAGGAAAAGCCCACAGAGATCCCTTAGAGGAGAAGTACATGGCATTCTTCTTTTTTTTTTTTTTCATCTGTACAGTGTGTTACAATTTTAAATACCTATTCTACAAAAGGACAAACACCAATTCCAAAAGTGACTACAATGGTTATTACAATACACAACACCTACAATTTAAAATAAAAAGACACTGAAAAATTACTGTGTATTTCAGTAATGTTTTTGAGGCAACTCAGGCACTAAAGTTAGTGATAAGGTTTAATGCTGTTGCTCTTTTTTCATATTTTTAAATAGTTGGATATCTAGGTATAACCATATCTGCATTTATAGTACTAAAATAGTTTCTTTAAGTTTACACAAAATGGACAAATTGCCAAGACAGTTTATCTGAAAAATCAATCATGTCTAATTGCTCCAATTTCCTATGCCTCCAACTTTGTAATAACACACTCTGTGCTTTCTACCTTTATGTTCACATTTTGACTTTGTGTTCAAATCTGTATTAATGTTCTGTGAATGCTGCAAGCACCAATCAAATGTTAGAAATCACATCTATTTTTCTTGAAGCAGAGACAATTCTACTATTTTATAAAAAGCTGTGGAAATTCCCTTTACAGAGCATTTAAGGCAGTTGGAATTCATGCTTGCTGCTTTGCCAGTGCTTCGGCTTCCTGAAATGGCAGAACAGAATGACACACGTTAGTACTTTATGCAAAGTGACAGCTTAAACACACCCGGGCTAGGCACTAGTGTCCATAGAACACAACTGTAATTACAGGAGTAGGTGAATAAGCAAAATAAGCAGCACCCAACTCAAACAAAGAGTCCCCACTGCTACAGGGCAAACCCTACACGGTGCTGGCTTCACCTCCCAGCCCAGCCTAGCCCAAACCAGACCCACATTTGCATTTTCTCTGCTGCCCACTCTGTCTTCCTGACCACAAAACCAGGTCTGACCACAGATGTTAAAGAAAAGATAATAGTGAGTTACAGCCCAGTCCTCCTGAGACTAAGAAACAGCTGCTGTAGGCTGGCACCCTCCCAGCAACCTCTGATATTTCTTAATACATTTCAGAAGGATCATTAAAAAACAATAAACTGCATTTTTCAGCCCAGGTATTTTCAGAAAGAAGGTGATCACCAATGGGAATAAAGTGACTGCACTTATGGAGGAGCTACTAACGGAAAAGAATTTCCTTGGAAATGGTTTCTGTGAATGTTCCTCTGACTGAAGGTCGGTGTAATTACATGTTAACACTAGCGTGGCCGGTGAAGATGGGCAGCTTCTCGCTGCCTCCGTGAGGTGCTTCAGGACGGAGGGTTGGTTTGTTTTGAAGAATTAAAAAAAAACTCTGCTAAACTCAACTTCTATGTAATCGAGTTATTTGCTTTGGTGACTACTGCATGTAAATTCTGAAGATAGCAACTTGATAGCACTGCTCGAGTCATCATGGCTATTCCAAAAATATGTTGAACAAATAAATACTACAAAAAAAGACTGGAGGGAGGGGAAAGAAGGGAATTTCTGGGAAGCTCGTAAGGCTCCTCAGACCAAGAGGAGGAGGCACAGTCCCAGAGCGGGACCCGCAGGCGGGGAAGGACCAGGCGCATCCCGGTGTCCTGGGAGCCGGGGGCTGTCCGGGCTCTCCCGCTGGGAACGCGGGGCTGCTCCACGGCCCGGCTCCCTTCGGGCACGCGAGCGCAGCGGGACGGCGCGGGGCCGCCACGTGGCTCCTGCAAGGGCAGATTGTCAGTTAGAGACACAAAAGGGAAGGTGAAAAAGGCAGAAAGATGAAGACGGGCAACAAAACCTGGGAGAAAAGGAACACTGTACATTCTCCGGAAGACAAGCGGCTCTTGGAACGGTGACAACGAGGCAGTCTCTGCTTTCCTAATACATTAGCCAGCCACACACACCACCCAAGTGGCATCCAGCCTTTTTTGGCAGAAAATGCTATATCAGGTATATATCAGGTACATCTTTAAGCAAGGCTGTAGTAAGCTGGAGAGGATTGCTGGCCTTTCTCTCTTCCTCAAGAAAGCAGGAATAAGACCAAGTGCCCTCCGCAATGAACCCACCAACCCACCTGCCTTCAGAGCAGAATTCCCTCTCCTCGAGCCTAACCCTGCAAGCTACAAGGGCAGCGATACTGAGATTTTAAACTTGCTGCCTTTCAGCCTTGCCCTTATTGCTCCCATGAAGCCCTGAACTGAGCCTGCTGTCAGTTCTTAAATAAGTGATCACGGCCTCCAGCTCGCCCGCTCCTCTCCCTGGAACAACCCACGCTGCTTCAAGTTGGGAGGTTTGGGATAGATTAAATGAAAACTATTTTCTGAGCATTTCCCTGCGGTCTGTAGGTGCATTTGAACTCTTCAGTGCCCAAAGCACAAGACAAAGTGCTCAGTAAATAGCTATTTCCTTTTCTCATTTCTGAGGCCTGCCTCTCAATTCTGTTTGGCGTTAATATGGGAACTTTGTCTTCCAACAACTTCCCAGATCTCTCAGACTGGCGCTCGAAGGAGCTTTGCCCGGGCCCTCTCTTGCAGTTGCACTCTGGTTGATCTAGATCCTTTTTGTTTCATATAGCCCACGTGCAGCCTCAGCGTCACTAACCTCAGCATGAGCTGCGTGCAGCTATGCTGTAAATGCCAGTGTCAGCATCTGCAATGAGCTTCTGGGTGCAGGCAATAGGCAATCAGCTTGATTTGACATCATGTAATTGTAACACAGTTAACAGGGGTTGAGCCAGCAGCAGAATACAGCGGGCACAAAGTCACTTAGCCAGAGGTTATCCTTATCAGCTCAATGCATCCCCAAGCAGAGCAAGTAATACGAAAATCCAGCAGGATACAACCACCTGAATGTTTCCTCCTTTTAAGTTTAACCTTTTTCTCAAAAGCCACCCTTCTGACAGAATCAGAGCAACTGCTGGCCATGCAGATGGTTCTTGTCAAAGCAGTAACTCAAAGATGAGGTTTGCAGCGACGCTCGTGCACGTGACAGAGGCAGACGACCTGGTTCATGGCAGCACCAACAGCTCTGCGCTGCCGAGGGTGCGGCAGGTTGTAGGGCTGTCACGTTGTCGTCTTCCTCCGTGGTTCCTCTCTGCACTGTTCTGTGCAATGCTGTGCAGGTGCTACATGAAGCTTAAGCAGGATTTAAGCAATTGTTGCTCTGTGCAAGCCCACTGGGGCGTTACTCTGGAGCAAAAATCACACATTTTGGTACTGAGGGTCTCTCTGCACGAGCTGGAGTTTTTCCTCACTATGTCATTCATTTCAGGCACCAACCTGGAAACTCATTTGGCTCCCAAATCTGTGTGTTTCAGTCTGACCTAGAGTTTGTTACAGTCAAAGGCAACTAATCATCATCTACCTTTAAAATCAGGTCTTGGAATGATAACGTACAAGTGGGACCTTCAACTCTTAAATACATAAAGTTGAAGGGAAGCGGTGTGTTTATCCACTGGGACAAGAAAGCTGGAAGTGCCCTGGCAGATCCTACTGCCCTCAAGTGAAACATCTAGAGTAGCCTTGTCTTATCTTATCAAAATCCAGCCCATCGCACGCGCACAGCAGTGACCCGCTTTGAGGTTGGTAAAGGAAAAACAAAGCTTCAGATAACTGGGTGAAGGAAAAAAATGCATTCAAGAAAGGCCAGGGACTCTGGTTTTGAGGTATTTTCCATTGCAAAAGTCTCATCAAAACTTAATCTGAATTACTGCTTTTTTTTCATTATGTTGAAAAAAATCTTTATTTTGTGGCAGTTTCTTTTCATCCAGATGTCTTGGACATTCTTCAGTGCATGTATCAGCTACTCTTTCACTTGTTTGCAGGGTGGACCACATAAAGAAAGAGAGATTAAAAACATAAAGAATCCAAAGTGGCCCTACAGTGAGGGTATTAGAAGAACATAAGTCTTGGACACGGAGTTTTTCTGGTAGAAGGACAGGCAGGAAGAGGGATTAGAGCCTCCAGGGAATACAGCATCTTCGAAATAAAAGAGCACATAACAACTGCCGAAGCCTGAAAGCTAAAGCCTCTGGAGTCTAAACATCAAATAAGCAGGTAGATTAACTGGAGTGACCACGAAACACAAAACGTGAGCAGGGAAGAGTATGACATAAAATAGAGGTTATAGTTTAGTGTGAAAAATGCATACACCTACCTTTGAACCCGGCGGTGCAGTCAAGCCTAAAAATGCATACACTGCGTTGTTCTCTCGGGCTTCGAAGAAAGCTTCATAATCCTGCGGATTAGGAGCAGGGAGGAAAAAGCAAAAGAGAAGTATGAATCTTCAGAAATACCTGGAGGTCAACTAGGTGTGTTACCCAGCCCGCCCCGAGCAAACTGCTTGCTGTGACGTACTGCACAATTCAGAAAGTCAGGTTTTTATTAGCACTGCTACCATATAACTTGCAGCGTTTGGAGAAGGTGACAAGCTGGAGATTTTGGCATCTGCACCGATGCTGCCAGGAGGTGCTCCAGGCTTTCCCGAGGGGCAGCCGCCCTGGCCTGACATCCAGGTGTCCCCCAGGGCCGCGCTGAGCCCTCCCCAAGAGCATCCAGCAGCATCGATGCCCACAGCTCTCATGACTGACTCCAAATTAGCAGTAGCAGCTCTGCGATTATGGACATTAACAGCTTCTAACCTGTTAAAAGTTAAATTTAAAGCTGTAAACTGAAAGTAAACCCTTTTCCATCACCTTTGCTGTTAATGATTAACGAGGCAAGTGAACTAAAGGCAGTGGGACTCTGTTATAAATCTATCTCCCCATATGCGCTGCGGAGCTACAGATCCAGCTCCCTTTAGCAGCAGAGTCAGTGCACAGGGCCAATTAACCAGTGCAAGTCTCGGCATTGAACTTCTGGTGCTGCGTCGAGAAATGTCCCACAGTTGCTCTAAATATGCACACAGCCATGTTGCAAGCATAAAAACCTCTCATAAAAAACTTCACAAGCAATGAAACAATAAAAATATACATTCTCCTTTCTCTGCCCTTTTTAACATTTGAGACCCAATGTGATTCTGTGCAGAGTATAAAATGTAGTCATCTGCTACGTGAGGGAAGAGCTGGTGAAACCAAACAAACCCGGGCCTGCGCAAGCCCAGCTGACCGCGTTACCACACACTTCCCTAGCTCCAAGTTTCACACGCAGCCCCATCCCGCTTGTGCTTTTCCTCCTGGCTGTTTTAGCTGGAGCAACAGGAGGGGCTCCCTCCAGCTCTACCGGGTTTCTCCCGGCCGACCTGGCTGGGGTAGCTCCCCAGGCCGAGTGGCAGCAAGCAGGCCCGGCGCGGGCTGAAGCCGCACAGGGAGCCGCCATTAAGGGCAGGCCGGCTCGCACGCCCGGCGGCCACAGCAGCGCCGTGAGGCAGCGAGTGCTGCGGTTGAACCACACACGGCCTCATGTGCACGGGGTGGAAACGGGCTCCTACCCCCTGGAAGCTGAACTGCAGCAGCTTGGATGCGGATGTGTAAACTGACTGGATTTCTAAACGAGAGCAGTTAGACCCCTTTGCATCTTCCAGGACTGCTCTTTATGGGAGCAACCTCAGGACCAATAGAGAGGACTTAGAGCCTCATGTCTGATGGGCAGACTCCAACATCTCACTCGTCACATATGGGAGAGACAGGAGTAGGGCAAAAAGCAATGACATTCTGTATGATATAACACCCCAGCTTCACCCTAGTGCACTGCAAAATACAGCAGCTGGAAAGATATTCCCACTCCAGCCAGAAATACCCCCAAAATAGGTGGTAACCTGGCCTGTGGGTTTGGTACAACTCTGATTAAAATCATCTCCTGGAGGTCCTTTGCTGTGTGATCTTCAGCCTAACATAACACCCAGTGGTTTTTAACACCCTTTCCCCTGGGGGATAGCAATAGCTGGTCCTG
Source organism: Tinamus guttatus (assembly GCF_059628265.1). Classification (NCBI taxonomy): domain Eukaryota; kingdom Metazoa; phylum Chordata; class Aves; order Tinamiformes; family Tinamidae; genus Tinamus; species Tinamus guttatus. The sequence goes on from NW_028289621.1 coordinate 2,585,869, forward strand.
AGAAATTCCAAGTGACCTGATATTCCTTTAAGAAAACCTTTTGCCATGAAGTAAGCACAGACAGAGCAGGAACTGGCCTACGCTTCTCCCCAAAATCACTGTATCTATAAGCTCAGACATGCGGCTTGTTGTCTCCCTGCCCCGCAGCAGTGCCGAGCGCTGCCCGGTGCTGCTGGGAGGCTGCAGCAATGCAGCAGGAACCGGCTACGTTTCCCTGATAAAGGACTCCAAACTGCACAGGGATTTGCTTGGGCACCTGAAGGCTCTGCTGTTCCAAGGAGAGAAAGGTGACACTGCATGCAACTGGGTTTACTACTGCCACAGAGCTTTTCTTTTTAAGGAAGAAAAAAACCCATTTCTGCAAATAAGATATTTTCAGTTCTTCATGACTAGCTCTTTCTCAACTTTCAGTTGTAGATGATAACCGATCTGTCGCGCCGAACTAAATCTTTCCCGTAACCACAGTCACTAACATTTTGAAAGCTGCATGGTATTTTAGCTCACTGTGGATTTTGTTTCAAGTTCTGCCTTTGTTACAGGCAAGAAAAAATTCCTGGGAACTGAGTATCATTTCTTTCAGTAGCCACAGAACTGCCTGTCCAAGGTACAGACTGATACATTCTGAATTAGGGACTTTGCAGGTCAGCACCAGACTGCAACATGACTTAGAAACAAACAGCAGGGAGCAATGCATACTGTGGACTCCTTTCAGAAGATATTAAGTTTTAAAAATAAAATTAACAGTTAATCTAATAATCATTCAAGCATGGCCTGCTGAGCAGAAATGCTGCAGGGCAACATACTTTTGATCAAGCATTACAATAATTATAAGTAGGAACTGTATTTGCAACCTGATTTTTAATCTATTCAAGGCATCAGAATAAGTGGACTGCAACTGCCCTGGTCTCAGAAAGAGCACACATAAAGCTGATCCAAAGGTAAGTGGTTTCACCTCAGTTTTAGAAACCTGATATATTGACATGGCAGAAATCACCTCGCACAAACAGCTCTTTTGGAGGCTGAATAACAGGTTGGAGAATGATCTGGAATGTACATTTATAGAAAAAAAACAACACGCATCCAGTGCAGCTCTCTGAATTCTCTGAATTTGCTACAGAATGGGGGGTTGGAGCAACCGTGCCGATTTCTGTGACATGCTAGTTCACAGTTACAGTTAAGAATGAGAAAACTCCAAACTTTCAGAGCACCATCCACTGCGGCTGTGCGAGGACGGGGACAGGAAAAGCGCGAGCGGGTCCCTTACCCCGAGGTAGCGGCTGTCGTTGAACAGCCGGGGCGGCAGGGGGTTGCCGCTCGCCGGCCGACTGTCTTCGGGCACGTTCTCCCGCATCCATTTCCGGTTCTCCTCGTTGGCCGCGATATCTTTTTCCTCAAATTCGATTTTGTTGGCTTCCAAGAAACCTAACACATCTTGTTGCTGCTTTTTAATCTGTCAAAGAGGGAGAGGAGAACAGAGTTAGTCATCAAAGCGCTTTCCTGCCGCTCATCGTGCAGTCCCCGGGTGCAAGGCCGAAACAGCGGGATACAGGTTGGGAATGGAAGCTGGAGGCGGAAGCCGGGGGCCGAGGGGCAGCGTGCACCTCAGAAGCCAATGGCCTTTTCCGGCCTCGCTTCCAGGAATTTGCCAGGCAGCTCCTGCCGACGCACCGATCCCTTGCACGTGCGGGACCGAGCGGGGCCTCTGCTGCGGCACAGGGGAGGTGGCAGCTCTGAGCTGCTCAGCTTATGCTCCCTTCTTTCTCTGCAAATATTTACCACCATGAAGGAAATCATAACCATACGCATCCTGGTGAGCAATGAGAAAAAAAGCAAGCAAGATTTAATGAGAAATTTGTTTTCTTTGCATTATTCCCTTTGCTCTAAAACCAGTTTGAGGCCTGGGCTCGACCTCTGCGGCCCCGCGCGGTGCGGATCCTGCCCGGCTTCCGAGCGCGGCTCCGGCGGCAGCCGCTCCATATATGGAGACGCAAAAACACAGAAATCCCGGCAGCTCCGAGGCTCCAAATAAGGGAGCCCGTGGGCGCCGCGACCCACGAAACGCAGCTCTTCCACCACAACCCGCACCTTGCTTATTTTAGAGGAAATGCCCACAGAGCGGCAGGCACCTCCGCGTCTACCGCGGCGCAGCGGGACTCGGCTCCCGGAGCGGTTAACGCAGCGCGCGGCAGACGGAGGCAGGGAGCCAGGGCCAGCTCGGGAGCTGCCGGCTGGTGCTGGGCAGTAGCTGACTTGTCAGTGCTAGTAACAAGCCCGGGGGCTCCCGAGGCGGCCGCACAGGAGGAGGCTCCCGGGCAGGCGCGAAGCTCCCGCGGGAGATCTGTTCCCTGGCCTGCAGGAAGAGCCGCGGCGGGACAGAGCGGCCGGGGAGGCTCCAGCACCTCCCAAAGCTCCCGGCACCTTTGGAAGCTCTGAAGAACTCGCCCTTTCCTTCACAAACCATCCTGGAGCTGAGGGAACCATTTTTTTACCCAATCAGCTATTAAATTACACTCCGTTTTGTACACGGAGAGCTCTATCACTTGACAGTAATTAGTATTTTGATCTCTTCAGAACAGTTTTTCTAAACCATTTTCAATAGTGAATTGGCTCCTAAACGTGCACATACCCAGAGCTTCCTCAGAGCAGCAGCTCCCCTTGTTCCCATGTCCCTTCGCAGAGCAGGTCCCTACCTATCCAGGGATGAGACTCTCACACACAAAACATGGAACAAAGCCAGAGTATCTCGGGCACAAGGATATTTCCTCAACATGAAGAAAATGCCCTGGCCCTCCACCACCCTGATTTCCCACTAGGACTCTAGCTACACAGCTCAAGAGGAGCTCCCCACTTCCAAAGGGGATGGATACCGGGAACATCTCCACTGCTGGGAAATTCACAGCATCAGGAAAACATTAATACATTGCCAGTCTTGGAAAGTCTTTCCCTTCTCTGCCTGTCTGGGAAGACACCCAAGCAGGAGCTGTTTCCCCTGCGCTGCTCATGGTCTGGTACAGTCAGGAGATGATTCTGCTTCCAAAACAGTGAAAAAACTGCAAGGAAAACCAAGGAATGGGGGCTGACACATAATCTTGGTTTGAAACCTTTGTCTTTCGGCCAAAGAAAGGGAGTGGGTTGTTGGTCTGGCGACGCACTCGGGGGGACAGGACGCCCACCAGAGCATGATGGACGGAGCTGCCGGATCGCGTTGTTTTGTGGGTCTCTTTAGCCAAGCTCCACTATACCGGGGCACCACAACAGCCCCGCGAAGGAGCGCCTAAAACAGAGCAGCAGGCGCCTGCCGCCGCTTCCCAGGATTTTGCCGTATTCCAGACAGTGCCAGGGGCTCCTGCTCTGAGCGCTGCGAGGCAGGAAAAGGGCCACGGAGGAGGAAGCAGCTGCCCCGAGGAGCTCACGGAAAGGCACTCAAAGGAATTCCTCCTTGCTCGTGTTTGCTCCACACAGATAAACACAGAAAAGAATAGTCCGGTCTGTGTGGCTGGCTGGGATGGTTTTTTTTAAGTCTTACTATTTTGCCAGGTTATAAATAAATTCCCTGCTGGACAAGAGACATCTTTTAGAAACTTGTTTAAGGTGGCTGCAGTCCGAGGGCAGTGTTGGGGTGAGCAAAACAGATTTTTTTTTAAAGGTATGATTAAGGGGCTTTTTACACTGTTGTGAGGATTTAAAACAATTTTAAAGGGATTTTGAATCAAGTCCTCAGTCCTGCTTGGTTACAGCAGCAGTTGCAGCAAGGCAGAGGTGGCCCTGACTGCCTCCTCCTCCCACTTTGCAGTGCAGAATCTTGGCAATTCTTTTCCTTTTTTTTTTTTTTAGTCCAGGAAAACAGCAAGTGAAGGCACAAACCTGCTCTTGTTCACCTGTGGAATCAGCCAGAGAGATAAAAAACAGCTTAAAGATATTTTTACAGTTTCTTCTGAGTTCAGCCAGGACTCTAGGTAAGAACAAGCAACTAAACCTTAGCAGCAGCAGCAGTTGCAGCTGAAACCACGGATGATTTTAAAGAAGCTGCTTCCTTTTAGGCTGGCAATCCTTTAAACCACGTGGCACCTGTTTCGTGCAAAATGGGCAGTTGCAATGCTCTCACAGCAGCTGCTGGCGGTGCAAGCTACAACCTGCACAGAGGAGGGGGAACACCTGGTGGCCAAGGCACCTTAAAAAATATATATATGTATATACATCTCTTTAGGTGTATATATATAAATTAAGAAAACCCCATACATTTTTCCCGTAGGAGCTCCACAAGGCAGAGGCAACAGTTCTGCGGTTGTTGGTGGCTCCCAAGAGCTGTTAACTCGAGCTGAAGGGTGGCAAGGAGCAGCAGATGCCTCCAGCAAAGAGCTGCTCCAAGAGGGATTGGCAGGATGGAGCTCGGAAGTGTCCCCTGCTGATTCACGTCTCCCTCACAGTCCCTGACAGACCTATTTTTAGAACTGGGAAATTATCATTACTGAATTCTAACCACTTCTGTGGTCTGGTTATTTTAAGCCAAGTGTTACATGTAGTGATACCATCATTATCTCTTCTAATGCTTGGTTTTCTGGGCTGTGGGGAATGACATCTGGGGTGAGCACAGCAGAACCACCACAAACTTACGTGACCTAAATCAACCACAGGAGGCTGGAAAAACTCGCTGGATACTTGTGCTTCTCTTTCCATAGAAATTAGGCAGCATCCAGATGGGTCCTGGATGAATTTACTTTCTCCTAGCAGGACATTTCTGGAAAGCTCAAGACGTGTACAGGGCAACAGGGAATTATCCAGGCATAAGGTACCAGATTATCAGCCCAAACCTGAGAATAAGCGAGAACAGGGGGCAAAGCCTGCACCTCCCAAAACGAGGCCACGACTTGGCTCCAAAAACTGCAGAAAATTACATAAATGGAAAAGCTGATTCCTGAGAAGAAAAATAAAAGCTTCTCTTATGGATTATAATGCCTTTGTAAGCGCTCGCTTGGTGACCCTGTGAGAGCCCAAAGCACCAAAACCCAAGGGAAGGGACCCCACCGCATTCATAGAATCATAGAATGCTTAGGGTTGGCAGGGACCTCTAGAGCTCATCTAGTCCAACCCCCTGCACACGCAGGGTCACCTAGAGCACGTGGCACAGGACTGCGTCCAAGCGGGTTTTGAAGATCTCCAGAGAAGGAGACTCCACAACCTCTTTGGGCAGCCTGTTCCAGTGCTCTGTCACCCTCACTGTTAAGAAATTTTTCCTTAAGTTCCTGTGGAACTTTTGGTGCTTCAGTTTCCGGCCATTTCCTCTAGTCCTATCAGTGGCCACCACTGAAAAGAGACCATCACCGTCCTCTGCACTCCCTCCCTTGAGGTATTTATATACACTGATTAGATCCCCTCTCAGCCTTCTCTTCTCCAGGCTGAACAGGCCCAGCTCCCTCAGCCTCTCTTCGTAGGGCAGATGTTTCAACAGCTTTCCAGGAGGAGAAGGGAACAGGAGGACTGGGGCCGCACTCGGCGTTGCTGGCGCGCGGAGCAGCGCCCGGAGCAGCAGAAACCCCCGGGGACTCGGCTCGGCGCCTGCCCGGTGCAGCCAGGAACACGGCCGGCTCCTCCGCTTGCCCTCGCCTGCCCACGCAGCCCGTCCAGCAGCGTCCTAATCGCCACGTCCACCTTCCTCCTGCAGCTCCTGAGTTTGTGGGAACTCACTCCTCGTGGGAGGAATCCCACACAAACAGCTGAGGACTGACTCGCTGCGGCCTGTCGAGGTCTGTTCTGCCTGCTGTCCTCCAGCAGCAGATTCTTACACCCATTAGTCAAGGAAGAGGACAAGGAACATTCCCTTATTTATACTTCTGCAGCTGCTGGCAAACAGCAGTAGCAGTGCTGCTTAATGATTACTTTTTAATGCGTTTTAAGGTTACTTTCGATGAAAGCACTTTCAGGATCAAGATATTATCACAGCTTGAGTCACATTCTGCTCTCAGCATAACATCCAAGGAAAAATGAAAAACAGTAACAAAATCCAACTGTCCTTTATACTCGCTTTTCAAAGGACTATTATGATTCGACTGGGTTTCTAGCACAGAAAATATTTTGCTGTCAATAAGATCTGAAGTCAAATTATAAAAGTGCCATTGAATAAAGTGCAGATTTCGTTCCAACATGTGACAATGCTTCTTGGCCAGATGCAAACCTGCCCACCCAAAAAGCGACTTGTTCTCACGGCTAAGGGAAAGAAAACAAATCCCAGTTGAGTTCCCATCAGTGCTCTTGGACAACCAACTTGGTCTTTCGAGCAGGGGCTCCTCTTTATCTGCGTGGAGGAGGCGGCAGCGCCACGGGCAGCGTTCGCGGCCGCTCACGCGTTCGACCGGGGCTGCCCTGTCCGAGCTGCAAAGCCCAAAGCTGCAGCCGCAACCACCCTGCAGCCTCCCTGCTCCTTCCCAAACCTGCACAAACCCTTAGATTCACTCAAAACTCGCAGAAAGCCATTTTGCATTTGGCAGCCAAGCAGTATTCATACAGAAAGCTTTGGACATGGCCAATAGTTGTTATTAAGGGCTAAACTACAACAACAAATAATCTGCGCTGTGCCACATGGCTGAGAAACAGCGATGCACCAACAAGCGACCCGCTCAGAAAGATGTACAGGAAATATAAGCAGTTATTATGAATTATCTGCATTTTTAACCTGCAAACTTGGGGCACGCCAACATCCCAGCTGATGCAGAGCTGATGTGGGGACCAACAGCCCCAGCTCCAAACGCAGGGCCCTTCTGCGTATCAAAGGATTGTTCCTTTGGGGTTTTCTTTTCCCCTAAATTACATAGGGGGGATTAATTGTCTGGATTCAAAAAAAAAAAAAAAAAAGCAAAACACGCCCACACCCCCCAAACTTCAATTTCCGTATAAAATCTATCTTTGTCTCTATTTTTGGTCGGAGATAGACACATTTCTTCACAGAATCTTTTATACACGTGATATTTCTGCACATACAACACCTACAAAGCCCAACAGTTGGGCAAGGGAGGGATTAAAACCCAAGAAACCACAATAACGGGCTGGCAGCATCCGAGCTGTTACTAGAAGAGCCTCTGGACCTCAAAGTACGCAGATATTTTGTAGAAAATCGAACAGCCTCAACAGAGAGGGGAAAAAAGTGAATGCAAACGAGTGTTTCAAGCTGTTGAATACCAGAAGCAGGACCTGAGCGTGATTTATATTATTATACACCTTTTAAATGGGTGGCAAAATTGGAACCAGGAGCATCTACCATCGCTCATCTCTCGCTTTGAAAAATTCTAATGGATTTCAGTGAGTAAGGGACAATACAGCCAGTCATTTAAGAAATCCCAATATTCTTCTAGAAAAGTCTCACTTTAGGACTGAAGAGCTGATGCAGCAACAAAGCTCATGGGCTGCAAAATGCTGCCAGCAGCACGAACACTCAAATATGGGTTTTTTGCAGGTGTTTGCAGGCCCCGGGCAGCCCCCAGGCTCTGTCCCCATGCAGGGGCTGGCGCCGGGGCAGGGACACCCGGCAGGACGGCGCGGGGACGGAGACGCCGCTGCAGCGACGCTGATGGGAGGCGCCTTTCCCACCGCGGCCTCTTTTCCTCCCCCTTTGCCCCATTCAGTGACAGGGTTTGCAAGTGCAAATACTCATATATTGGGGGTTTCTTTGAGTTTCTTTGGTGAGTAGACTACTACATTTAGCCAAAACAAATGCATTCTATAAAAGCAAAATTTCCAGGCCTAAGTCTCTCCCTGCATTACTTCAGATAAGAAGATAAAAAAAGGTTGATGTATTGCAGAGTCATAGCTCTAACTATGTGCCATTCCACGAACCATAGCAGCAACCAGAATGATCCAAGGCAAAATAAAAATACCAGGATTACAGCATAAAATAAATTGGCCCTTGGCAATTTTGCAAGTCTTTTTTTTGTGGCGTTTTTTCTTTTATAAGCCTGAAAACTCCTCTTGTCTCATCCAAAACTAACAGAGGGACGGACTTCCTAGTGTGGAATACAGACCCCATTATCCTGGTTATCCATTAACAAAGCACAGGCAGCAGCTCAGTCCGAGCTCCGCGTTTCAGACGCACAGTTGTTTTTGTATGGAAATTGGAAGCTGGCAGGCTGCGCTTCCCGGCCTCCTCATGCACCTCCACTCGTCACAGCTGACTCCAGACAGGGCTCAGCTGAAAGGAGCTGAACCTCCTCTGCAGGAACAGCCTGAAACGGATAGAATTGGGGAGCACCGTTGTGTTAACGGCATCGGAGCGCCAGGAAGAGCGGGCGAATCCCACCAAAACACGGTGTGTTACAGACCAGAACGCCCCGAGACTGCCACGGAGAAGGAAGTGGAAACCCAGAGGCTGCTTCTAAAGGCCTGGCCCAGTGTGGCCCGGTGACACATCCCCAGGCAGCGGCAGTGTCACCAACACACGGGCCATCTCATGTGCAGCTTCCTCGTCTCCGGCACGGCTGCTCCGCGTCCTGCGCTCCCTGTGCCCGCAGTATCCGGCCTTTCTCACCCTGCTCATCTGCTGAGGCATGAAAAATTCCCAGGGAACAGGAGCTTGTGCTGTGTGGAAGAGCAAAAAAGTGCTCAAGCTGAAAGCTACTTTGTCGCAGATTTTTCAAACCACTGCTTACTTACTTGGATATTTGGTTTAGGGATTACATCTGGCTCTATCCTACCAAAAAAAAAAAAAAAAAGCAAACACACAAGAGCCCAGTATCATAAACAGGCTTTAGACATTGGTGGCAATACTGTTTAGGAGGCAGAAGGCTAATGTGCAACAAGATAACCAGGCTCAATAGCAAATAAGTCGCAAAAACCTCTCTGGCTCGTGACAAATAGCCAGATCTTCAGAAGCTCGCAGCGTGGCTGAGCAAAATGCAAATAAAGGCACTGTGGGTGCTACTGAAAACTTGACCACTTGCTCTTGACAAAAGGCTTCAGTCCTGAAAACCTGGATGTCACCACTGATGGCAGGCTCTGAGTCTTGTTTTTCCAGCCAGGATGATTCCTCCTTTACCTTCACTTTCACAACAAGCTCCAGGACAGGCTCCAGACTGAAACTAGGTCTGTGTGAGAAGTTGACAGCAGCTGAAATCTGTAAGAAGTGACAAAACGCTCCAGCCAACGGTTACAAGCAGACAGCAGAGGTCAAGTTTCATTCCACCCTGAAATTTCTGTTACCACAGTCCACATAGCGCTTGGCTAATATTTACTGCAGAAGCAGCCCGAGAAGATAGCCTTAAATCAACAGGCACCATAAATAGACAGCAGAGAGCCACAGTGCTGGGTGTTATCAATACCGCTGCTAAGAGGGTCGTTATTTCTCACAATCTGCACATTCACGTCGGTGGTGGAGGCCCCTCCACGGCCCAGAGAGCAAGCAGGAAAAACAGCAGTTTGCAAATGAGGCACCAACAAGCAGAGGGCTCCTGCGGTTTGCACTGAGAGGAAGGTTTGTTTCCTGTATGTTTTAGCACTAATAGACTAAATTAACTCTCAAGACTAAAAGGATCTGAGCCTTATGTTACCAATTGTTGTTTTACTACATTTACACCAAATCAGGCAATTCTCTCTTTTTTTTTTTTTTTTAATTAATTTAGGAAGAAATATAGCATGTCCTCAGGGATCCTACCGCAAATTCAGGTTCTTCCATTCTGTACTGCTTTCCACCCTGCAAGACCTCATGTGCTGCAGGTGTTTTAGCCAGAGTGTCTTTGTGATGACTCCAAAACTTAAATAAATTCACCAAAATAAGAAAGCTTTTTCTCCCTCAACTGAAATATCTGTAATGCCAAGGAACTGAAATGCCGTAATACCGAGGAAGAGGGGATCAAAGGAAAGCTTCTGTATAAATAGAAGTTTGCTGCTGCTTTTTCCAAAGAGTCGGGCTGAAGCAGAGCAGCACATTCAGTGCGGCCACACCAGAACATCCAGAAGCCAAGGGATGCAGGAAATCACAGCCTGTATTGCCACCAACTTTGAAAACTGTTAATTTGCTTGGCTGATGTTTGAGGACCAAAACTCCCTTTTTTCTACTTTAGTGCAGACTTCTACAAAGTCCTGCAGCTTGAGGCACCGTGTCTTTAAAGAGGAAGGAAAACACGATCAGGGGAAGCGGCACCGCTGCGGATTCGGGAGCTCCCAGCACTTGTGCAGCTGAAGACGTGCGGGACTTGCACACCCCAGACCCTGCTCTGGGAGCAGCTGGCGCATCCAGCCGGCCGCACGCCCTACAGAGCCTCCCGCATTCCCGGCGGCAGGAACCAGCAAAGCCTCCATCCCCGGCGGCATCGGCTCGGCGCGACGGGAGGAAGGAGGAGCTCGGGGCTCGGGGCCAAGGGTTTCACAGCTCCGGTCACCAGCACCGTGGACTCGCTTATCGGCATTACAGGGCGGGAAGGAATTTCTAGCTCGTAATCAGGATTATCAGGGCACTAACAAATAAGTTTGCAAGCCTGCCCCTTTTTTATCTTGTGACTCCTTTTTATTTCTATGAGCATATATCGTGCCTATTTCCTGCCTGGGGAAAAAAAATCCTATCTCTATTATCTATTCATCAGTTTAACTTGAGTGTCATTTCTATGCAAGGTCACCAAGGAAGTTTGGAGTTATCTTCTTCACTTCATTCTCCGAATTGCTGTTCTGCCCGTTGGCTGCAGCTGCTCCTGGGCCGCACGCGGGAGCGGAGCTGGGTGAGTGGCAGCGACTGCTTCCTAAGGAGCGGAGTCCTGTCTGGCTGCACTTGGTGGCGGGACTCCCAGTGACATGAATGTGGTCAAAGGTTCAACCATGAGTTAATCAGATGTGTTGTTTAAACCTGCCTTGAAACCACTGCTCATAAAAATGTGGTTTTATGTAAAAACTTATTGTTTTTCCCCAGAGGCTGCCTGTTTTCTGTTTACATTGGGCTTTGCCAATTTATTTTGACCTATGCCTAGAGGGGGTTTTGAGGAACCCACCTTATTATCCAGGTCTAACTGTACATTAATATTTGCTGTTCAAGCCGGGTGGTTCTGTGAACCACCTGCAGGTCACAGCATCCAACACGAATGTTTCTCACGTAGGAAGTGCTGGGCACGGACTGCGGCTGGCGATCAGACGCACACGGAGAACGGCCACGTTTACTCCTGTAACTTCTCATTGGGGTTTCAAGTAGCTGAAAGCCACAGCCGCCTGTTAACTCAAGGAGAAGAGACTGACATTTCGGCTTCCATGGCTGGGAAGATTCCCCCGCGGCGCGGTGGGCAAGGAGGTTTCTGATCTCGTTGTGCTGACGCCTGCAAGCGCCAACGTCCCGGTCCCGATGCGGATCCTGCAGCCGATTTCATCCTGATGCAGAAAGGAGGATCCAAAGCAGCTCTTCCCTAACCAACTTCCAGGCGTTGAGATTTCAGTGCTCTTCTCTGATAGGAAGTTTCGAGCCCGTCAGCTGCTGTTATATAACAAACACCTTCCCACAGCGTTTCCTATGGCCTTGCTCTCATCTCCTGTGCTGAACTGCAGTTGTTGAGACAGGAGCCAGGAGCAGAATTATTATGAACCTTTTGCTATTTTTTTTCTTTCTGGTTTCTAAGATACAGGAGACAAATATAGTAAGAAGTTCCTCCCATCTCTACGGTCTCTCACAGCATCTCAGAGCCTGCAAAGCAGCAGTAGCACTGGTGTATCTGAAAAGAGTCAGAATCTGTTTATATTTCAAAGAAAAGTTCTAGTTACTTAAAGCTTCTAGAGCCTCCTAGTCCTGCAGCGTTAGGCACATAAAATAAACACCAAATAAAAAACAAACGAACCCACCCCAAACAGACACACACATTCTTTTCCATGGGACATATTTTTCTGAACAAGTTCTTAATTTTTACACGCGAACTGTTAATATAATTTTAGGAGCAGGATCAATTTCATTCCAAAAGTGAGTAACAGCCTAACTGGGTTAGATTGAGCTCCCGCCCGCCCTAATATCCCAGCTCCACCAGCCACGGATTTGAGGGCAGAGCACCCAAATAGACTGAGCACACAGGGCTGTTACAACATCATAGTTTCCCAGCCTCCAGTAATCCGCAGTTGTGAGTCAGAAGTGCAGTAATTAGGTTTAATAGCCCTTATAGACTTTCCCCCTTCATTTGTCTCCCGGCTTCCGGAACCCGTGCCATTTTGCCAGCCCCACATCCCTGGCAAGGAGCCGTGCAGGGGAGCGCGGCGCTGCCGAACAGCCCGTGTCCTTCCCCGGGAGGTGCCCGGCTCGCTCCCTGCTCCGGCACTACGGGACACCCCGGCAGCCGCGGCCGGCTCCTCCTTCCCAGCCATCGAGTCCTACCCTGCTTGGCTGCTCCTTGCGCCACCGTCACCTTCGCACCCTACTCGGGATCTCTCCTGACCTCTTCTCATTTCATTACAGCCTTTAAAGACAACAGAATCAGCCTTTTAACGATGCAGACTCCCTGCACCTTCACCCTGCAGGGCACTTCTACAGCAGTGCTATTTCTGCTTCAGTCTCTCTCTTAAAAATTCTTACACTTCACTTACTTTTTATGACCACAAATACAGTATTTTGATAGAAGTTGCTCTTACAACTCCAACTCCTCTTTTCTAAAAAGCAACAGTTAATTTAAGCCTAATTCTTGCCCAGGCCTGGACCGTTTCAGCAGCCCCGTCCCACAGGACTTGGCCCCTTGGCTGTCCCCTCCTGGCCCAGCTTATGGTTGTGCTGCTCAGCATGGATCCCACAGCATTTCCTCTGTCACTCATGTTTACTGCAACAGCAGCTTTTATATTCCAAGCTCGTGTTCGTTATCTGTTTTAAATAACTGGTTTGCAAGCAATTATTTAAGCCAAAAGTCCTTTTTTCTCACTCTGTGACAGTTTAGTTTCCTCGGCCTCCTCCGATAGCGCCGCTGACACTTTCCCATCACACTCTATTTGCACACGTGTCCACTTGGAAAGAGCCCAACAGAAAAAAACATCAGCTTGACCAGCACAGAAAGACAGACCGGAGCTCCCAGGCTTCCCCGAGGCCCTCTGGAAAATCCCTGCAGCATCCGACCCCTCCACGCTCCGACACCGCAAGTTAAACAAGAGATCCCTGGGCAGGTAGTAATTACAGTTGCCTGCTCAGCACCTCCAGACATTCCAGTGAGGTGACATTTGCACATGGAAAAGGAGCCCCAATAAAACGAGGTTCATCTCCTAGGGCAAAGTTACCAGGGAGAAGTTACAAGCCAGGATACGCGGATGACCCTGGTTGAGCCCCGAGAGCACTGACTTCGCCTCGTTCAGACCCAGGGGTGATGTCAACCCTCTACCTTTCCACGCGGTGGCTGAAGTCTCGCGCTCTTTCTGTGCCCGGCCGAATTCCAGGAAGCGGCTGCAACCTGCCCCGCGTCGCTCCCGCTCCCGCTCCCGCATGGAGACGCTGCTCTGGACCTGCCAAAGGCACCGGCGCTGCGGATAAAACCCCCTGGCAGGATGTGACCACCCAAAGGCCTTCCCGTTCTATCACACGCTGAAGGTCTTTCCGGAATGCGGCTGCGGTTACAAAACGTACTTACCATTGGATCTCCCTGTTTGAGCAGAAACATCCTTGAGCAGCGAAGCACTCATCCGCTGCGGGGGGTCACTGACGTTTCCAGGCCACTGGTCGGCAGCAGGGGATTCACAGCTGTGGTTCCAGCGGTTCCCAAGGACTTGGGAACACAAAACATGGCTACGTATCGCAGGGCTAGTGGAGATTTTGCTACAGCCGACGGCAAATCTTTTGCTTTTCTGTTTACATAATCAGGCAGTGTTTTTGTTCGTTCTGTTTTGAGCCGAAACAGCTGACATCTATCAATGTTTGTTTAGTTGCATTTACCTCCCCATCCCCTCAGTCCTTCCTCTTCTGGGAGGAATAAGTTACAGGAACGACCTTGCACAGACTCTTGTTTTTGGCACCTCCTGCACATTATACACATGCCAATTCACTGACTTCTATAGGAATTTTCTGAGCGCAACTTTAGTGCCTCAGAAAAAGTTATTTGCTCAACTCTGCCAATATTTATTAAAAAAGCCGAAGTGCTTAGCCCTAATACGACCCTTAGGGACCGTATCTCGAGGAGGGCTGAGCACCAGGGTGCAGCACAAACTGAGGGCAACCGGAGCCTTCCCTGGGCAGCCCCTTCTCCTCGAGCAGTGCCCAAAAAGACATAACCCTCATGCACCCTCTAAAAACAAGAGCTGCCACACCTGCATAGAGAACCTACAGATACCCCTCTATCCTAATGCCAAAAAGCTTTTCCCAGCCCTAACTAGGAAGTGTAATTTCACCTCTCTCATGTTGTCAGAAAACTGTTTCTGTTTAAGCACAGTAGAGCGATTTTTATTTGGATATATTAAACTCTTTGCAACAGCTGCAACCAATTTAACCTTTGGCACTATTAAAAATTTGAATGCAATATTTTAAGAAAGACATTCACTTATCTACAGTCTGGGACAATGACTTAAAAAAGCTGGGATAGCAGGACAGACAGAAGGCCCCTAGCAAAGTGCCCAGCCAGATTCATGCTGCATATTTTGTCCCAGGCCCCACAAACTCCATTTCAAAACAATTCCTACCATTGTATGAGGGACATTCAGCTTGGTTAATAGTGGATGTCCAAACAAGTACTTCATGCACATAATGTTTACACAAAAGATATGTTTAAACTCAGCGTCTAGACTAACAGAACAAGTTACTTCTCACTAGTGTGCTATGATAAACTGTATAAGAATCACCAAAAAAAGGTACAATTATGAAATCATTTCTAAAACTATAGGTGCACCTTGTTTTCCCCATATTGCATATTTTTCCTTAAATCGCATCATACTACAAGGGTGTTTCTGAGGGTAAAGCGGGATGCATAGCAGAACACTGCAGCTGCTTCTGGGGTGCTCGGCACGAGCGGGCGCATCCGGGCTTTAAAGCCACTTGGCTTTAACGCACTGCCGGGTGCTCTCCGAGGAGCAGAACACGCGGAAGCAGGGAGCACTCCGGCCTTGCTCCGTTTACGCGAGGATGGCTCCATCCGCACTGCTCAGGAGCAGCAGAGGAGAGCGGTCCCAAGGAGAGGTAAACGCGAAGATGAAAACGCGTTTTTGCGCAAGCAAACGCAGCGTCCGCGTGCGCGGCGTCACGGGCGCCGCGACAGAGGTTTGAAGGGGCCACGCCAGCCTCCCCCGGCGCCCTGAGGTGCTCAAGACGAACGCGGACCGCAGCCGGCAGTTTCGCACAGCGAAAGAAGGGCCAGGGGCCCTTCTGCAAAACCATCCCATTTTATTTGCAACCCGCAGCGCTCCAGAAGCACTCGCTGCCGGGCTGCACGGCCCTGGCAGCACCAGAAAGGGCTCCGAGCCCTTTCAGGAGGGAAGGGCAGCGGCGCCACCGCTTGCAAACGTCCCTTCTGCAGACCACGGGCCGCTTCTTGTCCCTTCTGCAGACCACGGGCCGCTTCTCGTCCTGGCGCGTGGGAGAGGAGACGAGCTAGATCCTCCCCCCCAAAAAAGGAAACAATACGAGAAAGAGACAAAACCCTGAAGTCCCCAAACCCTAACTCTGTGAACAAAAGAAAATAAACTAAAATTTCCTGTCCTCTCTCAAACTATTCCGAAGCAGCGGCGAGCCCGATATGTAAACTTAGGACTCTGGCGCTGAGTCTGGATAAACAGCTCCTATTTTTGCCACATCTATAACCACAGTATAAAGAAAGCCAGAAAACCACCCGTGCAGGCAGCAAAGCAAGCAGGGGCGGAGGGAAGGAGCCTGTGCAGCTGGAAATAGGGGCACTAGGGATGTGAAGGGCCCGGCTCTGCAGCGCTTTTCGATGCTCGGGGGACGTGAAGGGGAGAGCTCAGTGCCCAGCACCCAAGGGAAGCTGCCGAAAGCAAACGCCGCTTCCCCAGCTGGAGCTTCCAGATTTCTTGCATACTTCTCTAGCCTGCACGGGGGTGTCGGATGGACAAACACTGCTCTCCAAGACAAATTCTGTAATGCAGAGCGGTGCAGCTGCTGGCAACACATGCACGCTCCTAAGACTGAGAGGAATTTACAGGGCTGGCACCTTTCCATAGGAGGTTGACAAAACGGGTACTCAGCTGCCTTCAGGTTCTCCTGGTGCTGGGGAACCTGGGGCAAGCTCTTACCCCCAGATGACTAATACCTACGTGCCCAGGGAGAAAAGGCAAGGGCCAAATGCTGTGTTAGAGCCTCCACAACCGCCACGCAGTCCAGGGCACTGGGGTCTGCCATTTTACGCCGCGGTCTGCAGAGCCATCTCCTATTAAAAAACACTAACACGGCAGCACTGTCGGCTTCAGCTGCACGTGATTGAGAGAGACTCCTGGACAGCAGCTTCCCAGCGTATCCCCATGTTTGGTGTCTACAGCCCATCCGCACAGTCACCCGCGAGGCTTGGCCCACCGTTCACCCAAACAAAGCTTGTGCTGAGAAAGGTTGAACAAACAGAGCATCTTTCAGCACAAGGCTCCCAAATTCAGCAAGAAAACCACGCTCGACTCTCACGATTTCAGGGTGAAATTTGAACAGGAAGTTACACTGCAGTCGTCATATCTTGGCTGCATCACTTGGCAATAAACTGCCAGTAAATTGCATCGTCTCTGCTTCTGAGAGCCACGGCAATGAACCACAACAAACACAAAGTCACCTTTATCACACACTGCATTAAGCAAAACCCATGATCTAATGCAAATAGACCGGCCTGCAACCAATGAAACGGATTCAAGACAGCACTTAGCAGTGTTTGCAAACCTATAAACAGGCAGCTCGGCGATCACCTTCTGCTCTCACACCCATGACAAGGCTCAGGATGACTCAGGTATATGGGAAATAGTCTGCAAAAGGTATTTGGTCATAAATTACGAAATCCCTGCTCAGCTCCGTCTTCCTGGAGCAACCTTGAGGACACGAGTTTCCCGTTGCACAAGAGGGGCCGTTGCGGGTCCTGCACCTCCTGGGCCTCCAAGCACAGCCCATCTCCCCAGCAGCCTGTTTGCAAGCGCACGAAGGGGACGCCTGCGCTCTGAGCACGTTTCAGCTGCAGGCAGGAGCTCTCCTTGCAGCGCGGCTGCTCTCGGCTTTACATGAAGTTGAAACATCAACTCAAATTCCTCTCCTAGAGGGGAAAGAGCCACCCGGCGAGTGGTTCCTGCCAGCAGAAACACCCTTCGTCCGCTCCAGCAACCGATCCTGCTCACTGCCACAAGATTACTTCGGTTGCCAATAATACAACATCTGCATATTCGTGTCGATGTCCAAAACATGGGCAATTACGTTCAAGTTATGGCCAATCTCCTTAAAAAGAGACTACATCAACACCAGAACTCAAATTCCACAGGTAAGGATGTAGAAGTGACCCCAGGGGCAAGATGAAGTTAGACGCAACTCTCCAAGGTACCCACAAAACAGCAAGAGTTTCTCAGAAAGCACAAGGCTAATGATTAAGAAGCACAGAAAGGAAGCCTAAAAGCATAAAAACTTGGTCCCAGTCAAGAGTGATGCTCTTGCTCCTGGAGCTCAGTATCAGCACACACAGAATAAAATCAATAACTGCCATTAAGAGGCCATTGAAAACAACCTATACCAGCAGAATCGGTCAACTTGAAATACATTAGCAGCTGCATTAGAAAACAAGGATCATGTTTTCAGTCTATTAATGACTGCTGCTCTTTCATTCAAGGTGATTAATCTATACAAACCCACTAGGAAACTGGACTGAAACCTCTGGACTTCATGGATCTTCTCGTGATTTCAAGACGCTTTCAGGATCATCAATCACCATCTTTTCAAGATCAGCATGCTACGTCAGCATCGAGATCAGCACAAACCACAAAGAGAAGGAGTTGCAGCAGGGACACGTGAAGGAGACGGTTCTGTCACCCGCTCTCCCCTGTCCCACCTCTGTGATGGGGTTCGGACGCTCCACTCGAGCCGAGCGAGAGGTGGATGCATCACAGCACCAGGAGCAGAGTCAACAACGGGCTATTCTTCCTGCTGAAGCCTGTGGATTAGCAAATGCCCTGAGCTGGAGAAGGATATTTCAGTGAAAGAGGCAGTTTTTTTGTTTTTTTTTTTTTTTTTTGGTGCATCTTAAACAGCACTCTGAAAGTTGGGAAGCTCCATAAGAATCAGAGTGCCTGGTGCTCCCATGGGAGACCATCACGTAGCCGATAGCTCAGCCCCTTATCTACTTGCAGCAAGACTTATCGATCATTTAATGCACTAGCTGCCTGCTGTGAATCTCCAGTACATGCAGGCTAAATGCCACAGAATCCCCTGGGTTTTAGACTCTGGCCATATTTCATGCCAAACAGAAATCCCATGACCTTTAAGGCACTCCCAGCTTGAGCTAGAGCTGAACCTAGGCACAAACCTCCCAGTGGTTTTGTTTATTTTCCATTAAAAAAAAGGGGTATTTCATCTGAGCTCTGCACAAAACACACCGGGGCTGCATGAAGGGAGACTGAAGCCCTTCCATAATAAACTCAGTGTTTCCTACCACAGGGCACGAAGCTGTAGGTACCCCGACCTCGGCCGCACGCGCCTGTCATCGCTGGTCGTTTCACACGAGGGCAATGAAGGCACCGAGCACCCGGCTGACGTGACACACGACACGCTCTAGAAACAAACTTCAAAACAGCCCCCAAGCATCGCTGCTCGCGAGCCAGAGCGCGCCATCCCCTCGGAGCTGTTAAAAATGGGCTGACGGTGGGTGAGGGGAAGAGAGCCAGGCCAGGAGCTGCGGAATAAGCTGCTCAATCGCAGAGGAAATAACATTTACATTTTAGACGACGGGCTGCAGCAAACAGACCTCCCTCCGAGCACACGATGCTGCCGGTCGGGAGGGATAGGGAAAGGGGCTCCGGAGCCTCCCGGAGCGCCGGGCTGCCCTGCCGGGAAGGGAGCAGCCCGCGGGCACCGCTGCCAACGCGGGAGCTGCCCCGCAGGCCCCGGGAGCGGAGGCAGAAGCCGGAGCAGCCTCCGGGCTAACGGCGCTTGCAGGGAGCGGGGGCTGCAAAGCGGCCCCTGGGCTCGGGGGGGAATTCGGGCTGCCTGGGGGGACACGGCGAGGAGGAGGAAGGGCGAGGAGGAGGAAGGGCGAGGCGCCCACCCCGGCTCTGCCCCTGCTCCGCCGCCCCACACAAAGCAGCAGCTCGGGCGGGCTCAGCCCCGCGGCGACAACTTCATCGCCCCGGCTCCCTCCCCCGGAGGCGGCTTCTCCCGCTACCCCCAAGGCCTTCCCGGCCGGGAAAACTTTTCCCGAGCGGCGCGGGCGGAGCGGGGCAGCGGTGCCCGGGGCTTCTCGCCGCCGCGCGCGCGGCGCGGGAGGAGCGCGGTGGCGGCCGCGCTTACCGCCGTGGAGCCGGAGGACGAGGCGATGTAGACCTTGATGACCATGCTGGGAGCCGAGGCGCGGGCGGCGGCGGGATGCGGAGCCGGGTGGGTGTGAGCGGAGCGGAGCGGCGCGGGCTGCGGCGGAGGGCGGGGGGCGGCGGCGGCGGCCCCGCCTCGGCCGCGCTCACTGGGCTGCCGCCACAGCCGTCACCGCGCCCGGAAGGGGGTTGGGAAACGCTTCTTCTTGTGTTTATTTAATTATTTATTAAAAAAAAAAAAAAAAAAGAAAAAAAAAGAAAAGAAAAGAAAGGCGGGGGGGGGGGGGGAGGCGCGTTCTCGACGAACACCGCGAGATGTGCGGCGGGCGGGAAGCCCCCGTGAGGCGGCGGCGGGGTGAGGGGCGGGAGGCGCCGCCGCTGTGAGACGGCAGCGAGGCCGGGGGAGGCGACGGGGACCGCGATGGGGACCGGGGTGGGAGCGGCCGGTACCAGCGCTCCGACATCGCCTGCCCGTTGGTCTCGGCCCTTACAGCCGCTTTTGGGTGTACTTGGTGGTTTTACAGGCAGCCCGGCCTCCCGGGAGCGGTTGTAGCGGCCTCACGACAGCAGCGGCGCAACAAGCAACAAGCACCGCTGCAGGGCAGGAGGTCAAACCCTCAGCGCTGAGCGCCGTCAGGAATTAGAGCCAGGGAGAAAAACCCTCATTTTGGAAGCCAGCAGCGTTAGGAAACTGCCCACGCAGAGTTTTCCTATTTAAAAGGGGGGGAAAAAAAAGAGGTTTTACAGAAAAAAGGGTAGAAAAGCACACAGTGAAGAGTGCACCGACGAGCTTCATGGGACCAATGCTGGCATGTGTCCTGAATGGGGCTCGCAATGCCCACACGGAGCACGGGCACTGAGGGCCTTCCAAAACCCTCAGAGGTTTCAGCAAGTACAAAACCTGGAGTAAGAAAGACAGAGCTCCTGCCCCTTCCCATTCTGTCATCTGAGTCGGAAGCAAAAAGCAGTTCCGCAGTGTGGGGCCAGGCGCAGAGAGCGCTGAG
This sequence comes from Tinamus guttatus, assembly GCF_059628265.1. Classification (NCBI taxonomy): domain Eukaryota; kingdom Metazoa; phylum Chordata; class Aves; order Tinamiformes; family Tinamidae; genus Tinamus; species Tinamus guttatus. The sequence continues at coordinate 2,606,274 of NW_028289621.1, forward strand.
CGGTGCAAGGGGCACGAAGGGCCTTTTTAAAGAGATGAGAATGGAGCTGTGCCCTAAGAACAAGGACACAGGCATGTAGACCTGATGCTGTCTTCACGGAATCAAGGAGTTAATGATACGGCTATGGAGCTCAACAGCTTTGGAAAAGAAGATGCCAGAAACTTTCTTGGGAGGGAGACAGGCCTGCAGATAGACACACAGGAGTTAAGTTCTATCTATGGATGATGGACCTTTAAGTAAGTTTAACCAAGAAATTAGAACATGCCCTCTCCTTCATTCTTGCATGAGATTCCCCATCTCTAGCTTGGTCCCAGCTGTAATTCATTACAGCAATTTAACTGGACAGCACTGAGGTAGCCCAGCAAGGCAGGAGCCGTGCACAGCTGCCTGTGGGAGGACTCCCGTGTACTTCGCCTTCATTGGAATATCACTTGGAGGGATGGGAAAAGGAATAAGGAATGGGTAGATGTTACTGAGGAATGCAATAGTATTAGTTAGGTTTTTCCCTAGTACAAAAGTTCCTCTCGAGGTGAAATGACCCCTGTTGAAATACAGACTGCTTGGCCATTCAGCACAGGTCCAATGCCCTTTTCGTAGGTGTCCCATAATTACACAAATACACGCATCTTCCACACAAATAAAGCATCAAAGAACTATGTGTTAGTACCATTTTCAGCCTTCATTAAAATTTAGTAAGCAAAGGATTTCTGTATAAAGTACACTGTCATATTTAAGAACATAAATCACGAGCCAACCAAATCCTCTTCATTTTTTTGCCTCCTCCTTTTTTGTTCTTTTTCCTTCTTCCCCCCCTTTTTTTTTTTGCTTTTCGTCCTTTCCTTTCTCAGCAAGCAGCTGTGATAATATAGAATTAGAAGTAAACACAGAGTTCAAACAACACTTTTTTTCATTCTTTCTGAATGAAGGATATTTTCCAGTCATTCCTTCTTATTAATCAGGAGTTTACTGACAGACATAATGGTGCTTCTTAGGAAACTGGAATTATCAAGGTATTCTTCAATCTTTTATTGTGTTAGAGCCCAATTGTGAAGGGAGTTACAGAAACACATCTGAAGAAACATCTGAAGTATCTTAATGGTAAATCAATTTGTTTTAAAGACATTAAAAATCGCATCAGTTATCCCTATTAAATTTTTAAATTCCCCAAACCAGATCTCATGAATGATTGCATAGTAGACTGACGAAACCTATGTATTGTACCATCATTCTAAATTAAATGTTTTGGTTTATGACATTTTCAAAATGTGCATAAATCTGATGACCCTTTCAAAGTTTCAAATAAGCATCATGAATAATATCAAAATTAGGCAAATCAGCTGCCGAAGAATTCTCCTTACTCTTAACTATTGACAAATCAGTAAAACAAATATGGCTGGGTTTACTTAAATTGACTTTTAATTCAATGGGCTTAAAAAAATCATATCTACAATTGGTAAAAGAAACATGTGATGACTTGAGGCAGGAAAGCTTATTTTGTTTAGAAAAATCATTTCAAAAATGACTTCCCTCTTCAGTGTTTTTCCAAGAGCAGAACCAACGTTTTTGTTTCTTCTAAGTTGTAGATGGATGAAATTTCATCTTCCTATGTTTATAGTGGTAATTATTTTCTGTTTTCTATGAAGTTGCTATCATAACGTATAATAGATAAAGTAATATTTGGAGCACATTTTTACAGATAGAAAATGGAAGGACAGGTGTTAAATACAAATTTCTCTAAATAAAACCTCACTATAGTAATTAGCAAATCTTTGAGGCCTCATCCAGAGGTCTTAATTAATCCACATGATAAAATAGCACGCAGTTAAACCGCAGTACATTATGGCTTGCACTTTTCCTTCGGGCCTTTTGCAGCAGTCCCAACAGCTTCCATGAACAAAGCAGGGAAATAAGGCGTTTTCCATGGCACAGACAACCCGAAGAGCAGGTGAGAGAAGGGAAACAGAGTGGAGCCAGTGCAGGACCCATGGGCGCTTTGCAGCCTCCTCCCCTCTCCTCCTCGCACCACGTTTCAGCTCTCCAGACTTGAGTTCTACTGGATTGAGCTGCACCGTTTCTTTCTTATTTTTTTTCCGCCTACTAGAAACCCTGATATAATCATTAGTCTCAAAAGTGCACTTTAAAAACCATTTTATCTTCATGAAAGAAGATTTATTGAGAGCAATAAATGAATTGGGTATTATTGAAACAACTAGGTTTTCCTGAGTCATAGTAGTAAATTTTCTACTCTATTGGCAGACCAGTATAATGTTTTGTATTCCCATGGTGCTCGCCCCAAATCCCTGCTATTATTTTTGTTTTCAGTATTAAACAATTGTGAAGTGTTTAATTATTCTTTTCAGGGTAGACCAAAACCTCAGGCAAAATGAGCAAATTGATACTATGCAGCTAGGAGGAAAATCTGCTGATACAGTGGGCATTGGTAGCAGCCATCCTCCCAGGCTACATCTTCTCTTATAAGAGTGTCTCTTTCACTAGAAAGCACTGCTTAGGTAACAGAAAATTCAACAGTTTAATTGTACTTGATATTTTTGATATAACAGACCAGCAGCATTAAGTAAGTGGCAGCATTCCCACTGTCTTCCGTAGGAACAGGAATTCCAATATTCCCCACTGCCTCACTTCAGTTCTTCATTTATTCACTCCATGGGCAGAAAGGCCAATGGACTGGCCAGCTGGGACTCATTGTGGCATTGAAGATAAAAATGTTATGGGTCATTACAAAGATCTACTCACTCCTTTTCTTTTTTTTTTTCTTTTTTTTTTTTTTTTAGCAGAGACAAGGGAGGGGACTTCTAAGTATTGGCAAATTAAACTACTTTGAAAAATGAATGTGGTAAAATCTGGCAATGGAAAGTATTAAACTAATCAACAGCAAAATCTGTCTTGCACAAAAGGTCAGGAAGCACATGTGCACCAAATGCACCACAGCCTCTCTGCAACAAGGAGAGAAATCCAGAATCCAATGGCAAATATTTGGCAAGTAACATAAAAATGTGCCAGGCTTCATTGTCTTTATTTTGCTTGTCTCTAGGCAAGACAATCTAGATCTCTCTGAGCTCCTGAAACGGGTCTAGAGGAACATGTGGTTGATAAGAAACGTTAACTCAGCATGCTCAATGGAAATAAGAAATCTGTTCTTTGCTTCCAGGCCCAAACTCCCTAGATTTCCAATAACTGGAGCCAGACGGCAAACTGTGACTCAGGACATGTCTTCTGGCTTCCCCCGCGATCTGCAGGAGAACCGTCCTGCTGCCGCGTGTGCCACTGTCCCCACTGCTGATTTACTGGGGGTGGAACCCCATCCCTGCTCCAGCAGGCGCCTGTGAGTCCAGCAGGTCTCCTGCTCCTCCCTCGGGAAAGAAGAGAAAGGCTGGTTGCTTCTTTTCACCTGGAATGGTGCAAGACACGTCACAATTAGATACGTGAGGATGTAAATCACACCGCGTACAACGCTGCATTCATTCTTGTTTCTTTTCATCTGCTATTAGCTCTACAATGGAATTAATGGAGTTCTGTTTGTTAAAATTCCTTATAATATAAAGCTGTACATTGCTATGGCATAAAACAAATGAAAGAACACAAAGTGACGGGTACGTGTGCATTACAGCCCGAGCTGGTACCACTTTGGGCAGGATGTTTACTGTGCCAAACGCATCCCTAGAAATTGTCTCTACAAATATTAAACAGTAGGATCAAAGCAAGGCCACATCTAGTAACACTGAAAATATTTTCTTCGTAAACAAGGCAGTCAAAACAGCTTTTTATAGCTTTTGTGACAGTTCTGGTTTCCTGACAGCATGCGCCGCTTCCCAACTCAATGCATGAAAATTGTTTTGATCCACTGTGAATGCAAGATGACTAAGACCCACATAAGTCTCATTAAGTGGGGAGAAATGTATGTTTAAATTAATTTTCAAGAGTTTTAAGACCTTCCTAACCATCTACAGAGACACTCAGCTGGAAAAGGACCAACTTGATGTTATCCGGCGGGATCCTGGGGATGCCGAACACAACCGGGAGTTCGAAAGCTGCTGCGAGGGATGTTCGTATTCCATCAGAACGGTTTCTCCGGAATTGTGAGTGGAAGCAGCGGGCACGGGAAGACGCTCCAGTAAATGGCGAGGGCCCCCTGCTGGAGGGCACTGCCCGGCCGCCGGGCACGGCTCGGCCGCGTCCCCGGGCCCTTCGCGGCGTCGGGACCCACCGTGCGTTGGGCCGGGGACCCAACCGAGCGGTGTCCCCAGGGCTCGGAGAAGCCAGGCAGATGGAGAGCCAGTCCCTTTATGGGGTGGATGCAGTAAACTGCAAATTACAAGAGCCTCTAATATTTCTTCTTATGTTTTATCAATGCATTTTTCAAGACTGAAATTTCCTTGGAGGAAAAGGGGATGCGGAAGACATCTGAGGAGGGGCATGTGGGAAGAATAGCAGACAGCAATCTTGGACTCTGCAATTTGATTTTTGTTGTGAATACAGGCGTAATGGGAGATTTATTTTTTTAGGTAATTATTCTGATAGTTCAGCATTTATAGAGCCAAAGCCACCTGAAATAACTCAGTCCTGGCACTGCAGGCTGGCTCAGTCTAGAATGAATCTCCCAATTCCATCCACTTCCTGGGCTCGGAATCATTTGCCTTGTGGACATGGGCTTATTTGATTACATTTGGCTGCAGCTAAACCGGAGGGTGGCTCCAGGTACCTGCATCCTGCCCCGCAGCAGCTGCTCCGTGTACGTGGCGTTAGCATCTGCTCCGCACGAGCAGCTGTCTCACTTTAGAGATTTCCTCCTATTGCACTTCACTGCTTGCTAAGTTAGACACGGCCGTAATTGCTGCGGGCAGGTGTGCCAAACACGAGCCAAGGCAGAGGCTGGGCAGCCCTCTCAAATATTTTTGGCAGGTTACACCTTATACAGAGCAAAAATAACATGCCTAAACTCAGATTGGAGATTTTGCATTTCAGCCCTGGCCACATCTCCACGGTACCTGGGAGGGCTGTGCCGGTTTAGGTGCCTGCCAGAATTACCTGTTCACCCGACACTGCGTAACTTCAGGCGGAACACAGGGGATCGGTGCCGCTTCCAGGGGTTTATCCACCACAGCTGCCGCGTGTACTGTGCACAGTGGGCACTGTGTAATGGCACCGCAGCGATCCCGGCGCTTGCACTTCCCAGGGATTCCCCCTGCGTCTTGTCCCTGGACCTTCCAGTTCCTCATCCCGCTTCCCTGCAGAAGCAGGGTGGCAGTTCGGAGCTCCGTGCTTAGAGCTTCCTCTCCGTGTCCCTTGGGCTCCGGAGCACAGCAAGTCTGGCGCTCCCCAGCTCAGCCTGTCCGCGCAGAGCGCGTGTCCGTGCTGCCTGCCACACGCTGGTTTTCAGACGGATTTTGACACCCATGGAAAAGCCAGCGCGTTAACGGCTGCAGGGCGCTGGCCTGCTCACCCGCTTGCTCTCCCCTCACTTCTGGAGCACTCCCTTGTTTTCTGGGCATCTTCACACGGCTCCTGAAAGATTTGTGATAGAAGCACGGGAAGTAGAACGGTTTGTAAAACTTCGCCGTGTTTTCGTAGTCACAACCCTTTCGGTTTCTGAATGTCCCTAGGAACTGTATTTTTTTTTAAATGGTGCTGCATTAGCACCTCCGAAGGCTTTGTATGGAAGTAGTTGTAAAGGAAGGCTTGCACACTTCTGCCAGTGTGGTGGAGACCATCTGGCAATGGTTAGTTTGTTATTATTCATTTTGTCGACTTATTCTGACCCTACCAAAGCTTCAGTGTGAGACGGATCCTCAGACGCCTTTGTGAGTTCCTATCAGGAACTTCCCCAGCCTCCTCCACAATAAACACAGATGCAAAGAGAAATCATTCTAGTTTTCTACCCTGGTGGTGTCTTTCTACATCCTATTTTAATGCCTTGATATGACCTTTTTTTTTTTTTTTTTAAATTCTCTCAGACTTCCTGCTCCTGATCAGTCTGAAAAATGACCACACTTTTTTAAAGCCGTTTGCAAGTTGTGACCCTTTTTTTTTTTTACCTGTCCAAAATGTATTTTTGCATGTCACTTATTTGTAGTTTTTTCCCAATAGCACAAAAGTTCTTGCTTCAGATATCCTCCCAGGTCCTGCCTCTTAGCCATGCTCAATCTTTTTCACCTTCCCAGGCAGCTTTCCCCAGGTGGTATGTATTTAGTCAGCGTTTCCGGTCATTTCTCCCAGTAGTCTCCTTGCTGCACGAAAGTTTATTTTAATCTTCTGGCTGCTCTTTTCAGTTTTTTTTTTTTTTCTCCAAGATGCTTCTCACTTTTATTGAGTTTCCCTTTCTGAAATTAAAATAACGGAGGACTTCTTTGGATTTGGTTGCTGTGCTCAGAATGGTGACTCGTTAAGTACGTTATGATCACTGTTTCAGAGGATATTAAGTTAGGTCCAGTCCTCTGCTCAGGACCAAATCAAAAGTTGTTTCTCCCTTTGTGTGTTCGCTAAGCAGACATTCCACAAGAAGCCATTAGAAGTTTCCCATGGGCGTTGTTTATTCTGCCCTTGCAGCCTCCCTCATCTTCATCACAACAGTTAAGTGAGCTGATGGAATTAATCCTCCAATAAAAGGGTATCAAACATTTCCATTTATTTATAAATTGAGAAATCACCAAACATCTTAATAATCTCCCTTCTATTAACTGAGGGAATACATTTTTTTTTTCTGATTTTGAATGCCAAATTCAACATGCATCCTGGAAAGAAGCCTGTGAGACCCCACAAGTCCCTGCTTGTCTCCACCAAGTACAGAGGGAGTCCAGGTGACGAGCTCAAATTTAAGCATCTGCTTTTGCAGAGACGAATCTTGCCAGTAACTGACTGGCAGCTACTCTTCCTGTTCAGAGGATTACATTATTTATACATCCCAAGATGGCATTTGTATTTTTTCCAGGAGTGTGACCTTGTTAATAAAAGGTGCAAGTATCTTTATGCTTCTGTTCACCTGCATGACTCTGGGCAGCTCTTGGATCAGGATCCATGCGGCGTTTCATGCAAGGCCAGGAAGTGGTAACGCTTCAAGCTTAATCAAGCATCAGGAATTCTTCACACTTGCCTTTCCCTCCCCTCCTGCACTACCACACCTTCACGTTTTGCCAGGAGTAGGATTGTTACTGCCCTGGCATCAGTCCTCACAGTCTGAGACCTGTAGAGCAGTGCACACCATGTGGGAACTGTGCAGGAAAGGGCAAAAAATGGAAAGGCAGAACTGGCAACTGATCAACTGATGACAGTAGTCAAGACATCAAGTCTTGCTTTTGTGCTTTTCCTTTGCCTGGATTCATTTTAGTTCTAGTTATTAGTTTTTCTTTTTTCTTTTTTTTTTCCAAATTACATCTTATTTGAAAGCACTAAAATAGGAACACATAAATAACTAAAATACAAACTTGCTGCTGACAGCTGGCCTGTCAGACTGCGAAGGACTGAAATTTCTTCTTATCTGTATTTATGAGTTTAAGAATAGCCTGTGTTTCCTTGGGTACTTGCTGTTGTTCCCTTTACTATTAGGGACTAAAAAAGCTGCAACGGTGCCAAAAGGTTTTACTGAAGTCAAGACAAGCTAAGAGATCCAATAAGCATTCAACACAAGTCAACAGTTACACCCTCATGTTCCAGGATTAATTAGCCCTAAGTGTTTCACTGAAATCAATACTAATTTGACACATGGATGCATTCTTAGCCAGGACAAACCATACCATTAACAAAGCACAAACATCTGCTATACATCAATAATCCCAACCTCCCCAAGGTTTTATAAAATAAGGCCAATAGGCACTTTAAATACCAGGGGCTTATGATTAAAACACTTTTTATGATACCTTGCCACAAAACGACGTATGTATTAGTATTGATTGCTCATTATAATTGCCGTATGTGCCGTGACTATGAGCACATCCAGCATCCTAACTTCCCTAATCTCTGAATTTGTGATTACGGGGTTGTTTTATAGCCAAATGAAGCAGGTTGAGTCTCAGGTATCCAGGGCCTATTTCATACTTGCTTCTCGTCTAGCAGAAGTTGTCACCGTAGACCTGACCTGTTGACTTTGGCAAAGCCGTCGAGGCACCTTAGCTGTGTCCAGGGGACCGGGTCGCAGGGCGAAGAATCACAGTCACTGCTCCTGCACGAACACCAAGATTTCACACATTAGAGACAGACGAGACGGGGAATAAAACGCCTCAGGTCTAAGCGTGATGGCGAGAGCTAAAGAACACTGAGATCCCGTGAGGGAAACGAATCTCTCAGTGTTCAAAACTCACAGCAATTTTAGCACAAAGGGATGGAAAAAGAACATTTAACTGGCATACATTTAACTGTCCATTTGGAAAAGGCTAGAAGTCAAGCCTGATTTTAGGCACTTCTTGCCACTGTTTAGAAATACCTTGATCTGCTGCAGTTCCAGGTGGTGATCTAGGAAGGGGATCTAGAAGGTGGTCTAGGATGGCACATTCCTGATGACTGTCAGGGACAGGCTGTCACCCTGAGGGGAGCTCCTGCCTTGGCCAACAGCACAGAACTCCACACAACATATTGTGAACCTGCAAGTACTTGGAAAATCATCCAAATATCTACTCTGTAGCTAAGAGGATCTTGGAGGATCGTGGAGAAATGAGGAGCTCTGAGGGAACTGGTTAACAGACACAGAAAAACTAGGAGAGAGACCACTGGGGTATCAAAACTAATAGACTGAGTCTTGCCTGATTTTGCAAAGACTGGGGAACAAAAACTTTGTTCTGAGCTGTGATACTTTCAACTCTAAGTACTTTCTTGCACCAAGCTTGCCCCTAAGTTAACAATTTTCTAAAAATTATTCCACCCTGGAGTTTTAGAGCTTTAGCATAGGCAGTTCCAAACAACTATTCAATGTGCCGACATAATTGTGATACGTTTCTATTCTTAAACCAGGTGTTTTTACCTGTGCAAGTCAATATTCTGGTTCAAGTACTATGTTTATAAATTCAGATTTCAAATTTTAGCAGAATATTTGCTCATGGAAACAGTAGCCCAAAAGGTTTAATTTCTGGTTTGTTGCTTGACACGACATGATAAATTCTTGTGTCTTTCATTACTGAATCATATTGTTATGTGTAACAAAAAACACCAAAAAAGTCACATCATACAAACCAATGAGCCAGAACAAACTTAGTTTTATAGATCTAATTTACCAACAAGGTTTAGCTGGGTAATTTAGCACAGGCAGTCTGTATGGCAGACTAGGTCTATCACTCCCTGCCATTCTAACATTAGCTTGTATCAAATCATTTTTGGCCTTCAACAGCCAAAATAAAGCCACCTTATAGCCACAAGGCCAATGTAAACTCTGTTATGGGCTGGGGCTGCTGCCATGGGGGCCTGGGGGCCTGACCTGGGTCAGATGGTTCCCACTGGCCAGGGAAGCGGGGCCTCCTTCCCCTCAACATTAATGGAGAACCACAAGGGCTGAATGTTCTTCACGCACCTGAGAGCTTCTCTTACCAGCTCTTGGGCTTTGACGCATCATATTTGTGTCTTTAAAAGCAGATCCAAACATTCATAAGGGAGTTTTGAATATCCCTAAGCTGTAACAAGGTCTGTAATTTTCTTGAAGCCTGCTTAATAGCAGCCATTTACACTTGTGGCACAACAGTATCTTGCAGTGGTTTATCCTATCTATTTAGGGAGAAGTAATCTTCTAAATACTGATTATTAAGGTCAGTTTGTGGTTTAATGAACATTTTTAGAAGAGTCAAAACATTTTTTGAAAGTATAAAGGTAAAAAAGAAAGCAAACCAAACATAATGTTAAAATCCGTAGTGACTTCTAAATCTGAGCTAAATTTCCAATACAAACTTTTAACCCAAGCATTCAGCTGGGGCTTGAACTACTGAAATATGTTTTAGGCCAGTTCTTCTAGTTCAGAAAGTGGTGAAAGCTCCTGGAAGCAGTTGAAAAAAAAATTATCTTGATTAAGCAGAACTAGCTGCAAATATAAAGGTGGAATGAGGAGGAAGGCGGCCTCACAAATGGAAAACCACTCAGCTTAGCTCCAAGGTTCAGGCAGGTAACAAAATTCCCAACATATAAACCTTCCAAAAATCAGGTGATTTAATAAGCAGCCTATCAAGAAGTCACTGTGAATTTCTGCAGAACAGGAGGAAGAGCTTGTTCAGACAGCAGCACTGCTGAAAGGGATCTGGGGATTATCAGAAAAGAAGCTGTATCAACACTTGGATGTTATTGCAAAGTAGGCAAATTCCACACTAAGAGTGGTTAACTAATTACCCTGATTACTGGATATAGAGGTAAGGAAAAGTGTCATCGAGTTGAAAAGAGTGCAGCACAGACAAAGAAGGATAAAATATTTGGAAAATACCACTTACAGGGAGTTTTCCATAATGTGTTTAGTCTAGGAAAAAAAAGTTGTTTACAGGAGTGCCACAATTATACTATGTGAAATATTACACTATCTACAATCAGTATCTAAAATGTTACTGTAAATTGATGGTGATCAACTGTTTCCACATCTGGTGGATGTCAGGCAAATATATATATATATATATATATATAATTCGCACCCAAATAGTGCAGTTTGGACAGCAGAACAACTTCCTCATTCTAAGGGCAGTTAAGTGCCAAAACATGCCCGGTCTCTCTCCCTCGGAAGATTTCAGGCCCTCTGTTGCTACGGGTTTTTAGGAAGGGGTCAGCCTGATTTTGCCAGGGATGAAGCTGTGTCTCCGAGCAGCAGCCCAAGGTCCTGGCTGCAAATTTCTTCAGTCCTAAAGGCGACATTAATAAATGCTTCATACTTTTCTTACCAATATGCATATATATTTGGAAACCCTGACAGAAATTGCACTGATTAGTTAAGCTGAACCCAGGAAATACTTTTCCCTCCTCAGAGCAGAGATCTGAGTCCGAGATGTCACCCTAAGCGTATCTAAAACCCATGGCCCAGCCACAGGAAGATCCCGGCCGCTTCAAGTGAGGCGCAGTCCAACTGACCTGACAAACAACAGCTAAAACCACAATCCTGAAAAATCCCTGCCCAGTCCTTGCCCAATCCCAGCAGCAACTACCCCCTAAATCACCCAATTTTTACGTTTCCCAACTACACCAGTCTAGGCCCCACAGGAGTGGGTCAGGGAGCTGCACGTGGTGGCTCCTGCCCGGCCCTGGGGAGCGTCACGGCCCTGGAGGCTGGGGCTGCTCTGGGGAAGCACATTTAATGCCTGGCGCTTTTAAAACGCAATTTGCTAGTGGTTAGTCACATAAATAAAACCTCCTTGCAGAAAACGGATTTAATTCTCTCCCTGCCTAAAGGGTTTTGTTTTGTTCCCCCCCTCGCACGCACCCCGGGCCGTGCGGGACAGGACTGCGGCCGCCGCAGCAGCCGCGCAGGCCCCTTCCAACAGGTCCGGGGCCGGGAGCGGGCGCAGCGCCCCGGGAGGCGGCCGAGGAGGAGCCGGCGGCCGGGGAAGAAGGTGCCGCCATATTGGCGGGCGCGGGGCCGGACGGGCACGGTCCTGCCGCCTGCAGTAACTTTCGGGGAAGTTTCTTTCCCGGCCTCTGGCAGCGGGGAAGGTGGCGAGGGGAGGCTCTGCGGCCGCCGCGGGGCCGCCACCCGTGAGGGGACCCGCTCTGAAGGCGCCGGGATGCGGCTCCATATTGCCCCCCCCCCACCGCGGCCGCCTTCCCGCCCGCCGAGCCGCCCGCGCGCGTGGGGCGCCGGCAGCGCAGGCGGGAGGGCAGCGCCGCGCCGCCCGCCCTGCGCAAGCAGCGCAGCGCCGCGCCGCCCGCCCTACGCAAACGGCGCAGCGCCGCCGTCCCTGCCCGGCGCCGAGCGGCGCCCGCGCCGCGCCGCCGGCCCCGCCCCCCCGCGCCGGCCCCGCCCCCCGGGCCGCTGCCCGCGCGCCTATTGGCCGCCGCGGCCGTCACTCGGCGGCCGGACCCACTCGCGCTCCCCATTCATGCAGTTTGGTTGCGTGTTGGTGTATTTTACTGTTTGCAATAAAGAGGGGGGGATTTTTTTTTGTTCAGTTTCTGCTGCAATTAACTCTTCGTCTCTTATACCTTTTTTTTTTTTTTTTTTTTTTGGGGCAGTTTCGCAGAACGGTCCGAACATTTTTTTTTTCCGGGGGGGGCGGTCACATTTATTTTTTTATATATATCTATATATTTTGCAATCAACTATTAAGGTGCAACTATGCCCAAAAGAAAGGTAAGTACGAACAACAACAAAAAAAAAAAAAAAACAACAAAAAAATAGGGGAGCGAGGTGGGGAAGGAAGGGGAGAGATTAAAGCAGCCTGTGCAAAGATAACTGTAATTCGCGCGCGTGTGTGTGTGTGTGCGCGTGTGGAGTTTTTGCATTTTTAATTCTCCGTGCGTGCCCTAAAGCGGAGCGGGGGCCGGGGGGAGGCGGCGGGGGCGCGAGGCGCCGCGGCGCCGAGTTCACTTCGGGCTGTTTTGTTTGCGGGGAGAAGGCTGAGGCGCGTCTCCATGCTGGATTACAAACAGCCATAGTGCCGCTGCTGCCCCTATGGAGGAGGCGGGCGGGCAGCGCCAGGCGCGGCGCGCTCTGCTGCGCCCGCAGCCGCCGAGGGCCGCGGGCTGAAGCCGCCCGAGCCTCCCCGCTCGGCGCCGCGGACATTTTAGCGCCCATCGGGGCAGCCCCCGGCACGATTGGGGTCTAAACGGCGGCTCTTTCTCCTGCGTTTGCCTTTGTTCTCCTTTTTTTTTTTTTTTTTTTCCTCCTCTCCCACTTCTTGTCATACCAGATGGTTGTGCAATGGTAATTTGGAGCCATTAGGCGGCGCAGAATTTGAAACTGTCCTTGAAGGAGAGCGGCGGAGGGAGCCGCGACCATAATTAGTAACTTCGGCGCGGCCGCCGCCGCCTCCTTCCCCGGCGGCGCCGGGGGCCGCTGCCGCGGGGGACCCGCCGCTCCGCGGGGCCGGCTCGGACCAGGCCGCGCCGGGCCGGGCCGGCTCGGACGGAGGTGCCCGCGGCGTGGCGCAGTTGCGCGGCCGCCGCCTCCCGCCGGGCTCCGCGGGGACCGGGCGGCCCCGAGGCGGGGGGAAGGCGGCGGCGGCGAGGCCGGGCCGGGCCGAACCGGGCCGCGTGGGCGCCGCCGGGTCATTGTCCTTGCGCGGGGCCGGCAACGACCTTGTTGTGGCAGGTAAATTTGGCGGGAACTTTTTGAACGCGGCGGCGCCGTGACGCGGGCCCGCCGGCCGCCCCGCGGCATTGTGGGAGCTGTAGTCCGCGGCGGGGCGGCCGGGCCCCGCGTGGCGGCGGCCGCGGGCCCAGGTGGCGCCGGCGACGCCGCCCCGACACCCGCGCGAACCGCAGCTCAGGGCCGGCCGGGAAGGCGTCTCACCCGCCTCTCGCTCTCTTTTTCAGGCTCCAGCTGAAGGCGAGGCAAAGGAGGAGGTAGGTTTGACCCAGCGGCGCGGCTCTGCTGTCCCTCGTCAGGCCCCTCGATGCCCGCACGGGTCCCCCAGGCCGCAGCGGGCGCCTTGGGCACCGCAGAGATGCGTGTGGGGGGTCCAGCCGCGTCTGGGCTCCGGGCCCGGCCGAACCGGCCCGCTTTGCCCTGGAACGGGCCGTGCTCTGAAACGGCAGCGGTCCCGCTCCGGAGGGAGGCGATGGGCGCCCTCAGGGTGACGGTCACCCAAGAGTGGCACCGTAGTGGGAAACTTCCTCACCTAACACCTCAGTCTGGCCAAGAGAAGCCAGCGTGGAGGGAGACCTGTTGAACAAACCTGCACTTTTAGGAAGTTGTTGCCACGAGGTTGGTGGTTTCCCCAAGACCCCTCGAATGTGGACGGGCTGTCACAAAGTAGCGTGTGCGTCGTGTTACCCGGTGCTGCGGGCCTGGGAACACCCTGTGTCGAATGCTCTGTAGTGACATCTCTCTCTTTATGCAGCCAAAGAGAAGGTCAGCTAGACTATCCGCTGTAAGTACCTTTTATTTGCCTGTTTAGCATGACATTGCATGTGCTCGTGTTCTGGGGGACAGCTGTAGCGAAATGATGTGTTCTCAGTAGTATGTTGACGGGCACAGTCAGAGCATTGTCTTCTTCAAAAGTAAAATGAACAAGTCTTCAGGATCAGCACATCATAGGCTCGAGTCCAGGTATTTCATGCAAGGTAGAAGATCTCTGTTAGTTAATGCACAATCTGGATGCCTGAGGTAGGTATCTGGAGTCAAGGAATATTGGTTTCAAGTGGATTTGTTCTCTGTAGCTCTTCTCCTTACAAATACCTACTCATAACCATATAAATTTATCTACTCTCTCCTTAATTTGCACATTGATTTTGAGGGCTCAACTGGTTTGGTAAACTGAGACTTGCAGGCTGCAAATGTGCATAGTGCAGTAGGGTTCAAACTCCATTCCACTTTGCATCCTCTTCTACAGACTGGACATTCAGTGGACTCCACCGTTTTTTAAATTGTTTGGAAATGCCAAGTGGATAATGGATTCTTTTTTTAACCGAAGTATTTCATTTTAGTGAAAGCTAGAATATGTGTTCATACAGCAAGATCTCTGCGAATGTTACTGCTGCATTTCATCTCTGCCAGGGATCTGTGTTCCCAGCAGACAGTGATACTCGGGCACAGTGATGAAGGACTCACCTACCACCACTAGTCAATGCCTGTACCACAAACACTGAAATGTTTGGGGGCAATGTGCTTTTGGATAGCAAAACAAACCAATTTGACACATTCACTTCTTATACTAGAGTGCAGCTTTTAGCTCAAAATATTTTTGTTCCAGTAATCTTCAAACGTAACAAACACTTCTGAAACTTTTATAGGGTTCATCTGACTGTGTTTCTTATGTTTTGTGCAGAAACCTGCTCCGCCTAAGCCGGAGCCAAAGCCCAAAAAGGCAGCACCTAAGGTAAGTATTTCAGATAGCTAGAACTGAAGTTATAACCTTTTTTTTTTTCTCCAAGGTGTTCATAGGCAGAAAAATGTCCATACCTAATCACTTTATTTTCAGAATTTTCTTTAAACAACTGAAATTGAATTATGCAAGTTAAAATAAAGTGAAGGATGCAAAGATAATTTTTACCAATTGCTAGTGAAGAAAAGTGGTTGCCTGATTGGATTTGAGGTCAGTTGTGTAGAGACTTTACTGCTTGCCTGGCAAGGCCATTCTGTTATTTCCTAAAATGTATGGGAGGGAAAAGGATGCATTGAGTAGAGACCAGAGATTCAGTTAGAGAAGGCATTGCAAATATTGCTTTTTTAGGTATAGTTTCTTATTATATTTCATTCAAAGACACCATTTTCAGTTAGTCATCAGTTTATCAAACTTTAATGACTAGAGAGAAGTTCTGCCTGTCCACTTCCTTCAGCTTGTCATTTTTGGAGGTGTCAAAACTATTGGCATATCTGACAGTATAGTTAAAAAATAAACTTTTAAAAATGTTAAGGCTCCTTTGGGCAGTGGGGGAACCAGGAATCCGGCTGCGCCGCATCCTCCGGGAGGCGCTGGGAAGCGCGTGTGCCCCCGGGAAGGTGGGAGCTACTGCTGGTAGTTCTAGCCCCAGGGGCAGGGAGCTGGCTTGGGATCCAAGGCTCCTGGGTTCAGCCTCTGCTGCTGAGCCCTGCAGGGGCAGGTGCATGCGCTGCACTTTGCTGCATTCGTTTTTTTCAAGTTTGCCTTTCTTATTTTCATGGAAACCCCTCGGTGCTTATGCACAAGACCTGTCTGAACAGGAGCTGCCGAAGTGAGCATGCAGCTCAGGGAGTAACAACTCAGGGTTGCTCAGGGTGTAACAACTGCCACGCTGGCCTTGGTCCCTTACGGTGTGTCCCGCGGCCTCCCCGCTGGCCCTGCTGGGACGTTGCCTTGTCCCTTGCCCAGCTCAGGGCAGCAGGGCCTGGGAGGAGGTTCAGCTCTTGCTTTGAAGCCAGGGTGCTGAAACTGCCTTTCTGGCTCTCTGAAAATCCTGATTCTGGGTCAGTGTCTATGCAGAAGAGGATGCAGTAAGAATTGTGCAGGCATCTTTAATTCCTATTTCCCCAATGCTTAACTTTACAACTTTCAGTTCTTGGAATGCTTTCTTTGTGTGTGTAAAAATAGATTTCATCCTCTTAAACTTAACTGTATTGGAAAAGAAAAAAGATGTGGGGGAAAAAATGAAATACTATGTAAAACACACAACTTTATTGCTGTATTGATACTGCCATAGGTAGGAAAAATATTCCGGAAAAACTAATAAAGTGATACTGGCTTGGTGATACCTCTCAGAACTAGCTAAGAGGATGGAAGAAGCTTGGGAATCTCCTTGGGTATTTTTTCCTGGACTCGTTTGGTGTGGAAGGAGGCCTGAGTCCTTAGAGAACAGCCATTAGGTTTGCCCCCAAAGCCGATTTTACCTCTGCCAATACTTTGCTGTCTTTTTTTAACGGACAAGGGCAAAGATACCCCTCTGGAAACAGTCCCAAGCTTTTCAACGTCCTTTCGGGCTTCCATTGGGAAAGCAAAGGCACAAACAGCCGGTGCTCCCGACCGCCCGGCGCTGCCGGAGCCGCCGCGGCAGCCGGTGTCCGGGAGGCTCCGGAGCTGGGCCCAGGCCGGGGTCGCAGCTGGAAACCTCCGTGGCCAAACAGCCCCAGGCCCCTGGGAGCCAGTGTCACTGCAGCGTCTGTCCAGGCCTTTGCCTTTTTTTTTTTATAAAAAAAACTTTTGGTCATTAAGGCAATTCCATCGAATGCACCCCCCCACACACACAGACATAATTCAGTAACTTTTATCTAGAACTTAGATAATTTGCAGATATTTGTGGCTCCTGTGCGGGGGGCTGCGTGACCCGGGCAAGGAGCTGAGCCCGTTTGCCTGGTGCAGTTACTGGCAAGAAGAGGCAGAGCCTTGGAGTGAAGCTAATGAGGTTCCTGGTGCTGGAGGGGGGTCAGGATTTGACCCCACCACGTAGGAAACTGTTACTGCACAAGCTGTAGCATTAACTTGGGTTTTGATTTAGCTTCATCAGCCATATAGGAAACTGCACTTAAATCCAAGTTCCCTCTGTTGCTGAAGGATGCTATTGAGCCCCAACTTGTTTGCTGTGCACATGGTTTGTTACAGCAAGGAATATTTCTGGCTGGGGAGGGGAAGGTCCTTCAGCTTCATTACAGTTTTCTGCATCAGCATTAACAGCACATCTGAAGTGTGCTGGTGTTTCCACTGCTTGTGCATGTTGGTTTTGTTCTCTGGTATGCCTTTCAGCAGCACAGCAGAAATACAGGCCAGTTCAACGCTGACATTTTTTAGCTAATTTAATTGAAAGCCTATTTAAAATGGGAATTCTTTTAACCCCAGCCATGGTTGCTTTTATATTATGTACTTCCCAGTAGCACATTCAGGACAGAACAGAAGTTTCTCCATAGAAACTTTCACCTCGTTTTTGTCAGAGGGAAGTTCAGTGAGTAGAAGCAGGTTGTGTAGACAGCCTCAGAGCTGGGAAGATGCGGATGCATCAGGTGGAAACTGTATTTACCACAGCATGATCTGCTCTCCTAACAGAAAGAAAAAGCAGCAAATGATAAAAAGGAGGACAAAAAACCAGCAACAAAAGGGAAGAAAGGAGCCAAAGGCAAAGATGAAACTAAACAAGAGGATGCTAAAGAAGAAAACCACTCTGAAAACGGAGATACCAAAACTAACGAGGTACTTTAGCTGCCTTAGCGTGGGAGTAAGCCCGGCCGCGCTGCTAGCGCGCGCAGGAGCGCAGCGTGGGCCTCGTGGTGTCACTGCCCCAGGCACAGCCAGGGCAGCGCGAGCGCAGGGGCGCCTAGAGCCCGTCTCAGGTGGCCTCTGGTGGCCTCGGGCCCCTCTCTGGGCGTTTGGGGCACAACAGAGCGTAGTGAGACGGCTCTGCAGCCCCAGCTGCCTGGCGGGTCCTCCCCGCGCGGCTGGGCTGCCTCTTCTGCCCAGCACGGGCTGGGCCTGTGCCACAAATCTGGTTTTAGGTTTTACACAATTCTTTAGAACAATCCTTCGCATCAGAACAATTCAGCAAAAGTTCTGCAAAATGAAACTTGGTCTTGTCTCTTCATGCACAAGCCTCTTTCTTACAGGTTCTCACTACATCAGCTACTTACCTAAGAGCTACTGTTTTGGCTTTTTTTCACTCACCTCCTTATGGCTTTTCCCAGCGGATTTCTTGCTCATAGTAGAAGTTCAGTGTTTGCTACAGACCCCGTTGCTGTTGTAGGGATAGATGAGCCTGCTGCACTCTGTGTTGCTTTTGATTAAGTGCTCGCTCTCTCTTCATGTGTTGAGTATCATTACATAGTTAATCGATAATTTATTCTTTCATTCTTAAAGCTAATTCAAAAGTTTTTCTGCTAAAAAGGCAGTATGGGGCTAACATACTGCAAAAGATCTTTGATGGGAGCTTGGCAATTTTGATGAGTTGTCTTAAAAACTCATAGCAGATATTTTTATAGAAAACAGGGGTGAGAAGTATTTTCCTTGAAGTTCGGACAATAGACAAATGTCCTGGTTTTACATGGAATTCTTAAACATCCTTGGGATTATGGAGATGAGAACTTCAATTCTGCCTAGTGTGAGATTGATCTTAATCTAATCTGTCTTCCAAACTTCTGCCTTTTGGGTTTTTAACATTCCAGTATTAACTTGATCACTGATTATTGCTCTTTTCTGTTTAATTTCAAGAATACCAGCCAACATATTGTTGTATTAGTATTTTCCATAGTAGCTGTGCGTTCTTGTCTACCTACCTGCAGTGTTTGTCCGTGTGTGCTTACACGCTAGTCTCTTTGATGCTTGTTAAAACACAATCTGATTAGCATTAAAAATAATATATCTGTTCTTCCCAAACACTTTTATAGGCACCAGCTGCTGAAGCATCTGATGATAAGGAAGCCAAGTCCGAGTAATGTTAACCCTGCCCTATATCTCCATCATTTGGTATCCGTACCTCCATGCTGTATTGTTAACAGAGAGGAATATTTTTATCAACTATTTTATAAATGCAGGTTTTTTTAGCATGAATTTAATTATGGAACATCTTCATCTCGGTTACTTGGGAATTAAATCCCTAACAAACAAAACAAAACAAAAAAAATCATTGTTTTTAAATTTTGTGATTGTAATAGTTTGTATGGTACATGGAAAGAATAAGTGGTGGTAGCTTTTGACTTCTGTCAGTGTGTCCCTTTTTGTGTAAGTCATGCTTACAGACTTCAGATTTTAATTTTACCCTTGTATGTGTTGTATGGTTTCTTAAAGTGGGGAGGTCTCAAAACAAATAACTGTGTTAAACATTCCAGTGGTTCTGTGGGTTGCTTTTATAAAGAAGGTGAGATATTTTCATGAAAAAAAAAAACCTAAGAGCTGGAAATCTGTTGTTTCCCAAATGTAATTTTATTTTGTCAGTTTTGAAAAATAAATAAATAAAAAGTGTAATCATGTTTTTAAATGAAATACAAACATTTCTTTTAAAAGGGCAGGTTGGTTGTATGTACCCACTGTTAGGAATTTTGCTGGATTTATCTTAATAAAAAAGACTCCTCAAAAGCACATGGTGGTTTGTTGTTGTGCTGCAGCCGGAGGCAGCAGCTTCCTCAGAGCTCCGGGCTCGGGCTGAGGGAGGCGGCGCCGTCCGGGCGGACGCGGATGCTGGAGCCTCCGCGTTCCCGAGCGGAGCCGGGAAACATCCCGGGAGCCGGGCCGGGGGCGCGGGGACGAGCGGGCTCCTCGCTGCTGTCACACCCGGCCGAAGCTGTGCGGTTGTTGCTCGCGCTGTGCCTGGTACAGCCGGGGGTTCTACGTGCCTGTTATTTACGGCTGGGGCCAGGCTTCTCCCTGAAGTGCTGCACAAGCTCCGTCCCAAGCTTAAAGATCACCATGCTTAAGTGAAGCTCCACAGCACAGTTCCATGGTACGTCCATCCTGGGAATGCTCATAGTGCTGGCTCAAGCCCGTGCTGCCATAGCTTCCATACCTGGCTTACAATTTTCCTATCTAAAAGGATTTTTTTTTACTGATAAAATGATTTCTTGGACTCATTTAGCTTCCCCTGGCATGGTACAAGTAGGTGTACAGAAGTGCTTTACAGGAATGCAATGAGCTTCCCAATTAGTGACAGCTTCATTATTTTAGGAAATGACAGCTAGACTTGGAGACAGTATTTAAGTGGGGTTTTAATAGTGCTTTTTACTAATCTTATTTTGGTGCTACAGCTATTCCATGTAACTTTGTCAAGAACACTTCAAATCTTCCTCTTAAAGCCTACATTTATATAAAGTCTCTTCACACTGATGACCAAATACATCACATATTTAATAGCAAGAAAAATGTCTGCAATGCAGAAACCTTATCCTTTGCATAAGGTTGGTTCACAACCCAGAAATGTGAAAAGCCAAGAACTTGCATATTTTATCTCAAACCCCAAATTTCATTCTCAGCGTGGGGTCATATTCCGAGTGTGTTAAAAGTGCTCCAGGATCAGCACCCTGGGGCCCCGGTACTACCTGATGTTTAACGTGGTTTAATCTTCAAGCCCTGGAGCACTGGGGATTTTTATTCCTGCTCTACCTCCCGTGTTGTAGAGCTGCTGGATAAAAACCTTGGGGTTGACTGAGCTGGATCTCGGCACAAAAGGTGGGAGAGCATCCAGGGGCCTCCTGCTTTGCAGTGTGTTCCCAATCCCGCGCAGCCGAGACACGGTGACTTTCAGGGACACTGTCCAGTTTCTGCCCTGAGTGGGAACTGGTGCAGAGATGGAGCTCGAATCCCCATGTCATGGGAACGGGGCTGGTGTGTGTCCTGCGGAGCTGGGGATGTGCAGGAAGGTGAACATTGCTGCTTTTTGCCAATATATGTGGTCACTTTGGTACTAGGATTTTTAATAAAATGTCACAGACATCCCTCTGCAGCTTTTTGCTGGAAATGTGATAAAATAGGATTGTGGGGTGCTGGGTTTAGGTACATGTGTTTTGTCTTCACTATTAGGATTATCTCCTGTGCCCTGCATAGGGCAGGACAGCAGTAAAACCAAGGAGCTTCTCCGTGTTCGCAGTCCGGAGAGGATCTACATGAGATGTCACCACACGTCAAAATCCCTTCCTGCATTTAGCCTGCTTTGGAATGAGCAAAGATCCCGAGCAGCGTTTTGGACACACCGTGCAGCCAGCGTAAGGGCTGGCCAAACGCCGCTTGGAGGCAGTGAGAAATTCTGGTGGGTCCATCCTGCTTCTAGGAGAAAAGCATATGGGAATAAACTGTTTTACACGTGCAGTACCTCCCTCCACACACAAAGGCTGCTCTAAAACAGCTTTAAAAGAGCAAACGTAGTTCTGCAAGGAGGGTGAGCTCATTCTCCAATCCTTGGTAACATTGAGCCATTTCTCTTCACTTTCAGCCTCTCGTCACTTAACGTTTCAAACATTGTAATTTATATAATAGCAGACACAATGAATATGACCGATATTTTCTTCTTAGTGAACGGCTTGTCCATATGCCAAGGTATAATCAGCCTGTCATAGCCCAATTGAGGTCACTCCGCGTGTCAGGTCATCTCTCTCCATTTTAGTTCCCCGATCGTTATACATACAATTGAGTGGTTGGTTTTGTTCATTTCTTCCTCTTTTAGTGCCAATGCGAGAGTTGTTCTTAATTCTTTAACCATTGCTGCAATCGGATTCCTACTCGCTCACGTTCAGAGCTTTTCTGAGCAACGGGTGAGTTGCACAACTAAAGAGATTACCTTCCTCCTACCAAATCCGCCTTGTCCGCTGCGCCTCATGCTCTGACACTGAATCAAAAGCAAACTCCGCTTTGGGTGGTTTATGTCTGATCACAAGCGTGAGGTTTTGAAAGCAGAACAGGCTGCCAAAGGCCACTCAGTAGCTGTTTTTCAGGTTCATTTGAGGTACAGGGAGGAACCTGCCTTCATGGAGAGCCCTGGCAGCCTGGTCAGCAGTGCTGTGGGCGCAAAACCTACTCATTTGCCTATTTTGATGCTGATTTTGAAAGTTTGGTAGAGCTGCTAGAAGGAATTGGCTGTGGGGGTTTGGTTATCAACAGCAGCAATTAAAAACCTTAGAAAACATGCTGTGGTGAGGGGGTTCCCGAGCCTGAAGCCAGTGATGGTTCTGGTGAGCAAAGCTTGCAGCTAGGGGCAGATTAAAGAGAAGTCGGCAGCAACTTGCAATGGTAAAATCCCACTGGAGCTCATGAGTTCGTGGTCAGAATGGATGTAGTCCCACGGACTTGCTTTTAGACTGAACTCTGGTGCAAACAGGCAGCATAACCGGTCTTAATAATTTCAGATATTTGTCATTATTCAGGGTACTGTCTGACAAACCTTGCTTTGTGCTCAGCCAGCCGGCTGTGAGGACTCATGATGCTCTTACTGTTAAGTGGGAAACCTGCAACTCACTAAATCTCCCAGGCAAAGAAGAGCTCTGGTAGTGCCTCTTGCCAGGTTTGCTACATTCATGTGATTCCAGGCATAACTTCTGCAGTGCGGGGTTGCCTTTGCTTCAGGATGCCTATGGAGATTCAGCAGAAGTGTTGAGGATTCCCATTTCTTGCCAAAATTGCCATACCCCTTAGTCAGAAAAATGCGAGGCGTAGAAAAACACTCCTAAGCGTCCTGGCGAGTTGGGCTCCAAAGTGAGAGGAAGGGAGGGCTTTTCCATCCCTTCCTGGTGTCCATCAGGGCGACGTGTTGGAGCACTAGGAAGGAAATAGTGGGAGAGAAACGCCAAGGCTGCCACAAATCAGTAGCAAATGACATCTGCGATGAGGTCCTTGTGACAAAAAAAAGAGCGGAAATAACCGGTTTTAAATGGGGGAAAGGAAAGAAGCCGAAGGAAAATCGAATCCCCTGGCTAGAAGGCGGCGCTCTTCCTCGTGGAGCCCCCGCTTCAGGCCTGATCCTGAGGATGGGACTAAGGAGCTGAGAAGAGCCCTGGGGCCCCCATGATGAGGATGGCACCAGGCTGGGACGCTGTCACGGCCACCTTTCACTCATGGTGCAAGAGAAGGAACGACTTGAAAGGGGTCCTGGGAAAGGGCTCGAGTGATTCTAAACGCGCCAGCATGAGCTTGAGATCCAGACAACACCTGAAATGAAGTAAACGCTTATGGGATAGAAAATGTAAAATCACAAATTTGAAACCTCTCTTCCTAGAAGAAAACTCAAGCTGACAGCGAGCGCTCTCCACGGCACGTCTAGCACAACTGGACACATCCTAAACGTTTCCAGACACTCTCAAAGAAGGGAATGGGGGCGGCATAAGTAACCCAGACAAAAATGCAGTCCTGGAGCCTAAAAATAGAGCGAGAAGGCAAGATTTAAGCCCGGTTCATCTCCCTGGAAATGGTGACCTGTCTTACACGGTGCTCCTTGGGAGCAGGAAGGAGGGCCCGGCTCCAGCGGCCGCTGCTGCCTGCAGCATTTATGCAAAAGGCCCAAAGCACCTCAGAATCGCCCCAGGTCGGACACAGGTCCCAAGCGTGGCCACAAACCACCTTCCCCTGCCCGTGTCTCCAGGCTGCCCCATGGAGGTTCCTCCTGCCCATCCTGAGGACAGGACTTGTCTGCGCCTTCAAAGCATCTCCTTCGAGGGAGGGGAAGTGCGTGGCCGTTCGGGATGTTCCTTTGAGATGCAGCCCAGGCCGGGATGCAGGATTAAAGCTGCTGGTAGGTTGTCCAAGCCCAGAGCTTCAGGAAGTCCCTGGATTTTTTGTTTGCTCGGGGTTAACAGTGTGGAGAGGGGGCGGGAGCAAATACCTTGGAGCTGAGACCAGATGTGAAACATCGCGGGCACAAAGCGCCGGGTCCCTCCTGCTCGTTTCCCCCCGCAAGATGAAAGCGGCGGCAGCCAAGGTTTGGGTTGCAGCAACGATCGGGTTTCACCCGCGCTCTCTCCGCGGGACCTCCAGCCTCGCTACACAAGGGGCTCCCCCGGCTGCACCAAACGAGGGCTGCTGTTCCCCAGCACAGCTCGCGTTATGGTCAGGGATAGTCCAAGCTAATCCTAAGGCTAAGGAGGCCCTTGCGGCCAGGCCTGCCGCTTGCTGGCCCTGCCGGCTTCCCCAGGACACGCTCTGCTCCGCGGGGGCGCTGGCCTCGCTCCCCGCTCGGCGCTCCGTCCCCTGGCCCGGGAAGCGGCGCCCGTGCCGGAGGGAGCCGCGCGGCCGGGAAACCCTGCGGCGCTGCCTTCCCGGGGCCCCCCGCCCATCCATCTTTCCCTGCTGCCAGGAGGAATTTGCAAATCTGGGCCAGGCCTCCCCTGCTCCGGTTTCACCGGCCCTGCTGCGGCGGCCGCTTCCCTGCGCGGCCTTCACGGAGGCTGCAGCACACTGGGGTCCCCCTTTATACCGGCACCGTTACCCCAGGAGCAATTAAAACAATTAACAAGTGTAATTAACTCTTGAAGGGGGGAGTCCCAGCGCATAATATCAGCAGCAATTAAATAAATGACCCTTTTGTCTCGGAAAGAATTGAGTGGCAAGGGGGAAGGGCAGGAGGGAGCTGCAGAGCTGCAAGGAGCAAGTGAATGGGGCCCTGGCTCTTGTGCTTCCCGAACAAAGCGAACAAAGAGGGACCAAGAGGCACCGAGGGCAGATGCAGAACGAGCGGGTCCCGCTCACTGTGTCACTAAGCTGAGGAATGCACGGCCTAAATGGATCCCCCAAACCGTAGTGGTTTAATAAGGGATGAGAGAACTTCTTGGAAGATACCTCCTTTGGGCTACTGAATCCAGAGGCCAAGGTGGGAAATGGCTGGAGGCTGGGAGAGCATCCGGAATGGTGCTTGGACTCCGGGCCCAGCCCTTCTCTAGCTGGAGAACAGGAGCCTGGGTTATATGGACAGTGGTTTGATCCAACCTGTCCCTGATTTTGTCACCAAAGAACAGAGAAAAAAATGGAAACGTCAAATGCTGCAGGTTTCTCCGAGCATTGGAGGCGACGGCCGCACAGCAGTGACTTCAGCGCGGATGTGTCCAAACCCGCGCGGACTCGCTGGCTGTAGGACAAGGTCCTGCTGAACCCTCGGCTACTTGCCTTGAGTTCTCAGGAGCCTGAGGGGCCTTGAGGCCAGCTGGAGGAGGCAGCGGCTCCGTTGGCCAACACGGCCCGCGAGAGGGGCCCCACTGGCCCCTGGGAACCTGCGACTCACCCGGAGCTGGACAACGGGCTCCTCTCCACTCCTCTTCAGGCAAGGAAGGATGTACAGCAGGAAAAGGCCCCCGCAGCCCTGTGTCCTCCGCAAAGCTCTTTACCTGAACATACACCTCTGGGCTGGCCACTTCACTAAGTTTTGCCTTTGGCTGGTGTTGCGTTAGCTGAAGGAACACGGGGAACACCACTGCTTTGCAGAAAGGTGCTCCAGATACTCAGCTCACGTTCTCAATCTATTTCCCCTAAGCAAACACTTCTGACTGCCTTTTTGGCCCATCTTGACTATAAATCTTTGCAGCTTCATTTAGTGGTCTTGCCTCTAGGTGGTGTTCATGTCTGAATATTCTGGGATAACTGCCTTGCAAACACAACTCCATAATCGGGGAGGACCCCGCGAGCAGGAGGTTAATTGTGGGGCCTTGTTCGGCCTCAGCTCGGAGCAATTCGGCACCAAATGGCAGTGCTTATTTTTTGTAACAACAACCATGGGAAAAATGGGCCAATTTATGTGAAAATCTGTCCTAACAGAATAGTCCTTACCAGAAATAACTTAAAGCAATAAACTTGATGCAGAATCTGCACCTTAGTTTGCATTAGATGCAAAGAAGGTCTTTCCACTGCTGTTTGCAGCTCTGCCTGGGCTCTGCGCTCTTCCTCATCACCCACGAGTGATTAAAAAGGACAGCAAAACCCTCCTGGTGCCCATCTCTCCTCCAGAGACTTTAAACTCAGCACCTTTAACTTGCTATCACTTGAAATCTAGGCAGCATCATGTAAGATCATCCTGTATCTACCATTTCTGCTCCAAAGATGTCAGTCTGGTTCGGTTGCCTTTTTGATTGCAGCCTAGCACCTTATCTATGGCCCACGTCTCATAAATAGATTTTTTATTTCTTGGACTTTTCAGTGAATGAGCAGCTGGAACTGACAGTGTCAGGGCAGAAAACTTGATCCTGCCCAAAGACCTTTGCATGGCCGATTCAACTTCTGCAATGTCATTCCTTCTGCCATCACTGGGGCTCTGCCTATGGAGCCATCAAGTCACTTATTGTAATACAGCCCATATGTAGCTTACTGATTTCTATTTTTTGAGTGATTCTCACTATTATCTTCTGGAATTTGCATAAAAGAAATACTCAGCGCAGACACAGTCTTTGGGCAGCCACCGCGTCCCTGCTGGGTACGTCCTTGTCCCGATTTCAGGACAGTTTTTCAGAGGAACTGGCAGAAAGCTTGTGGTTCCCAGTGCCATTTCCTTAGGGGTGTAAGTGAACTGCAGGTGCAAAATCTCAGGGCTGAGCTTTGATCTCGTGAGCCAACTTTGTGCTCTTTGCTCCAAAAGTGGCCTCTATTTTCAAGGCACAGGGAAGAGCAGATGGGCACAAAGCACCCGGGCACCCAGTTATGCAATGTGGGAGGCACAGCTGACATTGGAGCATCCAGAGGCACAATTGCTCCACGAAGAGCCGGGTGTTCTGTAAAAGGCTCTGGAAATGACCTGCACTGAAACCCCATGAGGAAAAGGTCCTGCAAGAACAGCCTAAGGAAACCCAGACCGGGCAGTGCTGGGAGGTTTGGTCCTGCTCGCTAGGACAAAACGCAGCAAAACAACCATCTTCCCTTCCTAACTACATCCTGGCAAGCCGCTCTGGCAGCAAGGGTGGCAGCTCTGGCCTGGGAAAGCCCTCAGGGTATCCAGCTCACGGAGGAACGGAGGTGTTGGGATACCCTGCCAGTGCCCTAAGGAAGCCCTTCTCCGTCTTTGCAACACAGGCTGCTAAAGAAGAGACCCCGACGGGTCCGGCTGCGCTCCCGTGGGTGTCCCCGTCCGGCCTCCAAGGGCTCTCCATAAGCTAAGATGGATCCCGAAAGGCACCTGAGCAGCACGTCCTCAAAAAGCTGCACGTATTTTCCGCAGCAGATGGTGACTGCTCCACACATCCCTTACAACGCACGGGGTGAGCTACGCACGCTTTAAAACGCGCTTGCCTCTCCGCCCAGCATCCTCCCTGCATCCGGATTTATGGGATTTGGGAAGCGGGGCCGCGTGGGGAGGCAGCGGCGGCGCTTCCCGGCCGGAGCGCGGCCGCTTCCCTGGCTACCCCAGGAGAGCGTTTCCATCCCCGTTTCCATCCCAGTCTCCTCCAAGCGGGATCTGCATGACAAAACAGCGGCGCGAGCTCATTTGCGGCCGCCGCTTGCACCAGAAACCTCCCGGGCGGCATCAAAAGCTCGGCCGGCGCCGGCTCCGGGTTTTATTCATCGCGGCGCTGGCTGACAAAGCCCATTACATCAGCCGCCCGCACCGGCAGCGCCGCAGCTGCCTGGGTGGCGCGCGGGGTTTTGTTGCAAAAAAAAAAAGAAAAAAAAATACGGCAGATTTTTGTTTCTTTCTTCCCGGGCAATTTTCCTCCAAATTGCTGCAAAACTGCATGCTAAAAGCTGGAAAAGTGAAAGGGAGAAGGGTAGTGTGCACAGCACTTTTCCCCATCGTGCGTGTGCTTTTTTGTGGGTGTTTTTTGCTTTCTTTCCTTTGCAAGGCCCTGGCGAGGGGGACGGCCCCACGAGGGCTGCGCAGGCAGCGGCGTGTGAGGAGCCGCGCGGGGCCGCGGCAGATGGGCCAGGGCGCGCGGATCCCTCCCTGCATCCACAGGGATCGCGGGGATCCCGGGGGATCCCCCAGTCCTGCTGCTGTTTCCTTCTGTGCTCCTGGGGCAGGGAGGAGCTGCCCTGGCTGGTCCTTGGTGCTTGGGAGGTGATCCCAGGGCACAGAAGGGGAAATGGAGGCTGATGCTGGAGAGCTGTGGGTGGGAAGGGAAGGCAGCGCCGGGATTCTGCTGGTGACGCCAAAGCAGGTCCCGACGCGCCGGCCGGGTCTCTGCGTCGCCCACGCAACGCGCCGGCACCAACCAGCCCCACACGGGTCCCCGTCCCTCCTCCGTGTGCCCTGTAACTCTCCAGAGGCGCCTCCTCTTTACCCGCTCTCCCGAGGTGGAGGTGAAGGACGCGACTGCAGCTACACGGGTTTCCTGGCTGTGGAAGTGGGGGCCCAGCTCCCGTAAAGCAAAGTTTCGAGACTGAAACGTGAAGGGAGCCCTGTGAAAAGGGGTCTCAAGTTCTTCACTCCTGAAAATCAAAGGACTCAAGGAGAGACCTTTAGCTTTGTGGCCAGCAGTTAGTGCACATCATCCTCACCGCCGGGCCCATGCTCACCAGGGCACAGGATGGTCTCTGTTCCCAAGGCAGACGCTCCTCTCTGTTCCCAAGGCACAGGATCACCTCTGCTGCTGGCTCTGAGCCGCTGGCATTCCTGGGGATGTTCCGGAGCTCCCGGTGGGAAGCAGAGCTTGGCCTCGGCACCTGCCAGGAAGCCTCGGTGCCCTCGGGAGCAGTTCATTCCCTCCCTGTGCAGCAGGACTGGGCCGAGTCCAACAAGACCCTGTAGGACCCTCTCACCTTCTCCTGGACCTGGTCACTTGAATGTGACCTCCTGGATTCAGCAGCATCCTATAAAAAATATGACTGTGCTTTGAAAATGGAGGAGCTACCGGGGATTAGAGGTGTTTTTCTTCCAGACTAAAAGTGAGAATTACAGCAGAAGAGTCAAAGAAGCAGAGTTATTTCCAACGGCTCCATCTCCCCCAGCCCCACCACCAGTTGTGATTAAATCACCAAGTGGGAGACCTGGCTCTTCCCAGTCCTCCCACAGGTTTATTCTGAGCCCCTCCACCCTGGTACCTGATGTGCTGATGCAGCCACCGCGCGGCCTCGAGCTCCAGGGCGCCTCATTTTTATTGATCTGGAGGGAAAGGAAGAGGCGACAGCCTATGCAGCCTGAGGACCAAAACGTGCTCTTGCCATGCAAAAACTTCTGCTTCTGCTTAATTAACAGAGCCGGTGCTTGAGCACGCTTAAGTAACTTCAGCTTGAAAGAAGGAAAAAGAGAAGAAAACCCCTGGATTGAAACAACCCTCGGAGCTGGGATAATCCAGCTGCGGCACCCGGGAAAGTGCTCGACAGAGCGTCTTGGCCACATTTTTATGGTAGGTAGCTTGGAAGTGCAACAGAACTGCCTCCCATCATTCATCTCCGTGAGCCTTCCCTAGCTCTGGGACTGAACTAAATGGAGAAGAAAATCCATAAAACTTGCTTCACTGACCCAAACGCAGAGCGTCAGAGCTGCGCCCAACTGTTAGCAAGGCCGGTGTCCCCCGGGATGAGCGCCAGCCGGTCCCAGGGCTGGGATGTGAAGAGCACGTACGGGGTGTCAGTGCCTGGCACGCAAGGACGCGGTCCTGCCGGCACAGCCGCCTCTCCAGCCTCCATGGAAACCTGGACTAGGGAGGACGAAGAGCTGGGAAAGCCAGAGCTGGGGGGAAGCCTGAAGCCCCCTTTTCTCCTGCTTTAGCCCTGGCTCTCCCACTGGTGCTACCTGGCCCTGCAAGATGTTCAGCCTCGGCATGTTTGGAAGTCTTGAGCTGGACCACGCCACAAACCATGAGTGTGGTTCATAAATCATGTGTCTTTGGCAAAATGTGATGTGAATTCCTTCCCTGTTTCTTCTCCAGGTCTCAAAGCGTTCAGCCCCATGAGCTTTTTGGCCTGAAATGCTCTCACAAGGACTCCAGCAGGTGAGGTTTGCGGAAGAGCAGAATCTCTCGAGGACCTGAACAACATGGGGGCCTTGGCTGAGGCCGAGGGCAGGTCCCACCATCCCCGCTCTTGTCTAAGAGGCCGTTTCCACCAACGTGGTGTTGAGAAACGGCTGCCGGGTCGAGGAGCTGCAAGGACAGAGCTGGGAAAGGAGGAAACCCAGGTGGCTGCAGTGAATCAGGAGGACTGGGCATCATGACCTGCAGAGAGAGACAGATTTGCTCTAGAGGATGGGGAGGAGAGGGATAGGAAAGGGTAAGATCAATTGCTCTTTGGGGAGGGAGAAATGATGATAGGAATCTCTTTTCCATCCTCTGGGGACTGCTGAGCGAAGCAGCAGAACGTCGGGGAAGCACTTTATTATTTTTTAAACGTATTTATTTTTGCAGCAGCATGTCACTGCAAAAAAATAGAAGTCTAGACTTACATAACTACATCTGCTGGCAATTCCTGCTGGGGTTTTACTGTTGTTTCCCTGGAATGACTGTGCAGTTTTCATGAGGCACTGAACGGGCTGAACTTCTGCAAGCAAACAGGGAAAATCGCGGTTGTGTGGAGCCTCCAGCACTTATTTATGCTTTTGCACTCCGACGCTCCGTATCCAACAAAAACACAACTACCAAAAATGGTTGATTTTTACATAATCCTGCCCGTCCTTTCGCTCGGCTTAAAATAGATCTGGCTCTGGCTCTCTTTACACCCGCTACTGCGCTGTGTTCGTGTCTCCATCTTCATCGCTGTCAAACTGCGGAGGATAAATATTTTCAGGCTAACTCAGGCCGTCTTGCAGCATGTCGGTGGGATCACAGGATCAGACACAAGCAGTTTTCTCCTTCCCAGCCAAACCACCTGGCAATTTGGGTTTCTTTTTTGAAAGCACGAGCTGCTGCATGGGCTACGCAGTGTCCAAGCAGGGCTGAGGCTCAGGAATGCTGAGATTTCCCATGCCCATCCCTCACATTTCACCCCAGGAATGTCCTTGTGTTCGCAGGCAGGAGAGCTGCTCCGTTCACAAAGGTGAAGTGACATGTTCTGATTTAAAAAGCGGCCAAGACTGAGATAAACCACAGAAGTTCCCAGGAAAAACGGCCATGGTCCCAGTGTGGTAGTGGAGATGGATGAGCTTAAATGACCCATGGGGAGTTCTGCATTTTGCAGATCAGTCACCAGGGCTTTACCCAGGCCGTTTATTTAAAGAGAAAGAACAGCAAAATTCTATTTGGGAGAGCAAACGGGAATGGCAAGAGTCTGGGACCTTTTGAAAAAGTGGAACATTCTGTCCATTTGCAATATTTAGCAATACTCAACACCCCTCTCACCAGCTTGAACTTCAGGTGTTCAGACTCCTGTCAGCCAGAAATGCTGTAATTTGTAGCTATCAGCAACTGCAGAATGTCCCTGCTTCCCTGTAACAAATGCATGTTGAATTCTGCCTTCAACAGCATTCACAGGTTCTTCTTAAAAGAGAATAAAGACGCAAGGGGCGAGGGGTAAGAGGCGCCTGCGCTAGGACCAGCGGCAGGGCCTGAATGTAGCACGGCAGATGGAAGGGGAGCGAGTGGGCAAGTCTGCTATCTGCAAAGCAGCCTGCATCTGCTCCTAATGATGCTTTTAATAGCCCGATTTATTTCAGTTGCTAAAGTAGGGAATCTTAGGAAATTATGTCAGATGAGTGGGCTCTTTCTTTTTCTGAAAAATAAGACCCCAAAAAGAGGTGGTGGGGGGAGCAGGCAGGCTGATTGGCACCACAGCACTAAGCCTATTTAGTGCACAAAAGGGATTTAACTCAAGATTTCAAGTGCAATTTAAGGCTAATGCTAAACACGAAAATGGGAAAATGGTGCTAACATCACGCTATTAAGGAATGGGTGTAAAATGTATTGGAAGTTGCTGATTTCTTTCCCCTTCCTACATAAAAAGAAAGGGGAAAAAAAAAGCAGCCTGTAATTGCAATGTGGGCGAGGTTATTGTTTTTAATCCAAACAAATAAAAACCCGGGGATGGAGGTACGGCTCCAGCTGCCAGCAGCCAGCATTGTCCGAGGAGATCAGATTAGGTCCCCTCCGCGAGGGAGACGGGCGGAATCCATTATAGGAAATATCCATTAAAGAGAGGAAAAAACGATGCGCGGCGGCTGCCCGCCCGGGACGCCGCGAAGCCGCCGCATGGCCGGGACCGCCGGGCTCGAGCCGACCTCCGCTCTCGGCTCCTGCCTCCTCGCCGGCGCATCGGGGAGGCCCTCATGGGGCAACCCGGCCCATTTGGGGCTTTGGAGCTGAGTTTTCCAGCGTGTTTCCCGAATGTGGGGCTCCTGCCGCTCTCCTTTGGGAAAGGCGTGAAGCAGCAGCTGGATTTCTTTCTGGACATGGAGAGCTGCGTTAGTGAGGGCAGAGCTGTCAGTAAAGCACTGGCTTCACAGGGCAGTTCTGGCGGAGGATCCATCCGCGGCTCCTTGGCTCTTCCCAGGGATTTCCAACACACGACCTCATGCCATCCACTAACTGACAGAGCAGCGGCCTCCAGCCCCCTTCTTCCCCTGATGAAAAAGCCATCAAGATTTTGTTGCTTAAATGAAAGAGAGGATCAAACTGGTGTCCGTGTGGGAATGCGGGTCCCTGGGGAGGGCTGCGGATCGGCTCATCCTAGAGAGGCACCGCAGAGCGCGCAGTGCTGGTGCCTGCAGGCATCAAAGGGGCCTCAGGGACTGGAGTAATATGGGAAGAAAAAAGAAAGTGCTGGCTGCTTTCCAAAAGGAATGACGAGGGAGGCTTCCCAGGACGGGAAGGGAGATGTCCTGCAAGGGAGAGTGAAATCTCAGCTGCAGCAGAAACTGCTCAGGATCAGGGGATAAGCAGATGGGATCGCTGCAGGGAAATGGGTGACCATCATGAGAGAGTTAAAGTGCACAGTGACACAGGTGAC
Organism: Tinamus guttatus; assembly: GCF_059628265.1. Lineage (NCBI taxonomy): Eukaryota > Metazoa > Chordata > Aves > Tinamiformes > Tinamidae > Tinamus > Tinamus guttatus. Next base: position 2,639,063 of record NW_028289621.1, read on the forward strand.
ACAGCCTCCTTCCTGGTGGCCTCCTGCCTGTGCCCAGGAGCAGGGCACAGCCGGGTATTGGGAGCGACAACAGCTGCAGCCTTCCTGCAAACCGGACGAGGGGCAGTGCCCGCGTCCGAGCTGCAGCCCCAACCCCGGAGACTCCTCAGCGCTGCTGTATTCACATTTGATATCCCCAAACTCGCTCTTTTCCTGCCCTTAAGGCCCCGGCGTCCCTCCCACGGGTGCCTTCCCTCCAAAGCCAGCTGCTTCACAGGCGCATGCGATAGCTCTATCAGCACAGATCATGTTCTGCCTGTCCCCACAGCTGTAGCTGTAATAGCCTCTGAACTATCGGTGATTATCCCTGATAATCCCTGGATGACAGGGCAGGTCCCGGAGCACTGTGACGGGCAAGCAGAGTACCTGTGTTTAAAAAGAAGGAATCACAGAGCAGTCAGCCCAGCTCCGATATCTGGAAAGATAGTGGAACAAATTATTGCACAGTCAACTTGCAGAGAACCTGGAGATTAACAAGATGATAAAAAAAAATCAGCCGATATGGATTTGTCAAGAACAGTAACATCAAGCCAAGTTTATTTTTGACAAGGTAGTTGGCCAAACAGTTCAGAGAGAAGCAGTAAATGCACCACATCCTTGCTAAGTGTCCTGAGAGTGTCGTTTGCAGGCAGCGTTACTGTGGGCAAGCTGAGGGGATGCTCCGGGTGACAAGGCTGCAAGAGCATCTCAAATGGCAGCCCACAGAGGGGTTCCCACCAATGTCTGGACAAGAAATACGAAGTGTTGGAGGCCAAGAAGGTGAATTCACCCGATAATGCAACGTGGGGAGCGCAATGAGATGCTCAGCGACTATCCTGAGTCACTGCTGGGGGCTTGGGGCAGAGGAGCACCAAGTGCCAGGATGGGGACCATAGTGACAAGGCAGATGTGACAAATCCGGCCCTGTGAAGCACCTGCAACTGCAGGTAGGTCAGACAGGAGAGGCCAGACGCCGACTTGGCCTCGTGGTTTTGAGGTCTGAGCATTAGAGTCTCATCTAGTTTTGCACATGAGACTTCATCTGGAGAAGTTCCATGGAGAACAACCACAAAGGAGGGTATCTGGGAAACATGACAGGAAAGGACAATCTCCAGAGGTAAGGCAGGTTCCTTCTGGAAAACAAAAGGCAGAGGTGAAACAGGCTCACTTTCCAGTGCATTGAACGGAGGATTTTAAAGGAGACAAGAATTAATTGGATTAATTTGCAGCAAAGGAGATTTAGATTTGAGGAAACTTCCCAAATGGAAAGACAGATAAGCATTGGTGGAGGTTTTGTTGGGGCTGAGAAATTTCCTTTTCATTTTTAATATGGAGTAGATAAAAGTCTGCCACTGATTGTGCAAACATTCTCCTCCTGTCCTAGGGGGTAAAGCCGTGAGGCTCCTGCCAAGCCGGCATGTCTGTGGTTTCTAGAAAATGAAGATGTCTGTTTTGATCCACTTTGTATATGACTTCAGAAGGAAAAAACATCCTTCTTGGTCCGGAAACCCTGCTTTTGCAGTGCACTCACAGAAAATCTCTCTCACATCTGTTCTTTTTTATCCCCTCGCTTATCATGCACCTTTGGCAAGTTGGCTTTGTACAACATGCTTTATACAAGCAAAATCAGCCGGCTCCAAGCCATCCCCGTACCAAATCACTCCCATATGCTGAGAACAGCACCGCTTTCACTGGGAATGCTCAGATACTCATATTTTGGGTCACTATAATAATTATAGCTGTTGCATTTAGCATGTCTGTATCTCCTCTATTTCTTTATGAAAATCTCTGCTCCTTGGGAGAAGCAGGTTTTGCGGTGCCCCCCTCACCACGGGGGCAGTCCCGGCAGCACAAACTATCTGTGGGGCAACAGTCTGCAAAAACCTGGCAAGTCTTAAAGGCAGCGTCCGTTTCTGCTCTAAGAATAGGCAAATTGGCCACAGAGTTCTAAAGAAAACTTAAATATACAGTTTTTAATTTTAAAGGGTGAAATATTACAGAAGGCTTGAGAAGAGGTTGCCCTGGCTTTAGGGATGTTACAGTGATTTATATTAGTATTAGGTACTACTACTTAGCTTAAAAAATAAGCAGACATGTAAACTGCAGCTTAATCATTTGGAAAAGCTGTGGTCTGAACTAGAAAGTGGCATATTCTGCTGTTCTGGTAGCAGAAATGCAAATACAACAGTGGACTGCAGTTAAGAGGGAAATGGGCATCAGGATTTTTTTGCTTGGCTGTCTAGGCACCCATTTTTTTTCTAACCAACTTACAATTTCTTGGTGAAAAGCAGCAGAGCAACTAGGGCAGTCTCCTCTCAGCTGAACATCAGCCATGGTGGTGGCACAAGGTGCTGGTCTGTTGATGAGGTGAGTATCACAGGAGTTGTAGGGACAGGTTTTGAGACATTTTAACTCCAGAGAGGAAAAGATGGGCCTTAACTGCATTGCATTTGCCATTATTAAAATTGTCCTTGGAAGTAAAGGGGCAAAAGCGCAAAAAAGTTGTTCGAGTAGCAGTGGTTTCTTATTCTTTCTCTTGCTCTTCCATCCTTCCCTTTAAGTCTCTTTATTTCTCTGACCGCTGGATTCATTTTTGAGAATTTGTCCTATTGGTGGAGATTTGGTTGTGTTTGGTTTATATTTCACCTGGGACAGAAACTGAAATTTTAAAATCTAATTTGGCATCTGATAATAGGCTAAGTGCTTAGGAAGCTTAGGAAAAGAAAGATAATATTTATTCACTTACTTTTGGTTCCCTGAGCATGTAGGGCTGCTTTCTAAAGCACGTTTCGTTTGAAGGAAAGTTATTTTGCTGCCATAGCGATATTTTTCAGGTTTGGAAACGGTACCTTTTTGGTTTTCTTTTAGGCTACACCTGTCACAAACAGTCAGTGTCCGAGGCAGCTCCTGTTTTTTTATAGTGTCGCAAAATACTTTGAAACTTCAGTTTGAATCTGTCTGAGGAAGCGTCCTGGGTGCCAGGTGACGCACGGAGGAAACGAGGCCCTCGTGCACAGACTGTGCTGGGGATGAGCCGAGATGGGCGCAGACAGCTGCAGGACACAGCAACATCCAGACTGAAACGGGGTTCCCGGCTGCCTCACACGTCCGGGGAGATCTGCTCCTGTAGCTGCCAAGCCAGGGTCTCTCCTCAGCCACGTCTGCTTTCCCAAAAGATGATTTTTAATGGTTCTGATTGCCTAAAAATGCCCTGTCTTATCCTTCCTCCCCAGTCTTTGCAACAAGGCTTTGAAACAGCTCAAGGTCAAGGATAACCCAGTGGCTTTACTAATTAACACTTATTAACAACAATTATCTTTGTCCTGGAGTTGTGCTCCGAGGTCTCCCCCAGGCGCTGGGGCGGTTGGCCGGCTACGCACACACAGAATAACCCACAACAAAAGGGGGTTTGTCCCCAGGAGCTTCAAATCTCTGCAAATCCTATTTGTCATTGCACAGGTGTCTCATTTTTGGACCCCCCAACTCCAAGCTTAAGGAATTTATTATATTGCGAAGCAAATTGTACTAAAATAAAGACTTCAAAATGCTTCAGGACTGCGTTTGGAAGGGAGGGCCTGTAACTATGTTACAAAAGAGGAAAAGAAAAGAATTCCCTGGCAAGGAAGTATCTCTGCAGTCATTTACGTGAGGAGTATTATGTAAGCATGTTGGGCATTAATATTTAATTTTATATGCTTATTATATAATAAATATTGAAACTAGTAATATAATTAAAATATTTATGTTTAAGGTTTAAAATATTTTTGTTAAGACTTATTAATTAATTTATTAATTTAAGCATTGAATTAATCAAAGCCAGCACAGCGTGCCACACATTAACGTAAAACTATGACATGGATGCCCTCCAATATGAATGACTGTTTGCATGGCCAGCTGTTCTGCTGCACAGTTAGAAAACAATTCAAGCAAATCCAGGATTTTTTTTTCTTTCTTTTTTAAATTTTGAACAGACCATCCTTAGATCAACAGATCCCAGCTGCGAACATGCAGGGACGCCGGCACGCCCGGGGATGCCCAGCGCGCGGATGCCGCCGGCGCGGATGGAGCGGGGCTGCGGCAGAGCCGGCGCTGCAGCCAGCGTCGCTGCGGCGGGCAGCAGCACGGGAGCACCGAAATGGGCCCTGGCATTCGGCGGAGGCACCGGGCACCAGCGCAGCCGCCTTCCCTCCCTGTTCGTGCCCGGGAATCACGCAGCCGCAGCGTTGAAGCCCCTGCGTTTACGCGGTGCATGGGTTACCCGCGGCCCTTGAGCTGCCCGACAGAAAGCTGCCTAAAACAAAACGCGGTGCCTAAACACAATAGAGGTCTAGAAGAAAGCCGCAGCCCCAACAATGCGTTTCTTTGCTTTTATAGGGTTTTTGTGAAAGCCATTGTATTATTTAACAGCCCTTTTTGTATTTAGATTTCTAATATCTTTGATTGGGGGAAGGGTGGAAGGGGCAACCAATTTAATTCTATAATCCCCCTAAGCCTTGCTTAATGCAGTCATTCTATTTTGTGCCTGTGAATTTTATAGTGGTATTTTGGGTGGTTGCAGCATTGCACTGGAAAATGTCCCATCATTTATTTTGCAGCCATTGGAGGGAAATGGTTTACAGTGCTAAGCAGCCTATTCATTAAATTCATATTGTCAAACTAAACAAACTCTGTCGCCCCAGATGTGGCTGGGTCTCAGGGCTGCACTAATGATTTGTGGATAAGGCAGCTCAGAGCCTCGTGTGCAAATTGTCAGAATGAATATGGAATCATATGCAGCACGAAAAAATCCCGTGTTCAGCTGGGGAACCTGAGAGATGAGGCAGGTGGGTTACACGGAACAAAGAAAAATAACCAGCTCTGAAGACTTCTTCACCCCAGTGCCCATTTTCTCCTTGCGATGGTGCTGAAGCAGCAGGATTGATCCTAGCAGGACACCAAAGACAAGGGCAGATCGAGCTGTTTGCCCTTGGGATGGACGGGGTGGAATTGCTACAAGAACTGCTGTGGATCAGAATAAGAAGGTGCCGCGTGCCGTAAACGCTGCAGTTTTGCCCCACTCAGCCCTTCCTCCTCCTCCTCCTCGGTCCCGGGGCCGGAGCCCAACCTGGCACCTCTGCTCTTCACCCGAACCCGGGGCAGCCGCTCGGCCACCGCTGAGCACAAACCTCTGCCAGCAGACGTGGGAAATGGGACAACAGCAGGAGCAGAACCCCAAGAGGAAAACGGCAGGAACATGAACATAAAAAAGAGACTGACTGCATTATGGGCAGAGGGGAAGAACAGGAGACGTGAAGGAATGCTGAGATGCACCTGGAATGATGGTGGGTTCAACAGCAAAATGGGCCAGGACAAAAGGCTTTGGAGAGGATTCCTTTGGACTTTGTAAACTGCTTGAGAATGTGCAGATCAAAAAGGAGAGGCTTTTTTTTCACATATCCAGTTTGTGCGATTGCCTTCCACATTTATCTGCCTATAATTTAGCAATGGGAAGGCGATGCCTTGTGAAAGCAAAGACCAAGGACTAGAGTTCTGCCTTTAAGGTCACCATTTACCTTTCACATCTTGACCTCACATATATTGGCCTCCTGTGTTATTTTTCATTAAATACCAGACTAGCAGTCAGCCATATAGAGCTCATGTATTTCATAAAGTCTGAAGAAAAGCTCTCTTTACTGGTGTAAAAGAAAAGGAACAGCCAAAAGGGCAAAGTAGTTGCAGGTGTTGGAAAATACTTCACTGGAGATCAAATTAAATTATTTCTTCTATCAAAAAAAGGCTTTAAGGGATGCTCCCTCACCCCATTCTAGCACAGCTACATAGCAGATTAAAAGAGACTATATTAAAGAATAAAATAAAAGTCAGGGTAAAGATTGCAGAAAAGGACAGTATATAAAGTAAAACCGGCCTTCCAAAAATGTGAATCCTATCCAAATGAAGGTGACAGACATGATATATTCTAGAAACTGCATTTAAAACCCTAACAACTGAAGGAAAAAAAAATGTTGAAAATCAAATTTCTATGGATATTAAAAAAAAAAAAACCTTCCCCCAATAGAGGAAAGAGGATGGCTATAGGAGACTGTATATGGCCACTAAACAACAGAAGTATAAAACCAAACTTAATTATGTGGGTTGCTATTCACCACAGAGGAATCAAGGAAGGTCATCATAGCAAAATAGCAATGCTTTTTTAATGAGGAAGGAGTTGGAGAATCACCTCACAATGAAAATCAGTGGAAGAGGCTATAAACGGAATTAATAAAATTAACAGCAGCAAATTCCAGCGCATGACAGCATTTAGCAGGAGTTCCATGTCGGTACTCAAATATGAAATTACCTGATTATTTCACTCTGGCTTGTAACCTATGGTCTAAATCAGAGCCGCTAGTAAAGGAACAGACGGAGGACTGAAATCACTGATAAATGCAAAGCGATGCATATGGCGAGGGGGGCAGCCCTCAACCACGCAGAGAGAGCCGGGCTCGGAGCAGCCAGTGGGGAGATGCTGGCATCACCGAGCTGACATTTTCATAGAGCGATGCACAGTGCTCAGAGGCAGCCAAAAGGCAAACAGACCGTAAAGAGTTATTAGGGAGGAAATGGAGAACAAATAAAAAAGAAGGGTTATTGTGCCACTGTACGAGTCCATGGTGAACCCGCTTGAGCGTTTTGCGTCCCAGTCCCACCTCGCACTGGATTCAGAAGAGCTGGAAAGGCAGGGAGAAAAGCAGCAGGAAGGACGAGCGATATGTAAGAGTTCCCATATGAGGTGGGATTAAACAGGGTTTAAACTCTTATTTGGAAGAGATGACTGAAAGAGGAGATAATACAGGTATACACGCAAAAAACAAGAAGAGGGAAGGACTGCTTCTCATAATACAGACTCCAGCAGGCATGAAATGAAATGATCAGGAAACGGATTTAAAATCCCCAAAGGAAGCACTTCGTGATGCCAGCTATAATTAACTCTGGGAAGTGGCTGACTGGGGTTCAAGGAGCATTTAGCAATGTAAGATGGGCCTGCTGAAGGCTGTTAAACCTCGGGGTGTGCACGGGAAAGCGCGGTGGTGGCTCCTTGGCGGATCCAGGGATGATCCATCTCGCGCGCGGTCTCCGTCAGGGGCTGATGGAAGCTTGCAGGGATGTTTGACCTGCCCTGGCTCCGCGTGGAGACTCCACTGCTGAGTGCAGGTAACTCCGTCTGGAAGCACCTGGCATGGAAGGGACCTCCTCAGTGTGACAGCGGAGACGCCCGGCCAGGACGGGCAGGGGCTCCGGGCTGGGGAAGCCACCGTGCGGGTTCCCATTCATTTTATTCGTGTTTTGGAAAGCAAATTACACCCCTTGCCATCCTTCCTCCCCACAGCCAGTGTATTTCAGTTGCCTTGGTATCACTCTAAACTCCTACTATGGTGGGCAAGCTTATACAACAGTCTTCTAAACCACAAATTCATGTAGGAATATATTTACTTGCTATTTTTACAAGACCCTATCTCCCCAAAATACTGAAGAGTTTATTTGCCACAACTACATGATAAGTATATCAATAAATATAATAAATACTCCAAAACAGTTTATACTTATTTTTATTTCAATAAATATACATAATATTTCAATATTTCAATAAATATTTCAATATTTCAATATTTCAATAAATATACATAATCTTAAAACTCTTATGAGGCCTGTGGGCACCTTAACAAAAACAGCTAGCATTTTTTTTAAAAAGTGACCTACAAAATTAAACCATTCAAATCCTCCAGGGAAAATGTATAAAGATGCATATGGACATAACCTACATATATTTAGCTGATAGAGTGGCACTAAAATTTGTGCACGCAGCCATGCTGTGACAACGTGAGGAGTTCCAAGCCACAGAGCCAGGCTTAGTGTGCCCAGACAGGGAAGCTATGGGATATTTCTGCTCCTGAGAGATTGGGCAAGTTGGAAATGCAGGATTGGGCCCTAGAGAGAAAATACTCATCTAAAAAACTGTATAAGATTTGCAGTTTGTGAATCAGCTCACCCAGCAAATTCCAGGTATTATTTCTAGGGGGGAGAGCCCTTCCGTGCCTCGTTAAAGCCCCAGCATGGGAACTGGGACGGGAGCAGTGGCCGTTTGTACGGGGGGAATGTGCTGCACGACTGGGGAATGTCGCACACGGAGCTTCCGGATGGTTCGGGTGACACAGGCAGGATCGGGCCCCTGGACACGGATGCAGACGAGTGCAACTGCAGTGAAAACTACTTTGCCTCTTGCAACTATTATTAATTTTCCTACTTAGGGAACTTGCTGACTTGCACACTATTTCAGGCATAATGTTGAGATTCAGGATTGTTGTCACAGATTTTACCGGAATAGCAACATTATTTGCCTCATCACTCCTTTTACAGAGCTATGAGTGCATAGGTACACAAATTACCATTGCTTGTTTTTCTATGCATTTCATCCATATTTGAAAATTTGCATTTCTCTATGTAAAATAAACGTTCCTTAAAATCCAGAGAGAATGAATTTGAGAAGTACGCAAACAAAAGCGAGCGCGACTGCCCCAGTGACGTGCACAGCAGAGCAGCAGCCACCGCAGCTAATGGCTGCCACAAGAAATATGAGATATGGATCAGTCCACCGAGTAACAGATGATACTGTTCCAAACAGGTGGCAGTTTATGTGCTAGTGAACGGATTTCAGGACGTGCAAAGGAGGAAACGCTACATTTACATTCTACAAAGCAAGTAATCCGTGAACTTAGATGAACTACTATGAGATAGAATTTGGAAACAAAGGAGAGCTCCGTCCTGCCTGTTCCTCAACAGCCTTTGGTATGGGATAATATTACACACCACTGTTGGTAATGGGGCACCATCTAGAGGAAAGATTGCTACGATGCAGCACGGAAATCCAACCGTATTAAAAATTTAAAAATAGCAAAAATCCTAGACCAGATCTTGTATAATATCCAGCCGCTATTTCTTTATTATTTAATAGGTGTTTAAAGGGATAAAATGCAAATAGGTGGGAGAATTCTGAGATTTTTCCCATGAGGGAGGATTCTGATCTACATACAGGACTCATCAAAACCCACAACCTCAACCATTTTGTTAATTATTTTGCATTGCTTTTTACTTACAATAAATGAGCTCTCAAAATTTAATCTGCAGTTACTGCATTTGTAGATCAGCTTACAGTAACTACACGGATCTTACTGTATGGTAGGAAGGACCAATTCTTAAGCTCTTTCTGAACAGCATTTATTTTTGTATTACTTAAGCAAAAGCCTTGGATTTCACTTCTGACAAAATTCACATCCTCCTGCAGCATTTGGCCATATATGTAAGATACAAGATGAGCACGATGCATGTAAAGAAAGGTGGATGGAAAATACTGCGGGGAAAAAAATGAAAATGCCTAACTTCCTACAGCCCTTAGATCCCAATGGATTTGGGCACACACACATTCCCATTTACATCTTCTGAAAAAGGAATGTACAACTCATGTTTCCCTCTAGCACATCTGCAGGACTAATTCCAATCTAAAGTTTGCTTTCTTATTCGCAACTTTACATTTTTTGCCTGGTTTAGGGGTAATTGCAATCACATGTTTATTTATGGTATGTTAAAGCTGTAAGAGACAGGGCAGAATTTGACTCACCAAGAAACTGTAGTGGTAAGTAAACTAAAATAGAGCTTCTTTTGCTCAGTGTTACAAGCTGGCTAAGGATAACTTGATTTAATTTAGTGGCGAAATTAAATAGGGGAAAAGCTCTGCTTTCTTGTATTTGCTGTCAACTACAGCAATAGGATGAAAGGCAACAGTCCTAAGTCAGGACAAAGGAAATAAGGAGATTCAGACTGATTTAAGCAAAAAATAAAAATAAAAATTACTGTCACAGTGGCCAAAGACTGGAACAGTTGCCCAGAGAGGCTGCACAGTCTGCATTTTTGGAGGTGCTCAAGACTTGGCTGGATAAAGCCCAAACCTGGTCTCATTAGGCCCGCTTTGAGCAGGAGGCTCCAGAGGGCCCTTCAAACCCAAATCACTCTGTGATTCTATGAACTATCCCAGTAAGATCCTGAGTGAAGTGTGCTACAAACTCATTTAATAGATAACGCTGGAAAATGAATTTGGACATATTACTTCTAGTAGAGAGGGCTAGATTAACCATCTTGAAGCAATAACCTTTCGCACTTCAGGATCTTTACTGCTTCTTACCTCTTAAAAAAAAAGAAAATAAATGGCTGAAAACCAATTAACAAATTCTGCATTCTTTTAGCTCACAGAAAATTCTGAGCCCTTTATTGAATGTCATGAAGATACCTTGGTTCTGTGTTTAAGTGAAATACAGTAGCTTCCTGGCTCTAAAGCACATGAAACCAGTCTAAGCTATCATTCACACTTCTCCTTGCTGCCCAACACCAACACTACCCGCCAGGCTACTCACAGCCAGAACTTGGTTTCTGCAAAAGTAGCTCCATGTGAGTGTAGAAGAATCTACCCCCTTTACCAGCACAGCGAGATGGAGCTGGTGGAGCTCTGTGGAGCAGAGTGCAGTTCCAGGATGCCATGGTCTGTAATGCTGCCAAGAAGGGCTGCTGGACACAGCTGTGCCTCCAACACCATCTCAGTTGGTACCTCTAACATCATCTCTCTGTTGGCTGCTCACACTGCAGATTCCAGGGGGACAGAAATGACATTTTCTCATTTTCTGCAGGCTGCCACTTTTGCTTGTCCCTACTTTCTCCAACTCCTCTCCCCTTGTAGTGTCTTCCCATGTTCTATCGCAGCCCTCTGGCCCTAGCCATTTTTGTTGCTTTGTTATTATGGTATAGAACTTGTGTCATTCCCTTTCTGATTTTTCAGGTGTTTGTTTTCACACACAGCTGAGGAAACTGAAAGTGTATGGACTTCCATGGTTTAAATATGCCTTTTACAGCCTTAACTCCCACTTTCTACTCTCGATAGAGCACTTGGTGGCCCACCAGCTCACAGAAGAGGTAGAGACTGCTAACGATTGCAGGATGAAAAGGTCCCTGAATGCAAGCACTACTGAAGCCCTGGGTACATCAAAGAGGCTAAAAGCTGCCAAATGACTTAGTGCTAAGTGCTTGCACTTAGTGCCTTAGCGAGGCTTTCAGTGTGATAAGTGCTGGGAGAGGTGGGGATTTCAGTGCTACGAAAAGGAGTTGTCAGAATGGAGTTTTGCAGACAAAAGCTGTGCTGGGTTAATTACAAGGGTCTTTATTAAAGTTAAAAGAAGTTTAAATAAGTAAATTTTGCAATGGCAGAAATATTTTCCCCCCTTTTCTTTTTTCCCCTCACAGCTTTTCACCTGGAATAGCCTTTATAGAGAGATATGTTGAGGAATCACATGTATCATCTGAGACCAGAGGTATCAGCATACAGGGAGCAAAGCAAGCAGTACTCAACATCCTATGGAGGCACAAGAAAATGCACAAACATCCACCAAATCATAAATCAACATCATATAATTATGACCCATATCAATAATTTCAACAGGATCTCCTTTACAGTGATATTCTCCCAGTATCTGTTATTTTTGTTACTCACCCTTTCAAGCTTCCTATGGATCAGGAAGGCTTTGATAAAGACTGTGGACTTTGTCTTGCAAGGGGGACAGGGAAGAAGCAGGTACCTCTGCAGGGCTTCAAATGTTTGACTGTGGCAGAATGTGATCGGTCCTACTTGTGGGACAGTGCGTGAACATGTAGGCAAGAGAGAATCATCAAATGTGAATGTAAGAACACCTTTTAAATGCAGGGAATTTGTATGGAGAGATAGGGATCCTGGGTAGGCCTCACAGCTTTCAGGGCTAAGGTACAGGCATATGTAAATATTCACAGGAAGTATAAATAAAATGAAGTCTTTTAGCTAAAGATTCTCACTCTTAAAATTTTTCCTTTAAATTTTTCCTTTTTTTCATGCAAGTATGGAAAGGATCTGTTACAATCCCGCTTCTTCCTTAAAGAATTTCTGCTTTTGAATAGCTCTGCTGTTCACTAGCAATTATCATGTCACTTAATATGTTTATCTTACCTACTCACTACCACTGCCTCCGATAGCATTTACGTACAGAATTCTGCTTCGGAGAGGTATGAGTAAGCATTAACATCAAATCTTGCTTTCACAAGATTTACTATCATTCGCCCAAACGATGCAGAGGATCCAGAAAGAGATGAGTCACGGAGCTGCAGGGAAGATCTGTGAGTGGCTGCAGTGCACAGTGGAAACGAATTCCTGGGCAAGCACAGTTAAAGGTGCAGATGGGCATTACTCACCAGAGAACGATCACTCCTGGAGGGGAGAACCCTGCAGAAGCCGGAGATGAATCCATCACAGTCCTTACGGGAACCCTGAGGGAGAATAAAGCAAGGGGTAGAATGTGAACACTAGGAAGCTGTGGTGCCACAGAACCAGCAACATGGAAAAAAAATGACTGTAGGTGCCCTTTGGCTTTGGGTAGGCCCTGGAAAAATAGTCAGGCCTACTGTGGGGGGGTAAAGCCTCCTGTGGAGCCACCTTCAAGCTCATATACAAGCCAGGAGTAGAGAGCTACAAGAAGACACCAATCAAGAGGTGCCAAGGAAACATGTCGTATTAAGAAGAAATATATCAGGTAACAGCAACCACAGGACCATGCCAAGATATGATGCTATGTAATATTTATGGTGCAGCATTTCCACCTGACACAGAATCATATCTATCTCAGGAAGACTGACACATACTTTTCAAGCCATTTCATAAAATATTATCTATTTTTTTTTGTTTGTATTCCTGGTATGCCTAAAAAGATAAGTGTGCAATTGTCAGTGCTGAGAACAGGAGGGAAAAATATTACCTCTCAGAGACAAAGACAGCACAACGTTCTTTACTAACTGGTAATTTGTTTTCAGGACTTTAATTTTGGACGGCATCTCTCACAGGAAGCGCCAGTATTGTAACCTCAAAGGCTCCTGGAATGCTGGAAAGGCAGCGTTTTTGGTTAAGCTGGGTTTGATTATTTAAACTCTTTCATTAGTAGAGCAAGAACTTGAACAAGGGCAACAATGATGAAATGAGATATTGCGGCCACTAAATCCAGGCTTCTGCCACAAACAAATTTCTTCTCCATTTATACTGAAATATAGGTGAATTATGCAGATCTACTGAATGTTATATATCTGACTCCTTCCCAAGACAGCTAATGAGACCTGGTCTTCGTGTACTGAGAACAGGAGACAGAGGCAAGAACTAATATCCTGACAGTAGGCCCAGGAAGAATTCTGAAAATGCACTTCACAAAATGTCTAGTCATGCTTATGAGCTATAAATCTATGCTAAAAAATGAACCTATTCCTAATGTTTCAACAGCATCACTTTACTGTGATTCTGCCTTTGGTATTCAAAGCATGAAGATGAATTGCCTTGTTCTATTTTCCATTTATGACAGCAACTGATACACTGCCAAGGCCAACTCTCAGAACACTGTTCAAGAAATTCTAATATGGAGTGCCAGATATATGGCAAAATATAAATTAAACAACACTGTCAACTCGCTTAATACATTTTAGCAACTTATTGCTTAAGCAAAGTAATTTCCCATGCTCCAACAACATGCTTCCTATAGGAAAAATTACATGTTACCTTTAAGACTGTCACCGGTGATCGATGTTGTACTCTTTTCTTTGAAGGGTGAATCATATTTTAATAATTAATCATATTTTTTACTTCCAGGACACTAGGGGCAAACAAATGTAATTTGGCTCCTACAGCCATCCTATGTCCTACATTCGGGAGCCTTCACAGGACTCTGCCCTTTGGGGGTATCATTGACTTCCATGTGACTGTTAAGAGCAGGCACCCGTATTGATCACCCAGCCCGAACGTTCCCAGCTACTTTTGTGGGAGATGCAGATGCTCAGGACCCCCAAGCACGAAGACACTTATTGTCAAACACCTGACATTCATATTATGGCATTTTGCCTTGAATAGCTTTACACACATTGTCATTTTTTTTCCTGACAAAGTAGTTTCATGGGCAGAACTTGTGAACTTTTTTTTTTTTTCCCTGAACCGTTTGCTGTATCACCATAAAAACACTGTCCTTAATAAACCTGTGTGCACTTGCTCTGACCTTCTCCTATGGTTAGGCCTTTCCTAATGGCAGTTGTTAGGTCTCTAAACTCAGCCTTGCTGCTTGGTGTCAGCAAACACAGGAGAGCTTGCGGTGGTTTGGAAATCCCGTAGATGTAGGGATTTCAGTCATATTTGCCCCAAATGAACGCGCAGATTCTAAAATTCCTGCGGCTTCTTAGAAAGGAAGGACAAAACGCGATTTTCACTCCCGCCTGCAGCCGCCTCAGGGCGCCCTGCGGGAGCCGCGACCGCCCGGGCCCCGCCGCGGCGGCCTCGCTCCGCGCTCGGGCCCCTCCGCGCGTCGCGTAATGGCGGCGCAGCTGGAAGCGCCCGCTGGGGCGGCCGCGGCACCACCGAGCTGGCGGCCGGAAGCGGCGGCGCGCGCTAGAGCGTCGCCCCCGCCGCCGTCAGCGCTTCCGCGTCGCTCCCTTCCGCCGCGGCGCGTCCTTCCCGCGGCGGCGCTTCCCCCGCGGCGCCGTCGCGCGCGTCGCCCCCGCGCGGCGGGCGGCGCGCGCTGCAGCCCGGCTGCGCTCCTGCCGCTCGGGCCGGGATCTCTATGGGGCGACCGGCGATGCCACCATGAAGCCGGGCGGGCGGCGGAGCGGGGCCAGCGCCGCGCACACGCACCGCGGCTCCCGCCGGGGAGCTCGGCCGCACTGAGGGCGCCTTCGCCCCGCGGCGACAGCCGCCGCCTCCGCCCTCCCCCGCGGGCCTCCCGAGGAGGAGGATGGCGACAGCGGCCGCCCCGAGCCAGCTCGAAGCCGGTGGGTATGGCCGGCGGCGGGGGCTGCCCCCCTCCCTCGCCGACGTCCCCCCTGTCCCCCCCCCCATCCCCTCCCTCCCTTCCGCACGCTGAGGTAACCGTGTCCCCCCTCTGCCCGCCGCCCTCCCCGCAGAGCTCTACTACCTGATCGCCCGGTTCCTGCAGTCCGGACCGTGCAAGAAATCCGCGCAGGTGAAGCCGGGGCCGGGGCGGCGAGGCGGGGGGCGGCGGGAGGAGCGGGCGGCGGCCGCGGCACTCACGTCCTTTGTGTGCGCGCGCGCTGCGCCTCTCTCCGCAGGTGCTCGTGGAGGAGCTCGAGGAGCACCAGGTAGGGCGGCCGCCCGCGCGGGGCTGCGCGGAGCGCCGAGGGGCGGCACGGGGAGCCCCGGGCGGTCAGGGGGTGACAGCGGCGCCCACGGTGGTGGTGGCGGTTTCGGGATGGGGGGTGGCCCTGCCCCGTCTAACCCAGCCCATCCCGGAGACCCCGCGGCAGGCGGGGGGTGGGGGGAGAGGAAGAGCCCCCCGACCGGGAGCTGCCCCGGGGGGAGGTTTCTTTGCCTGGGGGCAAGAGGTGCCTGTCCCGTCCCGCCGGCTTCCGCCTCAGGGAGGGCTCGGTGCGTGCGGGGTCCGGCCGGGGTCTGAACGCTGTCCCCAACCTCCCCCCCCTCCACCGCCCGGTTCCTCCTTCCCGTCGCCTCCCGCAGCTGATCCCGCGGCGCCTGGACTGGCAGGGCAAGGAGCATCGCAGGAGCTTCGAGGACCTGGTGAGACCGCGGGACCCCTTTACCCCGCGCCCTAATAAATTACCCCCCGCCCGGGTCGCACCGTCCCTCACGGGACAGCGACCGCCGGGCCGCGCTGGCGGGTCGGGGCGGGGGGCGGTTATAGCGGGGGGTGACGGGGCCGGTGTCGGCTGTGGGGGGAGCTGTCAGCACCGGGGGAGCCGGTTGGGGCGGAGTGGGGGGGTTCGCGACCCCCTCTGCCTCCCCCCGCCGCCGCCGCGGGGGCGCCCGGTGCCGGCTGCGCCCGTGGGGGGGAGCGGGAGGGTTATCTGAGGGCACGTAGCAGGGGCCAGGGCCGCGGCGAATGGCGGCGCGCCTAACAAGCGGCAGCGCGGCGCGCGGCGATGCAAGGCGCCCTCCTATTGGCTGCGCCGCTGCGTGCGCAGGGGCTGGCGCCGCGGCTGGCCCGGTGGCCCCGGCCCCGGGAGTCCCGGGGCCACGGGGCAGGGGCTGGTCGCGGGGGGCTGCGCCGTCCTCAGCGAGGCTCCCCCGCCGCCCATCGCGCCCTGCCGCTCCCCCGCGGCGCTGGCAGCGCTCGGGAGGCCGCTTGGCGCAGGGAGGGCCCGCGGAAGAGCCTCCCCGCGGAAATGTCCCCTGTGGAAACATCCCCGTCGGAAATGTCCCCGCTGGGGGCAGACAGACCCCCCAGCTCCGCGTTTCCTCCTCTCCCACCGAGAGGAAAACGCGAGCGTCGCCCTAATGCAGTTCCCGGGCATCAGCAGAGGGCAGGAAGCAGTTCGGCGTTTGGGGAAACGGTTTTGGCTTCTCAGTGCCCCCCTCGCGGTGCCTGGGGCTGCCCCGGGCCCCCGGCCACGCCAGGGGCAGGCAGGCCCAGTGATTCAGGGATTCCTGGCTTCCACCACGGCCTCCATCGCACCTTATTGGCTGACTCCGCAAGGGAAGGGGGGAAAAAAGGATTTTTAATTTTTAATGTTGAAACCATTAAAAGGCCGTGGGTTATATGGATGTGGCTTTTGCTAGCTGTAAACAGTTGTCTGTCATTGGGAGAGGGCCACATGCAGCCAGGAGGGCTCCAGGACCTCCCCATGCCATTTTTTGAGGTCATCGTTTTCATTGACCTCTGTGTGGAAGCAGCAAAGCTAGAAAGCGGTGTTTGTTGTTTCTGAGGGGTACAAATGACTTTTATTGTTAGAAGTAGTGGTTAATAATGTAGGGCCCTGGTGGAAGGTTGTAAACTGACGGAGAGTTTTTGCAGTTCTGAAGTGCTGCTTACATGTGATCACTGCCAGCTCCTCACCTGCAAGCCTTTGAAAATACCCACTGTTTTTCCTCTCCCGTTGTGCCGTGAAAGAGTGATGTGATGTTTTGACATTGTTGCTCGAACTTTTGTACTTTGCTCAATCCCTCGCTTTCCGCTTTAGCGGCATTTGAGAAGCTTGGATGCGGATGGGAGAGCTGCTTGTCTTGAGTTGAGATGGTTGTAGCCAAAGATACATTTTAAGCCTTTCCAAAGTGTATTAGGAATTGAACACTGTGCTTCCATCTTCCCTTTTCTGGATAATTCCGGGACTGTATATTGAATGAGCAGAAATGAAATAAGTGCAGCATTCAATACATTTAATGCTCTGTGGTTTTCCTAGGAAACCCACAATCTAATTTAGGCCTGTGACCCATACCTGAGAGGAAGGCTAACAGTGGAAGCAATGAAGTCTGATTTCAGGCATGCTTTTTTTTTTTTTTTTCCTTTATCTGTTACATTCATGTCTGCATTTTTCTTTTCGTAATAAGGAGCATGACAAGGAAGGCCTTAAAAAGATTTTTTTTTGGATATTAGGTGGTAGTGTTGAAGCCATTTACTTTTCACTAAAAGTTCAGAAAACAAGAAACAGCTGGTGCAAAGTAAGGCTTGGAATAAGTTGGAAACTGCTATTGGATTATAGAATTATTGAAATTTATTATGAAATTATTTTTTCCTATTTTGAATAATCAGTCCTTTTATATTTTCCTTTACTTATTATTATTTAATATGATTTATACTAAGAAACAGGACTGTAACTGAATTGTTATGGCAAGATGGGCTGACACTCTATGGTTTGAAATGTGCTTCTTTCTATTAATCCTCAAAATGATGGTTTCATTGTTTAGCATGTTGAAGGAAAAGCTTTTTTCTTGATATTGCTCAGGTTTGATGTAGTTGGAATTTAGGCCTTTAAATGCATATGACTGTACATTACCTGGACTACTTACTTGGCTTCAGGTGCCAGGGAGAGCTGGCTAGATGTTTGAATGTCATGTTTAGACCAAAGGCAACACTGTGAAGCACGTAAATAATTCGGAACTTGTTTGTAATTAACTTGGTCACGTAATAAAGCAAAAATAATTACAGATGCTAGTAATAGGGATGAAGCTTTTCCTACACAGTCTTTCTTTTTGACCACTCAAATTCAGTTAAAATCTTTGCCAAGTTTTGCAACTACACTAGCCAGACAGGCTCAAGATAACAGTGGGAATTCACAAATTCAGAGAAGTGAATTTTTTTGTGTCTTTGCTTCCTTTCCCAATATTCTGCTCCTGCAAATCTGACTCTATTTTTCCTGTTCTAATTGCTGAAGTTTCAACTTTTTTTTTTTTTTCTGTTCTGAATATGACTGCTAAGGTCAGCGTTGGTATTTTTCAGAAAATACACTGCTACTTGTGCCATTGAGTAACTGATGCTGCTCTTAGGGTATTTGGAAACAAAGATATAACAGCATATTTGCCCATAAATCTGCTTTTTTATCAGGTGATATTTACTGCCACTCTATTTGGACTTTGAGTCAAAAATCTGACATCATCTGATGAGGCTTATTTGACCTGGATCTTTTTATTTTAAATATCAGGTACCACAAGGCACAGAAGTACTTTAAGATGCCCTATTAAGAATTGTACCTGGTGAGCAAAACCGCACAGAGGCTATTGGCTTAATAAACATTTATATTCCCATTGTCTTTTCTGCCCAGTTTTAAGTCCTTTTAGCACACAACATGTGGCTGCCAGTATAGGCAATTGCACATCTGTATTCCTGAGACCTATTTTTATTTTGTTATTGACTGTTGGTGATCTTGAGACATGAAATGTGTCGCTGTCCTTTTACAGGTTCTCAGTAAAACTTGCATTCGATTAGTAGTTCTATTTTTATTTAGTCTTTGAAATCTCATGTAGAGTCAACTCTTGTATGGACAATTCAAACTGAATTAACCTCCAGTATCAGAACAGTCTCAGTGCAGTGTTGTTAGAAATTAGCTGTGTTTATTCTTGATAGATGACTGACCGTGGCCTCGTTTTCTGAAACTTTCTGATGGGCTGTCTCTTCTGGCGAACTCGGTTTTTGTGTCTGTGCTGAAATTATGTTTTTTTTTCAGAAAGAAAAAAGTAGAAAATCAGCTGCTATTGGACAGTGATCCTCAGTGCATTTAAGTAGAGAATTTATATCTGTGAGTGGCCGTGCTAGTATGGAACAGCTTATAGGATTTGGCTTTGGGTTTCTGCCTTGTCCATCTGCATTGATTTAAACTAGCTCTGAGGCTGAGGTGCTGTTATTTTTAGATATTGCCAATCCCAGTATTAGCAGCGGAAAGATAATGAAGTTCTGTCACCTGGGAAAATGTCATCTGGTGGTATGGAGAAACTGAGTGGGTAATGGCTTTTATAACTCATGTACTCCTGCAGATCACTGATGTCTTGTGCAAGTCTCCTATTTGGTCTTCCTTTTGTGCCGAGATTCCACATTCAAGGTCTTGAGTAATTTCCTGCTCGCTCAGCCCTTTTGGGCCTCTTGTCTTCTCTGCTGCTCTTTGATACAGTCGTCAATCGATCGCTGTTGCGGCAGCTGGAGGCGGACGGAGGTCCCGGAGCTGCTGCCGCCCGCGCGGGGAGCCGCGGCAAAGGGGCCTCCCAAGGCCCCGCTGCCCTCCGCGTCGCTCCCACCGCGCGGTCCCGCTCTGTGCTCCGCAGGAAGCCTTGACTAGCTTGCCCAAAACACGTTCGGAGCTACCCGATTCTAATCCCTGGGAAGACAGACGTCACCTTCAGATAAGTAATAATCACAAAGACTCTCTGTTTGTTTCCTGTTTGTTGAAACATTCCTTGGAGGAGGATTTGTCAGCAGTGAAACCAGCAGGGTCGGTTTGTTTGCAGTGGGGACCAACACATTTCTGGCCTGTCCTAGCTGCACGGGGATGACCCCTTGCTTTAGTAGTCCTGCCGATTCTATCATAATTCCAACGATGGGAACAGAACCAGGCTTAGGGGTAGGGCTGTCTCCTAGCGCTGACTTCAGCAAGAGTTCCCTGTTGCTTGCATTGCTTACCTGTCTAGCAATTTACTGACATGCTAGTTAGTGCTGGCAGCGTTGTATTACATTCAGTCCTGTTTCTTTATGTAGATTTTTAAAGGATTGATTCACTCTACCCAGTTCTGGATAAGTTTTAGACACATAAAGCTCTGTGTAGTTCTTATATCACAAGACTCTTCTGTGGTGCTGTGGGATTGTCATGCTCTGACATTTTTAACCTTTAAAGGCTTTTTTACACCTTAAAGCAAAAGAACATTTTCCTCTGTTATATATCCCAGTATGTGGATCTTGCTGTTGCATAGGGTGTTTTCAGCTCATCTGTGTTAACTTAAAATACCATGGAAATGGTATTCTCTTTCACAAAATCTTTATAAAGCCTATTTCAGGCCTGTGTTACCATTTTCCAGTATGTTTGATGAGGTGATAATATCCTTTGTGTTGTTTAGTTTTGCAGTAAGGGATTTGGACTAAAACAGAGTAGAAGATGTGGTTGTAACTTATGATATGCTTTGCCTTTTTCTGTCCCTGTTCTAATGAGAATGAGATTTGTGAGACTTTTGCTGTCCTTGGCTGTGTGTTTGTTGCTTTGTTTTGGAAAGCTGCTTAAAACCCATATACAGCTGTGTCATGCAAGTGTGAAAGGAACATTTTTTGTGTCAAGTTCTTTTGGGAACCTGAAAAGACAACTTTGTTTGTTTTGCTCTGGGTTTCGCTTGAAGCATTTTGTCTGAGAGTTATTATGGAAAAATATGTAGAAGGATTTACCTCTATTGCTGTCTGCTCGTGCAGCTGTTTGATAATAAGAAGAATGTTAATATTCAGATTAAGGGTCGCTTATTTGGGCTGCTTTGGCTTGTAGAAACATGTGAATGTACAGAGAATCATGCAGTTCTACTGTGACACGGTTCTAGCTGCAGGTGGCAAATCGGAAGGAGCAGGATATGTTAAAGGGTCACTTTGACGTGAGCCTCGTCCTTGCAACACGCTCTGTATTAAATGTCATTTAGAAAACACTCGTATGGAGTTTAGCAAAACAGAGCGCTCAAATCTAGGTGCTTCAGCAGCTCAGTTGCTGGTTTGACTTTGGCTGCATGATGGATTTGCCAGCGTTCCTGGCCTGGGCAGTGATGCCCAGATGTCCGGGGTGGTGAGCCGCTTAACGCCCGAATATCCCAGGCAAACGGGCAGCAGGCCCAGGGATGCTCCCCGCTCTGATCCTGGACTGTCGGCAGGTCTGTGTGTGTGGAGATGTGCCCTCCCTTTACTCTTCTGGATAAAACAGTGGCCTAGTCTGCAAATGCTCGTGCAACAAGGTACCACCCCATGTCAGAATAATGTGCCAAATTGATGTGCCTTTGAGACGTCTTTTTAAGTTGTTTTTGCTCTTTCATAAGTAGACCTGGGCTCTGCAGTAGGGAACTCACTGCCAGCCTTGATCCAGCACCTCCCTTTAGATAGTACAAGGGTGATGATACTGAAAAAGCAGCACTTTATGTAATAAAAAGAGTCCAGAACAAAATAACAATGTATTTTGTGATGTTAAGACACTTGTAATATTTCAGAGTTGATGTAAGAATGATGGACAGCTATGAAAGTTCACATAAGTTTTTTATCTCATTTTGACTTCTGTTGTATCGTGTCATTTACTATTAAAGAAAAATCGTACTTGCCCACTGATGTCTAAGTGCCTGTCCAGCTGGGAAGGTGCTAGTGTGGGCTGAGCAGTTCCCAGAGAAGTCAGCTGGAGGAATGGGCCCTGCTGTGCTTGGAGACACCGGGGCAGAAGGGAGCGTTCACCAGGCAGGGCTGGTCGTTCCGGAGGGCTCAAGGTGTGAAGGTTCGTGGAGCGGGACAGTGTGGAAACGCAGGCAGTGCACCGGCCTTGCCTGCAAACGAGCAATTCTTCCATTTCCATGAAAAGCCCAGAGCTTTGGAAGAGCTCAACGACATCCACGTGGTTTGCTGATGTTTGTGCATCTCTAACAGGTAGTGATTTAAAGGGCAGAGAATCCTGACTCTGCTGCAGTTTCTGTTGAGCTTGGAAGAGTTTTGGTTGCTTTCGGTTAAGTGATAACTCATGTGTGTCATTAGAAAAGCCTGTTTTCTCTCTGGTTTTCTCATATTTGTGGCTTTCTGGGCCAGTGTTGATCCTGCTTGTGATGCAGGTTGGTATATTGTAAAACATGACTCACTGCGCTGAGCCGCATAGCACCACTGCCATTGCCCAATTGGAACGGATGATTTCTCAATGACATATTGTAATAATCTGTTGGATGACATAGTTAAACAACCAATTTTTTTTTGAATAAGCAGGTACCTTCCTTCCTGCTGCTTCCCTTCCTCCAGCTCTGTGCTGCTGCCTCCCATGTGCCTGGGCAAGAGCTGGGAATATCCCTGGGAGTCTATCTTGGCAGTGTTGCTGGGCTAAGCTGATGGCATTCTGCTCTTTAAAATACAGAAGAAGAAAGGCCCCATTCCTTCCTTTCTCACAGCTCTGATGCTTCTCTGAGCCCATGGTGGTGGTTGCTGAACCCTGCAGGAACCTTTTCCTCTTTCTATCGGGTTAGGGCTCGTTGGGCAGGGGAGCTGAAGTAGCTCCCGCTGCAGCACCCCAGTAGCAGAGCTGATGCACAGGGGGCTTGGTCACATTTTGGCCAGACTGGAACTGCTTTAGTATTATCTGACATTTGTTTATTGCTTGGTAAAACAAAATCTGCTTTATGATCATCTATTTCTTCATAATATCGCAACCAACAGATGCAGTGATTATAAATCGTCCTAATACAAGAATCTAAGTATCTTTTTCCCTTTTTTTTTCTTAGCCGTTAGTTCCGTGTATGTAAGAGAGGAATGACTGTGATGTTGATCTTTAAAAAGGAGATGAATGTGACCATATGCCATGTGTTGAAGGATCTAAATAAGCTAAATGTCTGCTGTGCAGTGTCTGCTGCCAGCTAGCAGATACCTTACAAGTCAGGCAGGTGCAGGACATTCTGCGCCACCAGGCACGACTGATTTGCTCTTTGAACAGCCCGATGGAAAAACTATTACTCTCTAAATAGTCTTTAAATACAAATCTCTAAAGAAAACAATCTGTCTCTATCTAACGAGGGAAAGAAGAATGTTTTCTTGGGATGACAAATTAGCACCCTGCTTAGGTAGTCTTTTTAAGACTCACATATTTCTGGTAGCTAAACACTAGACATTGGGTTCTGCTGTCAGGATAACCTTTAGATTTTTTTAGCTTTTTACACATATGCTGCTTACCGGAATGTGAATGTCTGGTCTTTCAGCTAAACAACAAACATGGTATTCCAAAAAAATGGTTTGAAGGATAAAACAGATTTTTGAGAAGGGTCCCCAGGCCGTACTTTACTCAAAGCATTGCACAGAGGCCTCTGGGTTTCAGGGGGTTTGGTTGCTATTGAAGGGCAGCCTGCTGCAGTCGCAGCTACTGCAGCTCGAATTGCTGCTCTGGTCTTTCAGTGCTCCATGACACTTGAAAAGATCCCCAAACACATGTGTTTTTTGTGTGTTTAGGTGGCCGTCAATGCACACATCCCTCCGGATTATCTTCTTCGGATCTGTGAGAGGCTTGGACCCCTTCTAGACAAGGAGATCCCGCAGAGCGTTCTTGGTGTGCAGACATTGCTAGGGGTTGGGCGTCAGTCTCTATTAAGGGCAGCAAAAGGTAAGATTTTATATTTATGGGTGATTGCACAAAATGTTTTTCTTTTGATTTACACTGTGATGTTTGTGAAACCTGTCAGCTCCTGCAGTCTTGCTAAAATACAGGGGCTGATGACCCTGTTACATATGCGTTTATATCCATACATATAAGTTTCTTTGGTGGAAAGTGCCATCTTAAGCAGTTCTTGTCTATGATTACTGATCTTGCTTCTTACTCCACCCTGCCCAGCATGCTGGATGGGTATTTGAGCTATGTGATGAACTGGATTAGATCTCGTCCAGCAGAAAAATAGGTGTTTCTTTATGTGTGTATGAAAAATACTTACACATGTGTGTGTCTAAAATAACCCAGCAATGAATATTTTTTGCTGCTGGGCTATCTTTCAGCCTGATTTGTTCCATTATTTGATTCACTGGTCATGCAGCCAGGTGTGTCAGCTTGAAGAGCAGGGAAACTTTTGAAGGGCAGGAGAAGGTGGGACTACTGCTTCCATGATAATTCCTCCTGTCCTTCATTTAACAGATAATTTGATGACACCCCCATTCCTTTCATGAATAGGGGATCAGTCATAGTTCTTTTGAAAAGTTGTCCTGCTTGAGATAATGATGCTGAAGCGCAGCTTTTATGTTAGAGCTGAGCACGTGTGAGGGTCATCTGCTCTTGAGAGCGGTTCCTTGCTTCTCTCTGTTCTTTGCGCCCCTCTCGCTCTTCCACTGTAGCAACCAGAGCTTATTTGATCCTGGAGTGAGCTGTTTTAGAGCTGATTTAGAGCTCAACTATTGAAAAATCTGTTATTACTGTTTTAATGAATTAAATCAGCACGTGGAAGGATGAGAGTGCCAGAGGCTACAGCAAGAGCAGGAGCATCGTCCTGAGGCGGAGCAGGGAGCAGGACCTTCCTGTCCAGTGGCAGCAGAGCACTGGGTTTACTGCATCCTGTGTGGTGACACCGGTGCTAAAAAGGACAGTGGCAGTCCGGTGACCCACTGCGTATCACGTGAAGGACATGCTGGTTGCAAGCATTTTTCTTTAAATAAAATTTTAGGCCTTGGTCTTGTTTTGCCTGTACTTTGTTATAGTTGTGTGGGATGTTTCAGACTTGAAGGGGGAGTCCTCAACCTTCCAGAGAAACTGTTCTTCTTTTATGCTCTGCTTCTGTCTTAGAAGAGAATAACAACAAAAATGCAAAGAGAAAATAAATGTGATAATGCAGGGGAATGAGAGTTCCGTGGGTGAACTAGATGACAGAGGTTAGATGAGTCACTGAAAGGTGTAGCACTTGATAAGCTCTATGACATTTAGTGCAAAGGGATTAATAGATTTATGGGCATTTTGTTTCTTTCCTTTGGGAAAAGGTGGCCTTGTGCCATTTGCTGTGTAAACAACACTCGCCTTTTTCAAAGTTGATGTACATGGGCAATTCCCCCTCAAGTGGTACTTTAATATGAAGCTTCCATTTCCTGTTGGTATTTATACCCATTTTAGTTTATTTTAGAAAGCATGAGTGCAGCTTTTAATGTGTTTCATTCTAACACTCCAACACACAGCTCAGGTTTTAGTAAGAAGGCAGGCTCAGGAATCTGCTTTGAATTACAGAAACTTGTGCACTTCATGTTTGCAGATGTGCTGATGCACAGGCTCACCGATCTGTGGCACTCTCCTTCCCTTCCAGCTCTCACTTATCCTGGAAGCTCATTTCTCTCCTTCCAGATGGCCAGAAATGGAAGAAGTCCAGGTCTAATTTCTGAGGCACTCTGAACAGTTTCAGAAAAATCACTATTGTTCTAGAAAGAAGGCTCTCGGAGGCCAGTTGGCAGCAGGGAGCTGGAGAGCCTTTAAAGAAATCACTCTTCATTTTAGAAATGGTATTTTGGGGGGGAGCAGGGTACAGAGGAGAATCTGAAGGGAAGGCACATTGCCACCAATTACAGGAAAACAGACTTACTGGAAAAAAAAAACCCTCCTCCCCATATTGGGGTGAAATATGCCTGTGTGTGTGTGCATTGCCAAACTTCCTGAGGAAGGGTCTTGCTCATCAAAAGTGAACCAAAAAAAAAAAAAAGAAAACATTTACAGTCATATTTTATAGGAGCTAGAAATCAGATTTTCAACCTCCTGTAAGCATTAAATTTCCATAGACTATTTAAAATGGCAAATTTATTTTTTTTTCCAAAAGAACTGTTGCACCTGGAGGATGAGGTGTGGCATGCAAGGATGTTAGGACTGGAATTCTTCCTATTCTGGGAAGAACAGGTCAGCTGGACCCAATTTGGCCGATGGTTTCACTAACCAGCTGTTGCTCTTGTCGCTGCAGACTTCAGGCACACGCTATGGAGAGGATCTGCCTTTGCAGCTCTGCACCGCGGCCGCCCGCCCGAACTGCCTGCAAATTATGGGAAACCACCAAACGTGGGTGAGTTCTGAAACATAAATAAAGCGTGTTTCTTCTTCCCTGTGTCTTTGCCAATGTTCAAGCTGAAAGTTACTCTTACTGACTGTGGATTTTCAGGAACAGCTTTTTTTGAACTGTGAACTAATCCAAAAAGAATCTCGTGTTCAATAGAGTAACTGTTTTTTGCATTTTGCCTACTTCAGACCTGCATTGTGTGTGTGTGCACTAGGCTGCTGTGGGCATTTTGAAAAGCTTTGCAGGTCAACCTCCTGTTTGCAGGGCAATAAGCTTAAATATTTTTTTTTAATGATGCACCAACCTGTTATGGACATCTGTGATTTGAATAGAAATGGACACAGGAGCATGTAGACAGTATTTTCATTCAGGAATCTTATCCAAAACACAATGTCTGGCTCCAAGAGAGCATTTTGCTTCAGTAATTCATTTTAGTTTGATTATGACAGAAAACAGACTGCTTGCAACGTCCTTCTCCAAAAAGGAAATAACCAACCCAGCATTACTTCTGTTTTAGTAATCTGCACGGTCGGAAAAAGAACTTGTGTAAAACATACATATGTATCAGCTATCTGAGAGCTTTTGTGGTTTGCTTAATCTGGAAAATGTTTCCCTTGTAAAGTCTAAACTCTTATTAGCCACTGTTACAGCAAACTTGCATTCTCTCAGGAAAAAGTGCAAGTCCAGTCTGTAGTGATTTGGTTTTTGTTAATATATTTTATCTTTATTCACTCTATAAATTTTTGGACAAATCCATAGATTTTCTGTTTTATGAGGGTATCCTTTCAGTTAGGTTTCTTTTCTCTATCAAATGGAAAGATTTCAAAATGTAATGGGAAGTCTTTTTCTTGGTCTCCATCCAACTGTCATTTAATTTAAATTCAGAATATTCAAAGTAATTAGGATAATTTTCCTACTGATTGCAATCCTTGCCCTATTTCTTATAGTTTAAGTAAATTCCTTTCTCCCTGCCAGTTTTTCCTTTGAAGATGCAAGGATTATGATGACCCTCTTATATTTCTATTGCATCTATTTCACTAATTGTGCTTCTGTGCTCATTCTCTCTGTCATTCCTAACAGTTAATCTTTGCCAAAAACAAAGTAATAAAGCTAGGGACAATAGTAGTCCACTTGGCATAAGGTCTGTGGGGTTGTGGCAATAGTATGAAAGAAGAACAATATTAATATGGATCTTGATGAAAAAGAAATGGCTATTTGCATAGAACTGGTGCATAGACAACCATTAGATTAGTAATTTTCCTGCTTTTGTCAGATTGTTTAAGTTGTAATGTGAATGCTAAAGAAAGAAAGAACAATTCCCTTCAGTTAGTTTGGCTACTTCTTTGTATTTTTATGTATTCTTTTAGACTGGTGCTGGCGTTTATTGTTAGCAGTTGTGTGGATGGATTGTTAAGAAGCTGGATTACGGCGCACAACTTCTATAGAAGTTATATTTCTATAAGGGCTTCTGGTTGAAATCTTTAATAAGAAAAGATTTGGACTACATGTCCTGGACGCTGTGATATTATTAATGAACCATAGTAGTAGATCAGGCTTTAGCATTTGTCACACTGTCGTGACAGAGGTCTATGCTGTTAGCACAGGATTATTTATAGTGTCTTAAAGAACAGAATAAATTGTTGCTCTTTTCCCAGGGATTGCTATTTAACACATACAACACTCATATATGGAAACTTCTACCCAGGACTTCATTTTTATAAATACTGGTTCCTGGAGGAAGACAGCCCCCTTTTCTGTGCATACATGAGTTAACAGTAAGAAAGAAAATATATGTAAAGATTAAAATACGGAAAATCGACTATCCACATACTGTGCATGTCTAAGGGGATGTTTTTTGAAATTCCCAACTCCTGAACTGGAAATCAACGATTCTTTTCTGCACATTTGCATTACATATAGTAAGTTATAAAGCTAAAGCATGTGTTGGATGGTGGTAAAGCTGTAAAGCGAGTGTTGAGAGTGCTGTAGTGAGGGCATCTGTTGCTGCAGGACGCCTGGTTACCCAGGTTGCTGTCTAAAAGGCAAAGCTCGTGTCAGGCTTTCAGACCTTCCCTGGTTCTGTGAACGGGCAGAACCGGGTCCTTTTCTGGCGGGAGATGCTGCAGTGCGGGAGCTTCGTTTGGAAGTGCCAAATGCCGAATCCTGCCCCATCTCCCTGGGCTTCCAGCAGGACGGAGTTGCCCCTGAGCGCCGGCTTAGTCAGGCCGGGACAGCCGGAGTTTTCTGGAATAACTTGCTGAAGGAGTTGGGAGCAGGTATCGTACACTCATAATAATGTGTGGGCATGAGAGAAACAAAATGATTGCATAATTTCCCGTGTACTCACGTAAATAAGGTGCAGGAAGAGCAGGTAAAGGAGTTCTTAGAACATTTCCTTGTGCGTGGTGCCGAGTTCAGCTTGCCACCACGTGCACGCTCCTGCTGCGAGCTGAGGCTGCTTGCGGTTCCCCCTCGCTCTAGGTCTGGAGCTGCAGTCCTTGTCCTTCCATACGGGCCAGCCTTTGTGTTTAGTTTGTGCTCTTCTGATCAGGAAATGGAAGGATAGCTGAGAAGATTTTTGATGACCACTGTGATACCCTCATGCAGGTTAAACCTGGCTTTGACTTGGGTTGTGCC
Organism: Tinamus guttatus; assembly: GCF_059628265.1. Taxonomy (NCBI): domain Eukaryota; kingdom Metazoa; phylum Chordata; class Aves; order Tinamiformes; family Tinamidae; genus Tinamus; species Tinamus guttatus. The sequence continues at coordinate 2,667,789 of NW_028289621.1, forward strand.
AGAGAAATTTTTTTTCTTTGCAGGCTGTACCACTTGGTTTAGAAAGAAGATAGTTTTCCTTCTTTAGGAGATTATCCCAAGATTATTTTGGGATTTTATCTCAAGTTTGAAAATACTTGTGTCGGTAACTATGGCTAGGGAAGGCACTGTTCCCGGGTTTCTGAACCAGAAAGCTCGTGGCACAAGAAATTCAGCTGTATGGAAATTTATAGTCAAGGTAATCCTTAATTCTGCCAAGTAGCTGCGCTCTGGGGAGATTAGAAAATCCGTGATGTTCCTGCGCCCTAAAGGAGCCCGCGAGGTCGGCGGCTGCGAGAGCGGGGACGTCGTGTTCTCTCCGTGCTTTCCCCAAGCCTGCTTGTCCGCGTGGCTGCGCACCCGCCCTCCAGAAAGGTGTTTTGCAAATATTTGAACCCACTGTGGTTGTTTCCCGGCCTTCATATGAAATTAAGGCTGTTTCTTCTGCGTGTGGCAAGAGATGCCCAGCTCTGTGCTGGACCAGGCCCTGTGGTGAGGAGGCACCAAACAGTCCATGCGTCACGACTATATTTAATGCTGTGTTTGCATTATTAAGTTACAGTGCTTATTTGAAAAGGTAAAGTGGTATGATGTGAGGAAATTACCCATAATACCGGGGAAAATATTTTTGACACAAATATTTGTACCATTTTTTTTTTTTTACATTCTTTGCTTGCAAAAAATAGGGTGAGGCAATAGTTTAAAGACAGAGGCAGATTAAAGCAGTCTGCAAATGGCTGCAGCTAAACCGAAATGTTTTAATTCTTTTTAAAGTTGTATCTTAACCTTGAAATTCCTAGTGTCTGGTGTGGGAGCGTTTTTTGCTGCTGTTTTTGTTTTTGTTCTTCCCACGTCAGTGTCCTGATAAGTGTTTTATGTGGAAGGTATCCTCGCTAGTAGCGTGGAGGCCAGTTTAAGAATTTGCTGTAAGTGCCTTGGATGCTCTGCATCCGAGTAGTAACCATTTTAGCAGCTGGAAGTGAAGAAGTCCTTATCCGAGAAGACCCTTTCAGTTTACAGATAAAAGTTACTTTAAAAAGGGAGGAAAAAAAAAAAAGAAAATTAAAAAATGAGCCTTAATATGCAGTCTTTCTGGGCGAAATGTTGGCATGGTTGGAAAAAGCTTTACTTAGCAGAAGATGAAGAGGATTGACTTGAAAGCTTTTATGTTTAGTGTCGTATGAGGTAGAGCAACAAATTAGGGTGCTACAAGTCTTTAGGGCTACTAGGTTGCTAGGTCTGTGTGTGGGAAGAGGGATTTTTTTCAGGCTCTGCAAGTATAACGACGTCATTGTGCTCCAGAAAGCAAACTTCAGCGTGCCTTTTATCCTGTGTGTGTGTAATTCCCTATTTAGATATTCTGTGTATTGATCTTCTACCCAAAGTTATAGGAACTGGAATTGTATGGTTTTTGTTTGCAAGGTAGCTTATAAAGCATGGAAAGATGAGGAGCCAAAGCCAGCTCGGTGTGTGTGCGTTTGGGTAGACCCCAGGAACAGTCCGATCCCTTGGATCGGGACCGTTTGTTCGGAGACGCTGCTGCTTCGGGAAGGAGCCGGCTCCCCATGGCCAGCCAGGTTCCAGGTGCTTCCCTGGAGCCCCTGAAAGCAGCTTTCTGTAAGCAGGGTGCTTTGGGGTTGGATTCTCCATAGGAGACTGGGAAGTCTTGTACAAACGGGGAGATGGAGGCAGAAAAAATACAAATGGCTTTCACTTGCTCTGAGCTTGCATCCATGGAAAATGTGGGAATTGGCTGCAGAAGAGAGGTGCAGAGAGCTGGCCGGATGAGTGTGCAGGGCTGTGGGGACCGGGTCCGTGTGCCTGCCTGCTGGGATTTCATGGATGTACAACAAATAGTGGTGGTGATCCCAATGATTTGTACTCCAGAATCACAGAAAAACTCTTCAAAATAACTCTTTTATATATATGTATAAAATCTATATATTTTTAAGTATAATGATCCTAAGAAAGGTCATGGGAACACAGTAGCACAGAGGAGGTGCTGCTGGTATTGAGATTATTTTGGAATGTGAATATACCTTTCTGGTTCACATAACTCTGTGTAGTTTTTTTTTTTTTTTTTTTTTTTTTTTTTTTAAAAAAAGATTCAAAGCCATCAGGGTTTGCTTAAAGGCAGCTACACTGTTATTATGTATTTAAATGATTTAAGCACTAGAAGGCATAGCAAAATTCCCATGTTTTTCAATGACTGCATCTCTGATGTTGGCATAAGCATCCACAGTATGGGGGAAAAGGAGCTGAACTATTTTTAAGAAGCTAGCTTGGAAGCTGATGTAGTTCAAGCAGAACGAAGGTAATGCCCAAGCCAACCTGGAGCCACTTTTGTGCTGCATCTAGTGCAGCAGGATCCGTGGGGCCTGCTGAGAGGTGCAGAAAAGGGCTCAAGATTTCATTTTTGTTTTGTTTTAACAACCACCAGCTAAACGTCCGAGTAGAAGGTGGTAGCAGGTGAAGTTGGCTCAGGTGGTTACTGAGTAGAAGGTGGTAGCAGGTGAAGTTGGCTCAGTGCGTTTCGCCGCTTTACTGCTGCTGAATATGTATCTTCACATGGAAAACTAAATATTGACTGAAGATAAGGTCATGGTGTGGGCCTGATGATGCAAATGGGCATATCTTTTATGTGTCTTTGGTTTTTTTTTTCTCTAGTGTTTGTATTGCCCTGGGTGATTAAAAATAGACTAAATTTCAGAGCATATAACTGAGAATCAAAATAAATGCTTTCTGCAAATCTGGAAACAATGAATTTTTATTGCCCATTTGTCTGTCTGCTTGCGTATAAAGGCTTCAGTCTTATAAATGATACAGAAGAGTGTTGCCAGTTAGAAATCCTTTTGGAATGACTCGGTTTTTGTTTGTTTGTTTTAAACATCTGCTGTAATCTCTTTTATGTAGGCAATGATATGATGATACAATTAAGAAAATGGGTCAAGTTGTTCACTGCAGTGCTAAATGGGAGAGTTGCGGGGCACTCTGGAGTTTAAGAGCAGCCCTGTGAAGCCCTGGAAAGCTGCTATTGCCAGGGCTCAGCAAAACCCCTGACTTGCTGATGTTAGATCCTGAAGCACCTTTAAAAATTCCAAAATCCAAGTGCTATTGATTAGGATAGATAAAATGAAATATCTAAAGCAATTATGAGAATCTGCATTGAATCAAAGATTAGAATTAGGATAGGAATCTTTCTACTAGACAGGGAAATGGGATTTGTAGTTGTTTTCATTGAATCTACTAATAGGCTTTTTTTACTTGATGCTTTTGCGCATTTAGATTGCAGGCTGTTTTTGTATGAGATTTTTAAGTATAGCAATTTGAAGTAATATTCAGGGTTTTTTTGCAGTTTGTTTTGTGGGTGCCACTTCTCTGACCAGGGCTCTTCCCACTGGTACCACATGTTTCTTATTCCTCATTACACCGTCATAAAAATGAAGTTATGCTGGAGCTACTGCTTATGGTGATAGAGGTTTTGTGGGGTGCAGTTGCGAGGGCCATTGACCCTCCCACATGATCTGGAACCATCTCCGGAGAAAGACTTTTCTCATAACAGAAGAAGCACTTAAATAGTTTATTCTTGAAAGATCACGGTATTTCTATCACTTACTAAATGCCCTCCAAAACCGTAAAACTGTGTAAAATATTTTCTGTTATTATAATTTAAAATCTTCAGTATCTTTCGTTCACAGCAAAGCATAACTGTCTTTAAAATAAGTGCTTATCAAGAAATCTGCAGAAAATGACTTGTACTATCATTTTTTCAATAAATAATATTTAAACATATTCCTTAAAAAAAAATCCTTACATTTGTAGCAAGTTTCTCCATGTATCAGAATCCGTGCTTCAAGTTACTTTTGTGAGACATGGAGTAAGTGTACTTTAAATGCATGGTTCAGATACACTTATATGTCTATATAAATGTTATATAAAAGCACATAGCATCTAAATAAGTATAACACAAACATACATATATATATATATATATATACGTACGTGTGTGTGTTAAAGTTGAAAAATACTCTTTCTGTGAGTTTGGAGGATTTTTTTAGATTTAGGGTTGCTCATCCTATTCCTGACCTGAGCACTCCTTCCTTGGAATAATCTTTGTGAAGAAACTTCTGCTTTGTGGCTTAGGGTGGGTATTGAAAGGCATCCTCAGCTTTGGGCTTACATTTACAAAAGAGCACACAAAAAGGTCTAGGAAGACTAAAGAGGTTCAAATTTATGAATTGAAGTACTAAAGCTTTTAAAAGATGTTATTAAATTCTGTGCTTGATGTAATTTTAACTTAGTTTGAATTCTGGAGAAAATCGATGTCTTAGTTTTCTTTTTCGTTTTGTTTTGGCAGTAAATATAATTTCTGCCAGGCAATTAACTGGATGTGGGCGTTTCAGCCACTTGTTCCCCACATCCACCTATCAACACATGAAGATGCACAAGCGGATTCTGGGGCACCTCTCCTCTGTTTACTGCATAGCCTTTGATCGCAGCGGAAGAAGAATTTTTACAGTAAGTTCGGAAACTGGGATTTGCTTGGAAGACTCATTTGCTTCCTTTTTTTTTCCTCTGAGTTCTACAACAGCCTCTTAATTGCTCATTGAGATGCAGCTGCAATTTCCAGAAGAGAAGAGGAGGAAAATCTTGGAATATTTGGGAAAGATTGTCTCTTTCTGTATGATTTTTCTTTTTCATTTTCATTTTTTTTAAATGCTCGTGACTCCATTAAACTGAATCTTAGCAGGCTGTTTGCTTCTGCATTTAGAACCTTAGAACAATGCTGTTTCTATACAGAGCTTGTATTGAAGGCTGGAAATCTTCAGAATATAACATTTAGGTGATACTACCTTTTCTTTTTATCGTATTGGTTAATTCTGGATTTTTCAAATTAATAGTGCATCTTTTAACTGTTAATGTTAATTCTTATCCTGTCTTTTCCTTGCTCTTTTTCTTCACCAGTCTTCTCTCTTAGCAGTGTAGCTGTTCAGAAACATGACCAGGAAGGTTATTTCTCATTTTTGTGTTGTTTTGCTACCTTCTCCGTTTACTATAAATTGGTCAAATAGGGATGTTATTATGCTAATTATACTAAGTATTAGTGAGACTTTTCTATTTTTGTTTATACCACAGACAGTCTGCAGTTATGTAACTACTGAAACAGATTTTTCTGTGAATTTAAAGTCAAAATCATAGAATTTAATCAGTAAATCTTTAATCAAATAATTCAAAATTAAATCATGCTGACCTATAGATTTAGTTTTACAGTATTATCCTTAAAATGTAATGGAATCCTAGCAGCACCCTGGAGAAGTGGAGGCTGAGACTCAAATCCAGCACTCTGATACTTCAGGAGTCTTTTCCCTGCATGAGGAATTTTTTTTTTCCTGGAAATTAGCAGCAAAATTAGTGAACTTTATGATATCTAAATTGCATAAAGGACTGTGAGCTCCTTAAAAGTTCCTGTAGCTCTCGGCAGGGTTTGAGTATGAAGTTAGGTAGCTGCTATTGCGGGTTACGGTAGTTTGCAAGCACCCGTGCCGAGCGTCCTGAGCTGCGTCCTGTCCCCTCGCGAGCCCTTGGCTCAGGGTTTGGGTGGCGCGTGGAGCTCCGCACCTTCCCTGTGCGGGTGCTTCCCTGCCCTCCTGCCCGACGTGCAGCTCTTGCCCTTTTGCCTGAGACCTCAGGTCCTCTGATCAGCCCGACTTCCCTGCTGGGTGCAGACCGCGTCTGCTTATAGGGTGTAACGAACCTTTTATCTTCTTAAATTGCCTTACTTATTACTGAACCATGCTGGGCCAAGCTACATTGGCCCCATGAAATATAAACGAATGGTTTCAGCAGTAGGAATATCTAAATCCCAGAGGCCACCAAGCAATCCCTATATTCAGGTAGGTGGTTGTGCCTACCTGGGATCCCACCAGCGTCCTCCTCCTGGCAGGTTCCTGCTGGTGCTTTAGCTTCTTACGCATCTGCACTGTGTACTCTGCACGCAGGACGCCTGTATGTTATTTTATATAATCTCTGGAAATTTTTGTGTGGCATTAGGGGTCAGATGATTGTTTGGTCAAAATCTGGGCTACAGATGATGGGCGGCTGCTCTCCACGTTGCGAGGACACTCGGCCGAAATCTCCGACATGGCCGTTAACTACGAGAACACGCTGCTCGCGGCGGGCAGCTGCGACAAGGTGGTCCGGGTCTGGTGTCTGCGGACGTGCGCCCCGCTCGCCGTGCTGCAGGGCCACTCGGCTTCCATTACTTCCATACAGGTAAGCAACAGCATTTTCCTAAATCCTCGAGGGCCTGTTTTTCTGAGGAACGCTGCCTGCTAAAACCCCTCATTCCCCGTTGCTGCTTTGTTTGGAACGTGTCTTAGTCTCCTTTGAAAGGAGCTGGCCTGGATATTGCAGCATGTGAAGATGCTGCAGCTGCCACAGTGCGGATCAGGGTTGTTGAGAATCTGCACTCGTGCCCGAGCAGTGTCAGTTGTTACAGGGCAACCGCCCAGTGAGCAGCAGCAGAGCAATAAAAAATGACTGAGCTGCCACTGTTTGGTTCTCTGAAGGTGGTGGTGACTCGTAGTTGCAGTTTATCAGCTAAACAAACCAACCAAACAAAACACACAGCTGAAAACATCCAACAAAACTGAATTCCAGAAGAAAGAAAACAAAAAGTCTCTGCAGTTTGGCACGTTGTGCACACAGGAGGGAAATGTTATTTGTAGAGCTCCCCTTTTGCAGCCTTGCTGCCTTTAACTCATCAGTTTTCTCCAGCGTGCCTGTGCTTTCTCCTCCTATTGTCTGCACTTCCAATTTTGTCTGATTTAGCTAAGCTACAGGTTATTTATTTTAAGATGTTATTTTGCGGTCTTTATATTTCATAGCCTAGATCTGCATTTTTTAATTTTTATAGTCTCCCCCCACTTTTATAGAACTCCAATGCTATGGAAAGTAATCAGAATCAGAACAAATCACCCCAATTAGTCATTGATTTTCATGTAAACTTTGCTTGATACATGTATCTAATTGCCAGAGGATTCAAGTTATTGCTGCAACTGTGAAATCCAAGTGAAACCCTTTAAGTTCAGGATGGAAAGTTTTACTACCTCCGAGGGAGGCAGAGAAGAACTTCTGAGGAGTTTGGAAGCAGGATCCAAGGGTGCTGCTGCTCTTTGCTGGGCTCGGATATGGGAATTATTTTTGTCTGTGTCACTGTGTTTGATCCAGTTCTGCACCTAGGAAGAAGTATTCTCTCAGTTCATTGCTTAAATAAGAAGGTCCAGATTTCTGTTTCATTTCTTCAATTTGCTAAGTTTTGAGGGGTAAAACAAAGACCTGTTTGTCAAAATGTAGATATCTTTCCTTTTCACAGCTGTATTTTTATGGAAGTTCCCATTTTGCAGTTATTCCTGATACAGGTCTCTGCTCTCATCAGGAAAGCCAGCATGTTCATCATGAAACATGAATTTCTTGTTAGGGCTATTTACGAGTTTCCAGCACGTAAGGAAGAAGGAAGTTAGCTGATTTAACTGTTACAATTTTATTTTTAGTTCTCTCCAGCAAGAAAAGGAACAACACGATACCTCACTTCTACTGGTGCTGACGGAACAATCTGTTTCTGGCAGTGGCATGCTAACACCGTGAAATTTAAGTAAGCCTCTTTAGATAATTATAATTATTTTAAATATAGGGCCTCTTTCTTTGTAATTTTAGAGTGAAGAGGAACACTAGGATGGCTAAATAAGGATATGTCCCTTTTCAATGAGCAAGTTTCCTGAGGATAGGTCTTGCTATAGATGTGCTGCCATTACAACCTGGAAGGGAGATGGAGATCTGGACTAATATTTCTGTTCTTTGCAAGTGTTGTGGAAGAACATTCAGCTTTTATGTATAGGAGCACGTTGTTCTCTAAGATGGTTAGGCAAAGAAGTTCCAGTGCTTTTAATCAGAACACCACCCACCTGCATCAAACCCACAGTCATTAGGAAGTCAATCTGAGTAGCCCAGCAGCTCCCCAGCTTCCTTTCTAAATATGGTTGAGTTGGTGAGTGGAATGACAAATAAGTTTCAGTTTAGAAAATGGTGGCTTGCTTATTTAATATGTTAAAAGTAAGCAATAGCAAGTTTGGGTATGAATTCTGAAATAGAGGATTTTAGGATGGGTATGTTGACCAAAAATTAAAATGTTGTGTTTTTGAAAATAGGGATCGCCCTGTAAAGTTTGCAGAGAGGTCCAGGCCTGGTGTTCAGATATCTTGTTCTTCTTTCAGTTCGGGTATGTATGCATTATAAAGTGGAGGAAAGTATGAATAATAATTCACTGGGTGACAGCACTTTCAATTGGTTTAAATAAAAATGCCATTAAACCCATCTTCAGTTAATTACAACATTGCCCAGTTGTGATTGTTCGCACTGAAATTTTTCATGCTAAGTATCTGCTTCATACTGATTTATTTATTTATTTAAGTTAAAATATCTCGACCTTTTCAGAGGAAGGTTAAGGCCTACGGTCTGTTGTGCTGCCTATTAGAGTGTTTTTTGGTGTGGAATCCTCCTCTCTTGGAATGAAAAATTCTTGGAATCTGGCAAATAGCGATTTCTTCTTAAAAGATTGCACTTCTGCTAATCTTTGAGAATTTGGCTATGTCCTTGGAGGATCAGTTCTTCCTTTTAACACCTTAGGCCTTCAGCCATTCCCAGTGGTTTGCGCTGAGCAGCCCCAGCCTCTCCTCCCGCTAACCAGGCTGCACGTGGAGCTTCCTGACGGGATAACTGCGTCTGCACCAGCCTGGAAGTGCAGGGGCAGCACTGGGTTATCTCATTAGGGAACAGCTAGTCACTAAGCTACTTAATGCTTTTTTCTTGTACTAAATAAGGAATTCCAACACAATCTATTGAATCTATCAGTAGTGAACCAGGTTCTCACTGTGAGTTGGATGTTTTTGAAAATATCAGCTTTGTTTCAGCTCTCAATTCTCAAAAATTAGGGTGATATCATAGAGCAAAAAATAACATCATTTCTGAAGTTGAGAGCTGTTTTACAGCCATATGATCCTTACCCCATTCTTTTTTAAAGCCAGGATTTCTGAACTTGCTAAGACCTTGTCAGTGCCTTAAGCTGCACGGTAGTGCCCCTAGTGCAATATTATAGATGGAGAACAAATGAACAGTAGACAAATTAGTTTAATCTCTGACTCCTGATTAAGCAATACGTGTTTTTTTTGTTGTGCTTCAAATAAATATTGAAAACTCACTTAAATATTTTTGCCTGATAGTGACCAATGAGGTTTATAACTACTTACTGCCTACTTTCTACATAGGCTAAAGGCACCATATTTTGAGGACAAGTGAAATAATTTGGTGGATGAATATTTTAACTGTTGTAACTTGGAATGTTATCTTTCCTCGGTCACCAATGTTTATGGTTGAAAAATACCGTAGAGCTCATAGTTATTTTAAAGCTGATATGCTCCGAGGAACTACAGATCAAGAAAAGTGGTCTGTGGTAACCTTTTCAGGCTATTTTTTAAATTCTATTGGAATTTTCTATCTCAGTCTGTAATGTGCTGCTTTGATAATAATGCAGTGATTAAAATCTGTGGTTCACTGGGTGGCTTTTCTTTTCACTGTCTTTTTTAGGTGGCATGTTCATTGCAACAGGTAGTACTGACCATGTGATAAGGATATATTATTTGGGCTCGGAATCTCCAGAGAAAATTGCTGAGCTCGAATCTCATACGGTAAGAGAATCAGAAAGCAAATCTTTAGATTTCTTTTTTCCTCGATTTACCTTATTTAGGTTGGATTTGTATACTATAGTCAACTTGGTTTTTGTTTTCAGAATTTGACTGGCTTTCAACAGTGATATTTAAACAACTTAAAATAGATATGCTACAGATTTCAAAAATCCTTTGAGGCAGATGTTTGCAGAGACCAGAAACTGGGTTTATCCTCCCAGAAAAAACTCTTTTTTTTCCTCTCAGGAAATCTCAAAATAATTTTGATAAAGCCCTATAATAAGAAAATGTCACTAACATAGGCTCAAATCTTTCTTCATTTCTGGTTGTTACTGAGAGCAGGTCATAATCATTTTGTTTACTACATAGCAATGTGTCTGAAAACTCGATTCTAGCAGAACCCATAGGGCAGTCACTCGTGAGGGGTTTGGAGCGTTTATCTTGGCACCTTACTAGCCCTCCTGCGTTAGCAATAGGCTGAGGCCTAAATTAATTCACTGAACTTCAATAGGAGTCCTGGGCCTCATGTTTAAGTCTGAGAGCTCTGAGCCGAGAAATTTAAGTAGTATTTTACCCATAAGAGGCACTCAGTGCAATCACTGCCGTGTTCCTAGCACCTGTGTGGAGTCTCGGGGCAATCACTGCCTTACTCCACACAGGTGCTAGGAATAGAAAAGGTTCAGAGTGCCCCCCACGTCAGGCTGTGCTGTGTGTGCTGGGGGGCTGACTCGGGAGTCCCTTGTGCCTCTGAGGGGCTCCCGGAGCAACACAAATTCCCAGCCCCTCCGGATTTTCAGTTTTAATGGCTCTCACCATGTGACTGTTTGGGGAAATTCTGACTTCAAATGTGACTTTTCTAGACAAAAATTTGTAAGAGTGTTATAAGAGATGTGTGGGAAGATGCAGTTTGCCTGTTTGAAGTTCATCGTGACGATGTTTCTGGATGAGTTTTTCGGCTGACAAAGCACGTTTTACTTTGTTTTCCCCCATTTAGGACAAAGTGGTTGCAGTCCAGTTCTGTAACAACGGGGACTGGTAAGTGGACGTCCAAGGGTTTTTCACTGTATGAATATTTATGTATGATATTTATTTTTTCAAATAATTTTTCAGAGAAAAATTGGGTGTAACAACATAAGTATTCCATAACTCTTTGATTTTTATTTTTAGACTGAGCAAATTGTGAACCAAATTCTGTAGCCTTTCTCTGTAAGTGCCTTAAGTACAGCCAGGGTATGTTCTCCAAGATGAGACATGAGGAAAGCAAGGAAATATTGTCATCGGAGTTAAATTCCTGCATAATGGAAACGGGGAAATGTCTAGGTGCCTTGTATTTTGTTTTTCTTCATTGTGTTCTGCTTTGTGATCCATGTGAGAATCTCCTTGAAGCTCATAGAGTTGTTGATAGATGACATATGTAGGTCTGCATTGATTGCATTTGCTTTCATTTGTATGAGCTGGGAACTAGGAAGAAAGCCGTGGTGAGCATAGCTTTAAATCATTTTGCTAGCAGTATGACACTGCACATGTGTTGCTGAAAAGCAAGCTCCTCCACCGTTTACTGTTTGTCTGATCTAGGTCCTTGGTGACTGATTTCTTTGGTCAGGCCTTCTTTGAGGAATGGCTTGAGTTGTCTTTCCTAATGCTCAGAGTTCCGAGAAATGTGAAAAGTGTGTGGGGATTTTTTTGTCCCTTTTTTTTTTTTAATTATCACACTCTGAATTTGTAAGAGTTCAGCTTTTGTGAGGCTCTATAGAGAAAAATATGAAGCAACAGGCCCTCCTCCTGTGTTTTGAACTCTCAAATTACAAAAAAAAAAATCAAGATTTATTTCTAAAGGGAAGTGCCCATAAAACAACACTCTTGAGAGGGATGCAAAGGTGCAGTTGGTTCTCACATCCCCAAATTGGATCCAGCCTCGGTGGCGGATAATGCTCCCTTGTTTAGTGCGTCTACATTAGCTACATTAAAACTACCCTTTGCACTCATTCTTCCCATTACAATTGTTCACTTCTTGTCATGAAGATTTAGATATTTTGTCTAATACTTCAGTAGCACCTTACCAGGTTTTTGTGGCGTCCTCGCTGAATCACTGGTGTGCTTGGAGAGTCTATCACAAACTGTGATATTAAACGTGGTAGTCTGAACGTTTTCTGGATTGAAGATTGTGAGACCCCTCTTTGTGTGGTGGTGCTGAGCTACAGGACTGACTTCCACCTCCTGGAGCCACGGGGTGCCCTGGACCTGCATCCCCCTCTCTCCAAACCCACCTGCTCCTCTGCTTCCCCCTTGCAGAGCCAGCTGCACGAGTGCACAGCATTGAGGCCTTCGGGTCTGGATGATGGTTTCATTGGTCTCTTTTGTTATTCGTGTTAGTTTATTTACCTCTGGCAACATGCCTGGGAAACAAGTGGTTTTGTAGGCCTATCTGTGAATTTCCAATTAATCAGTTCAGATGGCAACACCAACCTGTGGTCTTAAAATTCATGAAATGAACTATTCACACCTGCAGAACTTTGCGTTTTTAAAATACCATTAAGACATGATGGTGTCGCCTCTTACAGGGATTAAAATCAGGTTGTTCATGATGAAATGTTAATAGATGCCTATAGGCAGGTGCATGTGTGTCACAGCTGTGCTGGGCAGTAGTAGCTCGTGCTACAGCTGGTGATAACGCTGCTATGATCAGCATCATAATGTCAGTGTAAGTACAGCAGCTTTGGTGTGGCAGAACCTGTAAGGGCTGCGTGCAAGGAGGAGCGATCCAAATGGAACTGTAGCTCAGCTAGTGTAGCTGCACCAGGAGTGAGATGTCTGTCATGTAAAAATACATGGGAATAAACTATTAGTATCATTAAACTACCAGTTCCTTACAAATGATGTGATAGCTCAAGTTGCAATGAAATTTGAAAATCACATAGTTGCTGGAAATTATGCTCATCTGCTACTTATCAAGCTTTTAATGGAAAAGTAATAGCTTCCTGTTTATTTTAATATAATGACAGAAAGTGTTGAAAGCAAATAAAACAGGAACTTGTCACAAGCATTTTCTAGCACTTCCTCATAGGGGAAAACATGAGGTCAGGGGAACTGAAAAGGTGAAGCAATCACTTATTAATATAAAATTGTGTAGAATTTCATTTCTGGATGTAATGTTATGCATAAATGTAATACATTTTTAGAAAGATAATTGCCCTGTGAACTCATGTTACCTGAGAGAATTTTTATATAATCTAAAACAAAAAATGATTTCTGTAACATTGATAGTCAAAACAGTATGATTTAATTAAAAGTATTTGCTAAATGTTTAAAATTTCTGAAACAAACAGGACTTTTAAAAGGAAAAGTGCCCAGCTTCACAACAGGGCTATTTACTTTTGTTCCACTTGGGTATTTTCCTCCTCTCTCTTCACCCTCTCGCTAAGTTAATGTATTATAATTTATTCTAGACTTCTGGCATGTATTTCCCTTTTCTTTTCTGCCACTATGAACTTCTCAAGGGATTTGCTGATGCCATTAAAAAGGGAAAGTGCAGCTCATATGAATTACGACGTTGAAGTCATTCCAAGGCCATCTGCTAGCTGTAACCAAACATAATTAATGTTGTGGATATGAACTGCTTTGTACTGTACCATATCTGATATGAAAATTGTAACCTCACTGTTTTTTAATTACGCTCTGTAGATCAGAGATGCACAATGTAAAGAATAAGTGTTGAAAAGAGATGAAATATTTTCTAGCTTCTGTGCCGTTTCAGATGGCAACGCTCTCGGCTCGCTGAAATTTTGTAGCTGCCTCTTTCCTGTGACAGGAATTCATGGATACTTTATGACTGGTTTAGTACACTTACATGTAGTCATATAGGGAAGATAAGTGTGCCTGTGTATATGTGTGTGCATGTACATAGGCAAGCATACAAGTGTGTACTGAGTGTGTGTGTGCATGTGTGTATGTATGCTTGTGTATATGTGCATGTATATATGTATATGTTTGCTGCAGCTACATAAAAGAACTTGTAGAGACCTTCTGTGAGGTGAATGAGTCCTCTGCCAAGCTCTGAGATATTCCTGCCATAGGATTTAGCACATAGCACATTCCTGCTGAGGCCAGAAAACTACTGAAGGAAGCTATGGAACAGTGAGAAAATAGGAGCATAAGCTTGGCATCTGCTTGACCAAAAGCAGCAGTAATTTATCCCTCAAAGTTTCATAACTCTTTTTTTTTTTTTCTTTTTTCTTATTTCTTTTTCCATAGCTTAAGATTTGTCAGCGGAAGCAGAGATGGAACAGCCAGAATATGGCAGTATGAGCAGCAGGACTGGAAGAGTGTCGTCCTGGACATGGCCACTAAAGTGACGGGGTAAAGCAAGCCAAAGCACAGCGCAGTCTGTAGCATCACTTACACTGAAACAAAATCTTTCATCAGACTTAAACCCATGTAGTTACTTCAAGTTTGAGTTAATTTTTCCACCTTTTTTTTTTTAATTCCTAGTCTCTTTGTATTAAGTGATATAATTAGCCTGGAAAGCAAACATTAATACCTTGGTTCTTGTTCTAATGATTGATAAATACTTGGATTTTTATGTAGGAATGTCAAATAGAATTCATGTCATGGAGAAGTACATTTTTACATTTTTAATAAGCTAGCTGGCAAAGTATGATTTGAATTTATTTAGTAGTTTTTGCACATTATAGGGTGTACTTTAGGATGTCATCTTGACAAGAAGAATGTCCTTAGGAAAAAGACTTAATGGAACTGCTGACTAGTTTGAAAGAAGGAACTTGGGTAGGCTGGGCAGATCATTTCACAGCAGAAGAAAAACTGCATTTTAAGGAAAAAATAATCTCTACACAGAATAGCGTGGTGTAGACACACTTAGTGACACAGAATATTGGCTGTAGCTGTTCTTATCGCTGAAGTACCCATGCTTCGTTCTCACTTACTGGCCAGTGGTGCCATCCTCTCACTTATTTTAAACTGCATTACTGCTGTTAAATGCTACTGTATACATAGTTGTTGATTTACTTCTTTCTTGATTTATGAATTTCCTTAGAAACAGTGTAACATCTGGGGAGGACAAGGTTACCAAACTGAAGGTCACTATGGTGGCTTGGGACAGACATGATGCCACTGTCATCACTGCAGTCAACAATTTCCTTTTGAAAGTGTGGAACTCGTCCACAGGGCAGCTTCTTCATAGCTTATCTGTGAGTAAAATCCCAGCAAATCATCACAAGAGGTTTGAAATCGAATTCTGAAAATGATGGGGGGGTTTAAATTGCATCCTCATTCCTGTTGCAACGAGGTGAGGAGTGCACCAGCTGCCTCATGCTTTTCGGGGAGAGTCTCGGGGGAAAGGAGCTGGTGACCAAAGTGCTGCTGGATCCTGCTGGTTGCTGGCTGACAAGGGAGCCCTGTGGAGGCCCCTGCTGTGCCCGGGTCAGAGGGCTGCAGCTGCCCTCCCAGCTGGGCTACCCTTCCTCCCCCTTCCGTTCAGCTGTGCTGAGCTCCAGGCTGGGGTGTTTATGAAATGGGCAGTAACAAGGTCGAGCAGAAGAGAGAACTGAGTACAGACCTGGTTTGAGTTTGAGACGCAGGAGATGGAGCTGCTCTGCTCAGATGTCCTCACACTAAGTACTAGCATGTTTAGAGATATTGCATGAAGAAACATTCTCTTTTTCGCACTGCTTTCTTTGCAGGGTCATGACGATGAAGTTTTTGTTCTGGAAGCCCATCCGTTTGACCAAAGGATCATCCTTTCAGCAGGTCATGATGGGAATATTTTTATTTGGGATATAGACAAAGGAACAAAAATTCGCAATTACTTTAACATGGTAAGAAAGGTCTGGAAAGGTGTGGTTTGTTTTGTGTAGAATTGGACACAAGGCCCAAGCAGGTTTCACACCCAGGTGACCCTGGGTGAGCAATGTTATAACAGGATATTGAAGATTCTAGCATATTAAAGAGAAGATCCTGTACTGTTCAGTAAGCAAGGCCAAAGTATGTTTTTGCATCTTGTAGCTGTAATAGCAGATCTTTTATAGAGTCTGTTACCAATATACATAAATAATTTTCATATGTGTGGTTATATGATGCAAAAGATGGAGCAGTGTAAATCAGTAAGTCTGTATGTTACAACAAGGCCGTGGCCTGGGAAACAGGACGATTGACTCTGTGCTGCATCTATCTTAATGTGCCCAGTGGCAGGTTTGTTCCTTTGATCCTGGTGTTGAGCAAACACAGCTGCCCTGCTCCTGGACCAGAGCTAGGTTAGATTTTCTTAGCTGAACTTGCTAGCACTTGGGTTTGTGAAAGCTGCTTTAGCAGAGCTAGCATGTCTTTTATGATCTTTTGGTGTGGACTTGCCCTGTATTTTCCAATATCATAAAATGCAGACTTTGAAGTGGCGGTTTTAGAACATACCTTAAAAGTTGCCCTGAAACTTCAGGAAATGAGAAAATGTGAGATTTTAACTTAGAATATTCAGTGAAGCTTTAGTAATGAAGTGGGAAAAAACAGAAGTGCTAATCGGTCTTGGGTGAGATGAGAATTTACACTGAATTAGAATTTAATATGTGAGGGAAATTTTCTTACTAATGCTTGAATAGAGATTACATGTTTTAAAAAATCTGTTTGCTTGGATACAGATTGAGGGCCAAGGCCATGGAGCTGTCTTTGATTGCAAGTTCTCACCAGATGGACAGCATTTTGCTTGCACAGACTCTCATGGACATCTGCTACTTTTTGGGTTTGGATGCAATAAATATTATGAAAAGGTGGGTTAAAGATTTAAACTCAACTGTGTCTTGAGCTGATTTTGTGTCAGAAGTACTTGTTTTACAGCTTATTCCCTTTTCCTGCACCAGGAAGTGAGTAGATAGTGAGTAGATCATGGAGTAGTTGCTATTTGTCTAAGTCAAGAAGGTTCAGATAAAAGAATCTTTAGTCAGGGAAACAAAGCATAAGCTTCTGTCTTCATCTGCACTGGTGCATTATACTGCTGAATTCTGATTTTTGCATCAGGCTTGGGTAACAGGGCACATTTGTGGTAAGAATCCAATCTGTCATATTATTTCTTGTGCTGATCTTGAGTGTAGGGTTTGTGCTATGTGGTTATGGCAGCCATTCCACAGCAGCAAGACAGCTTCAAATGGCCATTTATTTATTTACTAAATTGCTCTTCTTGCAGATTCCAGATCAGATGTTCTTCCATACGGATTACCGACCACTGATCCGTGATGCAAATAACTATGTTCTGGATGAGCAGACTCAACAGGCTCCACATCTTATGCCTCCTCCATTCCTGGTGGATGTTGATGGGAATCCTCATCCCACAAGATACCAGAGGCTGGTACCAGGGAGAGAAAATTGCAAGGATGAGCAGCTTATCCCTCAGCTGGGCTATGTGGCTAATGGTAATCCGTGTGTAATGCATGTACTGCACTGTATTGGTACCAGTTCAGTCAGCTGTTACTATAAAGATGTTCTGATTTCAGTTCTTACGAAAATAGTAGTTTAAATTCAATGTAAAAGTAGAAGAGGAGATGGGGTGACTTTATGGCATAAAGGAAGTGTATGGAATCAACTTATCTGGAGGTATAATGAGGAGACTGCATGTTCCAGATCCATAGGCCTCTGTCAGGTATAGAGCAGCAGTCTCAAAGAACTGTCCTGTTAACCGTGGTGTAGCAGTACATGTGATTAAGGAAGGAGAAGGAGAAAGGCAAGAAACTGGAAAAACGCCTTCTGTGGTTTACAACAGGCTTTTTTTTTTTTTCTTTTTTTGTTATTTTTTTCTTGTGGGTATTAATTTTGCAACATGCTGATCTCTGTAAGAGCTCTTCTGTTAATACCTACTGAAGCATCTTTTCTTTTTGCTCTAAGAATCATGGGTTTTTTTTCTATGCATCATCTGTAATTTTAGGTTTTTATCATGTCTTCTCTTGAGAAGTTTGTTCCTTTGTTTATTCCATGAGAACAGAAGGATGGCTGGTGATCAGGTCTTGCTCATATCGGATAGATGAATTTTGCACAATTTTGAACTTGATTGTTTCTATGGTGTTTAGTAAAACAGAAATTAATAATTTTATAAGCAGTTTGGGCTTTGTTTTTGCCAAGGTGATGGTGAAGTAGTTGAACAAGTCATTGGGCAACAAACTAATGACCAGGATGAAAGTATTCTTGATGGAATGATTAGAGAGCTGCAGAGGGAACAAGATCTAAGACTAATTAATGAAGGAGAAACTCTTCCAACCCCTCCACTCAACAGATCCCACTCTGTTAATGGCGGTAAGTCGACCCTCTTTACCTCTGTTAGCCAATCTTTTAGTAAAGTATGGTAAAGTACAAATCAAAATGTGTTAATTTACTGCATGTTTCAGGACTATGTTTTTGAGGGAGGTTTCTTCTCTTGTTCTTATAGATGTTGTAGACCTATATGGAGCATTTGAGCGTTCTGCTAACGCTGACAGAGGAAATAAAAGTTTAAGGTGTAGTTGAGGACATGCAGTGGTCTTAACTGGGCATTATCTGATTACTTAGAACTGTTAGAGTGTAATTAATTCCATTACAAGCCTTTTATAAATATAATATTTACTACATTATCTGGATGTCACTTAGTCACTGCAGGGATGATACTTCCCATTTAATAATGTCAAGACAACAGTATATAATTAGAGAATACCAATGAAATAGTGTTGTGACAGACTAATGACTTCCTGTAGCAGCATAAATGCTAAAGCTGAGCATCAGTGTTTATAAAATAAATGTCTGCTCTGTCGTAGTGTTTTCTCTCAAAGCTTGAGATTATTCTGCAGTTTAGTGTTCTGCTATTGTGACTTGATGCTTAATGTACACACTTATTAAAAATTAAAAACACTCAGACATGAGCAGCTGACTGGGAAGCAGCTGACTGTCTGCACTTTGTGTAACAGAGCAGATGCTGTGGATTGTGCTGCAAGTCATCCTGAGCTTTTAAAAAATTTACATCTGCTAATAAGTTAAATGCTGGGTTAAATGATTGATTATACTCATCTGAATTAGATCTCCACAGCAAAGCTTATTAGGACTACTAGATTTGGAGCTGCTTGCCTTTAAATTGAAGAAGGAAGCAAAAAAATAGTAATGAAAAATGCCAGAAATATACTTTTGATCCAAATTGGTGGTACCATGAAGGTCACTAGCAGCCAGCTTCAGCTCACAGGAAGTCCTTTCTGCTTCTCCTGATAGGTTGCTCGGTTGCTCAATCTCAGTTTTCAGTTAAAATATTTGTATGCCCTTTATTTGTGAGAGAGATTAATAGATGTCTTTTTTCTTGAAAGACTGATTTTTGTCTTTTGGTGCCAAAAGGGAACTCTGTGTAACCCCCTAAGCATTAAATTTTAGGCGTTATTGATGGCTTACAGAAGCGATGAGAAATCTTTGTTTTGCAGCTCTTCGGAGCCCAGGTTTGGACGTGACCTCTCCCCCAAACGTGGGTCTCCGGCGCAGCGGCCAGATCGAGGGGGTCCGGCAGATGCACCACAACGCGCCCCGGAGCCAGATGGCCACCGAGAGGGACCTCATGGCCTGGAGCAGGAGGGTCGTGGTGAATGAGCTCTCTCCAGGCGTCAGCAAGTAAGATGTTGCACAAGATTAAACTGTGAAGTGTTTAACACTTCTTTCATACACCTGTTACAGGTTACACAAAATGATTTTTCAGAAAGGGGTTGGGATTTTTTTGAGATTCAGGTTATAGGATTAGGATGCTGGTTTGTTCTGGAGGCTTAAGAATAGTAATTCCTTATCTACACAACAGAGTTTTTCTGCAGTACTTCAGTTACAGTGCTTCGGAAAGGGCTTCTACGCAGGTTTCTATAGCAAGGCAACAAGCAGCATTTAAATGTGTGTTTTAATGAGACTGTCAGTTAATGTGCTGATTTAGTGAATAAAATGGATGTTTCCTATGTGTAATTAGGGTCCAGGAAGAGTGTCGAGCTGCCAAAGGTGAAATAGAAATCAGTCTATACACGGTGGAAAAGAAGAGAAAGCCATCCCATACCTTACAACGGGTGAGTTCTTCAGTAGAAGAGGGAACCAAGGGCCAAAGCAATTCTGAGCACTGAACAAAAATTTTAAAAAATCAAGCTTTAGGAAGTGATTTGGAAATAAACAGTCCTGTTCTTTGTCTCTTACTTTCATCTGTAGTTTTAATTGTGTTTAAACTGTAATATGCAATTGGCAGTGATAAGTCACTATCACTAAGATTTCAGTAGGGGGAAAATGCTGGGGAGGGGAGAAAGGAGAGCCACAGTGGTGGTTCAGTTTATGGAAACTTCCAGACTTATGGAAACTAGGAGCAATATCAGAGGTGCCTCACCTTAAGTGACTAGTTCTTATGTTATCCAGAGGCTGCAAGTATTTGTTAGACAAAAAGGATTTCTCTGTATCTTGCTTTCCAAGAAGGATTGTAGCTTAAAGTAGGGCAGCTACTGACCCAAGAAAAACATTTGCATGTTCGCCCATACAGAGACCTGTAAACACGTAAATGATGGATTTTTCAATCTTAATTCTAGATTTTCTAGCTACCATCTATAAGTGGATATAGTGTACAGTTATTCTAACTGCGCAACAGGGCTCACTGTTGAATATCTTTTTTTTTTTCCCTCTTTGCCTCTTGTGTCCGGCACCAACAGAACGATTATCCAGCCGGCGGCGGGAGGGCGCTGCGCAGGAACCAGCGCAAGCGGCAGCACGCCTACCAGACCCGCTCGGCCATCGAGCACAGCCAGCCCGGAGCTAGCCGGAGCGCGCGCGCGCGCGAGGAGCCCGACAGCTCCTCCGAGGTCTGGTACACCCAGGGATCCTTCCAGTGTGTTCCCTGCTCACAGATAGTATGGCTGGCAACAGGTCTACCCCGACTGCTGGTGCTGTTAAGATTCCAAGTTTCTTTCTCCACCTGGGAAGGAAGACTCAGTTCATTGAGTCTCTTAAATTTTAGTATGTTGATCTTGGAGAGAAAGGATCATTTATCTCAATGCTAGTCTAGTATTCAAAACTAGTTTAGAAGAAAGTCATGTATTTTTGTAATCTGAAACTTTTTCAAGTAAATATAACTGGATTGTGTTGAATCACTTCCTATTCTGGGCATTCACACATAGTAGCTTTCATATTAGTGGCCACATTCAACACTCTGGTTTCATTGACATCTGTAGACAGTTGCTGAAAGAGATTTAGTATTGGTATTAATCTTGATATTG
The DNA here is from genome assembly GCF_059628265.1 of Tinamus guttatus. Classification (NCBI taxonomy): domain Eukaryota; kingdom Metazoa; phylum Chordata; class Aves; order Tinamiformes; family Tinamidae; genus Tinamus; species Tinamus guttatus. The sequence goes on from NW_028289621.1 coordinate 2,688,781, forward strand.
GCAGTGGAAGAACTTAAAATATCCTAGTTTAAATTGGATTTTTTGTCATAAAGGAAGTATGCAAAGTAAGAAGACTGAACACTGTCACTTTGTAAATGCATTGAATAGAATAGATGTTAACTTCAGACTGAAATACATTAAACACACTGAAATAAGACCTCCTATTATGGTTCTAATACCACTCAAATTGTTGTGTGGAAACCTTTCCTCAGGTGAGACAAGTCCTATAACTTGTTTGTAAATAGGAATGACACATTTTTTTTAAACTTGCCCAAAAGTAAAGTCTTTTGTTTTAATACAGGAAGATGAGACAGTTGGCACAAGTGATGCCTCTTTGGATGATCCTGTGACAGCATGGCAAAGCGAAAGCAGCTCCAGGTAGCTTTTTTAGTCTCCTAATTATTACATTTAGTGATTAGATGATTAAAGTAAGATCAGTTGATATTGTAATAATATGACTGTAAATTCAGGAAGAAGCTTCCAGCTCTTATAAACTATGTAAATTCATGACACCTTATGAAAGACTGAAATGATACATTGCACCGTGTTTAGTACACTTGGATATTTTAAAATTATAACCAACCAACAAAATTCTTGGTGTCCATGATCACATGAATCCTTGTTTGTATGAAGATGTCAATGCAATTGTAGAAGTTTTTATAATAGAGCTCTACTGTGAAAAGCAGTATGGAAAAACTCTTCATATCAAACCTTCACTTTTTTGCAGTTTTGCAGGGAAGCTTTTTTTTTTTTTTTTTTCTTTTCTTTTTCAAGAATAAGAAATTTTGAAGGACCATATGTAAGAAAATGTCTTTTTAAACTAAGAATGGCTTGCAAATTAGGCGCCTGTCTTTTGTTTCTACTAGAAATATTGACAGAAGTACACATGGTTCTTCTGTATGTATCTTTCCTTTTGTGTCCTAGTTTGTTCTGTTGTCAGGACATATTTGTGTACCAGTTCTACAGTCTCAATCTTATTTTTAATTCTGTACTTTTATGACTAGAAGCAATATGAGTTAATATAAATGCAGTATAAATGGAGTTATTTAGATGTTACAAAGTCAACAAAGTATGTTATTTTATGACAATATATAAGCCCCTGTTATCTAAAGTTTTCATGCATTCTATGCAGTTCAGGCAGTTCTTACAACAGTCTGTGTGAATCCATGAGATAAATAGTATGAGAATAGGTATAAGCTATAACTCCAGTTTTACATGAATGTGCAACTAATGAAATAGTGTCATGAGATGTATAAATTTGATACCAATCAGTTTTTTTTAAATTCACCTGAGAATGAATTTGCTTTACCTCTGCCATCTCCTCCACATAAATGCTAAGAGCACATTGAAGGATTTGGTCTCTAACTCCCATTGTATGAAAACTGAAGAGCTGTTTCTTTTTTCTCACTTCGTGTTACCTACAGTGATTCATCGAGTGAATATTCTGACTGGACAGCAGATGCTGGAATTAACCTCCAACCTCCGAAGAGGCAAACCAGGCAGGCAGCTCGGAAAATCTGTAGTAGTTCTGAAGATGAAAATATGAAGGGAACAAAAGGACAGGAGGAAAAAAGAAGGAAACTGAAACAGCCTAGAAAAAAGGTTAGCATTTCTAAATTTTGAGGATGTTTCTGGCTCTGTGGTAATGTTTTTTTTTTTTTTTTTTTTTGGTAATAAGTGGTTTTGTTTTCAAAGTAAACTTTTTGAAAAACAAGTATACAGCAAGAAAGATGCCCCGGATACACACAGTAATGCTAATATCAGTGGTCTGCTTTGTTTTTTTATGCTGTGTGACATAGAACTGCTTCCCTTTTCATGTGGTCAGGTCTCTGCTCCTGTTGAGAAATTCACTCCCAGATTTACTCTCTTTACTGCAGTTAGATTTTCTCCAAGATGGTGCTGTTGTAAAAGCAGAATGCATCTGTATTACATCTACATTTTCAATTATTTTTTTCCTTTTCCTGCTTTTTAAAGTCAACATTTAGAATGTTTCTATGGAAAGAAATTAAACTTCTATTGTACTGCTGAAACAGCGTTTCTTACCATCTAAAGTCAGGATTTTTGGATGACTGGCATTCCAGCATTTGCCCAGCCCTTAAATTTAGTGGTATAATCAGTTGTTTGTACACTCTACCATAGCAATTACAACTTGTACTCCAAATTTAATGTAATTTATTTAAGAAACCAGGTGGCCTGCTCTCGATGGATGGTGAACCGAGTGAGGAATGGCTTGCCCCGCAGTGGATCTTGGACACTATTCCACGGCGCTCACCTTTTGTCCCACAAATGGGAGACGAGGTAATGACTGCAACAATCCTGAAATTCCTGTCTACTCTGATGAGCTTAATTCAGTCAGGATTATTATATCAAGGAATATTTTCAATGAATCATGCTCAAATAGTCCAAATTTTGATTCTTTCAGAAAGCCAGTTGTTTGCAGCTGCCTTTTCTACACCTACTTTCTGCTTTCTGCACATAGATGACTTATTAATAGCAGTGAGAATTGATTCTGCATCTTACAAACAGACACTTCTTAATGATCCCAATTTCGGAAGTCCATACATGTTGCTACTTTGTCAATATAGATGAATATTTTTAGGGAGGAAAGTGCTTTAGAACAAAATAAGGAACCATTTAAAAGGAATCATGCCTAAGTGTTTGTTGACACATATTTGACTAAACAGGAATACAATTATCAATAAAATAAACTCTTTTTCCTATTTCTTTTAAAGATCATATACTTTAGGCAAGGCCATGAAGCTTATGTGCGGGCAGTAAGGAAAGCCAAAATTTACAGTATTAACATGCAAAAACAACCATGGAACAAAATGGAACTCAGGGTAAGTTAAATAAAGGGTGATGCTGAGAGGCCCTGGGTTCTTCCAGATGTAAACTTTGGTGTCGTCACTGTGGTTAAAACCAAAAAATTGTGTGTTCCTTAGAACCCTCCTACCACCGTTAAATAAACTGGGGGTATTTTTTCCATAAATGTACCATGAGAATGGGCATCCTGTATCTTTCTTTCTAAGGAGGCTGTGTTTCAATAATGGAATATTTTACATATGAAATTACCTGTCCTTAGTGTGGAAACAAATTTGGTTTTTATTTATGTGCATCTGGTAAATTTAGCATGGATATGTTTCTGTTTTTACTAAGTTAAAATAGTACAATTCCATACTTATTCCATACTTATTGATAAATAGGAACAAGAATTTGTGAAGACTGTAGGAATTAAATATGAAGTTGGGCCTCCTACGCTTTGTTGCTTGAAGCTTGCATTCCTAGACCCAATCACAGGCAAAATGACAGGAGAATCGTTTTCCATAAAGTGAGTAACTGAAATGCTGGTGACTTTCTTCAATAAATTTTCTTGTAATTTAAAGCCTTCCCCTTTGCTTTTTTGGGGTTTTTATTTGTTTGTTTTGTTTGTTTGTTTGTTTGTTTCAATGTGTGGGGATAGTATTTGTTCGTTACTACACCAGATTTGAAAACAAAATGCATGAAATTTTGTGTTTGGAGACTGAAAAGCTTGTGTATATTGGCATGTAGACCCATGGTTCTGGGAAATTGAGTATTTTTTTTCCCCTCTTTCATAAAGGTACCATGATATGCCAGATGTTATCGACTTCCTTGTGCTGCATCAGTTTTATAATGAAGCCAAAGAAAGAAACTGGCAGATAGGTAACTACTGTTTTACCACTTGCATGTGTTTGGCAACGTTTTCACAAGTTATTTGATAGGATACAATTCAGTGTTTGTAGTTTTGTTTGTTTGTTTTTCTGAGATTGGATAAGTAGTATATGTGTAGACATTCAAAAGCAGTGTTTGCAACAAATGACAACATTTTACGTCTGTGGACTTTATACTTTATATATTGTTTTATGTCATATTAAAGAACCTTGGTGGCTATAAATTTCTTTTGATTTTGTATTTAACTTGAGAATCTTACCATATTTGATTACTCTGATGTTTCTGTAACAGTGCTGCAGTGGCACACGGCAAAGTTGATGATAAACGCATAATAAAAAGGTTGATATTATGGTGATCATTGGAAGTTCTGCATGGTGCTTGCTACAGTTGCTGTAGCAAAAGAAAACAAAAACGTGGCAAACTATTAGTGTGTCTTGGGTGGCAGAAGAAACACCTGCTTTATTGTGACTTGAAGTGTGGAGATACCTGTGGTTTATTACCAGAAATGTAAAAGTTGTCCCTTTGGAGACTTGATCCCTGCAGTGCAAAATGTAGGAATCCAAGTAGGGCATTTAAAGATAAAGCTTATTCTCTACGAGGAAGTATTTAGCAGTTACTTGCATTGCTTGTTAGCCAAATTCAGAATTTTTTTTTTTCTTTTAGGGGATAGATTTCGCAGTATAATAGATGACGCTTGGTGGTTTGGAACTGTGGAGAGTCAGCAGCCTTTCCAGACAGAATATCCTGATAGTTCCTTCCAGTGCTACTCTGTCCAGTAAGAGTTTACATGGTTGTGATTTATCAGTGGTGTTTACACACTCCTAGGTTTTTCAGGTGTTTACTTATCACTTAAATGCGTCCATTCAAGGACAAAAAACTCTTTTTTTCAAATTGAATAAATAATCAGTCCCTTTGTTGTTGTTTATTTATTTACAAACTTGCTCATAAAACAACACTGACAGCAGGAACAGCAGTTTAGTGAATGTACGGGAGGCACTAGGGAAAAATAAGGAGGTGGGCCTAGCTATGACATAGGCCCACTTCTAATGGATGTGACCTGTTTATTTGGAGTCTGGGATATTATTCTATTCAGTCATCTGACAAATCAAATGCTTTACTTCATGCATTTGTGCTTTTCTTAATAGCTGGGACAATAATGAGAGAGAAAGGATGAGCCCATGGGACATGGAACCAATTCCAGAAGGAAGTAAGTGTGTTTTAAATTCATGTCCAGTTATCATTATATACTACTAGTAACACTGCTAGTACTAACTGCTGTTGAATTCTCCATATTTAGCTGCTTATCCGGAGGAGGTTGGTGCTGGAGTTCCTGTGACTCCAGATGAACTGACAGCTCTTTTGTACAAACCCCAGGAAGGAGAATGGGGAGCCCATTCCCGAGATGAAGAATGTGAACGAGTAATTCGGGGGATTGAGCAACTTCTTTCCCTTGGTATGTTTGGAGAGGGGGCAGAAGGACTGAGAATTATCAGCATGACAACCTGTAACTGTGGGGCTGACAGTGAATTGCTGGGAGCTGGAATGGAGTGCTTATCTAGATCAGTAAAGAGAGTCTTTTTTATTTCATGTGGTGCCCCAGTTTTACTTCCCTGTTCGTAAGGTTTGACCTACTTCCTTTCAAGTTAGAGGACTTTTAGTGGCTTGTATCCAAACACAAATGAACAAAATATTGACTTAAACCCTCCCCTGCCCAAAACCAACCAACAAATCCTCACCAAACATCCTCACCAACAAGGACCTTGGAATTAGTTTTGTAACGTGGCTCTGTGAGTGTGGTGGTGGTGTTTATACACAGGGCACTTCTGTATTCTTAGTCTATATGACTTTTTGTATTAGTGCAGTTGCAAGCGCAGCTACCGTGTTACTTTTCAGCAATACAGTTGGCTTCTGTTGTAAATCACAAAGGTGATACTTAAATACTGCTTATTCCAATGTAATTAGCAGAGCCTGCAAGGGGAGGAATCCTGTCCTTTGGGTAGTGACTTGTCCAGCTGCAGCTCTGTGCTGCTTTGGACAAATTATTAAAAAGAAGACCCAGAAACCGTTATAAGGAATGTAGTTATTGTATGACTTTCCTTCTGATATCTCCTGCGGCATCTAAATTATTTTGTTCTTTTGTCTTGTAGACATTTCTAATCCCTTTGCTGTTCCAGTGGACCTTAGTGCCTATCCCATGTATTGCACTGTAGTTGCTTATCCAACTGACCTCACCACAATCAGGAGGAGACTTGAAAACAGATTTTATAGGTAATTTTAATTTACTTGTTCTTAATCTACATTTTTTATATCCAAATCTAGAACAATGTGTTTAGCTGAGTACCATGCAATGCTCCTTTAGTAGTGTATTTTTTGGGGGTGTCAAAGCCTAAGATCTGATTTTGTTTGGTCTTGTACAAAGCAAATGTGAATATTCTTTTTTTTTCGGCTGTGTCATTAAGACAAAAGCTGATGCCTGGATCTGGACTATATATTTTTTGTATAAAATACTGGCCTTATTCTCTGTATGTGTTGTAGGCAGAGCATATTTGCTTCACCTTCAAGCCAGTTGCTTTGCTCATACAGCAGTAGCCAGAATGACCTAATTAGTGCTATTATGTTTTTTTATTTTTTTTTTTTAGGAGAATCTCAGCACTTATGTGGGAGGTACGTTACATTGAACATAATGCCAGGACTTTCAATGAGCCAGACAGTCCTATAGTCAAGGCAGCCAAAATTGTAACAGACGTCTTGCTTCGCTTCATTGGGTAAGCGTGTTTTATTTTTATTTTATTTTATTTTTTTATTCATTAGAACTGGCATCTTGAGTTCTGAGCTGTTTTGTTATGTATTTTGACTTTTGTTATTGCCCTGCAGAGATCAGAGTTGTACTGATATATTAGAAATATATAACAAGGTGAAAGCAGAAGACCTAAGCAGCACTGATGAAGAAGAAGAGGTAATTAAGTATGATCATCTTTTTTTTTTTTTTTTTTTTCCTCTCTCTCTTTTTTTGTCTTTTTAAATTCAATATCTGGAAAAAGTTGGAGAAATAATTTTGGTAGAGCCTTTGTTTTATGGTTAGTCATGTTAAGTTTTTGATAAAAGCTTGTTCAGGCTCAACTGGGATAATAAGCTCCCTCCAGTTTGTAAAACCGATTCATGGAACTGCCTGTTTTAATCTTGTCTAAATGCACAATGTTTTTTTTTTGTACAATGAAATATCAGCAAGCAGGGGAATGTGGATTGCAGTTGTTATCCCGTCTGGGAGACGGGATGGACAGTAGCTCTTTCGTTGTCAAGGAGGCAGCAGAACTGGTTTTCTTTTGTAATTCTCTGTTGTTTTCTGTTGGTTGTACAATTAAGGGAATGACAAATAGAAACCGATTTAGATATCACTTCCTTTACCTTTATCAGTCTTCTTCACCTTAATGCACCCTTAAAAGTAACCTGAAATGGAGTTTGCACATGTTTTGAAACATGCTGTAGTTCCCATTTTAAATCTATGATCTCTTAAAACCTTTTATTTTTTACTCTTTCAGTGGCTTTCTAATATATGAGCTAATCTGAGTAAAAGAGTTATGAAGGTGTCTCGCTCTGCCCTTCCCCTACATGTCTTCTGTTGTTGCAAATATTTAACTTAAACTTGATTTATTATCACAGAGTTTTTTAAGAGTATTTTGAAAGAATATACCTCTACATCTATATTTTTCTGAAGTTATGTTAGTTCTGATTTGAAACTAGTGTCCATTTTGCTTGAATCATTCATTGCATTTAAGCCCTTTGGAACCGTGTCTGTTTTCTCACCTCTTCAGTCTTCCCTGTGTGTTTTCCCTGTCGTGTGCACCTACAAGCATGTGTGCTAGGTAATCAATACCTCTTCCTTTAGGTGGCAGAAGTAGATGTGGATTCAGATGCTCCAGGAACATCCTCTGGAAAAAGACGAGTGAGTAGACGCTTCTGGTTGGTCTAGCTTGGGAAAGGACGTAGACTGAGTTAGAATTGCACCCATTTAGGTCTGGAACAGTTTAAATTTCTCACAGACTACAGTCTGTAGGATTAACTGGGCAAATAGTTGAGCACACATGAGTGATGGCTCTTGTCTTAGGGAACAATTGACTCTATTGTTCAAGAATATGTTTTTATTTATTTGAAAATTGTCTACAACAAAATCAATTTTCAGCCCAAATTGAGTGAAAACTGACAAAAAATAGCAAATTTGGATCTGAAATATTGCATACCTCTCCTGGATTTGAGCTTTTATATATTACTGAAAAAAATATTTTGACTAATTGCGTATTGTGCTATGAACTATGCTTTAATCTTACTGCAATTCTGTTTTCAGTTGTGGACTTCTGCTTTGAATCCTATTGCTTGTAAACTAATAGGATTGAAGGTGCAAAATCTGGATATTTGGAAAAATGACCAAGTATATCTCTTTCCCTGCAGGTAAGACGGCCAATGAAAAGACAGCCTGTGAAAGCAAGCCCTGATGCTTGGAAAGAGCAATGCAAGCAATTATTAAACCTGATTTATGAAAGAGAGGACTCTGAGCCTTTTAGGCAGCCAGTTGATCTCTTTTCCTATCCTGTAAGTACAGCTTTCATATTCCAAATGAAAAAAACTAATATTCATCCTTTGGCAAAGTTCCACCTAGGCATTTGCTAAGCTCTGCCTTTCCAAGCTGGAATGACCCATGTTCTGTGCACTATTGTTTTCAGAGAATTATCTGCAATAACTTTAAAATCTCTCTCTCTGTGTCTCTCTCTGTGTCTCTCTCTGTGTCTCTCTCTGTGTCTCTCTCTGTGTCTCTCTCTGTGTCTCTCTCTGTGTCTCTCTCTGTGTCTCTCTCTGTGTCTCTCTCTGTGTCTCTCTCTGTGTCTCTCTCTGTGTCTCTCTCTGTGTCTCTCTCTGTGTCTCTCTCTGTGTCTCTCTCTGTGTCTCTCTCTGTGTCTCTCTCTGTGTCTCTCTCTGTGTCTCTCTCTGTGTCTCTCTCTGTGTCTCTTTCAGGTAAAAATTGTTGGTAAATACTTAGATGTTTTTACTGACATAGAATTCTACTTTATTCATCTTTATTATTCATTTGTACTTTCTTACAGGATTATCGAGACATTGTAGACACTCCTATGGACTTCAGCACTGTGAAAGAAACCTTGGAAGCAGGAAACTACACCAGTCCCTTGGAATTCTACAAAGATATACGTTTAATATTCTGCAATTCTAAAGCTTACACTCCTAATAAAAAGTCTCGAGTAAGTAAATGCCTTCTCTACAAAGATCCTGCCCTTAGTCAATATGGTCCCTGAAATATGGTCCCCTCTGCATCCAGAGAGCAAACAAATGCATTTTCTTTGCTCCTCCAGATCACTTTTGAGCTGAATGTGTTTTTATCTGAATTCTCTAAAAGCTTCTGAGATATTGCTACTGCTGCGCTCATTTCTTTAAACATTTGCAGCAGGAAATTGATTGCCAGTTGCTTATATTTCTTCAGGGGTTTATTCCTGGAATGGAGGTCATCTTTTTCCTAGAGGTGCATATATAGTCCAATATTTTTAATATACTGTTAATGCAATATTATGCATTTTTTCTATTGCTGGAAGAGATGAGAAACATTATGGTATTTATTATTTTCTAGTTTACTTCATGTCCTTTGCAGTGCTTCTGCTTGTTGCCTTTGTTGCTTGTCAGTGGGCAATTTTCTCCATGTAGCAACAGGAATTTGCATAGGCAGAAAAAATGTGCTGGATCAGAGCCCTGCCCAGAATATGGCAAGAGGGAAGACTGAAATGCTGGAAATATGGATCCATATTCTATGAGCTACATAAAATGACTACGAAGTGTAATGAACTGACCAAGTAAACACAGTTATGCTTGATATGTGATTCCCTGCAGTCTGTTGCCTCTCAGCTTATCCTAAACTGTTTAATGATCAAAGTATTCCACAGATTTTCAAATGCTTTGCTAATGTATTGTTTACACTCATAAAATGGCCAGTTGGCGGGAGGACACAGATGCAGTTATTACTGCTGCTGATGTGAAATAGAAAATTCAAATGGCTAATGGCTTCATAATATGAAGGTAGAAAGAATTTCTGCTATATTTGCAGACATTAAGCAGAGTTGGTGTTTTTATGACCTTATTATCATAAGGAAAAGCTGCATATTTAAATAAAATGCCTAAGGTCTGACAAAATCACATCTCCCACATGCATCATTTAGCACATTTGAGAAGACTATTTGTTATAGTGCTGTCTAATACTCCTAAAAGGAATAGGAACATTTATAAATTAAAAATAAAATGCATGCCATTTGGGGCTGGACAGAGCTACCATTGTTTAGGGCACAATAAGACATAGAATTTAATCTGAAAAATTTATATGCAATGTCTAAAACATGTGGTTAAGCAAGATTTTATTACGCTAGGCAGTGTGGAGCAAAGGAGGGAGGAGAGTGCGCTGTGAAGAACGTGGGGTCCAAGCACACGTGCTGCTACACGGGAGGGAACAGGAGGCTGTGAAATGTTATTAGGCAACAAAAAGTGCTGCTCTTGGCTCCTCAGCGGCACTGCAAGTGCCGTGTTTTGTGCAGGCAGCTTGGAGGAGAGGCAGCTTGACGTAGGATGGTGTTAAGGATCGGGTGACTCCTGAGGGTGTCAGCAGGACAGAAAGCACAAAAGCTTCCCCGACTGCAGGTGCACTGAACTCTGGCAACCCGGTGTGGGCTGGGGATGAGCTTCGGAGACCAGGAAATTTGCTTGCTTTAAGAAGGAAGTCAGCAAGAGATTGTAAAAAGACAGATGGTCTCAGGGTGTTGTGCACGCTTGATACTAGATGAACCTGGTGAAGGACTTATTTACTGCTGCACGTTCCCTGGGAATCTCCAGGCTTGTGTGCTAATAACTGGATGATGTGTGAACTGACTCGTAATTCCGTGGTTCCTCAGCATCTGTTTGCCTGAGTGCCGGGAAGTGCCCTGGGAAGGGGATGTCTGTGGGAGAGCTGGGTGCACGGCTGGGCATCCCCCCTGCCCAACGTGTGTCAACAGTCACAGCCTCTCCCGGCTCCTCTGCCCATCCCGAGTGCGGCAAGATACTGCTCATTAGAGCTGGAGAGAGAGATGTTGCTGTCATGTAAGAATCTGAACAAAAAATAAGCTCTGTGAATGGAAGGGAGTTTTATTTGGAGAGACTGCAAGAAACAGCAAGAGTTCTGGTTATAAGAGGATGATGAAGTCCTCTTGATGGTGTTTGTGTAGTTTTCAGAGAGAGAAATAGATGGAGTAGAAAGGGATAGGTAGGAGGAGGCAATTAAGAGTTTTGTTTATGCTGAAATTAACTATTAGTTTGTCATAATTAAAATACCTCCAAAAGGGAGGCAGTGTTTCAGTACTGCAGGTGTCCTTTTTTCTTTGATCTTGTGAATATTTTGTACTGTAAATACCTAAAAACCGCTTTATGAAAACTCTTCTCATGAGGATAAGCATGTACCATTAATGGAAATTACCTCTGAAGATTTTTCTAACTGAATGTCAGCATTATTTTTTCTTTTGGACTACTACTAATGAGGTCTGGCCATCTTTATTGCTAGCCTTTGACTTACTCAACTTTTAATAAATACAACTATGTTTTCTTACTCCAGATTTACAGCATGACACTTCGGCTATCTGCCTTATTTGAAAACCATATGAAAAACATCATCTCTGAATACAAGGCAGCAATGCAGAGTCAGAAGAGGAAAAGGCCGCGGTACCGAAAACGACTGAGGAGCAGCAGCAGTTCCCCATCAACGAGCAGAGCCTCGAGGTGGGTTCATGGCAGGGACACCGGCTCCCACAGCCATGGGAGGTATCTCAAGCCAGTGGCGTAGACCTTTGTGAACAGCCAGTCAAGGGCAGAGCTGCTCATTTCCTGGTGCCGTTGCTCTTTCAGGTGATAAAATCACGAGGCCAAACGTGTGCTCACTCTGCAGTTCATGCATAATTCTGGAAAGTGAAAGGCTATTTAATTACAGGGTTTCCTTCTGGGCAAAACAGGAAAAATTTCTTTCTGCCTCTTTCGTAACTGTCCAGAAAGAGCTGTGTAACTCTTTACTGACTTGCATATGACACACAATCTAAGTAAACTAGATATTACAGTTTTAAAAGGTGAGATAAAATCTTGTTTTTGCAAAACCACATGTGTTTGTCAAACAGAATGACGTTGACGCTATTTTTAGTGTTACTACAACAGCTGGAGTGCTGAGAAATGGACAGCATTTGTTCACTTTTGGGGAGGGGATTTTTTTTTCATTTTAAAGGTTTTTTGTTAACAGTTTTGTCTCTCTGGAATGTTTTACGTCTTCAGTCCAAAAGGGAAACAGAAGCAAATGAAGATGCAGCCTAAAACCAACCAGAATACCTCACTGCCTTTGACTAGGACCAGTTCTTCAGTTTCATCTCATGGTGGGTTGAATTTTTTTTTCCTTTTTTTTTTGAGAAATTTGAAGAGGAAAAAGGTGCCTGAAAAGGCAGCAAACTCAGGTGATGGAAAACTTCCCAGAATTGCCTTTGCTTTTCAACCCTGTAAACAGCGGGTAGATGGTGCGCTGTTGAGTTGGTGGTGACCTGTCTTAAGTTTCAGATACTGCAGAGGAACCTTTGGGTTCAGCCACTGGCGAAGAGACAGAAGGGCAACCATCCTCATCAGGGTCAAATACACAGAGCCGAAGCGGGAATACCCCTGATGCAGGGAAAAGCAGAGCAGTCAGAAGCAGATCAACGCCAGTGAAACAAGGTGGGGAAAAAATAAATATTGCACTCCAAGAGACTGATTTCCTCAGAAATGAAAGATATTGCTCCTGCTTGATGCTTCTGATCACTTTGCCCGAGATTGATGTCATGCTGTGGTCCTAAACCATGCTATAAAGGAAAGTTCTGCACTATATTCTTATTTTAAGGTGTTCAGCAATTCTATTGAGCTTTTCAAAATTATTTACTGTCTTGAAATTGTGCCTGAGGTAAGCTCTGGACTAAGAATTGGAGAACATGTATTTGAAAGCAAATAAATGATACTTGTAAAGTGTTAAATTAATGTGCATTATTACGTTTTAAATGAGTTTTTGAGGGGTTTTTTATTTGCTTATTTAACTAAGATACCGTAGGCAAAAGTACCTCTCATCTGAGTAAGTTTAGATATTTGTGCCTGAGCTAGTCACTCTTGGCTCGTGTTCTTGACCAGCTCTTCATTAGATATTTAGTCAACAGTCTGTGGCGCTGGCTGTAGGGTGCGATGAACTGCGTTTACATGTAATCTGATAATTTTTGCCCTTAGAGCATGGCTGTCTGTCTCTATGGGATATGGAACTCATTTACTGCGATGAGCTCAGAGTTGGGTCTCTCCTGGATATGCCCCAAGGGCAGATGAGATGAATGCTACTTTTTCGACCTGATTTGGCTCAGTCATGATGATTATAACTGATTGGATTATTTTGTGTTTGCTTAGATCACTCTCCTGATGAACCTCTTACAAATGGTGATGGCAGAGAACTGCGGGCAGGAGTCAAGAGGAAGTTAGTAAGTGCATCAGAAGATGACGAGCATCTGGAGGAGGCAGAAGAAGAGGAAAAGAAGAGAGATTTAAAAGAAAAATCTCATTTATCTTCATCAGAAAGTGGGGAATCAGGATCAAGTTCAAGTTCTGAAAGCAGAAGTGGCTCTGATTCAGACTCTGAATCAACATCTAGAACAGATCAGGATTACATTGATGGAGACCATGACTACAGCAAAGTGGTGCAATCCAAAAAACCCAAAAGAAAAATAAAAAGGAAAATTGCCAGCGGGAAAAGAAACTGGCAGGGCAGGGGGACAGGGAGAAGAGGGAGGTGGGGGAGGTGGGGGAGATGGAGTAGAGGAGGAAGAGGTGGTAGAGGTGGAAGAGGCTGTGGCAGAGGAAGAGGAGGTGGCCGGGGAGGAAGAAGAGGCCGAGGAGGCAGAGGAGCCTCGCGAGGAGCCACGAGAGCCAAACGTGCCCGAATTACAGATGACGAATTCGAAAATCTCTTTGGAGGGCAATTTGGTGAAAACGTGTTTGGAGGGCGCTTCAGCAGGCCCCCTCGAATCAAAACAAGGAACGAAGGCAGGCGAACTGTCCTGTATAACGACGATTCGGATAATGACAATTTTGTGCACACCGAGGATCCTTTGAACCTTGGTACTTCCAGGTCAGGCAGGGTGCGGAAAATGACAGAAAAAGCCAGGGTGAGCCATCTCATGGGATGGAATTATTGACAGATGAAGAACTTTGGAACAATTTTAAAAGAACTTCAATGGCCTTCTACTGCAGGGATTTTACCAGAAAATCTACCAAGCAAGTTGTGCGGGGACTCCACTCACTTTTCACAGTGGTGCTTTTCCATTATGTCAGTGTGCATTTGTGTTAAAACTTCAGATCGCCACACTTCATTGGTCAAAATAAGCCTTATTCATTAGGCCTTAAATTACAGAAATTCTTCCCCACACACTACAAGTTCATCGCATTAAAGAGGCTTCCAGCTTCTCAATAAGAACATGACATTTTGAATCATGATTATGAATTTTTTCCCGTCTTTTGTTTTTGTATTATAGAAATAGCACCTTCTTGCAGAGTTTTTATGTGGTTTCTGCCATAAATCCTTATACACAGTAATAATTATAACTTTTGCACAATACACCAATCCTAAAGGCAGCTATAAAATGTTTACAGTTTCTATATTGTAAGAAGGATCTGGATTATTTTAATCTTCCCAGGCCAAACATTCATGAATTGTGCTGAACTGAAGTATGTCTATACTACAGTTACGGGGTCCTGATGTGCTTTCTATCGGTTCTTTACTCATGTAAAAAGTGACAAAGGGTTGGTGCCTTGTAAATATGTAGCAAACCTTTGATGTGGTGTGTCCTATGTGTGCATTAACTTTATTAAAAAGAGAATACTTGAGAAGTATGAATATCTAGGCAAAAGGTGCCAAAAGCAAAGTTACTTGCATCTATTTTCTTTTGGTCCGCTCATATTTTTATAGTATTAATAGAGATTGTGCAGCTAAGGGGTAACTTCAGCTTTTGAAAGGTTCCTCCTCTTCAAAGCATAACGTGGTTCTTAATAGTAGCTCAGCTACCTCTATTTGCAACTACTGGAAACGCAAAAGAAAATAGATGCTGTGATTCAGTACGTGTTGAAGAAGAGGCAAGAAGGAGCAGAGAGGCCTGGAATTGCTTGCTAAGCTGTAAAGTAGCTCTATATTGACACAATGAAAACAAATGTAAGTAATTAGCAGCGTTTTCAGAAATGCTTTCAGCAGATGGTGATTTGCTTGTGCAGAGACCAACAGTCTCCCACACATCTCTGCTACCACTCAGAGCAAATTTGTGTTTATTTTAATTTGCCCCTTGTGAGGAAGTGGAACTGAGCTATGGTATCTCTGGTGGATGCTCTTATTTTATAGCAGTGTCACTAAGCTTCTCTTCACATCCTCCAGAAGGACTCTTATATCCCAGGCTACCAAAAGAGATCTGGTGTCACACTGTACACTTATCTTTTGTTGTACTGAAAAATAGTAACTTGACAACAGAAATCATGTTGGCAGGAGCAGTGCAGAATGTGGTGATGCCTGGAAAACTTCTGTTCTCGCTCCTCGGTGAAAGACCAGGGCATCCACATGAACATCAACATATTTCACGTGGGATGAGCGAGCAGCCTCTCCACTGAGTATGGTCTGGCTGGATTATATATGGAACTTAAATTTTCTCCCATAATCTACATGTATCTGACATTTGTATCTTGGTGTGACAGTGGGTGAAATTATGCAGAGAGAACAAATGGAAAAAAAATTATTAAGGTTTTTGAAGCTCCTTTTTTTTTTTTTCCCTCCTTTTAAAACCTTCATCCAGTATCCTTAAGTCTGTTTTTCTGTGCACAGCTTGGTCAATAATTCTGGAAAACCTCAGGCAGGAAAGAGTGACCCATGTATATTCTCAGATGCAAAGGAATTTAATTTTTGACTTTTTGTATTAAGCACTTGCTATTTTATCTTGCTTTCCAAAAATTGTAGTTAGATGCAAAATGACCTGAAAAAATGCAGAGATTTAGTTTTGTGATGGAGGAGAGTATATCATAAATTGCTAAGAGCATTATTATGAGTTTATGGTACAGTACAAAAATCATACTTGTTTCTTTTAATAAGAATTGTTTTGAATCAGCCATAGTCCATTTCTGGACTTACTTTGGTTTTGCTTTTGATGGAAAAGAAAAATTAGAGGCTCTCCTAGTTATGTATTGGGTTTTAAAATATAAACACCTGTCTTATCATCTCTCATATATATAAATATATATATATTTATAAGAAATGTATTATTTCTTTGAATGATTGGTCCTCCCACATAGGGCAACCTGGAAAAGCATGTATGCGTAGTCGGAATCATACCCCATCTAGGTGAGTTCTGTTCAGCTGATATAAACACTATGGTTTCTGTCCTAAAGCCTGAGAATCTTGAAATGCAGAAGAAATGCTTTTCAGGTATTTCTATCTGGCTGCAGATCCACTTGCTAATTTATTTTGTGTAGGGTTTGAGGAGATGTAAAACATGTGGGTTCCAGAGAAATCATTTTATAAGTTTGTGTATTTTAGTAACAGTTAGAGTAAGATTAAATATGTTCTTAAATGTATCTTTTCTATGTAATGAAGTACTGTGAAGATAACAGTGAAGCATCACTTTGCTGTGACGTAAGTATTAATCAAATGCATTACATGATTTAAGAGCTAGACAGCAGGGTGTGCTTGAGCAACAGAGCTATTGCTTATTGTAAAAAAAAAATCTGCTTTTTGTGCATGAGAACCTTTTTACAAGCATGAAAAAATAACTTGTTTTTAGAGATGTTATTTTTATTTGGTTTTGTATCTGGATTCTTTCTCTGAGTTAAGCTTTTGATTTCTCATAGCCTCCTCTATGGATTATTTGTAATTTTGCAGCAACTTGGACACTGTCTCTCGAATCCCATACTCTCCTAAGAGCCACAGAAAACTTAGTATCAACTTAAAAGGGGCAGCAGAAGCAGCAAAATGGTTTAAACCTGGTACCAGCAGGATCACAAAACGTTCTCAACACCGGTCCAAAGCCCAGCAGCACCTTACAAAGTTGCCGAGGTCCTTGTTGCCCTGGAAGAGGATGCGAAGGTCGGACACCGTGCGGTCCTACAGCTGCCCGGGACCCCCCTGCGTCAGAGGAATCGTCGCCGGAGCGTCGCTGCATCCCGGCTTCCCCCAGGCACAAAGCGCCAGAGGACTTGGGGCCTTCGGAGATGTCTTCAGATTAGGGCTCGCAGCCCATGGCTTTAATTGTAGCAGGTTCAGCCCGGGACATGTCATCCTCTGCAGAGCGGGCCTGGAGCTCTCCTGTACATCTCTGTTTCCACATCTGTTCTGGTTGCCCCTCTGCTCTCTCCCTGCTCCAGGCCCCAGCCGATCTGTCTGTCCTCGTGTCCCGTTGTGTCAGTCCAGCCCAAGCCTTGCCTGCTTTGGAATTCCTCTGCCACCTTCTGCCTTTCTTTGCTCTCTTCCACCTCTTTTCCTTAGCTGCCTCTGTTTCTCCTTCTGCCCTCCCAATCTTCCCTTCCTGCGGTTTGGCACAACGTGATTCTCCTCTAGTCTTTCATCAGGGAATATCTGTTTGGTTATTTATGAAACTTGTGGAAATCTACAGTATCTTCATGTGTTTTGTTTCAGCTAGACAGTTAGAGTATAAGATTTAGTCCTCTGCATTTTATTTGTCTAGAAAAGCAACTTCCCGACCTTCCCGGGAAGCAACTTTCCCCCTGATTTTGCGCGTATTTTTGGTCTCTGCCTTGCTTTGTGCTCCAGGGACCCTCCAGGCCGAGCTCCGGCCGCCTCCCTCAGGCCGCAGGTTTGGTCTCTGTGGTGACGCGGCCGCCGTTTTGCGGTTGGGAGCTCTGGTGATGGCGGGTGTTGTAGGAAGGTCTCCTCCATGGCCGTGGCTCATCCCGGGCCACGTGCAAGTTCTTCAGCCTCAAACTGAACTCCCTAAAGGCAGATGGAGGGTTGGACGAGGCAGGAGGCTGGTGCTCTCAGTGCAGCCTTGCAAAGTCTGTCAGGTTTGTCACGCTTTCCACCAGAAGTTCAATGTATAAAAGTAAGCAGGGGTCAACGCTGCAACCTCCCCCGGCAATAAGCAACCCCAAATAATCTTGGGGAAATAATCTGTGGAGGAATGTTGGTTGGTTAAAATTTAGTATCCTGTTGTGTGTCTTAAGGTTCCCCTTAAACATTGGTTTAAATGTCCTTAGCTGCTTCTCCTGCACAAGCATCTAAAGACTGGGTAGTTCATAAAGCACTGAAAAGAGTTGGCAGAGTTTTGGGTAGGGGACAGTATTTCCAAGTAATTCAAAAATATGGCAAGAACAGCTCAAATGTGTTGCTTTGAATGATGTTTGAAGGAGCTACTGCCCATGAAAATGGAGATGAGTCTCGGCAAGCTCCAGCATCCCGCTCCTGGGTGGCTGCAGAGCGTTTCCAAAGGCCCTTCAAAATCACACGCCCTTAGAAAGAGAAAATGAATTTAAATAAGCAAGAGAGAAGGCGAGATTAATATTTCCTTCTTTATTTAGGTGGTCAATGACAGGAAAGTCTCCATAGCTGCAGGTGTAAGGATGCCTTGTCAACCCCAACCTCAAGTCTCCTGCTGTCATTGGTCTCCATCATTTAATTTTACATTTTAAAAAGTATTTGTGTGTTTGCTTTTCTAGGATTTTGTTTGTTTGTTTTAATCGTCACGGAAAGTTTTATGAAATGCTAATTATTTACACAATAGCTTGAAGGAGCAGTTAACAATCCAAGGATAAATCTCTGTTTAGTGTCGTAGGGAACTGTCATTGTGTTCTTACAAGTATGTATTATAGAAAATTACTACGCATGTGCGATAGATAATTTTCAAATATTAGTATATCAGAAGTTTACACATTAAAAAACTCCTTTATGTACAGTTACAGCCTGCAAAATTTAGTCTAAAAGTTGTCTTTTTAGTAATAGAAATGCAGAGACCTGTTGGAAGCTTGTACATTTTAATGTCATGTTTCAGCCCACAGCAGACTTACACAACTGTGCTACGTGTCCCTGAAAAACTAGATTGCCAGTGGAATTGCTGTCACAGCCTTAACTCTAGTATTACAAAAAATGGTGCTTAACTACGTTTATGTGCATGGATGTGGGTACCTGATAGGAGTTTATGGGAATCTAAAGGAAAACCAAGTGGTTTGGTGCTGCATTTGCAAACTTCCGTTGAGTGAGTACAGTCACATTTGTGAATTTACAGATGCATAAATATTTGCAAAATAGTTAAAATTGTGGACAATTCAGAGCAGTTTGGGGGGTTGGTTTTTTATTATTATTATTTTTCATTTTTTGGTTGCATCTTAAGCAGGAGGGATGTGTGGGAGGCTGGGCTGGCCGCTGCTCCTCTGCCTTTACAGGCAAGAGGAAAAGAAAGATGCTCCCCCTCGATTCCCAAAAACACCTCCCTGCAGAGCGCTGGCTACTCGAATATATTCAGAAATCAGAGGTAGAGTATTATTTTTCACTAGAAATATGTACGCTATTCTTTCCTTACATAAGTGTCATTACAGCAAATTTAATTTAGAAATACCAGGTCTTACAGCTGATCTCAGAGCTAGAAAGTTGCATGATTTAGGCTCTACAGTTAATGTTCTAGATGATTTAAAATACAAAAAAAAATGCACAGAACAGATTAGAATTATGTCTATATTCAGTATTTTTTTTCAGGTGATATTTATGCCCATATCTTCACATCCGCTATCTCAGGTCCCTTTAAATGAATACTTCAGGGATTTTTGATGCCACCTGTGGCAGACCAAATGTAATATTTATATGCAATGAGCTGTTAGTTTTTGTATTGTACAAATGTAAATTTGTAAAGATTTTTTTTCTAGAATTTTTTTTGAAGTCACTTATGTAATTTAGGATGTTTCATTTTCCAGCTGTGGGATTGTCTTAATAAAAAGAAAATAAAAAGAGATAGTCTTTTGCTTTTACGTTGCTTGCTGAGCAGCGCAGCCATTGAAAAGATCAAAACTAAGAGCTTGTGACATGAAGGGAAAATTGCTTTTTGTTTTTAATGGGCTGCTTTTGCCTTTGGGAAAAGGAAATTTTTATAACCTTGATCCAGTCGGGTCGTTCTGGAAGATTGGAGGGCTGGATCCAAGGAAAAGTGAACAGGGGCTGAACTCGGGGCCGCCAGGGGACAAGCTGAGGTGGGGAAGGAGCTGCTGCAAGGCATGGGGCTGGGGGAGGCCGGCACAACCTTCTTGGGAAAAGGAGGGTTGGACGAGGTCGCTGGATATTTCATTGAATTTGGGAACGGGGAGGGAAGAGCAGGAGGTATCTGGGAAGGGGGAAAGCAAAGGAAGGAGAGATCCTGGGCCGGGGACGCATGTGCTCTCACTGTCCCTGCGGTCACCGTGTCCCAGGCCTGGGCATGCTGACGCTGACTGAGAAAGGAGCTTTTTGGCCTACGAAGCTTCAGCCTCGGAGAGGAGTTACGGAAAGGGGGGTGTTCGCTGTGCCCGGGTGCCAACTGGGGGGTTTTAGAAAGTCGTATGCTCACTGCGGCCTTCGACCTGGCTTCCTGAGCACTCCCCATGGCCGGGACGGGCTCTGCAAGACACCCTGGCGCATCTTGTGGAAAGGAGGCTGGTCTTTCCCATATGAGTTCAAAATGTAAACCCCTATACACAAAATGAGGAATTTCAAGCCTGTTTTGGTCCAGTGGAGCAAGAAACTGCTGGCAGCCGTGGAGAGGCAGCTGCAGGGGCACAGGCGGGAGCGGGCGGCCGCCCTTCCTGCTCGGGAGGCGCCGGGAGCTCCACATGCATCCCGACCGGAGCCGGGTTCTGTGAGGCAGGAGCCGCCTGTGCGTCCTGTGCCGGAGCACCCGAGCGGGCCAGGAGAGCACAGCTTAACGGCTGGCTGCAGGAACAGGGAATTCAGAGCCGTCACGGGGGGTGCGAGCGCAGGGCCTGGAGCGGGAGCAGCCGCCGGGTGACGCAGCGCGGGCGGCAGGGCCAGCTCCGCTCCGCGTCCTCCCCGCACGGCTCCCCCTGCCCTTCCTCGCCTCCTTCGTGGTGCTCCCTTGGGAGGCACCGCTGGGGCTGCCAGCGCTCGGCTCGCAGCAAACACAAATCCTGGGTGCTAGGACCTGGGAGCAGGGTTTGGAGCCAACTGAATCTCTTCCTTTACTCAAAAATATCCATGGGAAACTGGGCTTGTGGCAGCGCCCGGGCCTGGTAGGGCTTTCACGTGTGCTCCCAGCTGCGTTCGCTTGTCCTTTTCCTCTCACGCTGCATTTTTCATGGAATCTCTTTCCTTCCTTGTCCCCCCAGTGACTGCAGCACCCATTGCGGCAGCAGCCGTGTCCCCGCGGGCAGTGCCACCCTGCTCTGGCATGCGATCTGACCCGGTGCCAGGGAGCCACGTGACGCAGCGCGAACGCGGGGGAAGCTCATTGCCTCGGTCAATATTTGCTCAAGCGCAGGGAGGAAAGATTTAACAGCTCCCGCTGACGCACAAGCGCTGACCTCACGTCTTCCTCCCCCGAGCTGATGTGTCGCTCGGGTGTCCCTGTGCCACAGATGTGGCTGCCAGCTGGTGCCCAGCATGAAGGACAGGCTGGAGGAGCTGCGGACGCGCGTTAGGGAGGCGGGGGACCCCTGCGACATGGATGATACCTTCGCCTTTGATAACCCTGTTTTCAGCGAAGAGGAGGCCGGGCCCGTGAGCAAGGTTTTCCAGGAGGGCTCTAACCTCTCCCTGGCCCTGGACAAGCTGGAGGAGCTATCTGAGAGCATCGACAAGAAGCAGCAGCGAGTGCTCTGCTGCACCACCGAGGAGAGCATCTGCGAGGAGAAGCGGGGGCTCAGCGCCATGAAAGCCTCCTTCACCAGCGAAGCGAAGCTCGTCCAGCCTCAACTTGGTGCCATGCAGGACAGGCTGGTCCAGGACAGCCGGCCCTGCGGCGCGGGGTACCGCATCCGCCAGAACCAGCTCTCGCTCCTCGTCCGGCGCTACCGGGACATCCTCACCCGGCACTACAGCAAGGAGACCCTCTACGTGGGGAAGCTGAAGGAGCAGATCGCGAGGCAGGCGGAGCTGGCGGGCGTGAGCCTGGCCGAGAAGGACGTGGAGGAGCTGGTGGAGAGCCCCGTGGCTCCCCGCATCGTGGGCCACGACCTGGAGGTGCTCAAGGCCAAGCAGCACCTGGCCGTGGCTCAGGTGCGGCACCAGCAGCTGCTGGACCTGGAGGCCCAAATCACAGAGCTGCACTCGCTCTTCCTGCACCTGGAGGTGCTGGTGTCGGAGCAGCACGAGATGATCAACAACGTGGAGCACTACGTGCTGCACACGCTGGACTACGTGTCCCAGTCGAGCGAGGAGGTGAAGAAGGCCCTGCAGTACAAGCGGCAGTCGCGGCTCGCGGCGCTGCTGGCGGCTGCCCTCAGCCTCTGCGCCTGCTGCACCTGCCTGTCCTGCCTGGGGAGCGTCCGCTGAGCGCGGCCGCACGGCGCCCGTTCCGCCGCGCCGCCTCCGCTCAGGGCTCCGGCGGTGTCTGTCACCCGCCCGCGCCGGGGCGGCACTCGAGACGCCCGGCATGGCGGCACCGCGCTCGCGTCCCGCTGCGGCGCCCGGCAAGGAGGCACTTCGGGATTATGGAACGCAGCTTCAGAAAGTCATAACAGGACATTGTTGGGTTGTTTTTTAAAGCTGATGAAGTGTTCGGCGCCTTTGCTGTTCCCGCGGGTGCAGCTGATCCGCGCGGCGCCTCCTCCGGCAGGTCTGAATCTTTGTTCTCTGCCCTTTGTCCGGTTTCTGCTTCCTGAGTGATTTTAATGTTTGTTAATGTGGCATTTGCATTACCCCGGGTCTGTAAACGAGTGTTTCTCTTTTGGGATTCAGGACTAGGTTTGTGGTTGGGCTCTTGCCTTGCTGCTCTGGGCTCTCTGTGCATGACAGGGTTAAACGTGGTGTTTTCCGTCCTTTCCAACCTGTTTTTGCAGCCGAAGGGAGGAGCCCACACAGAGCTCGCCGGGCTCAGTCATTCGGCGAAGTCGGCTTCTCGGCTGGGATCAACAACTTCTTGTTCCCAGTAATTCTGCAAGTTGTGCCCAAGCAGCGGCTGAGTGTCAGCACTCAAACACACACATTACCCATGACCTGGTGCGTTGAGGGGGCACTTGGAGCAGAAACTCTCCAGGCTGCTTCCTGAGGCCGTTTTCCCAGGACGCGAACCGGGGAGCAGGAGGGAGTTTTACGCACTCAATGCAGTTTCTGGGGTGATAACAGAGTGATGGGGCTCTCACTTCAACTTGCACAGTGCCCAGTCTGCTAAAACAATGCACTGGAACTCCTCGTGACTGTTTTCCGTGACCACTGCACCGCAGCGCAGTCGCAATTTCCTAAAGCCTCTCAAATTAGAGAGCAGCAGACCGGGAACCTTGTTGAGTTTCTCAGAAGGTCTATTTATGTGTTGAGCAGTTTAGGGCATTATACCCTGCCTATCCTGCCCACCACCAGGTTTATTTTTGTCTTTTGTTTTAGCCTTAATAAAACTATTTTTTAATAACGTTTTGTCCGTGGAGGTGTGAATTATTTCTTTGGAAGCAGCTAGCTTAAAGTTAGAAGGGAGACACTGAGCTCGTAGTGCACCCAGTGGGTTACGTTTCTGTGAACCTAGGAAATGTGATTCTCCTGCAGGTGCGTGCACCTCTCTTTGTTCTATGGAACCGGAGCGTTTTCCTTTTGCAAACCCCGCTGGGCGGCTCCGTGCGGACGTCACCTGCGGCTCCGTGCGCGTCTCGGCCTCACGCAAACGCTCCTCGTTGTTAAGAGCCGCCCGTGTCCCTTGGCAGGAAGGCGGCTCTGCCCGGAGCCGCCGTTGCAGCCGGCTGGGCCGGGGCCGGCGCGTCCCTTGTCCAAGGCTGCTGGGGACGCGCAGGCCGCGCTCGCCCGGCGCTGCCCTCCTGCCAGGGCTCCGCGCCTGCTCCCTGCCCTTCCCGACGGGATCACGGAGCGGCCGCGCCGGCAGGAGCCCGCGTGGACGGCAGCGCCTTCCTCGGCAGCTCCCTGTGCAGCTCCTGGGTCTCTGGGATGTGAATCTGCACCCAGCTGCCTCCCGGAAGGTCCTCGTGTTGTTGTGGAAAGGGCGATGCCTCCCCTTTGTGGCCTGAGAATATAATCTATAAAATTATGCAAGAAAATAAGCTTCGTACGGGGACCTGACTGTGTGTGTGCGTGTGGGTCCCCTGCAAGCCCCGACCAAGAGCTTGCTTGTAACCGAGTCCCTCCTCTGCAGCGCCTGAGCTCAACAAAAGGATCCACAGCCAGCACGTTTCCCTTTTACTTTGCAGAACTCTCTGTTTTTCAGACAAAAGGGTATTTCAGCAGATAATAAACAAGAAGAAAAACGAGACACGTAAACTTTACTGCAAAGCAATGGCCCTGGGACAAGCAGACACACGTGAATTGTAGGAAACGCCCCAGCTGGGATGAAATGGGCGCAGTAGGTCAGTCAGTCTGCCAGTCAGTAAGTAAATAGTGCATAAAGATCCCAGCAGGAGAAGAACATACCAGATCCGTGAGGAAGACACACGGCTGAGGCTAGCGGTACAGAAGCACAAATGGGGTTATCTTTGCATATAAAATAGGTGGAATTACACCAAAACCCACCTGGGCCAAAATATTTATGAGTCAAAATGACCTCAGGTTGAAAACGTGAGACACAATATTTTAATGGTTTCCAAATGCGAGGAGAGACGCTCGGATATGCATGAAAGCATTTTGCTGTGTTTTCTATGGGCAGGCTCCGAATTAGCGGGACAACGAGGGGGTAGGGGAGGTGTGGGAGGGCGTGAACTAGGGTGGAATCTCTGTGTTTCTTCTTTTCTTGTCTTTTTGGACCTAAAGTGTTCCGTGTTCATAATCTTAAGCTGCAGTTACTTGGAAGGGGGCTTTGAGCCTGCAAAGTGCTGAAGTGTTGCAAAAACCCTGGAAAAAGTAAGATCTAGACTTTGAAAATTGGGTACTCACGTTGAGTCAATCCCTTTACTTAATCTAACTTCTTCAGCATAAGGGAGAAATGCACACTCCGTTTCACAGAGGTATTTGGAAAAATTTCTCCAGTGCTTGTGAAGCACTCAATACAGCGATGAGTGCTTTAGAAAATTCCACGGGGAAATTAATGACATTATCATCTGAGCATGCTTTGCCTAGCACGCAGTAAGGGTAAGAAGGAGACTGCACATTAGGGGAAGAAAACAAAACGTTGAGTAGCTGCTTATGAAACCTGGATGGTCTATATGGGCCCTGAACGAGGCCCAGGGTTGTGTTTGTTGCTAAAAATTAAATGAAATCATGTAATGAAAGATGAAATGATAACGCACACACACAGGGGAGCAAACTAAACCTCTGCAGATAGCCTCAGTTGTGCCATTTTGCAACTACTGGTAACCCAAAGAGCATTGCCATTTTTATGGCATTTTTAGCTGGAAGAGGAGGGGGGTTTTGCTTTCTGAACAGCCTCGTGTTGGCCCCTCACTGTAATTGTGTTTGCCATCTAAAGCCGAGAGTACCACGAGGTCTGGCCAACACGGAGCACCACATTTCATTTCAGTCTGTCTGCTTGATTGGAGGAAGATGGGAATAACAGTCGGGTTTTGTCAATAAAACTTTATGAAGAAATGACCTTTCTTTTGTTTTCGCTGCCTCTCCTATTTGTCCAATCTCCTCCGAGGCATTTTTCTGAAGTGGAAATCAAGCGGATGATCAAACCTCCTTAGCGTGGCCAGCAGCTGTGCAAGGCTGTGCATGGGCTGCTGCCACCTCCATTTGGCAAATGTTGGCCCAGGATTTTAAAGCTGCCTCTATTCAGCTAAGCAAACATACAGAAAATTTGCTACAATAATGATCTATGGTTTTGCAAGTATTGCTTTTTTAATTCCCATTTTCCAATATTTCCTTTTCTGTCCTCAGGTCTCTACTCGCTATCAGTTGCTGAGGGAATGAAGTAAATAATAGAAAATATTACTGCAAGCCCTGATCCTGCCTCACACCCCAGATACGGAATTATATATGGAACAAGGCAATATTGGTGTTACATCTATAAAACTGCCCTCCGTTGTGCACAGGTTGGTTCGGGGAGAAGTGATGCAGGGCAGAGGGGAGGTGACAGACCCATCTGCAGCAG
Organism: Tinamus guttatus; assembly: GCF_059628265.1. Lineage (NCBI taxonomy): Eukaryota > Metazoa > Chordata > Aves > Tinamiformes > Tinamidae > Tinamus > Tinamus guttatus. The sequence goes on from NW_028289621.1 coordinate 2,714,742, forward strand.
GACTCCTATTCAACAGCATCACACAGATCACACAACCTTTCCACAAAGCTGGCAGCGGCCTTAGAAAAGACCTGCTTGAACTCCAGGTTTGCTGGGCAACATCTGTTATGGGTAGACATGTCTCACTAGAGAACTGGTTGAACTGCTCGGTAAATGATTATCCATAAGCACAGGAAGAAATCCGTGTTATAACACATGGTTTCAGGCAGGACATATTTGCAAGGGTTTTCATTCAGCACAAATTTCTTCAAGCTTCTAGAGCCTAACAGAGTCCCTAGGGGACGAATGCTCCGCTAGAGCAATTCATTGCCCATGGGATGGATAGACTGGGTGTAGATATATCTGGCCCTTTGAAGATATTTTGGGGCCTTTAAGAGCACTAAAGTTTCCAAAGCCTAAAAAAAAAACCCATCAGAGATGAATTGTAGGTAGTCACCTGGGTGCCCAGGGTGCCTCCAGCTCTCCTCAGTGTCCTTTAAGCATTACAGCAGCTATTCCCTGCTCATGTAGGTGCTGTCAACCTGGAGATCTATGTGGGTGGCAGCAGTGAGTCTCCAAGGTATTTGCTGTCTGCCCTGGATGGTGATTACAGAAGTTAATTACACAGGGAAAAATCATCCAACGGTGTGAGTCAAGTGCAGGTGATTAGGATTTTCTGAGAGAGGCAAAGCAAGATCAAGTGGCTAGAAGCTGAAATTAAACAGATTAAACCTTGGAATGATGTGCTGTATGACTGTGGGGCAGTCAAACACCGGAGGAGCTGACCTGCATGGGCTTCATCTTTCTCTGCAGTGTTTTGCACAAATCACTGCAAGGCGCGTACATCATCTGCTACCCGACGGGCTCAGGCATTGGTGTCACCTTTCTCTTCTTGTTCTTCCTGGGATGTGCCCTTGAAAACTCTACAACCTAAATGCCTGAGGCCATGTAAAAGTCCCTGAGAACTTCGAGGGGAATACCTGAAGTGATATATGTCTACAGACGTATGGACATCTGTAGAATTCCATACGTCTACAGATGTATGGACATCTGTAGAATTACGAAAATCTCCCCTACTCTTCCAGGTTGTTCCTCCTCTTACTGCTTTTGGAAATGGAGGAAACCACAGGCCTCATGGTCTTTTGGAGGTGGAAAGATCCCTGATCTGCTCACAGCCACCCGTGAAGATGCCTCAAGGTCCTATGATTTCTTCCAGCTGAAGCTGAGCTTCATTTGCCACTCAGAGACAAGCAGAAGGGAGAAAAGTTCATCGGTGAAGGTTGCAACATATCCAGTGACCTTAAAACATTGTTCCCTCCACTGCTGAGTAAAGGTTGGGATTTCATTCGGAATATAGTAACTTTGTGAATAGTTAAATGAAACTAGCTTTATGAATATTCCCAGTCATGATGAAGGTGGAGGACCTCTTTTAATGATTCAGAGCAGATACCTGAGAAGGCAGTTTTAATTATTTCCCAGATGAGCATCATAAATTCAGTAAGTTCACATTTAACGGGAAAAAATTAAGAGAAAGACAAACATGTTAAGCTAAAATTAGGCTGCTCAAAAACCTTAGCTCTGTGTTGTCATCATGTCACACAAAGACTACAGCTACACTCAGGACACTTTAATGTTCTGCACTGCACATTGTGCCAGGTTTGCGTTTCTCTCCAGCTGGATATGGGTAAGGAAGGTGGGAAGGGGTGCAGGGAAGGCAGGCACCAGTCCAAGGGGAGGATGCGGAGCTCGGCAGAGTCCCTGCCAGCCACCTATCCAGGCCACCTGCAGCATCACCAGAGAGAAGCAGAGACAGCTTGTTCAGGTGCTCCTTGTGCTCAGAAATCCTTAAAAATGTGTTTCTCTCGGTTTCACGTTAGGTTCAAACACAGGTGCTGCTTTATATTAAATACAGAAGCTTTGCGTAACACAGCCCAGCCGAGACAGCAGCATGGCCGAAACACAGTGCCAGGCACAGAAAACTGCCTGGATCTCACTTTCCACCTTCAGCTTTTTAAACAAATGCGTCATGATAGAAGATAAGCCTGGAAGATGGCGCGTTTTGTGCTCCATTAGCAATTTAAGGGCTGTCCAAGCAGAGGTTTGCCCCGGGACCGCTCTGCCATCAAGCTATCCTTGCGTGGCCACCTTGGGTTCCCCAATGGGTGGGTTTTGCTGCAGATCTGACTCTGATGACAGGAATCCCTCTCATGCCTGGCCGGTGAGGTTGCTGCTGTCAGGATCAGCTGCACAGCACTGATCCTACCTCATAAATTGCTTATCCAAAATCATTATCACTTATCTAAAGTCCTGTCAAGATGGCGGCCACAGCGGCAGCAAATGCCTGGGAGGGTGACACACAGGCCGGATTTGGGATTTACAGCTGAGGAAGCAGAGCAGTCAGATCCTTCTGAGCCACAGGGATCTCCAGAGCAGCTGGATGAAACATGCCACGTTTCTTTTGCGTCGGGCATGGAGGGCCTCAGGTCACCGCGAGCTGCTGCTGCTCCTCAGGGAGCAGAGGCCCTGCCTCATGGCGGCGGCACCCGGGCCACCTCAGCGCAAGATGTCGGCCTCCCTCCTGTGGCCTGTGGACTGGGAGATGGCGTGTCCCCTGTCGCTGGTGACAGGGGACAGGGAAGGCAAAGCGGCCGCCCTCGGCCTCCTCAGCGCTCTGGGATGGCTGCGCTGCCTCAGGGCCGCCTCAGGGCCGCCACGCGTCCTTCTCACCCTGTCTCCCAGCTTCCGTCAGGTTGGTGCCATTTGTTTTATTTCACTTCTAAATGTAATGTTCATGTGTTCATTGTGCTCTGCTTTGTGTGGCCTCAGACATTATTGCAATGCTTCAAAACATCTTTTGTATTTTAGATCATGAATGCCAAAAAATTGATTGTCATCAGCGTAAATTGGCTTGATTTTTTTTCCACAGTTTCTCTGTTGATTTTTTGCCATCTGTAGGAACCAAAACCTCAGTTTATTCATAAAACTCATATGTTCCTGTCTTGGAGAAATTAGGAATTACAAGTCTTTCTCCAAAAATCAGGGGTCACTTCTTTCTTTTTAATCATTTGAGAAGTCCATTCTTGCTTCCCAGGCTATTGCCCTGGGAAACTGGGAAAACCGGGCTAACCTCAGGGGTTTTTGGGGGGTGTTTGCCTCCACTGGATGCCAGTAAGAGGGTGGCAAAACCCTCATTTTTGTCATAGTGATATTGTGACTAGAAGAAAGATGCGAGATCGGTTTTCACTCTTCAGAGAAATATACCCTGTGAATTAAGTTGTGAATGTCAAAGCAGAAAATCTTCCATGAATAAATCTTAGAAGAGGAGCGTTATTTCCAGAAGACGCCAGCCCATGCTGCTCACGCAGGAGGCAATCAGACCATGCTGCCAGTAGATGTTGCTGTGAGTACTGCAAACGTCGGAGTCCGGGAATGGCTTATCCTGAACGGGATCGGGAGCAGAGTAGGGATGTGAACCCCTTGCACTGACACCCACCGTGCCTGGATGCTTTCATAAATGGGAAATTCACTCTTCTCCAGCAGTGATTTTTGCCCTTTTTGCCCATCAGAACAACTGCTCAGCCCCGCGGACTGAGCTGGGCTTCCCTCCTCGTGGCATTTCTTGCTCTTTAAGCAGTTGTTTTACGAACGCCACAACAGACCTACCCAAACCCCAGATCCCGCTTTTCCGCTGCCCTGGCTGTTGGCGGCATGCGGACATCAGCTGTGGTACTAGGGCAGAAGCACTTCAAGTTCCCAGTGGCGACATGTCCATGGTCTGCCCATAGCCCCTGAGTCTTGATATCTTAGTAGAAGGTACAAAATAGGTTTCAGACTGGCCTAGGAAGAAATATTCATATTTTTTCAGTATTTATAAAATTCCAAGCTCAGAGGAGATAATATTTTATTGTATTTTTTTTTCTCTCTCCTCCATGGGTATCAGTTCTGTTTTCTCGCAGATGGTCTGACATATTAACGGCCCTCGTTAAGCTTGGAGCAATAGTTTTCAACTTGCATCTGGTTTTGAAGTTTGCTGTTTCCCTTTGCTGAGAGGACTTTGAGAAGTGTCCAAAAACTCATCCGTTCTCTTCTCCCAGGCAGCTACTCTCATCAATGTATTTTTCTCTGCAGACCTTACTTTGTTCACTTGTGAGTTCATTCTGGATCCACGTATGATCTAGGGATTCAAAATCAGGATGACACCTTTTTGTATCATTATTAATAAAGCTGTTATACATTTCCACAAATTATTCAGCAGAATATTTTCCATTTTAGCTCTTCACTTCAGCTTTTCCTTTAGCTCCTGACTTGAATTTCGTTTTTACTTTGTTGGAATAAATGTACTGCCGAAACTGCTACAGGCTATCTAGTCTGAGTGTTCTACATAGCTAATTATTGATATTCCAAAAATCTCAATTTTAGGGCATCTCAGTTCCTTAAGTAATGCGGTATTTGTGAATGCCAACATAAATGCTGGTTCTAGAAATGACGCCTACTCTTTTTTTTTGCCATGCATACATATCCTGTGTGCAGGTGGCCATCCCCAAACTTTCATTCCACGAGTGGAAGATGCTGCTTTACTAATGTCAGGAAATAGCGATGCGTTAATCATCGGCATGAGGCAGAGCGGAGTGCTTTGTCCCACTTGAACGACACGACTGCATCATCCAGCTCTGAAAGCCTGGACTTACTCAGCTTGGCAAAGGGGATTAAAAAAAGCTTCCTCAGTAACATGAAACACTGCTGGCTCTTTCTACAGAAAAATAGCCCCAGTCCCCTCCTCCAAAGTGAAAGAAAATAGAACCGAGATGGGAATGTGGGTGTTGGAATATGCGGCACTGTAGGATGCTAAGCCTGCTTGTAACATCATGACCTTGTCACATCTCCGTTCTGCATCTTTTTAAGGCCTTTCTCTAAACAACATGAAATCAATTGTATTAGCCAGTGTTAAAACATTTCTAATGGATTCCACTGGCAATAACAAAGTTTGATCTTCATGTCCCTTTGTACTGTGAATGAATGAAAATCAAAAAAAGAAGAAAAAAATCTAGGGCAAAGCAATTCCTGTTTATTACAAGGGTCTTTGTCTTATAAACTCCATTAATTATGCTTGTTACTGGTGACTTTTCGAATAAAAAGTATCTAGGGAATTTTCTCCCACACTGCCTTCCCATGAATCTTCATAGAACTGTTGCTGAAGTGTCTTTGGTAGGAGAGAAAGGCTGGAGGGGAGCACTGCACACGCCAGCGCTTCGGATCTAAGCCTTGAGTGAGCCAGGCCTGGCCCCAAACTGCTTTGATCCATTAAAGAGCCAGGGTTTAACAGAATGAACGCAACAGGTAGTCTGCCTATCAGATAAATTTAAAAAGCCAAGGGAAAGGAGATACCAACTACCTGCCTAGGTAGTGGCTGACCAAGAGCTGTGTCATTGCTGGGAAATAGTAAAGTAAAGTAAAAATAAATACTGGTTAGTAATGTTTATTAAGATATTCCAGCTGTGGGACTTTGCACAAAGGTTGAGTTTTAAATGGGGTTTGGGGGGGAAATGGAGAATTCTGCAAAGTCCTGAATAAAAAGTACTTCGTGAGTGGGAACAGGAACACAGATCTTACCTGGGGCAATGTGTTGTGTTACATCTGTGTGTTGCTGTGAGAACCACGGGGTGAGAAAGTCAGATGAAAGCAAATGCAACTCCCATTTCTTCTGAGGACACGGACCCAAGTGGAAAAAAAACACACATGGGGAATGTGCTGAAAGTTCTGGCCGAGGGGATTCCTCCATTCAGGCTATTGCAGCCATTCCCTGGGCACTGCTGGTGGGCCGGGGTGTCACGGGGACGTGTGGGACAGGATGAGGTCCCCTGGGACCTGCTCTCGGCAGCCAGGACCCTGTGACTGGTGCAGCCTTGAGGACAGCACTGCAGGGAGCCCTGCGGGGACAGTCAAGTTGGTGGCAGTTGTGGCTGCCTTTGGACCAGGCAAGGCAGCTTGGGGAAGACTTCTTGTTCCCTTCTCTTCTGCCCCGGAGATCCAGGAGAATAATTTGTGCCCAAGGTTATAAATGAAATGCAGGAAAGGGGTTGTTTTGTCTTGAAATGGAAAATGCTGCAATATGTTTAAGTTGATATGCTTGTCACTTTGCCTGGATGAAAATCTGAGCGTAAATGAGGAATAGGAAGCAGGTCTGATGTGTGCAGAATGTCTGTTTTATTGTTTAATTTGTGATTCGCATTATGTTTCTGTTGCAGTCCAGGAATGAAAGGAGACCTTCCAGCATCTGAATTTTCTAATGAATGACTGCCTAGCCTCAGGGATAAACTCTCAGCCTCCTATTGCAGAAACAGTGAGTTCCTGTTTAGTTTATTCTTTCATTAAAATGTTGTTTATTCTTGCTTCAATTTGGGAGTAAAAGCCCTGTCTTTATTCTGAAAAATGACTAATCACCACATGGTGCATGATGTGCTCCACAAGAATACTTTTCAGATGGCCAAAGTAAGGAAGACAAAAGAGATGCCAGAAAGAATATGCCTTTGTCTCCCAACAGGCAACTTGGCCTCAGGTTTGAACAAGATCAAAGAACCTTTAGGTAATATTCAAGGAAGGCTGAAAGCTTCAATCAAAGTGTTCTTCAAATACTATTTAACTGCCTCTTACTCAACGGGGTTTTGACAGATTTGTTCTTGCATCACTGAAGATGTTGAGTCATCAACTCTTTAATTGCAGGCTTATATAAGCCCTTTGAAATTTCAGTTTAGCATCATGTCACGCAGACACAGATCTGTAGCGCTGGTCAGACACTCAGGGACATCCTGTTTCTGAAGCTTGCTTGAGGGTGACCTGTAGATCTTAGCTTCCCTGGATGAGAAGGTCCAAGCAAGTCTGAATGGGTCTCTGTCCAGCCTCTCGTTTAGAGCTGAGGCCCAGCATCCCTCCCCTTGGGAATGGGAGGACCATATTCCTTGTTTCCTACTTCTTTGTTATGTTCTGAGAAAATGAGACCAAAATATGTCCGTTAACTGGTTAATAGGGTAAAGTCTCTACAAACCCATATAAACACCACCTGACCCCCAAAAGCCACTGGCACTGGTGTGTAGGAGATGGTCTTGCTTCGCAGCTCACTGCAGCTGGATCTGTTCAACAGGAGCAATTAACTGATCCAGACTTGAGGGAGCTGAATTCAGAGCATATTGAAATCCTTTGGAGCAGGGAGCACAGGATGCTTCTGCAAAGCCCATTAAGAATTGCTCTGTAACTAAAGGCATCTCAGTAACTTAAAAATATGTGCTCCATAATGTGTCTTTTTTACATCAAGTATGTGGAAGATCAGGGCCTTGGGTGCCTTTTCTGCTAGAGAAGAGAGAAGAACAAACCAGGCTGCTTAGCAGCTTCTTCAGAAAAATCCAGGCAATCTATTTGCTCTAACAGTTGTGTCTTGCATACCAGGAGGATGCCAAGAGCACGTTAGCTAGCAGTTTGTTTTGCAAGTAGGATGTCTGTAACCTTGTTTTTGCTAGTTCTGTGATCATTTGCTGTAGGCAATCTGAAGGATGACAGCTGAAACTCCTGTCATATCCCCAGGAGTGCCTGAGTCAAGGCACTTTCTCCCGTGTGCACCTCTGTTTCCGCAGGCGTCGCTGTGTTTATGCATGTGTGCTTGTTTTGTCTCCAGCAAAGGCAGAGGCAGGGGCAGCAGGTGCTCTTTCCAGATGCAAAATGTGTTTGAGTAGGAGTGTGTCCTCACATTCCAGGGCAGTTTTAAGGTGCTCCGGAGCTGGGCTGTGTGGGCAGACGCACGTTCCCACTGAGCACTCCCAGTGCAGGTCGTCTCCGCATGCAAACTGCTCCAAGCAGAGCCCTCCGCACACTCCCACCCTGGCTGCTCGGGATGGAGGCAGCCCCAAGGGGAAAGGGGAGATGAAGCAGCCTGCCTCGCTCCATCCCTCCATGCGGGATGGACTGGGGGCTCCTCGCCAACGTCTCAGCACCGTAGCCCAAGCTCTGGTGGGGATGTCCCGCTGCTGGCACAGGCTGTTGGGAAGGAAGGAGCTGTCACTGTTGGCTCCATGGCAGGGACTTTGGTGCTCCTCAGCCTCTGAGCACATCCAAACCCTGGTTATAAAGCAAAGCCCAGAAGACCAGTGTAGTAACCCAGATCAGGGGTTCCTGCTGTGTTGCTGGGCTCGCAGATGGTCCTGAGAAGACACAGAATTAATGGCAGTGATAGGGAAGTATGCATGTTTCTGGCTGTACACTGATGAGTCTCTTGGCCAAAAAGATTATCTTTTTTGTGTTTTTCTTTCTTCATATTCTGTGCATTTTCAGCATTTTTATTAGCAAAGATTTTTTTCCCATTCACTTGCTAAAATTGTGCTGTCAGAGGCCTGGACAGCTTTGCACAAAAAGATGCGCAGTGAGTAAGAGTTGTTGAGAGAGAAGTCTTGCAATAATAATTTCTTAGTGACAGGCAAATTCAGCACCAGGTCACAGAAATCAGGCACATCTGAGCAGCAGAGTCCTCCTGTGTCTTGGCTCTAATGCAATTAAGCCTTTGAGCTCGCTCTACCCTTCACCCTGCCTGTAAGAGCAGCCTTCGTTATCACCATACGAAGCTGCTTGAACGACAGCCTCGCACAGCCCCAGACCCCGAGCTGGCCCTGTTGTGACAGAGCTGTGGCTGGAGGTAGACCTGTCCTCCCATTACATCCAAGTTAATTACTTGTCTATTATTTTTCTTTCCTATTGCTTATTCCCGGAGATCATGGCAAACTTGATATCTCTGCCACTTAGGTGAAGAGCCTCCTCGGGAAAAAGTCACAGCCTTCTCCATAATTGTTTATCTTAACACCCTCCCATAAATTCAGTGTCTTGATACAGGTCAGCAAGCTGAGTGGCCTGTGGTCCTGCACCAAGAGTCCCATTCAGTCCCTTTGGAGAAACAAGGAACAGCTGTGGATGGAAGACAGGGGAGCCTCTTGGGGGTTGTGGCAGTGCAAATAGCACTGATATTCTGAGAAATTCTTTTTCAGGAAGGAATTAATAATTTTGCCACATATTTGCCACACATCTTTTTAGTGGCCTTGGATAGGGACTCAGGTTTGCACACCTGAATAAAATGATTCTGTACAAACACAGTAAATTGGAGCCTCTTGTAAAGGGTTGGAAGCAGAGAGGAGAAAAATTTGGCTTTAAAACTAATTAAACTGAAGTATGGATTGTGCTACAGAGTACTCTGAACTTCTCTCTCCCTTTAGATACTTACATAGCCCTTATTAGAGTAACAAACTGTCCTGAATGCAAAACTCAAATCTGAGGACTCCATGCAGTCCTAATTAAGTTCAGAAAAAAAAAAAAACTAAAGCCCTGAACAAGTTAACACCAGACTACATTTTATTAGATATTCTTTTGATGGTAAGTTTTAATAACATAGGGACTAGAAAAAGTAGTACTTAAATCTTAACTTGGGACTACTGGGCAGGTAAGTGCTTATTGGCATAATTTTCTCCATGGAATGTAGATGAAAAATAATTTTTAGCCTTCTGAGAGCTTTTTTTATACCCAGATCAGTTTACGTAGTCATGCAAAAGATGTAAAGCAAATATGACAAACCAGATTCAGGTGAGACTGCTTGTGCTTTTCGCCATTTGCTTCAAATGAGCTTTATTTGCAAGAACTTCTGGTGCAGATACCTCTTGTGCTGGATGCTTTCTGTGCTCTTCCCCGTGTTGGAGACATGTAATTCTTACTGCTTTTCTAGCCTGTGCTGACTTACTATTTATATTAAATCAATTACAAGTATGGATCAGAGCCATAGCTGGTTTGACTTTCCTTTTGTTGGCTACAGCAAATAGTTAATGATTTTGTACCGCTGAGAGGAGCGTGAGCACCTACCCCGGCTCTGATGTGCTAACTTCGGCACTAACGAGGCCGGTGCAATAAACAGCAGATGAACCATAAAACAACCTACCTTGTGCCAGGTTGTCTCGATTGGCGTGACAGGGACAGAACGCCAAGAGGCACCACCTGGGGAGGATCTTTCTTTTCCAGCAAAGCAGGCATCTATCTGGCTAACTTAGTCTCTAGTTCCCTTCTGTTGCGTCTAACAGTGATATTGTCAATATTTTTCTCTATCATATTGGGTCACCTTCCTCGGTTCTCATGCAATGTCATACACTTCGTTGTTCATTAAATTTGACTCCATTTCCACTGGTGTGCTGCAATGGTTGAAGCTGGCATGGATTTGGTGTTGAAAAACTTAAGGTATCTTTGTTGCTTCTTGAGATTCATTAAGATTGCTTTGCTGATTTCTATCCAGAGCTTTTAAGGACCACATGATATTCGTCAACTATAAATATAAATGCCTATTTGGTTGGCAGTGATGACTGGTATATGTTAGTAACTTCTAGTAGTTGGTCAAATTCCTTCATCTGTCCTACACCTGTATCAATGGCTTCAAACTGACACAAGGTCTTCATGCATCCTGCTTGCTTTTTCTATTAGAATTAAGAAAATAGTTAATATTAGGATAAATCTGCGCTACGTTACAGCAATCATCCTTCAAGCGTATGGAGCTATATCTGATTGTGGCTTGTGTTACCTCAGGAAATACCATTTGGCAAAATCCTCTTGGGCTTTAGCCATTATTTTAAGCTTCTACATAGTTAAATTTTGGTATGATATTTGGCAGACCTTCTCTATTAGACCAAATCTGACTACTTTACCCTTGTGCTATGTACATGGCGGTGAAGTTGATCTGATACCTTCTGTTTTAGTTATTTATTTCCAAATGCTCCAATGCATAATTAATAGGTAAGTCCTTATTTCTGTGGGGGCATCTTTGGGAGAAATATGATGCAAAGTGTAAAGAAAGATACACCAAGCCCCAATGGAGTATTTTATCTTACTGCCTCCTGCACAGGGGGGCTTGGGACCAGTATACCATATTTGCAACATTTTGGGGAACTGTTTTACTGTGATATCCCTGGCATATTCCTGTCTTTTCTCTGTTTGCTGCAGTGAGATGACACAAAATGCAGGAAGGGTAATGAAACTGTGTGCGAATGTGCTGGAACTACCGTAGGGTGTGAGGAAAACGGGAATACCGGTGCCTTGGGTGTGATGAAAATGGGAATACTGTTTGTTTGCCTCAGTGCTCGTTTTAATAAGCATCTATTAGGAAATGTAAAGTACGTTGGCTGTGGCACTTTGCATCATAGATGTGAAAACAGAGTCTGAACTGGATTTCCCAAGCTGTCCAAGCACGGAGTTGGCCCAGTGCGTGCAGCAGATGGGCAGGTAGGGCCATTCTAACAGCCCAGCAGTGACTTGTGGTGTTTCTGGAGGTCTGCCCAGTGTTAAACCTGACATGATCTGCCTGGAAAAAGAAACCTTTGAAGACTGGCTGAAGGGACCAGGCCTGTTCAGCGGGGAGGAAGAGGAGGAGCTGTCTCTTCGGTGCATCTCGGAGAGGAAGGGGGCAGATACTGCAGGGGATGAAGAAGCAATGGCTTTTGTATGCGGAAGACAGGGCCCAGCTCAGAGACTACGAAAACTCTTTCGAACTCTGCGGATCTGAAGCATTAGGATAGATTGCCGGGGAAGTTATTGATTTTCCACCGTGGGAAGTCTTTGAGAACAGGTCGGAACAACCTCTGTCAGGAGTGACTCAGAAGGGCTGAGCCTGCCTGGATCCAGAGCCACGGACTGGGTGATTTCCTGAGGTCCCTTCCAGCGCTGTTTCTCTATGGTCTTGTGCTTTAATACTCTAAATGTGTCAATCTCCATGGCTTGAATAAGGTTTTTCCTCAGTGAAAGCTTCTTTCTTTACGAGCTCCTCAAATGAAATCCATTTATTACCTATTACAAAATTGGAAGGACCATTTTTCTTTACATTTGTTTACTACTCCATTGAACATATCCTTTTGTTTTGTATATTGATCTTGGCATGCAAAGCATATTTTTTATCATTTTTTTGAGAAAGATAATGGGAAGAATACCTATCTTTATAAATCTCAGGGAAAATATACCCACAATTTCACCAAAATGTAATCAGTTTAATTCCATCAAACTGATCATTAATAAGCTCATGTATTTTGCTCAGTTTGTGATAATGGCTTAAAACAGACATATCTCCAGTTCATTTTAAGAGAAAAAACAAGTCTTAAATTTATGGCAAACTTCTTTCAAATTTTATGCAAGGTAAAACTCTAAAATCTTGTATTAGCAGCTCTTGCCATAAGATGCCTGGATTTTTTTACACTGAGGGCAGTGATTTTTGCTCCCATTGAGTAAGCCATATTTTCTGTAAGCAGGCATAAGCTGAAGTTCTGCATTTTGCTCCTCTTTATCTGAGAAAGTGGGATGTATGTGTTACGGAAAGGCCAGTCTCAGGGGTAATGATGCAAGCCATAAATATGCATCGTAACAGCCTGTTCAAATCCCTCCATCTCTGTGAAATCAGGGGAATAAATCAAACCCCAAATTTAGAGCAGGCAATGCAGTGACGGGGACACTTTATAACTACGAAGGGCTAAAAAGTTTCCATTGCCTCTTTAAAAAGTCCTTCAGGAGCTGCATCCAGCTGCTGCAAGGTTGTGGAGATGCCATTTGGGGTGTTATTGGGGCCGGGGACCGTCACCCTGCCCAGATGTTGACCCGCTGGAGACTGACCCACGGCGAGGGGGGCAGAGCAGGGGCAGCCCGTGGTGATCGGCCGGCTGCAGCGCGATGTTGCAGCAACCGTAAGGTTAGGGGAGCTCAGCCCCCCAAAAAGCCCTTCTGGCTTCTTTCCATCATGGAGCATCTCCTTCGGGCAGTCTGTAGTGGTCCTGAGGCGCCGGCTCACATTCAGGTGGCTCAAACTATTATTCAGGTGGAATTGGAGAGTACACAGCTCAGCCTGGAAATTCTTGGGGGCCTTTTTTTAAGAGGCTTTCCTTGTGAGTCTTGGCTTAGATAAATCTCTCTGTTTTCCTCAGCAGAGACAAATTAAACTTTTAGTGGGGCTGATTTATGTTATATGATCTCTGCTGACAAGAGAAAGAGAATGGTGAGGAAGAAGGTGCTCCTGCTAGAAGGGAAAGCCAGAGAAAGCAATAATGGGACAAGTAGATACTAGTTTCTTCAGGGCATATTTGCTTCTTAAAATCTATTTCTAAACCTCCACAACAAATCCTGGGGGCAGTTTGGTATTGTCAGCCACAATCTACATTATTAAAGCACTCATTAGCCTACAGACTGTACCCGAGTCACACGTGAAGACCAGGCGGCCACGGCTGTCGCACAGGGACAGCTCCATGGCTTTCCTTCCTAGTGGGAAGCAGAGGTTCCCTTCTTGCCAATAGAGAGCCTTTGAAATATTAACCAGATTGGAAATGACTTCTCAGCTAAAGTTCTGGTGCAATCCTAACTTTACACGTAGTTTTCATTCAGCAGTTCATTGCAAAAAAAACTACCCCAGAACCTCTCTGAGCTTTGTAATTTGGATCACTTATTTGTTCTCTGGAAATTGTTTTTGCTTTAGTAGTTTTGTCAATCAGTGCAGAGTCTAGGTAGCCAAACACCACCACATTTCTAATAACAATGAGAATCTTAAATAAAACCTTTCCTTCACTCTGAATTAGTGCGGATATTTTTCGGTTTGGGTTAATAGTGAGAGAGAGAAAAAAAAGTGAGTAGGAATTTGATTTAGGAAATTGTGTTCCTGTTCTTTGACATTTGATGATTCATTGCACAAGCCCTCCGAAAAGGCAATTTTAAGCCGTGTATCCTATACAAGCGTTCACATGCTGCTTACCAGCACAAAGTAACAGAGACAAGAAGCAAATTGGACCGAGATCCACGTGTCTCACGCGCACTCGGGCTTGGCGGCAGATCAATTTTCTGCTTTGGGACTATGTGTTGTCACCTCTGTGCTCCCCTGGGGATGGGAGAAGGGTGGTGGGGAAACTTTTCTGTTACTCCTGGAATGACCTCATTTCACCACATTTTTTGCACATCTCCCTCTTTTTTTTTCCCCAGAAGTTTTTAAAGACAACTCTGTGATCTAACCAAATCTGAAAGCATTTAGGCATTTGGAAGGGATTTTTACTCCTGCTCCTTTCTATGGAGCCCAGGAACCGAGCTGCCTTTCAGGCTTCTGGAAATTGCCCTTCATAAAACATTTCCCCATTTCTCCAGGGTTCTTTGTCTGCCATAAACTGAAGGCATTTACATTCAATACATTGCTCCTGGCTTATTTCCACCCAAAACCTTCCTCCGACTTGCTCATTACTATTTGTATACAACTCACTTTTTTGTCTTCGATGCGGCTAAATCAAGCGCAGACAAAGCAGAGTAAATGGAACGCTTCTTCGCTAAATCCCCAGTGATTTGCCATTATAATTCATTGCCAAACATTGTTGTAAAGAAAAGAGAAAAATCTTGGAGCAGAATAGAAAAGAACCACCCTAGAAGGCAGCTTTGTTTAGAGGTTCTTCGGGGCTCGCAGGCGGCTGGGGAGCGTGTCCGTTCCCGGGAAGCTCTGAATGCTGCAATCTCGGCGTCGGATTCATCCCACCGTTGGAGCTCCAGAGGCAATTCCTATTTATTCGCCGTGCACCGCAGTGTTTGGTGGCGCGCGGGCCCTGCTGCTGAGCACCGACGCGCTGAGAGGGGAAGGGGCCTGGCGGCCTGCGCGGCTGCGGGGGCTCCTTAGCCCCGCGTGCCCCTTGCTGAGCTCCATCGAAGGATCTGAGCTTCCTTCTACTCACACCTTCTTTTTGAAGCACTGAAGTTCCATGAATGGCTTAAAAATATTTTTAAAGACTTCCGTATATTTAATATATATGTTTTTATACCCTTTTACAGTGCAAAATACTGTTTTTATAGCTTATGGGAAAACAGGTACATAATAATACAGTTAGAGGAAATAAAGGGGGTAGATGTTGAAAGAGAACATTAACTAACCCAGCAATTTTCACTGTAAACCATCACCATTAAACTTAAAGGTAGATTTTACTAACGAGGTGCAACAGAAATGGAAGAGGCCAAAGCTGGAATTAGAAAGTCCCAGCTGGGTGTCCTCCTCTCCCCGTGCCGGAGCAGCCTGCCTCGTGATGCTCCTGTTATTTCAGCAGGAGTAAACAGGAAAGCAACTGGAAGTGACAGATACAAATGATATACTTTACAGAAAATGATTTCTGATCTCAGACAGAGACTGAATATTCTAGTGCCTTAAAATAGAGTGAAGCTAGTGCATGAGTCATGTCATCTATCGGGCAGAAGAAGAGCAGTTATTAGTCAGTGGGACAATGAAAACTAGCTGGTATTGGAAATACTTGGAATTTTTTTTTCTATTTCTGCTAAATTTCTACTTGAAAAATTCCATCTTTTTTTCTGGTTCTTCAGCTTAAATTAGAGCTGAGTGATCTATTTGCGAGCATCCGTAAATCCCGTCAATATCCTCATTTCCAGCAGTTGCAGTGGCACAGGGGAAGGGTCTTTGCCTGCTCGGTCAGTGAATGAATCTATCCAAGGTACCTGTGTCAGCCTGGGGGCTCTGGAGTTTTGACATGTCAAGAAACAACCTTCTTGTAGGGAGAAACCTCGTTCCATAGCTCTAATTCAACTGGCTCTAATTCACACTCCATCCAACTGGCTCCACCTGGGTTCATCTTGCTCCCAGCTTCCCGGGGTGCCCGGCTTCTGGCTCCCTCCTTGCCAGATGCCAAGGAAGTGGCAAGGTCACTTAGGTCATTTCCGTGGTCATAGACTGATCAGGCCTTTAGAAACTTTAGGAATGTACAAAATTCGTTTGACAGAAAATGCATATTTCAAGTAACACATTTAGTTCCTCCCTGGAATATCAGTGACCAGGATATGGCAGTTTGTGCTTGGGAACAACAGGAGAATCAATCTGCTCTTCCTCACAGTTATTGCTTTTTTCCCCCTTTGCAAGGGAAGTCTTTTATTTTTGCCTTTACAGATGTTCACATAGGCATCCATTGTCAAAACACATCTGTTAAAAGATCCCAATAGGTCTTGAAATCTCAGCCTTTTTTCTTTCTTTTCCTTTATCTTTGCTGTCATTTTGATTATTACTTTAATAAGCTAAAATTTGTAAATTTACCTAAAGATTAACAGAGAGTTCTATTTTACCCATCAATATTTTCCACATGAGAATTTCTTTCGTATTTATGTACTTGTGTGCATCCCTGCAGCTGCTGGAGGCAGGCACAAGTGCAAAATGGTGCAAAAACAGTGGATTTAGCAAAAGGGGGGTGTTGAGAGAGCCCTGCCTACTGCTCTATATGGCTGTAGCCTTGAGGAAGGAGGTGCAGGGCTGCGGGTGGGAGCAGGAGAGGGACCTGCCACCTTTGCTTCGTGTCCCCATGTGCTGGTGACCTCCAGCCCGCACCTTTGCCCCCAGGGCAGCCACAGGAATGCCCTGCTGTGGGTTTTAGGGCTCAGATTTTTAGAAGAAACACCTCGGCTTTTTAAGAACTGTTTCCCTAGTGGAACACTTATGACATTAACGCTTCTTATTTTGCAAAATATTCCTATGCAAAGCCTCCCCTAATGAAGGCAATGGCTGATTAAATGTGATTTGATAACAGTGCCTCCAGGGAGACGAGCCAGGCAGGCTGCCTTTCCCCTGCCCAGGCCCCTGCGTGGTCGTAATCAGCGCGAGTTGTCCCTCGTTGCCGCTAGGAGTTGATTCATTCTGACTCATTCCTGCGTGTCCTGTTTGTGAGGAGCAGCACAATGGTAACATCCTCGAGCTGGAGACGGCGTGTGCTCCCTCAAGTGGGTACAGTCTCTCCTTTTTTAAGCATAATAGAGCAAATCCATACCGGGTCTTGCTCCGTTGGCTTCACTGTGTGGGAAGGGGACGGTAGAGTTGAGCTCAACGTGCGCGTTTGAAACGGTCTTCAGGTGAGCCCAGCAGATGTGTTCACAGCCTTCTGATCCGCAGTGCTGGCTCTAGACATGGAGCTGAGATGACAGCTATGGAGCTGCTGGAATTTCCTTTTTAGCAGTTTTCACAGAAGGCAGAGGAAATTCACCTTTTGGTAGGCAAACTCTCAAGTTTGTTCATTTTCTTTTTTCTATTTTTGCCTTTTTTTAAAAATGGCTGTTAAAAACAGTCTTGTTTGAATATGCACACAGAAACAGCAAGCATCCTGCACTGTGCACAAAAACAAAACAGCTCTGTGTGTGTGTGTTTCAGGGGGGATTGCGCCTGATATAAACCCCTAACTAGGAAATCCGGAGTCTGTTGTTCTTGCATTCCAGCAGTTTCTTCCTCGCAGCGTATGAGTCCTGCTCCAAGTGCTCACAGATCACTGGTGTCCAGGTCTCGTGGTGACTCCCTGGCTGCCACTTCACGGTCCGTGTTTGCTTGTGCCAAAAGACGTTGAAGAACTTCCCTTGGTCCTCCCCCGTGAAAACCCTCGGGCCTTCCTGACTTCCCCATTTTCACTTAAAACTGAATTTTGTTCTAACAAAGGAATTTAAAAGTGACTTTGGCCTCCCACTTGTAATGATGTGGACCTGACTGTAGGGAGAGGCAAGGTGGTCATTATTTTACTGCTCAGAAATGTTCAGATTGGATCAGTCTGTCTCCAAAAGGCACAGTACCTGCGTCTGCATTTTACAGCAAGAAGCAGCAGCACCTCTGTTCTCTGTGAAAGTCCCAGTACTTTTTGTTCTTCACAAAAGTAAGGCAAGCAAATGCAATGAGCTCCCCTGTAGTTCTTAGTAGAGGATCCTGCTTCCAAAGTGTTAGGAGAGCAGTAAGCGTGTAACCTGTACAAGGCACTGCACGATGGCTCGTGAACTTTTGTTGATGCCTTTTCGATTAAATTGTGGGAAAATTCAACAAAAAGGCCACAGTGAAGATAATAAAGTATGATTATTATATCAGGCTATGTGCTGCAAAGAACACTTTTAATTTTTAACAGGCCGTTAAGAGCTTATGAGGCATGAATCAAATATGAAGCTGGAAAATTCAAAGAGCGGCTTCCAAAAGCAGTCGTGTTTCTATCCTCTCGTGTGCTTGCAAAACATGTTTTGAGATGTCACCCACTAGCTCAAGTAAGAGTTCTCCTGGGTACCGGTGGGAAGATGTGCTTGAAAATCAGGACACTGCTTGGCCTTACTGGGGGACTTGTGTTGTGTGATCCTTCTGGAAAGGAGCTTATACAGATTCTTTTATAATTTCGAGATGAACTAGTGCTCTACTTCGGTCAAGTGAGCTAATTTTATTAAAGATGCTCTGTCAAACGTAAGGGCCGCTGCCCTTCTATTCAGCCTGTAGCAGCCTGGGGACAAGAGCGGAGCGAGCAGATGAACCTGCACGGGACCACCCGGAAGGCAGAGCTGGAGGCAGGAGATCCCCGCAGCCAACGAGGTGCAGCAGTGAGTCCTGAGCGTGGCTCTTCCTCAGAGCACCTGGGGATCATCTGCACTGCGGTCAACGCGGTGGCAGCAGCAGCGCGGCCGGCGCCTCGCAGAACCGCTTCTTACCTCCCCGCTGCCCTCCTGTCCCCGGGTCCTGCCGGGTCCTGCGTCTCATCCCGGGCAGCAAGGAGGGAGGGGAAGCGACTGCGTCCCCTCTGCCAGGGGACCCGGTGGCTGAAGGGGCAGCCAGAGGCTCTGCTCCCCACCGCTGAGGAAGCTGGAAGGCAGCTAGTAATTTTCACACTGGCCTGGAGTAATTGTGCACCAAAAAACCCTGTTTTGATACCTGTTTTATACTTAGCTCAACAACTTTTTAAATCATATGCCCATTTTTTTTTATATGGATCCCACCAGGAAGAATAGCTGAAATGGAGAATATTAAGAATACAGGGGCAGGGAAGATAAACATTCTTGATAGCACTGTACATATGCTGCTTGTTCTGTGCTGCAATGGGAACATTCAGGCACTTTCTCCGAAAGAAGCAATTAACACTTTTTAAATAGCTATATTATGCAGTCAGAAAAAAAAAAATGCTGTGCTTACTGCAGTTGGAAATGCATTAGGTTTATTCACTATGACAGAATGGATTTTGTTTAAGACGGGAAACAGATAAAAGACTCCGAAACTAAACTTTGGTCGAATGTTTTTGTTTTTTTGTTTTTTTCACAAATAGCTGCATCCACTGTGCCGTTCTGCTGGCTTCCCACGAGAGCTGTAACCTGCAACCACCGCAGCCACCGCAGCCTCTCCCTGCAGTGGCTGCTCCTTCCCTTCCCACCCGCTTCCCTGGCTGCATCTCTTTAATCTTTACTCACAACCAACTCCTTTTCCAACAATATCTCTGTACCTGACATTTTTTTTCCTAAACTTTTTTTTTTTTCTTATTACTAGAGAAACCTTAAAACAGAGACAAATGAAGGTGCGGAAGCATGAACGCATGTTGTACCATGCCTCTCCTGGACCTGCAGGTGCATGCTTGTTGTCTTCCTCTGCTCTTCATCTGTCTTTTGCGGAAGGGAAGGGATAGTTTCAGCATTAGCTCTTTTTGCCTGTGAACGGTGTGTCTGGAAAGTGCCCATCTCAGCACACTCCCCATTTGGAATGGGCCACTGGCGTATCCTTACGCACGGATAAGGATAGACAACATCATCAGCTGCTCATCTTAAGTGAATTAACCTTGGCTTTCTAGAGACTAAAGCTGCTGCCTGTGATTAAGGCCTTCAGTGCGCCACATCTGCTCTGCAGATGGAAGACAGCAGGTCCCAACCGCCAGCAGGTTGCACAGAATGGTACTTATAACTCAGATTTAGGAGAGGTTCTGTTTCCAACTTAATATGAATAGCAATAATAAGAATAGGAAGGTTTCCTCTGACCTCTCAAAACTGCAGAGATGCTGGTTGGAAGGAGACTATGGGGGTCCTCTCGTCCAGCGTCCTGCGCGGCACCCAGCTGTTGTCACCACCAGAATCAGACACACATTTTATTTTTGTTCCAGTTTTTCCATATTTTAACCGTGCTTAGTTAAAGTTTAAAAAATGTAAATGGGGAATACAGCAGCTGTCTGGAAAAAGATGTTGAAATAGGCCCACCATATATTCACCTTCATAAAGGAAGCAGCCCTGCTTTCTTGTGCTATCACATAATAGAGTTAAAAAGAAATGTGTCTTATTTCCATATTGAGTCACTGCTTGCGTGTTGTTTAGTGATTGTTGAATCAAATTTCTTTTCAGCTGGTTGTGAAGCAGTGACAGGTGCAGAATATCCTCTTTTTGTTTTCATGGCAGATGCAAGCAAGGGAGAGAGCAATATGCTTCTAGTCCATAAAGCATCAATAGAATAGTGTTAAATTAAGGCTAAAACACTTCTGATGAATAAAGGCAAAAATACACATTTCCAGGAAGAAAATGACTTTCACACAAAACTGAAGTTTTCAAACTTGTGAAATATGAATTTTTTTTAGACATTTAGAATTTAGAATTTTTAGACATTTAGAAATTATTCTAATGCTCTCGTAGCTTACATGTCAATTGACAACCAAACAAAATAAAGTGAAAGGCTAGATTTCCTCTAAGTGCAATTTATACCTGGTTATTAATGGACTTGGTAGGGTAAAAGCAGCCAAATGCCGGCTCTGCAGCACCGCTCGTGCCTCACACATCTTCGCGGTGCATGAAATAGAACCCGAATATTCAAAGCTTTTAATAGGTAATAGCTATTCAGTGATGACACATCAGCCGTATTTTCTCCTCCCCAGACTACATCCACACAGAAAGCAGAAAAGCAGGTGCAGCTGCTTCTCCTATCCATCAGCAACCCTGCGGATTCCCAAGGATGTGAGAGACTCCTAAAAACCGCAGCGGGCGCCAGGATTAGCACTGTGCCCCAGCCCCAGACAGATGTGCTGTGTGGGCCTGGCACTTCGGGACGGGGCTGTGACAGATATTTCTCTCTGTAATCTAAATTTCCACCCTGCAGAAGGTGGAAGTCTCTTCACTCCCTGGTTCCAGGCTACCAAGTCAACCTTGGACATTTGAGAAGGAATGAATTGGTGGCACAAGGTTGAATGTGAAGTCGGTGCAGCATCCGTATCATAAGTGGAGCTGGGAAGTGGCTCTTTCTCTCCTTCTATGAACACTTTCAGGATTGCAAAATGATCTGTCCCTCATCAGGAAATGCAAAAACTCCAGTTGATTTCAAATGGTAAAGAATGTCTGTAGTGAGATAAATCAGGTGTCTGGACTTGAAGATACTTTTCACTCTTGCCTGCAAAAACCCTCTGGGTTTGGCCTTAGGTTTGGGGTAGCCATATACGAATAGCCTCAAGAGCAGAGGAAAACCTGAACAGGAAGAAGGAGCAGGCTCCTTCTCAAGATGCACGTTCTGTTCAAATTTACCAGCTCAGGAATAAGAAGTTAGTCATAATTTCACCTGAATTCAGTTGCTTTATTGCTTTTTCAGCCGGCAACACGCGGGGTATCCAGATTCCTCTCCTGTGTAGTTACAGCACAGGCAGCCACTTAGTGACAATAACGCTGTGGAGGAGACGTCTGCGGCCCATCTGCCATCGAGATAACCAAGAATTAACATCTTGGCTGGTGAGCCCGCAAGCACCGAGGTGTGACATGTATGAACTCCCACGTGTTCCTTCTGGAATAGCCACAGCAGATGGACCGTTCAGGAAAACTCTAAATTCCTCCCTCAGGCACCTCCTGAGAGGAAGGGCTGCCTCTACCCTCCTAAACCTGGGAAATCTTGTGCCGTGTTTATTCTCCTGGGCACTTTGTAATGCCTGGATGTAATTACCTCAGCAACTGCTGAATGAATAGCCCAAAGCACCCAAGTGATACGTTAAGTGAAGCAAATGAATCAGTTAAGGAGGGAAGAGATCATAAATGTCACATTGCTACAAAAATAAATTAAAATCATTGTCTGCATCTATGTTGCAAGAGATGATGTGGATTATTAGTAATGCAATTCCCTTAAGATCCACAGTGCTTTCCACAACAAAAAGAAGCCGGCGCTCACGGCAGGGACAGCAGCGGGCACAGTGTCCGAGTGGCACACGAGTCCCTCCTGGCACGTGGAGGAAACGGAGCTGCTGCCTTGTTCCTCGGGAGGACAGGGTGATTATTCGGGCTGGGGACATGTAAAAGGGAGAAGTTTGGGGTTGCGACTCCTCCTGGCTCAGTGTGGTTTTAGGGACCTCAGTAGGCCCTGTGCCAGCTCCCAGCACCGCTCTCTTCCTCCAGCAGTATTCAGGGATGCTGGATCTCAGCTCTCAATACAGTAAATAAAGCAGATGGACAAAGGTCATGTAATTTTACGAACAACTCTCACTTGATGATTCATCTCCTCAGGTTGTATATTTAGCTTGGTCAGATTTAATTTATTTCCGCGTCTTTGGAGTTACTTGGAGCAAAAACAGATGACAAGGAGAATGTTCATGAAAGGCAGGTCTGAAGATGCATTCAGAAAAGAAAAAGTGCCAAGACAGAAGAAGACAGTCCCAGAAACCAGGTGCAATTTGGATGATTTGTAGGGAGGCTCTGGGGTCCGCAGGGAGTGAGGGATTAAATGAGTTGAAATCCTGACTCACAAATTCATTGGCAATTCTGCAATAGACTTAAATGTGTCCAGACTTTCAGTGAAGAGGAAAATTGCATAGAGCTAAGGTGGCTTGGAGTGCAAGGGACAGAACAGAGCGATGGAGCTTGTAGAAAAATATGCAGGATAAAAAGGGAACCATTGAGAAGTCTTCAAGTCTAGGTTGAGCAGGAAGGCAGTGAAAAGCATAGAGGATATCAAGGTGCAAAGGCAAAGGCCAGAATCTGCTCAGCCTCCACAGTCCCTTTGCACGAGCAGAGAGGGGTGCCCGGAGCCACCGTCCGCAGGAGGTGACGGTGAATCCGGCAGAACCTCCTCCCGCGGCCACCGGCCGAACGTGGCGCCTCCAGGGTGCCCTGCGAGTCAGGCTGCGCTACCGACCTCCCCGGAAAGTTCCATTGCCTGGAATTCCTACAGAGTTCAGTTCTAGAGGCAGGCAGCGATTAGTGCCAGAATGACCTATTGTCTTCTCCGAAGGTATTTTAAAAATCAGGATTACAATAGGAACTATTTCTGCCTTTTTTTGCACGCACCCTTCCTAATTACCTGGCTGATTTAATCTGGAGCGGGGAAGGAAGCCTTCGGAAATCTCAGGGGAAATCTTTGATGTCTTGAAAGTTTTTCTGTTAGGGGTTTAGGTGAAGTATCAGCCTCAACATTTTTATGATATAAAGTTACCTTAGCACTGAAGCAAGGCGGCAATATTTTCGACAGGATACATCAGAGCTTCACTTCTAGACAGAGCTCACACGTTGGCACAGGAGCAGGGCCGTTTAAACCCATTTATCGCTGCACCACGGCTCTGGGCCCACCCTCACTATTGTTTGCAGAGGAGGATTTCTACCCTCCGGATCTTCCAACTGAATTGTTCATCAGAGAGTCCCCTAATTCCTCCCCATGAAAAGGAGGCCAGGTAGTGTCAGTGTTTGAAGGCAGAGGCTCTCGCTGGTTCGGCCCTTGCGGGTGGGATGGGATCGGGAACCGTGGGATGGGACACAGCTGGAGCCAGCCCAGGACCTTCCCCTTCCCCAGCACAGCTGGAGCGGGAGGAGGACGAGGAGCGCAGCCTTCCTCATGGAACAGCAGTGCCGTGCGCGCCATGGAGAGGAAACGAGGAACGAGGCCTTCCAGCAATGAAAACCCTGAGCAAAACAACCCAAAGCACTTCCAGTTTATCAATAACCTGTGAGCGGGAGCACAAAAGGCACAAACCCCGTGTGTCTGCTTGTCTGATAACGGCCACGTTTCAGTGCGCAGATGAAAGCTGAGCCTCCCAATCAACTTCACCCCAAACCGCCTTATTGCCACAAGCCTTCAGTATAATTAAAGTATTTTATGCATAGTAGTGCTTGCGCTAATTAAATGTTGCTGTTTATTATTAAATAATGAAACTCATTAGCATATGCTGTTCAGCTGAGAAGCTGGCAATTCATTTTGCATTGCAGACCCTGTCCTGAGCTGGGGGAATCTGCAGTTTTGTGCCTTCTAAAGGCTCCATCCCCAGGATGTGGAGCGAGGCGCTTCCATAGAGCCTTGTTGCTGCGCAGGAGCTCGGTCCTGCTGCTGCCCTTCAATCTGAGCAGATGGTTAAAGTACTTCAGCCAGAGCCGCATCCTGGCTGGCTACACGGTGACGTGGCAGGGATGAAGGCAGGGATGAAGGTGGCATGGCCAAGCTGCTGCTAACAACAACCTCCTTCGTATTCTGATAATGAGCAGAGCTGTCGTGTCCTTCCAGACCTGAAACTTCCTCCTTTTGCTCTGTTATTCTCATTTTCCCTTGGGTAGTTTCTTTCTTACTTCTCAAGCCCTGTGCTTACTCATTGCACTCCTTCAGGTGGACTAAAACTTTAGGCCAGTTCAAACTTCCCCCGAACCTTTGACAAAACTCCTGTCCTGGGCTTTATTCCAGTCTCCTTCAGAAACAGGGAGGGAGCTCTGAAGGGGCCACCCCACATCATCATCACCCATGGGAGTTACCTGGGCAGCTCCAGGGACGATTTCTAGGTGCTGAGAAACTCTCAGCCAACTGTTTTGCCTGAAAACCAAAATTGTGAAAAAATCAGCACTGCAAAAGGGAAAAGCAGAAACCACTTCCTGGGGGAGAAGAGGCCAATTTTCAAACAGTTGATGACATGAGACTCTCCCTGTCCCTCTTCATCTATGAGTGCTTTGTGGAGGGCTGCAATTTTCAAGGCTCTCTGCAGGACTCTCTCGAGCCCCCGGGAAGTGCAGGAGCCCCGTGTGCTCCTGGCAGCGTGGGGCGGGTTTTGGAAGGGCTCGTGCAGCCGTCCTGCCGCGTGGTCAGCCCTAACCCTGCACGCAGGTGAGCTGAGACCAGGCTGCTTCCCACGTTCTTCCAGTTTGTGCTGAGGGTACTCAAGGATTTGTACTTGTTTGGCCAGAGGTATTTTAAATTGGGAACATTTTAATAGCCTGCACTGTAAAATATATATATGCATGTTGTTTGGGGTCACTTTTGATCCCTTTATAGCATTCCATAGGCACTGGAAAAATCCGACATCTAGCACATTCCCAAGGGACACATTTCTGAATTTGTACAAAGCTAAATTGATTGCTAGCATGCAGTCAGTACTATGACAAATTTAAGCTTGTTATTTTGCTGGTACATTGTATAATAATGTTTTTATGAAAGCTATATAGTCACTACACAGATAATTTTCAAATTTCCTGAGCTAAGCTGAGCAGCAGTGTATTAAAGATTCATATATGTTGAAATATTCACAGTATAAAATCTTAACACACACAACACTAATTTAAAACATTCCAGCCTTTGGGTCAAAATAGAAGCTGGGGAAAAAAATCAGACAGTGCTTAAAACCCAACTTGTTTTCACCACTCTGTTGCACAGAGCCTTGTGGAATCCAATGGTTCTGTTTACTCTTCATTTCATGTAATTTATTATCAGAGGGGCCAGCTGGGACCACTGTGGTTAAGGAATTGTCAGCATTTCCCTTACCAGCGGTTTATAGCTGACCCATAAAAATTTACACAGAATTATGATGTTCAAAATCCTTGCTTTGGAATATATATTTTTTTTTTCCTCCAGAACTTTAACATGATTTAGGGACCACTGAGTTTAAGGAAAGCAAACGAAAAGAGAGTTTCACTTCGTTAGCAGCAGGTGCTTTTTTATGCTCTTAAGAAGCAGCATCACTGATAACAGTAGGTGCTATGGACTAATGTTCCTAGTGGTCTAGTTATTGCACTGAGGCGGGAGCTGCTCCCACGCTGCCGCTTTGCCTCCCCTGTGGTGTTGGGCATCCCGTGGCACGGGAGCTCCAGGCGTTCCGTGTTCCGGGAAGACGTCCAGGAGCTGGAGCAACCACGAGCCGAGGAAGGAGGGAGCCCCTGCGCCCTGCTACTGCCCAGCCCCTCGGCTCAGCTCGTGGCTCTAAGACCTGCATTCCCGTTTGTTCATCATGAAGACAAGACCTCATATAGCATCCTGAAAGTGTGAAGTAGGCAAACCGAGAAACAAGAAAATAGGAGCAAATGTCCTTTTTCTGAAATTCGTAATGGAATACAGCCGAATAATGCTATTCCTAAAATAGCAAATAACTTCCATGTTAGATATCATTTCATTCAGACAGTTTGCTAGTAAAGAATAAAATCATACAATAGGCAAAGAAAACCTGTGTTTGAAAGAGAAGGTACAATTTTTAGATCGTACGAAAACAATAAATGATTTTTAAATTCAACATGCAACCTGAGTGCAGTAAAATATATCATTACAACATCTTATGCTGCTCTCTGAATCAATAGGTTACAACTTCATTATTCATTTTATACTAATAGATCAAATGAAGCTTATTCTTTCTTCAAAAATACCTTTTACTTCCTTCTTTAGAATCACAGTGGAAAGGACTTTCGACAACCTCTTAAATTAGAAATTATTTTGTATTTGATAGAGTTTGTATGAAAATATATTAAATGTTGATCTTCTGTTCTCCATTGCCAGCACTGGGAGGAAGAATAGGTTTGATTTTGCTCTCGCGTGCACTTCTCCCTGCTGTAGCTCCTTGGCTCCAGTGGAATTACTCTTGACTTGCAGCCCATTAAACGAGAATAGGGGCAGACTCAAAGCACGGAAATGATTCTTTTGCTACTAATAGCCTTGATACTTCTCCACTCTCATCGGTTTTGTTCATCCCTTATCAAGCAGTCAAGGTCCTGGCCTTGATCAAGGCCTACGTCAAGCTATCGTTCGTGAAGTCTCTTACAGTGCACTGGCAATACCAAATTAACAAATGCTGTTGCTTCCAGCCAAAATGGTTCTCCTAGCACTGCCTGAGACACACCAGGAATACAAATGACGCCTGGCAGGGCTGTATTCCGAAGATGGAACTGGAGATGTAACCTGGATCATCCAGGAGTCCCAGGTGCCTCCCAGGGAGCAGGGCTGGACTGCGCTGAGCTCTGTGCGTTCGGGATGACGCATGGATTTGAGGAAGCCCACGGCACAACTTCCCGGGAGTCAGGGTGGATCAAAACCTCACCCCTAGGAAGCACAGGTATCATCAGTAGTTTCAACCACTGAGTAATTTACAATGTCCCTTCGTGTCCATTGCTACATAAAGGGAAACAAAAGCAATAGCTAAACAGACTAGTATCTAATGGGTAGGATAGGACTATAAGAGCAATTACAGTCTTCACGGTCTGAAAACTGCCTTATTGGGCCATGTTTGGCCACACTGCTCATACCTCAACCAGGTGCCTGTTAGGCAGATAACTCGTGTATCCTGGATTATGAATTATAACAAATTATCTGCATAATACATTGTCATCTATCTTCTGCCCAAAACTGCCCATCACAGCAATGAAAAAATATAATTCTGAAGGGATTTGGGTGAAGGCTGGAGGGGAGTAGCAGTAACTCTGTGGAATGAAACTAACTTTGTGCTCAATATGGCCTTTCTTTCCTGGGTTTTGCTTCTCTACCTGTTAGCATGATTTAGCACCAAAGTACTTGGGTTTTATTACTTTTTTAAAATAACAATAAAAAAAAATCTAATGAAAATAAGGGTCTAAAAAGTTAGAGGGTTATGATGACTTCACTGTCTCTGGAGAGAGGCAGTTAGCTCTGTCATGCATTTTTATTACACGAAGCTGCAAAACACTTGCATGCTCACAAAAATAGCAACAGCTTAGCAGCATACGGTGGGCTATTGCAATTATTTTCAAGGTTGGTTTTCATACGCAGTTTGAAATGCAGAAATACAACAACTCAAAGTGGAAAATGTTGGATTTCCTTGCTCAACATGGAAGCAAACTTCCTCATCAGGGACAATTTAACAGTCCTGTGAGAGTTGATCTCTTATCAGGCAGGCAAAATTCCTTGTTGAGGGAAGGAGCTGGGCTCTTGCACAACCTGATCTGCAAATACGCTGGAATCAGGAGGTTTTCTGCTCTTTATAGCTGTGGTGAAAAGGTCCCATCAATGTAAAGTTATGCTAAAAAAATAATGCCTGAGCATTGGCAGTAGCCACTGGGAATGAGGAATGGCTTGTGAGAGCATAAATGAGGAAAACCACTAGGACAAAAGATAAAAGTGGAGTGACTTTTGCTGCTGCAGTCATGGGTGTGCAGAGTGTTCAGGGAGTCAGGAAGTTTTCACATAAAAGTGTAGAAAGGGGCTGCTGAAGAGTTCTGCATTGACAGCTTCCTTTGCTTCACTGTATTGCTATTTTTCAACACACTAATAATATACATGAAGGCATTATTTCCATCACAGTTTCCCCTAGGAGTTGATAAGAAACTTTCTTCATTTTTTATTTTCCTGCACAAGAAATATTTCTTTCAGAAGCCAAGAAAATCCATACTAAGGCACGATGAGCAACACTGCATTTTGAAACCCTATATTCTGCAGTCTGCTTGTAGCTCCCCTCCCTGTATTCATTATTATGCTGCCATTCTCTTGTGGATCTTCAAGGATCTTGTCTTTTTTGATCATTCTTTATTACAGAATAACAGAATAAGGAACTATTGTTTTGTAGTAACGCCTTAAAAGCTGACAATTGGAATATGAAATTCTGAAGCAAGAGCTTATGCCTGGTTTTAATGTGCTCTCAGTACCCAAGTTTTAAAATTGCGTGCAGATCTTCTCATTTGTGTGGTTTCTGGAGACAAACAGGGTGCATCCGACCTGCAGACATCCAGCTGATGTCTGAGATGGAGCAGAAAACATCTGCTCCATTTATTACCTACCGCTGTTCTGGGTGCCTCTGTGTTTGCTGTTGAGTTACCTGCTGTAGGATTAGGCAAAAGGGAGTTAAAAGGGGGTTAATAGAATAGACATGTGGCTGTTAACTGGGGAATTGCCAATTATGGGGCATCAGGGTTAGGAAAGCTGAAGGCCACCAGGTAAAGGGGAAGGAGAGGCCGAAATCGTGGCCCAGAGAGCGCTGAAACAGCAGAGCTGGGGCTCAGCCCCAGCGCGGGGATAGATGTGCACGATGCTGGGCAGAACTGTCTTGGGAGAGGAAGATTAATGCTCAGGTGAAAGGAAACACCCCTTAGACCTTCATCGCTCTCCCTTTCATTGTGTGTCTTGGTGTGTTGCTGAATAACGGGGTGCTTTGGTGGCATCTGCAGTCGCATAACGTGTTAGTCTTGATTCCCGTGTCGGGAAGCCAAATCAGTGTCACGTTATGGGAGGCTGCCCAGAACCCAAGCCCAACAAGTGGAGACGTATGAGCCCGTGCTGGGCAGGAGGCAGAAACCTGCCTGTTGTCTCTGAGGTGCATTCAGGCCAGCCTGCAAGGGTCTGGAAAACTGCTGAGCAGTGACTGCTTCTGGCCAGGGCTTTGTGTGCGCGAAGGCCAGCACTCCTAACACAGAGAAAAGTTTTAAACAGTCCGGGATATCCTCAGAAGAATGAGTTAGAGATCTGCCCTTCTATCCCCAGCCCTTCGCCCCTGTTAATTGCCACTGTTACTGGGAGAACAGTAGTGTTTAAGTGGGCTGTGCAGCTTTAATGGAAATGTAAGTGCCACTACCTACATTTAAACAAAAAGCGCTGTTGATACCAGTATTTGGAAACACTTGGTGAAAGTCTCCAGATGGGCCAGCTTCTTCTCCGTGCGGAATTCATTTCATGCCCTGGTGGACTGGAATTTCTCGTTCTCCATATCATCCATCATGCTTTTATCACTGTAAACTTAAAAGGAGTTAGATTACTTTTGAATCGATCCCCAATTAATTACCTCTGCTGAACATCGTACAAAGGAGTGATTTTTTATCTTGTTCTCTCTTCATGAGACTGATACTCTTGTAATGGAAATCTTTGCCTACAGGCAGTGTATTTCCGTAATGATGGCAGCTCAGTCTTCCACTGCCCATAAAACTGAAAGGAACAGAGAGATATTGCTCATGTTTTCCCATATTCTTCTTTTTTTTTAGAGATGTCTACATCCGATCAATCATAGCAAATGTCTTTTCCAAGTTCCTTGTATATTTTAGAGGTCTGGATGGTAAAACTTTCAAGAAAACAATAAAAACATGACTGTAAGCTGGCAATTAGTGGGAAGTAACACTTGCTTATGATTTTTTAATAATTTCTATGAAACATTGAGTCATATTGCTGAAACCTGTTTGCCTTGCACCGAGCGCTCCTCGGAAGCACTTATATTTCTAAATTGACCAGCAAGCCACACTCATTAAAGTGATTTAAATGAAAAGTATCGAGTGACTTGGAAAATGCAGACATTTGAGTCGAGGCTTTTACATTTGTTAAATCTTGATCTTTCTGCCGCTGGAATCGCAGTTGAGCCCCAAGCTTGGACAGCATCGGGTTCCAGCGGCTGGGGAGCGGGCGAGAGCAGCCACCTGGTGATGGAGAGGGCTTCTCCCCCTTGGTCCTCTGACCCACACCAGGTCCCAGGACACCTCGAGACCACAGAGAGGGGCAGCGCTGAGGAGAGCCGGGCCACGACGGGGCTTTTCTGCAGCCATCCTGGTGACAGCAGACGGAAAACACGCTGTGGATCTGCTCCTCCAGTGCCAGCTTCTGGTTGTTCCTCCAAGGCTGCTTCATGTCCTCACTGGAGGAAGAGTTAGAGAAAGGGATACAGAAAGTCCTATCATTTATTTCTTTGGCCTCTTAA
This sequence comes from Tinamus guttatus, assembly GCF_059628265.1. NCBI lineage: Eukaryota > Metazoa > Chordata > Aves > Tinamiformes > Tinamidae > Tinamus > Tinamus guttatus. The sequence continues at coordinate 2,745,386 of NW_028289621.1, forward strand.
CACTCTTGATTCAATTAAGCCTCCATAAAATAGGGAGACCACCACCACCTTAGGAGTATTTCGAGGCTTAATTAAAGGCCTCTGGAAAACACGGATGAAAGGTATTAAAGAGCAAAACACTAATGAAAGGAGATTATTTAAGGATTACTAAATACATTGTGTTCTGAAAGAGCGACTGAAAGTTGAGACCCACAGGAAAGAAAATGAGACATTAAGAGCCAGATTTGGCTATTGAAAATTGGCACCGGAGGTGAGCTGAGGATCTGGGTCTCTGTCTACGGCTTAGGTGGAAAGGAATAGGATAGAAATTTATGCCACCAAAATCCGTTGTTAGCCACCCTCTCCCTCGTGGTCCTGCCACCTGGGCTGGACTTAAAATAATCCATTATGGTCATTTTAGTCTGAAAGGAAAAAATAGCTTCGTCGTCTATTTTGGGAAGCCCTTTTGAAGAGGATTGGTAGCAATCTGGTCCTTAAAAAATATATGATAGGGTTAAAGACGTTTAGATGTCGAATGGGCATTACATTTGGGAATGCTGCATAGGCACTAGCTCAAAACATAAAGCCTGGCCCAGATCTGCATGCATTCAATTACACTTTCTTTAATGTAATCAGCAAGAGGTGCAAAATAACATCGACCTGGTGAATTATATTCACCATGGCTACAGAACTAACTCCTCAGTCCCAGAAATGCCCCCGTGCGCTAATGAATCATTAGCATGTGAATAAGTCTTTCGTATAATAAGCTCTCTGTACTTATTTTTGCAACATTGCTCCAAACAGAACTCATGAGGCTGTGACTTCCTCTTGCTAATGGTTTTCACTGTCACTGAACACTGGGAAGAAGAGACACTTGTGAAGTGTTGTTAATGCATACTGAATAAAAGCGGAATATTTGAGCCAAGATTGAAATGACTGTTCTCCAGTCTGGAGATTTTTGGGGGTATTTTGCTCACATATGCATTTAAGACTTGCAATTCCCTGCCTATTTATGGGAATTTAACACAGATTTATATATGCAAGTCCTAATGGAGAATTTTGAGGCACAGGCTGCAGTTCGGGGCTCAGCGGGGTATAAATTCCTGTTACACACTTTGCACAGGTAGAACACAGATAGCCAGAAGTAATCCTGTTGTTGAAATAATGTGCCACACAGGACGGCTTCAGAGCAAACCTTTAAAACGAGGGTTGGTGGTTGCCTGAATTTGGAGACAAATACTTTCCTCTGAGAGCTGCATTGGCTAATGGTGTCCTTAAAACTTATCTTCGCAGGAATTCTGAATGTTAGCAGCTGTGAAATAATCTTTCCTCAACTATAAGCCCTATAATTGACTTTACAGGAGTTGTTTCTTTTTTTATGGAAATACGGATTTTATCTCACTGCAAAGCATATTCTTTCAAATATCTCTCTTGATCCCAATGCAAAGACTATTAAATGAGGAGCCTCAGTGACACACAGAGATTTAGCTGGTGACTGAGGCAAAGGTAGCTAATAAGAAAAAAAAAAGATCTTTGGGGACAAGAAAGAAAGAAAGAAAAAAAGATGAAACCCCCCACACTTTATTAGCATTTGCAGAAGTCTATGCAGAGATAATAATGTTTGATTCTGTCTTTATGTCAGTACTGAGTGGGTTTGATGGAAGATGAAACAAGAGGGATGTGACCACTTGAAACCAGAATCTGTGACAGGCTGGAAATGATCTGAGATTCTTGACTGAACTGAACAAGTTCAACCTGCTCTTCAGATGCTTTTGAATAACCCTGTGTCCTGTGGGGAGTTTGTGTTGTGCTTTTCAGAAACAGGCAAGGCAAAGCAAGCAAATGTGAGGGTTATTTCTCAGAGGTGCATGAAATTATAGGGACCATCGTTCAGGTGCGTAGCACACACGTTCTCAATTCCTGGCCATCCGTGGTGCCTAAAGCCGGCCACCTTTTAAGACAGTGACCTAAGTGAAGGCAGCAGAAGAGTGTCCATGTGTTTGGATTTATTTCTGGTTGCCGTTTCCACTCTGAAACCAGCTCCTGGAAGAGTGTAGGTCTCTGCACAGCTTCTATGAACCACAGCTGATCTGGCTGGGCGGGTAAAATAACCCCTTGGGGATGCTGTGTGCTGCTGGCTGCGCTGGGCTTTGGTGGCCACCAGGGAGAGGAGGTTGCTTTAGAGTTAGGAAGAACAGGAAAAGATGCTTCATAACACAGAAATGTGGGCAAATGAATAGTGCCTTATTGCGGTGCTTCTGCTTACATATAACTGGCTTTTCGAAAGAAATGTGGCTGTGAAAAATTATCTGTGTAATATAGTATCTGTTTAATATAATATCTGTGTAATCTGTTTGGGCATGTAGTGATTTTTATCAATTCACGGGTCAAGGCCATTTTCTGTGAAGAATGAGTTGTTTTCACCGTGCTGGGGACATGCCAAGAGGATCGGCTGTATTTCAACAATAAAAAAGGGTGTCTGGTTTCCTGGGTGCCACCCGACTCTCTTGATGGGCTGTTTCTTCCCAGAGCAGCAAATTTTGGTCCTTGGAAAAGAGAAAAATCACGGGAGAGCAAAAGATGGAGCAGACCCTAGTTCTCCTCTGAGCACAGGTGTTTTCTTTGCAGGAAGCTCCATGTTGGTGAGGAGATGGGGATGAAGATGCAGGTGATTTCCTGTAAAACCTGGGGTTTTGCAGAGTTATGGGATGAGCTTTTGGACAAGGCACTATGGAGCCAGCAGGTCCCACGCAGGAATTGGCCTTTCAGTGCACAAATACCTGCCCGTGCGGACTCAGCATGTCCCGCATGTTCAGTTACCCTCCACACTAGCAAATAAACAACCAAATTGTGCAGGATTTATAAACACAGTCTGATAGATGCTCTACTGGAAAAAAAAAAGGTTTAATTGCATTTCCATTTCATTATTTGGTTGCCTTTTTATAGTGTAAGGAAGGAAGGTTGAGATTTCTGAGAAGACTTGAAAATATCTATTAAAAAGCCATTACTTTAAAGCCAATGTTTGTGAAGTAAGATCCCCAAAACCACGGTTATTTTGCCTAGCCTCTCTGAATACTTTATGAAAGTGTCTGCTGTGCCTGATGAGTCTGTCAGAGAGAATATAAATCTGCTGAGTGTTGAAGAGAGCTGCGGCGACTGTCTCATGATTTTTTTAAGTTGATGATGTGTTTTGTGGGCATGAGAATATTGGTATCATCTTAAAAAAAATGACTTAAAGCGTAGCTTGATGGTGTTAGCCGAACGGATATGATTCGGACGCGGGATTTTGGCAAGGGCATCACGTCTGCGCCGGGGAGACAGCCCGAGCCTCGCGTTGGAGCGGGGTTTGTCCCGCTCGCCAAGCAGCGGGGTCGGGAGCAGGGTGAGCGGCCTCGGGAATTCCCTGCGGTGCCTCTCCCAGGCGGCTACCTTGGAACCTGAAAAGTCAGCGCTTCGGGATGGGCGGCCTGGGGGCCGTCTCGTTGTTCCCAAGCCCTCTGCTTGTTTGGATGCTTGTGGCGGCCTTGGCCCCTGCCCGGTGTGGTCGCACGGGCAGCTCTGAGGGAAGGGGCCGCCTCTCCCACGCCACGAGGTTGTCGCCGGTTCTTGCCGTCACCCGAAGCGCCCGATCCGCAGCTCTGTCCCAGCCCTTGGGATGTTTCCCAGCCCGTTTCTCACCTCTGCGTAGGTTTGCGTCCTGGAAACCCTCCTTCCCACGCACTGCTGTGACCCAGCTCTTACCCGCACTTCTTTCAGGTGACTCCATGTTGGCCTCTCCGTGCCTGTGTCCACAGCAACCTACGATGAAGGGGGTTGGCAGCATCCGTGACCACTTTGTCTCCTCGCTGCGTCTGCAGGGGCGGGTGGCTGGGCCGGGGTCTCCGTGTGCCCAGGGCAACCCCAGAGCACCAGCCCCGTCACAAGTGGAGCTGGCACTGGATCGTTGCACAGGGAACGAGTGAGTCGGATAACATGAAAATATTGCTAGGTTCTAATAAAATATGCTAAGCACAACCAAACACTTAACTCACAAGAAGGGTGCTTGCGTACCAACAAAATGCAAATGAAAGACTTCTGTAAATCACAGCCTTTAGAAGGTGTAAAGCCTTCTCCAGCCACCAGAAGATGCCCTCTGCCTTGAATAAGGTTTCCCATCTGCTCAGAAGAGAAATGTCTGTGACCTTATGTTGCCCAGAACCTCCCTTCCCCATCAGAGCCAAGATTACATATATTTTCTTGCCCATCTCTCTGCTGACTCTGCCATTACTGCTGACACGGAGGGGTATCTCACCTTGCAAACTGCCCCTGGCAATGCCACATTTGCCAGAATTAGCATCTTATTAATCCCAAACTTGGATGAGAGAGTCTGTCCCCAGGCTCCTTGCACAGTGATCAGGATTTGGCAGTTTAGTTAACACCTATCCATATTCTTGACAAAAAGAGAAGGCACGAGCGGGAGGCAGGTCCCCACGTCTGATGGACTGCAAATATCCGAGTGTCTCCTGCCCGCTCCGGGTGGGCACCGGCCTCCGTGAGCTGGGAAAGCTGGGCAGAAAGCTCCGCTGAGCAGAGCCGCTCTCGTTATCTGCTAAGCTGCCGTTTTGCTATTTTAAATGCTGCATGGGCTCTGCACTTGCACGCTGCCTAGCTTGGGTATTTCCAAGGTGCTCATTTTTACAGTGTGGTGAAGCCTAAAAGCAGGCGTGTTGTGTGTAGCACAGTGAGGTTTATTTCCTGCAGACCATGTTATAGCTATCTGATCCTAACTCGCTTAATTCTTTTTCTGTAACTAAAAGATTATTTATTTGAATGGATCGTGCAATCAATTACTCGGGGGAGTGCATCGCTCTGCAGTCATTTGGGTCATTCTGTGCCCTACTGAGCTTAAATTTTTTGAAGGAAATGAAGTCTTCCGCATTATATTAGCATAATGTCATATGAAAGTGGTTGTGCTAAAGTCATTGACTAATGCAGTTGGAAACCAGAATGTTTTTCAGGGAGATTACTTCCTTCTGGGAAGATATGCAAATGCAGCCTTCTTTTTATTCAAATATCTTAGGAATTATCAGTGGGAAATTATTTTATGATTGTTCCTGATCCATTAAACAAACCACATGTATACTGAATGCATATTAGGAGTGGTTATTTATAACATTTAATGAGTCAACTCAGCAAAGGTCAGATAATATAAATGGTGCTAGTGGATTCACACAACATATTTCATTAAGTTTTAACATCTGCTGTCTAGTAGTAGAAAAACACAAAAGCAGGTACTTTGCCTTCACTGATTCCTTTCAGACAGACATCCTTTAGGATTATGCTTTGTTATATGTTACCTATTGCTATACTACAACCTGTGATATATGTATGTCTCTAAGATCTCAAGTGCTGAGTGGGATTTTTTAAGGTTTTGAAGAACCGTGGGCATTTAAAAGTGAGATGGCACCAGCGTTTACCTGTCTGGGTGCTGCTGAAACTGGCAGCCTGGGGAAACGGAGGGGATGGAAAGAGGAAGGTGGCCCCGGGATTATGAACTCCACACCTGGCTTTTCCAGCGCTGTCGTAGGACAGACGCTCTCAGTTACAGTTGAAGAATAAAAGCCTTATTACTACAGGCAGGATAAAGGAGGAAAAGATAGAGAAAGAGAGAGTCATTATAGCCTGAGCAGAAGAGAAATAACTATTATTAGTTTCTTGAATGACCTGTCTGCCCTGAGCATTGGAAGTCAACCAAAATAAAATAATCAGCCAAGGAGATGCGAGTAAATAAATAACTGAAAACTTTTGTTCCGTCGGTGTCTTTGTAATTAAGGAATGCAGGGACTGGATTTTGCAAGAGCGGTTTTCAACGCCCCGTTCTGCACGACGGATCAGCGGAGCTGCTTTGACAAGCCGGGGCTGCAAAGCATGACCTGCTTTAAGGCTGTGAGCGGGTTTCTGCTTCCTGGCAGACTCGTGGGACACATGGCTTTAATAAGAAACTTTATGTGGTAATAGAAGGTTCTTCATCTAGATGCACTGGCACAGAGGTGAGCACTTGCCACCTTTCCCCGGAGGCCGTGTTTTCCAGGCCTTGGAGTCTGGCTGCTGACCTCTGGTTCCTCCCAATCGGAGCAGACCTTTCCTCAGATATTCAAACTGGGCATAAGCAACTGGAAGGAGTACAGACCCGTACTGCTTGTCTCTTCCATAACTTTTTTGTTTGCTTTTTAACAGTTACTTATTGTTGACTGACAAACACACTCCATGTGCTAGGTCCAGAAGTTTCTTCTGGTGGATTATGTTTTTCACTGTGAAATGACAAGTATGATGAAAGGAGTGTGAATTCCTGTATTTGGGCTTTTCTCCAAACACACACTGGTGAATCTCCAGGTGCTTCATTTGCCTTTATGGGAACCATCAGGCCGCAGTAACATTTGGCATCAGCCAAGAAGCCCCGAAGTGGTGCCAGAAGCACAGAGCCCGTTGTCCCAGCTTGCCCTGCCACCAGTGAGCAGAGACGGATGCTAACGGGCACAGTTTGACATGCCCAAATGTCAAGACCTCAGAGGTCCCCGTGGTCTTGGTGTTGGCACCATGGAGGTTTCCACAGCCAGTTCTCACCGACACAGGTCCAAGCTCCGAGTGGCTGGGCAAGACCATGCAGGGGAGAGAGGGGCAGAGAGGGAGACATGGGCGGACAGAAGTGGGGAAATATCCTCCTCAAAGAGCCTGACGGGAAGCACCATTTCCTCTCCCAGTGTTTCGTATGTGGCTGATAAATCATCTCCACACATTTGTCTAATTAACGTACAGACAAGTGGCAGCTGTCTTGTTTTGACAGTTGAGCTGTAAAATGCTGTTGCCATAACTGTAAAACTAAACGCTACCCTATTGTGCCGCAGCCATCACGCAACCTCCTTCTCTCGAGGCCGAGAGGAGGAACGCGCAGCCCTGGGCGTCGCGGGCAGGACCAGCGCGTGCCCGCGGCCACCGAGGCGCTCGTAACGCCGCCGCGCGCGCGTCCAGCCGCGCTGACTCACAGCGCCATGTCCTACAGGCCGTGTTTATGTTCCCCAGAGCTACCACTTAAGTGCAAAGGAAGCTACCATTTAATAGTTGGCTTTGGTTCCCTGGATATCTTCCAGTCTGCTTCTACTATCTACTAACACATTTCCAAACTGTTGGTGCTTTCACTAAGCGCCAAAACGCTGCGTTGTAAAGCACTGCAAAAGCTGCCTGGGCTATTTGAAACAAATCTTGTCCCCTTTCATCATTTCTTCTGTGAACATTCAGGAAAGCAAAATTTTAGCCATATGTGCAGTCTGAAATACTGGCAGATACTTTCTTCCTACATGTATTTCCCTCAGAACAACTGCTTGGACATTTTGGAATCCTTTTGGGACATCAGCTGCCGGGGATATGGAATATTTACCATGTGATGGAGAAAAGAGCTTGCTCGGGAAAGAGGTGCCTGGCTGAAGTGGCTGCTGTGGGACCAAACTCCTGCCAAATGGCAATGCGTTCCTCACTGCTGTGCTCTGAGGGTAAGGCAAGGTTGTCTGCAGCTGGTTCGCAACATAATACGGAACCATATTATTAACCAAATAATTCAGTAGGAGTAATCCATCCAGGAATTTATGGACCACATTATGCAGTTTTACTGCTGTTGAGATGTTTAATCCTGTGAGAAGATGATTGCCCAGGAGTGAGGGGCAGCCTGCGCAGAGGAGCAGCACTCACGCAGAGCGCAGATTAGCCAGGTATCTGCTCCAACAGCACCCAGAGCTACGTAGAATTTTTAGTCCATTTCCATAATTAGTTTCTTTCCTTTCATGTTTTACTCTACAAAAGAAAAAAGAAAATCTTGATTTTTTTAATCATCATCATCAAGAAAAAAAATCCAAGTCTTTTCTAATTTCTTTATTTTAGCATCTTTCTCTTTTCAGACATGGTAATTGCCCCCCTTCTCTCCCCCCAGACTGTCAGGGATATCATCTGCCATCCCTTCCTTGCAGAAGCAGAGCCAGGCTCGTGTCCAATGTCCATATCTCGTAGCCATGACAACATGATTGCACAGGACAATGAAAGAAAATCTTTCAGAAACCTCTGGAGCTCGAGAGGAATCTAAATAATTATCACCCTGGACTACTCTGTCTCCGGGGACAGCTGTAAAGGGCCGGAGTGACGCAGGCTCTGATGTCAGCGCGTAGCAGCAGCGAAGGCACCAGAGGAATTCTACGTCAGCGCCGCTAACGCTGCGCGCTGCCCACAGCCCCGCGCGCTATTAGCATCAAGCACGGAATGACAACGAAGGGAGGAAAGGTTGGCGCCGCGCTAGGACCCGGAGTGCTAATGAATGTTAACAGCTCGTAAAAGAGCCTGTGCTTCTGCATATTAATAACGCATCTGAACCGGGGAGGAGTGATTGTGCAATAGAAATAATAATTGCAATATTTAAGGGGAAATAAATAGATAAGCTAATGTGAAAGTTCACTTAATTTGCATGGCATAATTTTGCTTTTTATCTTGGCATGCAGAGTGACTAAACACTGGCTGACAGCAAAAATGTGGAGGTGAAAATGACCTGTCATTCTGCAAGTATTAGTGTTCTGGATGGGAGGCTATTAATATTTTAAATGGCTTTTCTTTGAAAGGTGGTAGAAAAGAAATGCTGGAGTGTACACGCGACTTCCCCAGATCGCTACGGATGTTCTCCAAGTTTAGTCTTTCTCTTTTAATTTGCATAGAGTGCATCTGTCCGACTGCGTGAGAAGTGATTCATCAGTGCTGAGAGGTGATACGTGTTCGGCTTCTTTTGTGCATTATTTTCTGTCTGGTTCAGACTTTAGATTTTAGGAGCATAACACTTTTTAATTGGAACTATGTTCGCAAGTCCAAGGTCTTTCTGCACTGGCTTTGAGCATCAAAAATGATTCTTTTATAAACTTTTTTACATAGTTTATTTGTGTAACGAGTTTTTAGTGTAGTATGTAGGCAGCTCTTTCACAGAAACTCAGGAGAAAAACTGTGAAGGGTTTGAAGGGACGTGTGCAGTGAACAGGTTTGTCATCTGCATTATCTCTAAAACAGTACTATTTGGATATTTTCAGAGCAGGCATCTTGGGAAACACTGCTGTTTCTGCACAGCTCCCCCCTGCCCAACAGATTTCCATCCTGATTAACAGATGCATTTACTTAAAACAGCATTTTTCCTTTGAGCCCCTCTCCACGCTGCCCTCCATTAACCAGGGCACAGGAGTTAAGAGCGTAACGGGCCAGGCCGCAGCGCGGCCTTGCTCGCCAGGCCGGAGCTGCCAGCCAAGGCCTCACATCCAAGAGAGGAGCATTCACATTCCCATCTGGAGCAGAGAGGGGCTTCTATGGGCTGTGTAGAGAAGCCCAGGTGTGTAACAAGAAGCCAGTTCCTAAATAACCCTCCCAGGTTACAACGGGAAGCCAAACTGGCATTATTTCACTGCAAAGAAGGTGCCAGAGATTGGCAGGCCTCTACAAAGGGGTTTTGCATCAACACGTTTCATTACTACCAAATAACTGTATGCAACAACCCTATCAATGGTACAAAGACATTATAAGAAATAAACTTTCTTTAGATTTAAACACCACCAAATGTAATCCCAGTCTTTGGGAGTAAACCCAGGGCCCTCTCAACTAGATTGGGCAGAAGGGAGGAAGGCCCCAAACATAGTGGCTGAGCAAGTAGTTATGATCTGAAGGATGCAGGTGGCAAATGACCTGCTTTAATTAAGCCTAATTCTGTTCAGCAAGAAATTACTACCAGGTGTTGTGAGTTAAATCCAAGGTGAGGCTGAGAGGGTATTTTCTCTTGTGGAGATAGCGAAGAAGAGGCTGAAAGAGGAGAGTTTCATGCTACTGAGCTGCAGCAGTGGTTCTGTGAGACCTTGGCAAAGAGCTATATGAATTTGGGTGCTAGGGGCTGAACTGGTCAGGTACAACTTTTTCTTTGGCTTTTAGAAAATCCTCTTTATTCCTTTTAGGCTTCTTCTCTTGCTTGAGCCCTAGGTGCAGCACTGTCTCCTCTCTGAGACCGCAGGCAGATGTGCTCCTCTCTTCCTTGTCAGCATCTTTTATTTGAGCAGATCTAAAAATCCTCTGGCATTTCTGCTTCCTTTTTGTCTCAAGAAACAAGAAATCAGGCAGAAATCTTGGAGATTCAAAGTATTGTCTTCTTGTATTGTCTTCTGCCTGCCCTGGTCACTGCTGGGTGTCCTGCAGTCACCGGGCTGGGTGCAGTGCAGGGGGGAAAGCCCCTCTCTGCTGGCACCTGCTTTGCCTGAGGTCAGCTTAAAAATTGCACTTCAGCTCTTGGAAAAATCAGGATCCTGCATGGACTGCACAGCCTAATCCTGCTCCCAGTCCCTGGCCACCCATGATGTAGGTCTGCCGCGTTCGGGAGGAACCTGCTTAGATCTGGGGCTGTTTACAGGAGAATTAACTACTTCTGGCAAAAATAGCTGGTTTCCCTCCTCCGTTAACGAGTAGGAATTTGGTTCTGCCTTGGATTTGATGCTTCCTAGCAGCATGGGCAAACAATGGGCAAATGACGTAATGAGCATTTGGAAACACTGTGGAAGCGGTGGTGTAGATACTCAGGTATGATTCATTAATGGCTGGGTAGCTGTCTTATCTTAATTTTCATGCTTCAGTGATAGGACAAGTATGACAAATCTGAAATACTGCCCTGTGAATAACAAATTGCAAGAGGAGGTTTTCATGAGCATCACGGGTAGGTCTAAACAACACCTGCAAGGTGCATTACAGTCTCCTCGTCCTTTCTGTAAGACAAAACAACACAGTAGGTGCAAAACAGGTGTGCACAGAAGTGGTCAACAGTGATGAAATTTTGCGTAATCAACCCTCCAGCAAGGAGGAAAGAAAAAGGTCTGGAGGTGGCCATTAAAAACTTGAGAGGAAGAGCTGTTTGCAAAATGCAGCTGCCAATGTTTCTCCCTTGCCTAAACACAGGCTGATGTCTTTATTGCAGACTAGAGAAGATGTGCAGTGGGGAGCTCTCAGTCCTTTCCCATGCTCTTCTCGCCAAAGACAGCATTGCTTTTCTTTCTGCAATATCACTAGGCCAACAGAAACATCTGTTGAGGCTTGATAGCGTGGAAATCTTCTGTACTTTAACTTGTTTCTTAGTGTAATTCAGCAGATGGAAAACAAGGAGGGAGTTGGGCATCCAGTGCTCTCACCACTGCTCTGGAACCATAGTTAAAAATCCATTTTTAAACTATTTTTATGTATTTTTGATCAGAGCATGAGAAGAGGAGGACCATGTAGCCTAAGCTAGAAGAGCATGAGGTGCAGCAAGGCCCATCCCAACTGGTCCTGGTGCCATCCCAGTGGATGTCATTAATAGCCAAAATATTTTCCTTAGGGATTCAGTCCACTGGAACCAAAGTCTTCAAACCAGCTGTGGGTGAATGAAACCACATTCTGCACAGCTGCATTTCACGCGGCCGCATGTGCTTGCTCCCCTTGGAGAGGAGGCTCAGAAGTGCCTGGGCTAAAGCACATCAATACTGCCCTGGGAAGCACTCACTGGTGCTAAGAAAGCAGATTTAGCCAAGAAAGCAGAATGGAGATGCTGTTTAGAAGCTTAAGTGGTGAAGAACCTTAGTGATGGACACCGTGCTCTGCAGTGAGGAATATTTTAGTTGCTGTTACATTACTGTGCGATACCCTGACAGGCAGCATGTGTCTCTGCTCAGATTTGGATTTGTAGAAGTAGTAAATAATCATGGTACAGATCCCACTGCTCAAAAGAAGCTTGAAAAATATCATCATCCTGCTGTTGTGGCCCCCCAGTAGTATATTTAGCACTCAGCTGTTGTTCATTTTGATGTGTTTGCCTTAAAAGAAAGAACATGGAAAAGGTTAATTAAGGAATGCTGAGAAATGCTAATGTGGTGGGAGAAGCCATCTGTGATCAGTCTGGAGTGTGCAGATCATACTGTTACTATTGACTGAAAGAATGGAAGAGATTCACTAAAATGCTGTGAGACTGCCTTTTTGCCTTCCTCTAAGGTTATATTGAATGAGGAAAAAAAACAACCAACCAAAGGACTTTTTGAATTCTCTCTGCTATCACTGCTCAACTTTTCAGGAATTGTCTCAGAAGTCTTTCACTCATGGATTTCACAAAACAATTTTCTGAAGTGGTGTGATTAAAAAAGGAAATCCTCCTGAATGAAGTGGTCTGAATGAATATCTGCCAAGGGATGCTGGATTTCCGGTTTCCAAAAGGCCTAATTTAAGGGAACAGTCAGATTCTAGAATGAGTTAGTCCCCGAAGCCCTTGGCTCCCACAGTGCTAATGATAACGACCTGCACTTATGTATTATCTTTTGCAAGGAAAGTGCTTTGAGGGCCTCATGGAATGATTCGTATGCAGTGACTTTAATGATGTTAATTGTGCCAGAGCTGAACTTGGGCCTACAATTGGGATATTGTTATTAGAAAGCCTACATAGGAAGAGAGAAGCCTATGCTTTCCTGGTGCTAACAGTCAGTTATTGCTGCTGTAAACCTTCCAGAATTTCAGAATTTCCAGGGACAGATTTTCCCCTGCGCTGAAATTTGCCAAGGACAATTCTGCAGCTTCTTGAACGCTCTCCTTGAAACAAGTGGAGCAGCCCTAGGTCAGGGTCTACCTCCGAGCCGCCTCTGAGGCCTCGTTGGGTTTGGCTCTAGCCCTGGATCGCATCTCAACGCGTTTGAACGCAGGCAGGGCAGACGTTGCTTGCTGCAAGCCCAGGGCTTTCTGAGGGCTCAAAAAGCAGGCGGCCGAGTCCGTGTGGGGCCGCGGGGTGGCTGGAGGGACCCAGCTCTGCTCCTTGCGGTCTTTCCCGCTGCCCTTTGCGGTCACAAGGCCACGGCTCCCTCTTGAAGAGCTGCTTCCAGCCTCTGCTGCAGCCTGGGCTCCTTTGCCCTGCTGGCTCATGGGCAACTTGTTGTCCCCCAGCCTTATTCCCCTTTATAGGGTACATGGGATTGGATCATGGCTCACTTACTTGGAAATTTCCAATTGGGAATTTGTCTCCTCTTGCATCCCTTGCTTTTCTGGGCATCCTATAATCCGTCAGCCTCAGTAATGAGAGAGTTACACTGTTGTTGGATATCCCCTTCCCAAGCAAACCAGTTTGGCATCCAGATGTCGTGCAGTAAGTGCAAGCTCTTAGTTAAAGAGTGTTTCTATTTTTGCTCGTGTTGGCTGAGCCGCTGCACTTCTCTGCATGGACTCACATCTAAGTAGATACTTAAGCCATTGAGAAATACCAGTATAGTCATTTTTCATTAGTGTTAGCCTAGGAGGAGGATGGACAAGCTGTTAAAGCCTGTAAAGACTTTGGAGGGGATGTTGTTCTGCTTTAGAAAAGAAGCAGCAACGTTTGTGTTAGCGCTCATCGTCCTTGCCTTCCTCCCGCGGCCAGGAAAGCAGCGCACCTGAGTCATTGACGTGTCACCTCTGCGTCACGTCTCAGCCCTAGATGTAACTTGGGGGCTGAGTTGGAGGGGAAATCCATTAAACCAGTGGAGTTTCTCTAGTACCGAAGTCACTTAAGCAAAAGCAGGCTCAGGGTGGTCTTTCCATGCATTAATGTCATTTGCCCTTAAAATGTGAGCGCCAGACCCAGCACGACCCTGGGGAATGACCCTCCCTCCCCTTCCATGACAAGGAAGAGAAACATGGTGGGATATTAGGTTAAATCCTAAATCTAATGGAATAAGAAAAATTTCGTAAGATTTCCCCTTCTAGAGTTTATTTATAAATTCAGAGGCCTTTAAACAAGCAACAAAATAACTGAATTCCTCACTGCTGTAACTTAAAACAAACAGTGATCTTTTTTTCCCTTGAGTCTAGAAGCCTGAAGTATTTGCTTTGAAAATTCAGTGCAAGTTTGTGGTGTTTTTTTTTTTTTTTTTTCCAAAGCAAATTACAGAGTACCCCAAATATTTACAGACTCATAGATGACAGGGTTGGAAAGGCCAACTTCATTTACCCAACCTAAATCCCTAGGCAGTTCATGTGATGGGCTGCTGCGCCGCCATGTAAATATTTATGTAGAGTTATCATCTGCTTGACCTGTTTCCTTCCTCGTTGGGTACGTTGTACTGGCCACGTGAGGGTGACTCTGCTTTCTGCTAGGATTTAGAGCCAAACCCAACCCCTTGTGAGGTGCAAACCCAGTTCTAAGGCTTGGGGAGCCTTATATCCAGGTGTGGGGATAATTGGATATTTGCAGGAATCACCAGGTGCCTTTGCCACCCTCATGCAAAGGGCGTCACTTCTGTCACTTCCCATCCGCGCTGTCCTTTGCTCTTCCTGCTGCTTGTCCAGGCAGAGATTTAAGCAGTTCTGGGAAATTAAGTTTTTCAGGGTATATTAACAAGATGTGGATTTTTGCCCACTTTAAGAAAATCATATAGATAATCATAAACTTCCTAGTGAGTCTTAAATTCTGAATTTTATTATGCTATTTTATTGCCATGTATAATCTTCCCACTATAAACTTTTCTCACTATCTAATATATCAGTATTCCAACAAGTGCTGCCTTTTTTAAGCTAGGACCCATAATCCATGCATTTTCTGTGCTGGTTTGTTCTAAAAGGTTTTGGGAAGCCTTCAAGGTAGGGTGAAAACTGCAATATTCTGAATTTCTTAGCATTCATTTTATTTTAACAGAGATTTTTATAGCTTTCCTGATTCACTTAGAGTTACTTTTTAATACAATTTCACGCTGACATTTTTCACATGCGCAGGAAGCAGCCTGACGCGTTCTGCAACCTTTCTGTCTTTTATGCCCTCTTTAATTTTTCATTTAACTATCATCAAACTGATGGACAGAACTTTTACTTCTGGGCAGGATTAATCACCTGGCAGTAGCGCATCTGGAGCAGACTTGGCACAAATCCTACACTAGCTACAAAAGACCTCGAGCTCTGCTTCCCGAAGGACCGTATGCTGAAAATATTAGTGAGAAAATTGGGAAATGCACACACTTATGCTAATTTAACATGATTTAACTAAAAACAGTGCTTTTGCAAGCTTTGTAACTGGACTTTGTTTGTAAAGCAACAGCAACGTGTACCTGTGAGAGAAGAGCGTTGCTGTGGGCTGCCACTCAGCTCGGCCCTGATCAGATGAAGCAGTTGCATTTTATTAATTTTGCAGAAAATGTATGGTAGCTTGTGCCTAATGAATACTAATACAACCTTTAAAGCTCATTTACCAGCTACATACAATTAAAGGACAATGAGAGGCATTACTTACTGAGCACACTCAAGCATGCCTGAAATATCCCATTTGTTTATCACAATAATTGTAAAATAAAATACATCAATTGCACCATATTTATAAATTCAAGAGCTATTTGTGTCTGCCTGCATTCCTGCTAACGCGTAATGAAGGTTATGAAAGGAACAAGTATTTGAATGCAAAGTACAAGGAAAACTAAAACTGCATGAAATTTGAGAAATAAGACACCGTGAGTCAGTCGTTTATTCGTGTTCTTTCCACCAACGTACATGGTTGGGATGTAAACAGGATGCGGGCGGGCTCGTGACTGATGTGCAGGTGCTCTCCAGCTGGATTAAATTTCAGAGTAATTAACACCTGGGGGGCAGAGTCCTCATGGGGGGACAGCGGTGAGCAGCAAAGAGGCTCCGTGGGCACCTTTGCATTTACACTGCCCCTTTTCCCATCTCTTTCTTTAAAAACAGTCCCAAGAAATGGGCTTCCTGGATTTAATCTGCTGTGACCTGTGCAGCGGATGGCACCGAGGAGGCCCCATCCCAGGAAGCAGGAGTTTCAGAACTTGAGCTTAAAGATGACAAATGCAAGCACAATAAAATTACACTGTGCTTAAGCCATTGCGATGAAATCCCCATCCTCTGAAGAGCGATTCCTTGCTCCCTTCCACAGAATTACACCATTAGTTTTGTTGGGAAAGGCGCAGCAAGCCCTCGGATCCCTTCCCGGCGCTTCAGCACCCGTCCAGCCCCTCGAGCTCCCTGCAGGCTGTGCTTCAGCTGAGGGATGTGAGGAGTGAGAATGTCTTCCCTGAGATGATCAGACAAAAAAAAATGCAAAAAAAAGTTACAGTTTGGTTTTGCAACCTCCTGTTTCAGAAAAGTCTTGCTTCATTCGCTTTGATGGGATGAAGCAGTTGGAGACTCAGGATGCGTCAAGGAGAATCTTTGTGGGAGGCTGTGAAGAGCATCTGCAGCAAGAGCAATGTCCATGATGGTTTGGGAATGTGAGGAGGGCAAACTGGAAGTTTTCCTACCAAAAAGTGCATGCATTCCCATGTTCTGTCACTGCCGGTGGTCTGTTCTGCATGCTTTGTGTAGACATGAAAATCCTCTAGCCCAGTAGTCATTTGTGAAGCGAAACAGATAGGCAGGAAATCTCCTCACATGCATGGAAAATCATGCAGGGATTCTCCAAGGGGCTGGCAAGCAAAACCTCAAACTTGTAGAGCGCAAAACCCACCAGAGTCCAGTGCCAGCCTCTCTTGGCACCCAACTGTCCTCCTAGCCCCAATGTGGTCCCCACCTGCTCAGCAGCTTCCTGTCCTTCAAATGAGACAGGAGGAATCTGCTTGTTGGTGACAACATCTTTATGGAATAGCTGAAACATGATAAATGGTCTAAAACGTAGCAGTCAAACCATAAAAATTACTCCTTAGGCAAAACGTCTTGACAATTCTGTGCAGAGCTGATGTGTTTCGCCTTCAGGAGAGGGATTTAATAACTTATTTTTTTCCCAAGTATCACTTATTAGTTCATTACAGAGCTGCTTACTTGTTACTCAGAAACGAAAACCAACTTTCTTGGTGGGGGAGGATGTTATAATGCTACTAAACTTCATGAAACACCATCAGTGATTACTTAGCCCCAGGTATTTAGAATTGAGAGAAAAATAAGAAAAGTTATTGCGAACTTGGAAGAATAAAGCTGCAACTTTTGCCGTAATTAAAGAGCGCTGATCCCTCCCATTGCAGGGCAAATGTCATAGACTGGAGTTAAATACGTAGGAGGTCATTAAAGCTGCTCTCATTAAGTTCCACTGAGGGTTTTCTCCCCGTTGCTGGAGGCTGGTTCTGCCAAGGAGCTTGACACTTGGGCTATCGCTGCTCATCTCAAAGCCCGTGGCAGCAGAGTCAGCCCAGGCACGAGCCCTTGGACAATTTCTCACTTCCATGAATCAGCAGCTCCTACAACTGGGGTAAAGCAGGAGAGAGAAATAAAGCAAAGCCAGGTCCTAATTGGCAGGCAGACCCCAAACATCCAGCCTTCCTCACTGCAGGCCACCCTTATTGCTACTTCTGAGAGCTTTTGATATGAAAATAAGGGTGTCCTAGAAGAGGAGCCCAACATCACGTAAGCAGTCCTGCTTCCTGGCCTTGCTTGGACGCACGTGGCCGTGTCCTGTCAGGCCTGGGCCACAGGAGTGACAGAGGGTCGTAGCTGGGCGATTAATGGCCTGCACTTCCACAGAAATATCCTCTGGATCACTCTGACTCACCGGGGAACAAAACTAAAACTGTTGATTGACGTAGTTTGAGCTGAGCTGAAAGTCTTAGCCAAAATGAAAGCTTTCACAGCGCTTTCAGGGTTTTTCTTTCCTTTAATGACTTCTTTTCTTCAGTAAATTTGGAGATGGAAGCATTGTTTTGAAACAAAAGGCTAACGCACTGCATGTAGAATGTCAACGTGAAATGTTTTGAGGCAGACTACTTCTTAATTTTGGCAGAGATTACTTACAAAATTTGACTGAATTTATGAATGGTTTGTTGTCCTCCAAATGGCATCTTTAGCAGATAGAGAACTTAGGAATTATTTTGTTTTGTTTTTAATCCCAGCCATTTTAACCCAAAATTGTCCATGAAAGGTGCTTTATTGAGTCTGCAATAGTTTAATAATAAAATATCTTCAATCCCTAAACTTAATTCATTCTACTAGTTAATGCCTCTTGCAGGTGCCTGGGTGCAAGCAGAGGGGGCCGAGGCTGCCTGCACAGCTGACCCTGATGGTCGGGCTGGCACGGCTAGGCCGTAGTTGGCATGGACCAGCACTGCCAAACTCCTAAAAACAGCCGGGAAAGGCCAAGAAAGGAGAGAGAAGCAGTCAGAGATGTACAGTGGATCTGCCATCTCCAACACGTGGCTGGTGGTGGTGTGTCTCCACCATGACACACCATTTGAGGCTACAGCGGCCTCCAGGATCCAGGCACCTGAGATCATTTTATCCAGAAGAGCATCTGGGGACACATCCGGACGTGTGGCACTGCTGCGCGCACGCTTGGGGCCACACGATAACCTCACTGCCCTGTGTGTTCAGTGGTGGCACCGGTGGCAGGGTCACTAGTGAGCTGGAGGAAACTGAAAACCAGGCTCCACGTTTGCGACGCGGGTCGTCCCGTAGCCGTGGAGTTACTGGAGCTCCTGCGTTGTGTTTCCAAGCAGCCGGTGCCCACGGAAGAGCGACACCAACGCACAGCCCGTTAGGCCTCGCCGTGGTACCGGCTCGTCTTGCGCTCGCTCGTAGCCACCAAGGCACAGAGCCGGGTCATTCCCATAGCAACGGTGCCAGCATTAGACTTGGGAAGGTTTATGCAAGTTGTTAAGTGGTACTGACACTAATAATATAATTAGCTGTGTTAAAAGTCATGTCTGGTAGCATCTAGTTTGTTTCCAGGGTGACTAAAACACTATAAATACTAATGTCCAGGAGTATTTCCATGGAATTATTGTCCATGAGAGAAGCAAGTTAGCGGGATCCTTTTTTATAGTCAATGTGCAGAAGCTGTAAATGGCGAAAGTGTTTTCTGCCTCCCAAATCAGAAAAACTAAGGTCACCAAATCCTGCTCCAGTAGCTAGAGTATGCAGGTACCTGTTCATTTCATGGGACCTGTTAAATATAGTTTGAAGATTGTTTTGAATCTGATCTGAGCAAATTGTCCTTGGTGGAAGTTGAGCATGAATGAAAATGACCTTTAAAAACGCAGGTGTCATCCTGAAGGCTGGACCTGGAGTTCATACTGGGACTCTGAACCAGAAGGGAGGAAGATTGAATTTGGCTCCAGCTTAGACTTGAATCCTTCTTCCTTGGCTTTCCACTGATACCGTGTGTATAGATATGTCAAGAGTTTGCTCACCATCCTTTCTGCCTGCAGGAATTCATGAGTAGAAGCTGAGGGTTTAGTTCTTTGCTCCAGGCTTCTCTGAAGCTGACTCAGACCAGGGAAGCAGATTTTCCAGTGAAAACCAGACAGGAGGCTTCAAAAGGGAGACCAAGAGAAGAGACAGGCTAAAGAAAACACATTCACATTTTTAAATGAAAAGTAATCTTGAAATCTTCCAGTCATGTTAAATAAAAAGTAGAAAAACATTTGTGGAAGGCTAAGCCTTATCCAAAACCCATTAATATTGAAGGAACGGTTTCTAATGATTCCCAGCGGCCTGAGAATTGGCTTTTACACTGTCCCCAATGCAACCATAAATAATAATAAAAGAACTTTATCTTCCCTATTCTCTTATTTACTCTACTCTTCTTACATGTTTTTATTAAGTCCTACAGCTTGACTGGAAAAAATAACTCTGAAGTTATTGTGCTGTAAAATTGTATTCAATTACCGTTAGCCCAAACCACATGAAACTTATACGTGCCCAGTTTACAGCTCTTGATTTTGCAAGTGTGATATGGCTTTGGCTTTTACAGCGATCACAAATGCAATTTTGAATAACTCTGCCCTTGTGAATTGCTAATTGGAGGTCAAGTTAAAGAGGAAGCCTTCCTCTTTGAGGATGGCTCCGTGGATGAGACTTCTTCCCATGTGCAGACAGACCGGAACGATCGTATTTTGACCAGAAAAGTGATCTCAACTGATGAGCTCTGACTTTCCCTTCCACCACCAGCCAAAGAAACACGCGCTTGTGCCTCGCTGCTCCGTGACTCCCCGGGCCATGAAGAGCTCGCCAGATGTCCACAAGAAACCCTTGAGCAAGCAGTGAGGATATCCCTAGATTTTGTAATTCTTTCAAAGCGTTTGCCTAGGCGGAGGAGGGAATTTCAACTCTGGTTTTAGGGAGGTGGATTAGCACAGCATGGTCAGGAAAGAAGGGGATCAGCCTCTAGGAGCACCCGGATGACCCACTGCACTGCACTGGGCACAGCGGGAACAGTAGTGCTTGGGGCAACGTCTGAAGGCCAGACATCATCCCCTGTGTTCATTTAGCATTTGTTTGCTCAGTGTTGGCCTTTTCCACCGATTTTTGGCAACCTGTCATAACCTGACCATCGTTTTGACTGGTTGCCAGCCCTCTAAAATGATTCAAAACCTAATGAAATTAAAGCAAACAGAGCAAAATCAGTAATAAATTGTGTCATATTTTCCAACAGGTACAGAAGAAAATGCTGTACCAAGCACACAAATTTGTCTCTGTCATTTTAAGTGAAAAGCTGTTCTCTGAGGGAACTGCTGCTTGGACAATGCCAACTCTAAAAATATTCCAACAGTTATCCAGACACGACATTTCTGTGGATTTACTTACATTTTCGTGCTGATGCTGCACAAAGCCTTGGGCTGTCGATGGAGGAAGTTAAAGGACAGAGTGCACAAATATTTAATAATGGATGAATAATCAAATAGTAGCAGCTATAATAACACTTAAAAACAGATAAATTAATTGAGGATACAGCACTACCTGCTGTAAATGGCGTCCCATCCTGTGCTTGGGGTGGTGCCAACAGGGAGCTGGTTTCCAAGAGCCTCGGGAGCACCTTTTGGAGCAGAGTTGGCGCCACAACGAGGAGCAGCCGGGCTCTGTGGTGGGCAATGACCCAGCAAGCGGGTGTCCGGTTTGCTCCGTGAGTGGCTCCTGGTCCCAGCTGGAAACCCGCCGGAGGAGAAGACACAAGCGGCCTTGGGGAAGTCTGGGAAGGGCAACTCCATCCGGCGGAAACTCTCCCGTCCTGTTGAGCAGCAGGAAGAGCTGTAACCTGCTTTGTAGTTGGTTGCCTTTGAAATTAATGTTTTCATTTATTCTGCTGTGCTCAGAAATGCCTCGTGAAGGACCCGAAGGAAGAACGATTGTCCTGTTGCTAATTTGCAGGTGCTCCAAGTGCAGCTGCGTTTTGATCAATGCCCACTGCTTGGTGCTGTTATGGAAAACATTAAGGAAAGAGCCTTGAGGGAAGACCTAAAACGCTTCCCTTTTACCTCTTACAAAGCACATCTAAGCTTTCTAGCTTAACTTGAAGTTTTTGGATGTTGGCAGGTATCAGAGCAAGGCGCCAGCCTGCCTGAAACCTATGGGGTACAAGAGCAGGTGCTCAGCCCAGCCTCCTGTTGCTGTATTTTCAAAATATTTTTGCTTTATTTTGTTTTTATAGCTCTTCTTTATCCTTTATCCTAGGACAGCCAAACTGGTACCTCTGACGTGGTTCTCCCCGGGGCTCTGCTGGGCTCCCGGCCGCTGGGTGCTTTTCTTGTTACGGCTCCACTCGGAACCCACGGCAGATTCCCTGCCTCACAACTCGGAGCAGCGTGAAAACACACATTTAGATATCCCTGTTTGTGCAGCACTAAGAAAATACATATTAAGTACACGCTTGCTGCCTGGCGGGCGCATCTGACGTGAAGACAGATTGACGATGTTGTTTTCTGCAGTAAGAGCTGAGAAACTGATTGACCGAATGCATTATTTAATAAACAGGATAATCCCTGGAATAAATTATTTAGAGTTGTGTTAGAGCAGCTCCGTTTATCGCAGGCTGCCGTAGCTGCAGCTGCAACAGCGGGGCTGGAAGCCACCTCGTTGCCTCTTCTGATTGGGAACATGACAAAGTGTTGGGCCCGTAACTTACAGTTTAATCGACTACTGAAGAAACATAACAAGTTATTTGTATTTAATACGAGAAGTTCACAGCTCTTTGCTCCTACCTGATGGGGTGTATAAGCCATTGAGCACAGGTAATGAATCCAGACTCCTTATTGGAAAATTTCATTACCTGAGAACTGCCTGGGATGAGCAGGCAATGCAGTGAAAAGTGATGCACTTAACATCCATTTTTATCCTTTAGGCAAAACTATGGGATGCAATTTCTGCCTGTTGTCTGGGAAATGTCAGGAGCCGATAAAACACTGGAGGGAGAAATGATGGGTATAAATGGCATGAAAGCTGCAGTATCGTCCACGGGGTTGGCGTAACAGGGAGCACAATAAGACCAGGCTGGTTGGCCAGGCGCAGCTGGATATGCCAAGAAAAGAGGGAAAAATTGCAGCGGGATGTTGGGACCCACAGCTCGGAGGCTGCATTTCTTTTCCTTTTGGCAGTACGTAGCTGAGTGAGTGGCGCGAGACTCTGTTTATTACGGCGTTGAATTGCTTTCCATGGTAACTAATTGGGATTTCAGAAACACGGGCTCTGCAACGGTGCAAGATGAAATGGAGCTGCATATGGAAGCAGCTGCTTAGAAGGATATCACTTGCTTATGAAATAGCATTTAATGATGGAGAGAATGGAATAGAAGAAATGGGAGGGAGGTGGTGATTGGAAAACGAAATGACCTCCAGGTATTACCCAGCTCTCAAATTCCTTGGGGAAACAGTTGAGGAATATTCGCAGGAAAGAGAAACACTTAAGTGGGCTGCTTCCCCATTTCCCACCCCTCTTTCCACTAGTGTCTCAGGGCTGATTATTAACAATCTGACTGTACAACAGAAATGGCCAGGAACATAAATTATGCTGAAATTTTTCTTTCTGGTAAAAAAAAAATATATATGAGAAAGCAGAGACTTTCACCAAAGTTTCCCCATTCCTCGACAACAAACAGGCAAAAGCACATGTTTCGAGAATGTCTAATCATAAATTGAAACAGGGTGAGGTGCTGGAGCGCCGCGCGATCCTGTGCCCTGCCTGCTGGACACGATCACATGTCCAAGAGCATTTTGAGTAGATTTATGAGCATCACTAAAGCAGAGAGAAGAGATACAGATTTTTCCCAAATAAAAGCAGGCTCTCTCACTTTTTCTCCCTTTAATCTCATTGCACATTTCGTATTAAAGGGTTTTTTGGGGAACAGCTGGAAATCGGCGCACCAGGCACAGAGCCTCCGCGTGTAACTTGGGGCTCCAGCGACACACGAGTCCCTGGCGCTTTTGCTCCCTGTTTCCAAAACCAGCAGGATCTTGGTGGAGAGAGGCAGGGGTCACCCCCCACGGCGCGTCCAGAGCAGGGAAACGCTGCCAGGTTCACAGCAATGTGCTCTCAGAGGAGGGAACAGGTATTTTTAGACATATGTGAAGTCAAATAATTTGTCAATTTAAGTATTCATTTTATTTACGCAGCAGACAGTCATGTTTTTATTATATAAATATATATCGAGGCACTTAAAATGTGAGCATTTGGCACAAGCCCATCTGACAAACTCGCCACTGAGATGTACCCAAGACATTCAGAAGAGCCTGAGCAGTCGCAAACGCGGGTGTAGTTTGGCCTGTGGTTCGGTGATAATTTGGAGTTTATGGTTGATTGGCCCGATAAACCATAATTAAATCTTTAACGCTCTTCCTTGCAGTTCTGTTATGCCGTTTTGGCTTCTAGACACCCCCAGAAAGGAGGCTGCCCACCAGAACTGACGTCTCATCAGACTAATGAATGTATTACAAGCAAACCACACATTAAACAAGAAAGTTATTTTAATGATCGCTCCCCAAATACCCAAAGGCACTAGTCAACACTGCAGACTAATGACCTACAGATTTGTGTGATAAATACACATTTGAGCATCACAATATTTTCCACAGCTTTAGATGGCACAGTAAGTGAACTACTTCTCTCATCTGTAACAGCTTTGTGGCTCAATGCCCTTCCTTTTATTTATTTTAGTAGAAAAACAGAGCAGACGACACCTGAACGGCAAGAATCCTGGTCCTGCTGAGCTGCCTAACCCTCCTCTGCTGTCCTTTCTCCAGGTATTTCTAAAAAGCAGATTGAGTACAGTACTGTGTAACTGCAAATTTATGTTGATGCAATTCCCCTAGCATCAGTCAAATCACACAGTTGGAAAATTGGAGTGACACAGTGGTAAATCAGACCCGGTATTTCTACAGATCTGGAGGATCAGTGTAACACAACAGACAATACAACATCTTGACTGAGGACAATTTCACATTTCTTTTGTCCGTCGCAAAAACCTTTATAATATGTGGAGTATAAAGCTCACAAATTACATTTTAAAGGAACTACCAGAAAGAATATACTTCCAAGGGACCTGTTACAACCTAACACAAAATTCAGAGGACATTTTTAGGAAAGCACTTGAAACACTTAAGTCCTGACAACATTAGATTACTCTAAACTGTAAACCTTAAGAAGTTTTATAGGACTAAATAAAATCAACATTACAATTTCCAGATATTATAATTATTAACCAGATTGTAACAACATGATATAATGTAAACATGAAGCTCAAGATACTGGTATTGAAAAAGTCTCTCAGTGAATTCTTTGTAGATTCATATCTGCACACATGAAAATAGATAATAACTGGAGAAGAGGTTACAGTATTTCATCTTACTTATTGATATCAGTGTTTTGCTAGCAGCAGTGCACAACTGTGTCCCCATTTTAATATTATTTTCCAGAATCATTATTACCTTAAAAAAACCCTCCATATCTAATACTGCTGCTAGGTATCACCGTAGCATTTGGAAGGAAATATTTTAAAACATTGGATTTTGTTAGCTGTTGGTGCAGGTGTAGAGATGTGAGATTTTATATATATTTACATATATAAAATCATAAATCTCACGTAACCTTCAAAATTGAATTACCTCTAGATAAGGAATACAAGACCTTTTTCAATAAACGTAAAGGATTTATTTATACCTGAGTGGTTTTTGCATATTGGTGTCTCTGTGCCTTTACCTGCAGGTATTTTACTCTTCCCAAGTCTCACTGAAGGCCCGTGAGCATCAGGCAGATTCTTCCCACTAACACCGTGGGCTTCGGTGAGTCCCTCTGGGTCTAACCTGGAGGAATCAGCAGAGATGCAGCACGAGGAAACAGGTAAATTCCAACGCACAGTTGCTGTACAAGTGGACAGGCTGGTTTATACAGAGCTAATTCAGCATCACAGATCCATTTCGCAGTGTCCAGTTCAAAAACAGAATTGCAGTCTGTTCAACAGAGATACAATTTCTGCTTGTCAGCAAAAAAAAAAAAATCACAATTACTTTGGAAATATTTTTGCAGGTAACGGTGCAATGGATTTACACGATGTGCTGCAAATGCTCCTTTCTTGGCAGACCTGTTGTCTGCAGGTCGCAGGGGCCGCATGTCAAAGCACTGGCATTAGCAGGGCCTCATCTCAGTAAGGCTCTTCCAGACGTTCCTACTGCTGTTTATTTGGTTTGCTGTTTTGGCAAATAGCAAACTAAAGTTAAAGGTTCCGCTTTAATCTGAACGGCTCGACTCAAAAACAAAACAGAACAAAACATTCCACCACATTTCACTCTATTTTGTTTCGGATGGGGGGAATTTTCTAAAGTGCTTAAATGCAAATACAGTGCTGCTATATTTGATAACATTGAAATTACAATTGCCTAATTTATTAAATAAAGAGAAAATAATACTAGGAGTGAAAAAAAAGCATTTTTAGGCAAGGAACATACTTGGATATATTTGAAAATGAGCAAAAATAATAGAACTTACTATATTCTTCAAAGACACCACATGAAATGAATTTCCCTCCACATAGATTAATATATCCTTATGTTGTACACACACTACTCATACATTACTCTGCACTATATTTTTGCATTACATTTTACAGAAGGAGGTTCACATAAACGATGACCATCAGCAAAGCCGGCTTTGGGAAACGCTTTGTTCTGCTGAAGAGGCCGATAAGGGGGTAAAGGAGGGCTATGTGTCCCCGGCAAATACATCACCAGGGAGCTTAGAAATCTGAGAAACATCATATTTAAAATATTGGTACATAACACATTTCTCTGTAAAATAAATCAGGCATTTTCCTAAGCAGCATAAATTTCTAAGACCTGATATCTGTCTGTAAATAGATAAAAATGTAACCAATATTCTGAAAAATCATCATCAGGATGTGAAACGATGGACCAGGAATGAACTCTTAATACGACGTGTTAAACATCAGAAATTAAAAGGCAATCTGTTCCTGTTTCCCCTTGACGGCTCTGCTTTTCCGACGCCGTCGGTTCTGCGCGTCCTTCCCCGCTGCTCTCCCCGCTGCGGCGCACGGAGCCCCGAACGCGGAGCCGCCTCCGGAGAGCGGCGCTGGCCGCGGCGCTCCCGGTGCCGCCGCTCGGCCGGCTCCGCGTTCCCCGTGCGTGCAGCGCCCAGGGCTTCTCCTTCACTTACCCTCCTCTCTTGGGGTGTCTGGCGCGATGGTCGCGGGCGGCGTCGGGGCTTTCGTGGCGCTAGCGGCACAGAGAGGCACTTAAGTGACACATTGAAAAGGTCTCTTTGGTGAACACGCACGCGCACGCAGAAGCTTTAACTAATGTTTTACTTCCTGATCACAAGAGAGATTTTCATTTGCTACTAGTGCATGTGTGCAGATACCTAACACATACAGGACATCACTAGTATAAAACATTTTTCCAAATGCCACTTAAATATGCTTAAATATAATGCATCCCTCAGCTAGGTTGTGTTTTTCTGTTCTTTCCTGACTCCATTCGCTACGCTATTAAGCATCTCTGATTAATAGCAAATTAACAACAGAAGGAAAGCCCCTATGTGCTCAGTTTTCACCTTTGTCATTCTGTTACCTTGATTTTCAGGACAAATTTAATCAGAATAGGTGCAGCTCATGGAACTTCCACCACCTGCAGGTCAGACCCCGGGCCCAGCTCTGCGGTCCTTAAGCAGCCAGATCTCTCAGGCAGTGGAAATTTCGGATGCTCAGAAAATGAGGAGTTTGCTCTTGGCAGGGCTGCTCCCGGCCTCAGGTCTCTACGGGGAGTTATCAGACCTGCAGAGCAGAGCTACCAAGAGACAGTCGACCAAAGTGTATTTTCAAAACGTGCCGAATGGATATAACTGATGGATGATCCTGTCTGTTCAGTGTATCCACAACACTATCATTTTTAAAATCAGGCATTTCTACTGAGAAGTATTTTACTGGCTTAATTTTTCATCTTCATTATTTAAATTTTGATTAAGAATTTTTCAGGACCTAGAACTTAGTGCATTTCATCTTACAAAATCAGAATCATTTATATCCATCTCTTTTTGTCCGAAAGACAAGTACAGCCCAAGCGCATTTAGGAATACAAACACATCAGGAAGAATGACAGCAATCTTACTAATTTTGTGATCTGCTTAATAGTGATTTCAACATGGCCCAACCAAGTAACATTGGCAACTTGCACAGAAAGAAGTCCTGAAATCAAAAGTGATGATAAAACGTGTTTTAATGAGGCCTTTATTACGGAGAGGAGCGGGAAGAGAGAGGGATGCAAGTGCTGAGGAAGGTTCTGCCTTACTACACCATGCCGCTCTGCACGGGTATGTGAAACGGGTACGGCTGGTAGATAACGGGCGCCTGTCCGTGAGCAATGTAGTAATTGCTGAAGTTTCTGTCACTGATATACGGAGCGGGCTGATAGTAGCACGTTACATTGGCTGCGTTGGGGATGATGTTTTGCTCTCCAAGTACTTTTAAAGCCAGAATTGTAATCATATTCAGAGTTTGTCTTCGTTCGTGCCCCATGAGGCAGACTGTGCTCTCGTTTACAACTCCGTGCAGAGTCATCAGGTAGTCATACTTGCTTTTCTCTTCCCCAATGAAGTGGTTGCGCAGATATGACTCAATTTTCCTCTGCTGCTCAGCAACATCTGGAAAATCAATGAAGAACCTGGAGCACATATAACGTTCCAGGGATTTAATTTCAGCCTCATCTGCTGGCTTAAAGTCACGAACCAGGAGATTGCTGTACTTCAGGAGGCCGCCGCCTCGGATTTCCTCAGGGTTCCTGGTGGAAATGAGTTTGTACTTTAGGTGGTCCATTGCTTCATTGAAGTCTCCATACATGCTCTCTGCAATAACCGTGGGGTGAGAGTCTTCCGTCAGCTTGCAGTCTGGTTCTCTGTAAACACTTAATATGGAGTCCAGGATTATCTGGAAGGAGTCGACACTAAACTCAAACTGTCGTCTGAGTGAGTTAACAAACTTCAATTCTACATTCTTGCCACTGTTGTTGGACAGGGAGATGAGACTCCAGCGATCGTGGTCGTTGGAGACTTTGACCATCTTCTGCACGTAGGCGTCTTTCATGGTCTGTGCAGTGATCCTTTCTTTATTGACACATTTTGGCAAAAAGTCCAACAGGCAGTTCAGGACTGCCTCTTTAACGACCTGGAACTCCAGTTCACTCGGGAGTTCGACACCAAAAATGATGTCGAGGTCCTTGTAACTGGTTCCATTCTGCTTCACTAGGATGTGACTAGCCGTTGAGCCGTTCAGGCGGATATCCCGAACCGCGATTTGCTTTTCGATGAGCTGTTCCTTTACCACGCGAATGATATCCTTTGGTTTCACTTCCAGCGTCGGAAAATTCCCTCTTCCATGAATGGGTATTACCTCAGTTAACACTTGATCCAGAATTTTAATCTGATCCCAGGTGAGACTACTGAACCTGTGGTCTAAGCCCTCGGTCATTGTGAAGTCAGTTGGCTAACTAGGGAGAAACAAAAATTAAGAGAAAAATGTTAGAATTGGCTCAGCTACAAGAGCGCCTGACATTTTACTATGTTATGACAAATACATATCTTACCTCCTCAGTGCAGTGACAAAGCAGATCATTTTACAGTGAAATACAAGTTAGCTGTCTGAGTCAACCACTGCACTTGTCACAGGCTCTTAATTGAATTTTAATGTGGTTGGATTTTAATCCTACTGAGAGACCATTGTGTTATTGTAGAATCCATGACTCAAAGTAAATGCAGTAAACTACACAGATTTCATTTAAAACTACTCAAAGGTTAATAACATGAAATACCTAGTGGTTCTAATGAAACTGCAAATAAATTTCACTGTGAAGAGCTATAATGAGCAAAATGAGCAAATTTGGATCCTTCTGTCTTGCTGGGAAATTTGCCTCTATCTTCAGTGACTTACATATTGAGAGTTACTGAAAGACCAAGAAATTACTTTTAAAAAATCAATAATGAGGCAACACGCTCACTGTTTAGCTAGCGATATGCCTGGAATGTACTTTAGCCCATAGGGCTCATCTGTTCATGTACATCCCTTCCTGTGGCTTTTTATGGCTTAGGAACTGGCTATCTGCTAAATCTTACATTGTTTCCACCCTATTTCTCCAGACAAACTCTTTTTCTTCTAGCCAGCTACGTCTCCCACAGGAATCTGCCAACGCTGCGAGTTCTAGTTGGCAGAACTGGAAACAAATCACTTCCAATCTGCACTGGTCCAATAAAATCTCCCAAGGAAGCCTATAAAGAAAGTATGGACATGCCTGCAAAAGGTATGGGATAAAGTTTAGCCTTTGGAACTCCTCTGTTTAAAGTTACCTTAACTTCATATCATATCTAGCAGGCACTTAGACCTTAACCCAGATTATTTATTTTCATTTTCTAATGTGAGAAAGCTGTTGCAAACCCCACGATATTGGTTCTTAAACGTTTCTACCTGAATCTATACAAAGTCTATCTTAATGATTAAAGCATTTGGGAAATGCTTTAATTTTAAAATGTTATTTATGTATATTATTGTATTTATAATTAAATAACAATCATGCCATTATATAATTAGGCGTGATTACAGTAATGAAGTAAATAGGAAGGGCATTTTAGGAGTTAGGAAGAAGAAAAACACTAGATGCCAATGGTGCATTGAAAGATACACATCTTAATACTACTGTCTCCTGACATTAACGTCCCCATTACAGAACTGGGACTGTTCAGAGGGCTAAGAGTTTCCCCAAGTCCATGGATATTATTTCGAGGACCTTCCCTCACCACTCATGGGAGTAAATAGTCTTTAGCAATACAGGTGTTTGGGGCATTTCTTTGCCATTCAGAGTGATCAAGTGATATCCTTCAACATGTGGGAAATTGCTGTTTGACAGAGAGTTTATAGCTGCAGGAATAGGTACTGAAAATGACTGTGATTACTGCATTTTTTTCTGGACAAACATTATAATTTTGCTTTCTCCTTTAATACTGCATGTGTTAGATAAGGCTTGTTTTAGCGAGCTGGGTCTCTACATGCTTAGTTCAGGGATACTTCACTTAAATTGAAAATAGTTTTATTTCAAAATCTTGCCAGCTCTTACACAGTAAAGGGGGTTTTGCAGCTGCTGTTGCAACACTCTACTTGGTCACCTAAAATGAATATAGAACTAAACACCAGCGTATTCCTAACACTGCACGCAGCAGAAGGGCAAGTTTCCACCGAAAACTATGAAAAACCTTTTAGGTTTGTGGGAGTTCATTGCAACAAGGATAATATGTTAAGCAGACGCACAAAATTGCTGATGAGTTAGGAGAGGAAAACCGTTGTTTAGTGACAGTTCAGTTTGTCTTCTCAGTTATAGCCAAACAGTAGCTGTAAAATCAGCCCCTGCTCTGTCAAAAGGAATTAATATCCAATCATGGTACAAAACGGAGATGTAATTGCATTTAAGTACGAGTGTCTCATTTAAAAGAAACGTTTTCCACTTCAAATTAAGGACATGCATAAGACAGTTTGCTTGACCAGATGCCTCTTTCTCAGGAGGAAGCAATCAGGAAATCTGAAAATGTGGAGACACCCGAAACACGTCTCTTGTGTTGGCCGTAAAGATGGAGTTTGGAGTGAGTGAAGACACCTGAGCGGAGCTGGGAGCCCACGGGCTTCCCGTCCCTGCCCTCAAGCGCTCGGTGAGGGTTAGGTACGTTTGGGGTGTGTGACAGCAGGGCACACACAGCACTGCCACAGCCAGGGCGCCTCGCACAGGCTAAAGTTTGGTTTGTCAGCTAAAGCCCCAGAGTAGTAAACGAAGTAGAATACTGACTAATCAGTGTATTTGAGTGGTAACACTCCTGTAAAGTCTATAGTGTCGAATC
The DNA here is from genome assembly GCF_059628265.1 of Tinamus guttatus. Taxonomy (NCBI): domain Eukaryota; kingdom Metazoa; phylum Chordata; class Aves; order Tinamiformes; family Tinamidae; genus Tinamus; species Tinamus guttatus. Next base: position 2,776,511 of record NW_028289621.1, read on the forward strand.
TTGATCAGTAGTGACTATACATGTTTGCTCTCGTATATTTTCTTTCCCTTGTTTTCAGTATATTGCATTTCAATATATTGCATTTTAATAATTTGCATTTCAATATATCACATTGTAATAATTTCAAGTAACTTGTGAACCAATACATGGCTTGGCAGCATCACTGAGTAGTGTTTCAGCACACAGTAGTGTTGCAGACCCAAGGGAAGCTCATCAAGAACACATGCTGTTGCAAGCACCTTTCTGGCCTCATTACGAGACTGGAACTAGCCATATGCTCCAAGTTAACCATACGTTTAAAAACACTAAGAAATCAGGACAGAATCTTTGTTTCTAGTTGCCACTGATGAGAAGTTTGAGGGTCTTGGATTCAATCCTACAGCTGAGGGTCTCTAGGGGACGAGGCAATGGAGGATGATCTCTGGAGGCCGAAATATCCCCTGGTCTTGATGCCAGTTGGGATAACTGTGTGTGTGACACTGGCTCTGGGAGCAAAATCCACCTGCATCCCCCAGCCCTGGCCCTCCTCAGTCTGGCCTGCTTCACACTGTCCAAGATTGCTGTTTGTGTAACTTCTTCCATATGATATCTAACTTCTTTTGTTTTACATGCAGTGTTTTCCCATTTTGAAGTCCTTGGACAAACGGAGGGATGTATAATCACTAGCAGTGTGACTGTGAGTGGAACAAACTGTCTTTGAAACTGTGGATTGAAAAGATGTTTTTTTCTCCTCTTAACCAGTGTTTGTAACTTACAGAAACTCTCTCCTAGTGATTTATCTTAGTTCTTTGTTTATGGAATTTGCAATTATAATATATCCTTATAAAGAACCCTGAATCCTGCCTGATTTAACATCTCTGACAGATAAAGTAATGAAGAAAAGTACTTTTCAAAGTGTTTTTCTTTACAAATACTGTCTAGAGAAGCACAGAACAAGATGGATCAGATTTATGTTTTGTGACATACCACTCATTATAAGCCTTAAAGACTATTTCCTCTTCTAAGCTCTGATTTGTCCTTAAATGTTCACCTTCGGCTGGTGAAGTGGTTGAAAAATGTTTTGGAAATGTGGGGTCAGTCAAAACACTCCTGCTATTGATAGACTGAAACCAGGAGCTGTCATTTTCTTCAGCAGAGTTTGATCCAAACTCTTACTGAGGGATGTGATACTTTTAAGACAACAAAAGATGCAGTTAAGAAACAACTAGCATTCTGCTTCTCCCTCAGAATAAAAGCAGATCTGGCATTACATTTGAGTCAAGAAAACCTGCTAAGCTAATGATATCTTTAATGTTCCACTCAACTTTCATAGAAACAGATACAGTCTAGAGGACATTCTCATCAAATTTAGCTCATATTTTACCCATAAACTGTTTAACATTCTCTTTTTATATACTCTATAATGCTGCTTCAGTGTATTTTCAAAGAGTTCATAATGTGCTGGCATTCTCAAGCAGAACACATCTGAAGTAGTTTTGTGCAGCTGTGTTAGCTCCATTCTCTTCCCTTCACTTTTATCTACTCCTCAGTCGTCTGTTTTACCACAATTATATCAAATAGTTTAATGCTCCAGTTGTCTTTACCTTTGTCTGCACCTGAAATCAGTTGCCGGGGACTTTTTACACATTAACTAAAATGTCTTTTCAGCCACCTTAGCAGTCTTGCACTTGACCATTTGGGGTTTACTCCAGAGATGTTCAAAGCAACTATTTCCTTCTCCCCTTAGATCTCTGTATGGGTTTGCTACCTGTGCATTATGTGCATTGTTAATGATTTCTGTGACATCTTGTTTAGGTTTTATTCTAATTGAAAGACACATTTCTCTATTAAGTTAGGCATTTAAAGAACTCTGCCTGTTCACTGACTTAAGGACTGCAGCTGACAGAGCTGCATCTTTGAAGACAGGAATATCAAAGTGGAAGGAATCCTAGTTATAATTTAAATGTGCATGAGAGAAGAAGCAGCAGCAACACATCTGGGGCATCTTAAATGGGGACATGTTTAAACTCGTTAACAGTGGTTTTCATGAGCTTTTCCTTCCATTAATGTTAATGCATGCAGTGAAGAGACTGTTTATTTATCCTGTTATCATGAGATAACGCATGAGTTGCCATAAGTTTTCAGTACAGTTACCATCTAGTTACCCTGAAATAACAAATAATAACTCAAGGCCATATGCTCTTCTCCTGTGAGATAAGGTTGTGTGGCGTGCAAATATGCCCAAGCACAAAGCAGTTCGCTTGGACTGTGCCACAAAATATCACTTTCAAGGGCAAATGCAAGCAGGCAGAAGAGAATCAGAGGCTTTACCAACAAAAATGGGTCCTGCTTTTCCTCTAGCTGCACACAAGGAAAAGCAACGCAGTCCTGCAGCACCTGCACTGCCCCTTCTCCCCAGGGAACTCCATTTGGAGAATAGTTTGGCACAAGGGCAGCCGGGATCTCCTCTGTCGCAGAGCTGGAGAAGGACCCGAGTGGCCTGGACCTCTAGTGAAGTGTCACAGGACATGGGCAAGATGCCTTGGGACTTTTGGGGAGGGACAAAATAAGGAGCAAAATTAAGGAGCTTGCTTTGGGTGATCAATACCAATACACTGACCATATTATGTCACCCTGCAGATGGTTTCTTTTTGGATGCCAGTTTTTTCCTTCATGCCTCACACTTGCTCCAAGGTGCATGTGGACTCATTCACATGGCAACATTTTCAGGGTCAGATTTATCATGGCTTTATATAAGTTCCCTCAACGCACGAGGTTCCTTCACACACAGTACCCAGGTTCAAGAAAACCATGTCCTAGTAAACAGCACAGTTTGTGGCATCGTCGGTCCTGTCCTGTAACATCTGTTCCTCTAATAATAATATTAAAAAACAGTGTGTTATGCAATATTTGGTCTATTTTGGCCTATGGTCATCACTGAGAAGCTACTGCTTTATGTAAAGATTATTATTTGTTCTACTAAATTTATACGATGGACTAATTCCTGAATAATGTTTCCAGGAAGAATGAAAAATCCCACAGACTTACCGTGGCGGTTCTATTGCCAAGCATGTACTTCAGTGGAGTTAATAAGATGAGTCACTGCATCCTTTGGTAAAAATATGAATTGTCATCTTGTCACTGATAAAAACATGAACCTCCCAGGGAAAGCTGCAAGAAAAAAAAAAACAAACAGTTCTTTTTTGAGATAAATGTTAACTACCAGTCACCTGCTGTGCATAATAAATCATGCATTACGGCTTGGCAGTCCTGCAGTCATAACAATAGCCTTTTAAGTCACAAATGATAAGGTAAAAGCTCTCAGTGGAAAGGTACCGAACTGCTTAGAAGGACTCAGGGTTTCAGGTCATACTTAATCCTCTGCAAAGACGTTAACATCTTGCTGTTTTCTGTGTGGGATTAAAGCATTTAATATAACATATAGACTTATATATTAGCAAGGACATCATGGAATCAAGCAAAACCAGAATTAGAACCAATAGCAACTCAACACAATTAAACATTACACACAGGGAAATGTTTTCCAGTACTTGGAGAAAACGTGGGCAGATCACAGGAAGTTCTTGTTTCTTGGCAAACTGGGTTGCTGGTTCCTGCACAGTAAGCCCAGGACCCAGCCTATTGCTCTAATTTCCATGCACAGAATGGCCCTTTGAATGGCTATGCAGGAATTGTAAGTATTTTCTTGTTAATATTTGTGTGCTGTCATAAAAGCACATTTTGCATCTGCTATTCATTTCAAAGACGGGCTGATAGCTGGGCTGTCTTCTAGGCTTCTTCTTAAAGACTCTCAGTCCAGCCCCTCTCCTGCCAAGTTCCTAATACTGCACCTGGTTCCCTAACGTGGCGCGGGGCGCTGGGCAGTGCATCATTTGCTACAGCCCCAGATTTGCTCCTTGCTGCAGCACGGTGCCCCACAATCTCACCCTTCACACTAACTATAGGTATGCTCTGAGTAAAGATACCTTTCAAAGTATGACTTGAGGGTAAATACATGCATGACGTGCAGGAAAACCTGAAATAAGAGTTCATGGATGTATGGGCTGCATTAGTCATTTTATGAAGAATATTGTGGGGTTTTTTTACACCATGCTGCAGAATTGAGATTCAGGGCACTGCCACCTCCCTGCTACCAGCAGCGAGTGCTGCCCGTTTGTGCCAGGACCTGTGTGCAGCTCTCGTTTGCTTTCCAGCTCATCATGGGCTCCTAATTGAATGAGCGCTTGTTCCCTGACTTGATCTCCACGGTTGTGCAACGAGGTCTCCTCTCTGCAGCCAGGAATACAGGGTGAAGTCTGGCAGGAGCTGAGGTCCAGTTACTCTGAAAATGTGAAGCCAGCTGGGTCTTCAACGGCAAAGAAAAGAGGGTCTGGGTAGCTTACATAGAGAAAGCTCACCACGTGAAGGCTGGCCTCCTGGAGTCAGACAAACATATACAGCTACTTTAAAAAAAAAAGTCAAATCCATTCATTTAGTCTTTTCAACAATGAATAATTGTTATTTCTTTCTGTGAGAAGGTGGAAGGTTTAATGGATATATGATATCCATTAATGGATACATCATCATGATGGAAGAGATTAACATTGGAGCAGAATTAATGGCTTCCCCTTGTGATATTTAGGGGAAGGAGAGAGACCTTCATAATTTTTTTTAGAAGAACACCCATTATTATATAATACGTTCATAAAAGCAGCAGCTGGGATTGATGAAGTGCTTTGGCTGTTGGGATATTTTGCTCAGTGGCCGCCTTTTGTTGGCTCAGTCAGCACAGCAGAAAGCGGAGCCGTTCATCCCTCGCCACTCACCATTTCCAGGATTTTTCACTGTATCTGAATCAAGAATCAAGACCTACTGCACCAACGTTTGCATTTTATCTCGGAGATATTGCTTTTCTATTCCTGAATTCCAAACGTGAACGGTGACGGCCCGCAGCGACAGGCTCCTCTCGAAGGCTTCTACCCTTGTGCTCCTGTGCCGCGGAGCACGGGGAAGCGGTGGGAACGAGCAGGGAGCAGCGGCTAACGGCCGAGTCCCGCTCCGGGGGCTGCATCCCGGCACGCGGCCCCGGGCTCCTCTTCACGTCCCCTCTCGGCCCGCCGGGCTCTGCGCTTGCTCGGCCCCGCTCCCGAGACTGACGCCAAGATGGATTTACGGCCTCTAGATACCAGTGACTCCATTTGAAACGCAGAAATTCTCCTTATTGTGACTAAGCCGCAGCAAAGCAGGAAGCTGGAGATGGAAAAAGCCTCCTTTTCCATCTCTCACCCGTCTTCATCATCCTCCCTCCTCCTCAAATGCCAGAGGAGCTACACAGAGGGCTACAACAGTCCAAGTTTGCCCAAGTGTGGCAGGAGACACCAGCTCAGCGCCCGGTCTCCGTGTGGAGCCGTGAAGCAGCCCGGGATCCTTGGCCAAGCTCGGCTGGAGCACGGAGCTGGCTTGGGCCGAGCGGGAAGAAACTCCGGCCTCTGGGCAAGGTTTGGCTGGCAGCTCCACTGGCTGTTCTACACACGGCTGATAATATGGGAAACCGGGGCCTCTCCACAGATGACTTTCCTTCAATTATTTGCTTATATCTTTATTATATTTATGAACTACAATAACTCATATTTCATGAGCTAATTTTCCTGTTTCTGATATTAAGAAGCTATTCTCTGACTGCACAATACAGCAGTGATATTCCTTTTTGATGCAATTTTCTCAGTTTTATAAGATACATTGTAAAATTGGGAAAATAGGGGGAATAATTATTAATTTAAAGCATTTGCTTTAGAAAAGCTTATTCTTCATTCTGTATCAATGGAAGCTGGGTTTCCTCTAGGAAAGATGCTTTTGGTAACTGAAATGTTTCCTAGAGTTCTGCGATGAAGCAAAACCCGCGCAACGGCACTGAGAGCACAGCAGGGACAGGAGACCAGCGACACCCGCATCGTGGAACTGCTGCCTCTCTGCGGTGCAGGAAGAGGGAAACGTCACTTGGGAGCAGAGCGTGGAGAGACGATAAAACAACGAGAAACCAAAGGAAAGGGGCAAGGCCTGCGGCGAGACGGGCACGTTTGTGACTTCTCCCTCACTATCAGTGTTCCCTGGTGACCCTCGTGCGGGCGAGGACGTCAACTTTTGAGAGAGACCGAGTCAAACTTTCTGCCACTAAATGTGAAACAGCATTTGGTACAGCATGGGATGCCAGCAAGGCAGGAGCTGCTAGGTAAGCAAAGGCAAAATAAGAGGGTAATGGAGAAGAAAAGCAGCTGATGTTGACATAAACTGACATCTGCAGCACTGTTTGCAATGCTGTGCGGAGGAAAGGCGGTCGCTGGTGACTACGTTCTCTCCATATAACCTATACCCTGTGCATAGGGTCTACCCAAGCTGCATCCTGGTGGACTCCAGGTAAACTGCGGGTACTTTATGGTATCTGAGATTCGGCAGCGGGGCTTGCAATAATTATTTCTGCATAAAGCTCTTGGTGGCTGCAGGGAAAGCCAGACTGTAGCTTTCAAAAGAAGAATTTGGATGTTTTAATCCCGATGGCACAAAGTCTGTTCTCACACTGCAGCCAGAAGAAATGGCTCTGGTGCAAATGAGAGCCGATTTGGCCCAGTGTGTGCGTGACTGGGCATTTCACTGCCAAAAGATGGAATCTGAGCTGTCCCACAGAGGCATCCCTCATTCCTTGGGACCTACAGTGGGATGACCACACTTTTCTTGGTGTTTGCCTACAAATCTCTTTACCGTTCCTCAGGCTTGATCCTGTGCCATTAAAATCAGTGAGAGTTCATATATAAGATATATATGTATCGCTAACAGCCATACAACAAATCCTCCCCCTATATGCAGAGGCCTATGAGGCTAAGCTCAGTGTGCACCAAGGAGGCCAAGCAGAAATACTCCAAGCTCCCACTGTGGCCAAGTGCTGAGGACAGAGCCCCAAAGCCGTCCCGGAGGCGTCGGGTCCCCACGCGAGTGCAGCAGCCCCAGAGCCGAGCACAGAGCCTGGCGATTGCACCTGAGAACCAGGAAGGCAGCAAAACTAGTCTGGATTCGGAGTATTTTGCAGATAAAAGTAGAATTTCATTCCTCCAAGCAATGTTAATTAATGAAGGAATTTCCACTGCCAGCCCGAATAATTTACTGTGTAATTTACTCTCCAAAACAACTCAACTTCAGTGCGACTTCAGTGCAATGATTCAGAGAATTTGAGCCACTTGACTCCCCAGTTTTTGGTGGTTTCATGAGTTATCTGAGCCTCCCGTGTCGGGAGATGCTCCTGGGCTCCAGCAGGAGCTGTTCACGTCCTCTCCAGGCCGGGAATCCACGTTCAGACTCACAAGAGCAGACATTAGACATCTCTCTGGCAGCTGAATCGTAATTACAGACCAGATAATCCTTAATATCATGCCGTATATCTGATGCCTAATGAGGCAACAAACCCAAATTTACTGCAAAGTTCTGCCTTTCCTGCCGAGCGGGGATGGTGCACGAGCAACCGCCAGGTCAAAGGGCTGCGGCAAGAGCAAATCACAACTGCTACTGCCCTCTTTAAAATAAGCCGTGGGAATGCAGGAGAAAGAAATAGATCCCAGCTCTGCCATCTCCCCTCTGCTCCTTCCTCCTGGGTGCCGCGGTCACAGCATGCAGGGGGACAGAAGGGCCAGGGGAGGGATTTTCCGTTTCCTGAGGGGACACTGACAAGTCACACGCGACCCTCGAGCTGAAGGAGAGCACAGAGTGTGGGAGAGAGCCTCGGTTTGTTCCTTTATTATTCATTTCTGGGCCTTTCCCAGCGATCCGTGTCACTGTTCATACCTACCCGGCTGCTTCTGGTGGGAGCCACGAACAAACTATCCCTGCAAACGCCGCACGCGGAGCACAACGTGTGCGCGCCCGTGTGCCGAGCGCGCTGCTTCCGAGGGGATAACAAACGCGTTCCAAGACGCACGGCGGCTTTCGGGCGCTCCGGGGAGCTGTGCCGGGGATGCAAGACGGACGCGTGTCCATTTACCTGCCGGGAAGGGCGAGCGCAGCCCAGCCCCGGCTGGAAACCAGCTCCGCTTGGCACGCGGGCGCTTTGCGAGCAGATCCCGGCGGGATTGTCCGGCTGGGAGCCTTGGGGGCCAGCGACCCGTTGGGTGCCCGGCGAGGCCTAACGCCCCAAGGCGACTTTGCCACGTCCTGAGGGGCCAGCGGGGAGCAAGGACACGCGAGGCTCCGGAGCGCCGCGCGCCCGCGCTGAGGCGGCCGCCCGAGTTGCGGGGCGCTCAGCGCCAAGTTCACGGGGAGCCGCCGCTCCGCGCCGCAGCGGGAGGGCCCTCCGCGCCCCGTGCCCGTCGCCCTCTCCCCCGGCTCGGACTCACCGCGAGGGGCGGGCGCCCCCTCTGCCTCCGCTCCGCGCGCCGCGGCCGCCGCCGCCGCTCCCCGCGCAGCCCTCGGGGCCGGCGGCGGGCAGGGAGGGAGGGGAGGCGCCGCCGCCGAGCCGGAGCCGCCGCCGCCGCCGCTGCTGTCCGCGGCCGAGCCGGTGCTGAAGCGACCGCCCCCTCCGCTGCCCGCGCCGCCGCCGGCCCTTGTAGCGTAAAGCAGTGGCCATGGCAACCCGCGTCACACAGCCGCGGGGGGCCGCCCCGCGCCGCCGCCGCCGCCGCCGCCTCACGGGGGAGGCCGCGCGCCGCCGCCGGGGCCCGGACGGCAGCGGGACGCCCGCTCCCGGCTCCGAAGGGAGCCGGGAGCGGGCGTCCCGCTGCCGTCCGGGCCCCGGCGGCGGCTCTCCCCGCCTCCATGCTGCGGGCGCCCCGGGCGAGCGCCTCTTCGTGAGGTAAGACGAGAGGAACGAGGTACCCCCGGGCGTCAAGGCGCGCGGCCGGGCCAGAACCGTGTGGTGTAGCCACGAGGAACTATGGTGTAAAACTCAGTGTTGCCGCTTAGGCACGACTTAAGGCTTCCCCTCACGCCGAGTTTCTCCGTAGCCTTCAAATTTCGAAGCGGCTCCTCATGCAAGTCCCCTGTGCTCCTCACTATGTGACACCGCTACCTCAACCGTAGCGTTAAACAGCAGCTTGAAAATATCAGTTGTGCAACCACGAGCTCCTAAATTTTCCTCTCCTTAATTACCTAAGTGACTTAAGCATCCTTGATCACTTAAATGATGGAAAAAAAGTTCTGTGCAGAACGAGTTAAAGTATTTCTGCTTTTTTAAAATCACTTACATTGCACGATAATACTACATACGTGATACTTCTCTTGTGTATCATCTTAGTCTGCGTTTGCAGCCATACATAACTAAAATGCAAGATAATTCACTTTAATGTTCTGGGAAGCTATGCCAAATGGATAAGCCATAATTATTTTGAAAAAAAAATGCAGTTTAATACTACAGTGACTCATAACAGGGAGCATACTTCGACAGAAAAAAAAAAAAAAGTTTCCTAAGTATTTTAACTGAATTTTATCATGGGCAGAAGTACATAATAACCTTGGGTCGCTATGTTTGTAGTTTAGCTCACAGCACCCAGCTAGGTTTAGGCTGGCTCTTGGGTATTGCCCAACATTAGGATTTTAACCTTTACTCTCAGAAGCACAGAATCCATCACCTTCAAATCTGACCTAAAAATCACCCAAACAGCTGCTACGCTGTAGGACCCACAACAAACTTCAGCGCCTCCTTCTCCCCAGGAAGAGTTCCATGAATCTGGGCATGGTCCTGCAATTAAAAACCCTGCTCATGAACCGACTTCATTTCCTGGCACAAATAAAGACCAAGTATTCGCCACCCGTTTATCTTCCTAGGTGCCACAGCAGACACAAATTGGAGAAGTTTTTGTAACGCAGGAACTCAACATGCAACACGATTCTCAGCTGTAATGACTTTATTTCCCACTATGTCGCTTCCCGGCTGCCAGAGACCAGCTGGACCGTGGGGAGCCCGAAAAGGTAGGGAGGGGAATTATCCTGCTGCTGCTCAGCGGAGCCAGAGCAAAGCCCGGCTCTACTGAGTTAGCTATTGAGTGATTAATTGGGCTCATTCATTAGCTGATTTTTATTTTTTTTTCCCTGCATTTTGAAAACAGCAGATTTCTACGTAAGTTTTGGGAGAGCTGCACAATTGCCAGAGCTATGGCATGGCTAGGGGAACGCGTGCTGTTTGATATACAGAGAAAGGCTTGTTTTCAGATGGCTGATAAACCTGATTTAACGTCCGGCAGGGAGAGCTGGGTTTTCCTGGAACTGTGCCCTTACCTCCTTGCGCATTTTAGGAGGAGGCAGATACAAATCTGGGCCAACGTGATGTCACCGTGCTACTACGAATGGGCATAGCCAGAGAAGTGATCCCATTTCCAGATCTAAATTTCTAGGCTAGAAAACAGGATTTTTTCAACAGTTAGAGAAGTCACAGAGGGTGTTAAAATGGTTAAATGGCCAAAAAAGTTCAACAACTATATGATGACATGCTGGATCCCCTCCAACCAATGGGAATCTTGCCACTGAGCTCAGAAGGGTTGCGGTTTTACCCAAAGCGCTTTATTTGTTTCGGAAATGAGGATTTCAAAGGCGGATTCAGAGGCAGGGGCTCCTCTGCTGATGTGATGTACAAGAAATGATCTCTAAAGCCTGGACTTGTGCCGTCTCTTCCCACTTTGGCCCTAATTCAGGAAAGCACTTAACACGTACAAATGTACATTTCTAGTCAGCAAAGCTTTTGAGCAAACACCTAGGTTGAAGATTCATTTATCTCTAATTCACTGGTTAAGAAGTAAAGTATTACTCAACAGGGGTAAAAGTGGGATTATCTGGCTGTAAATCCTTATCATTTATATCATTTATAACCAGAGCTTAGTCATCTTTTGACCGATGACGCACAGCACTGATTTCTTGCTGAATAAAAATCTGGAAGCGCAGCCAATTTTTCACAGGAGCCTGGAACTGTGCCCTGTGCCTGGTTTTATGAATGCACAGCTCCGAGGCGGAGCGTGCGGCGGGTAACGTGACGCAAGGTCATGTTTTCATGGAATAACAGCACCTACATCCTAAACCTCAACAGTTGGCTCTGGCCCCACTTCCATTTTTTTTCCAGTTTCATAGGGATTTCAGTGTGCAGAAGGAGTTCAGGCTGTGGCAGTAATAAAAGCAGTTTTAAAATGATGACAATTACCAAGCTTTAGAGCTGGAGCTCCATTGTAAAGGTCAGATCCTGATCTACACTTCCCTAATTCTCAGGTGTATTTAGATCTGAGATACTGTACACATTTAGTGCTGTGCTATGCAGTACAGTAGAGTAGAAGAAAATCATTTTTACCTTCGGAAAATTCCATCACAGGACTGTGTTTTCATTCCAAAACTCCACAATTTCTTGTCATGAATGATGCATTTTCTGTCTCCGGGGAAATAATCTGAGAAAAAATATCCCCATGGCCTTAATTTTAAGCTTATGCTTCTGAGAGAACATGAGGGGGAGAAGCAAAAAGGAAGTGCCCTTTCCAGGTTAAGTAGGTATTCACTTGGCTTTCGCACACACGAAAAAAAGCCAAACACAACCCCTGCAAATGTTCCTTTCAGAGGGAAGCACAGGGCTGTGAAGACACTCAAAACTCCCACTCCCGTTTCAGGCCACCGTGAGCTGAGCCCTCGGCCGCGTTTCAGGGATTTATGTCCCCCCTTTCTATTTGGTTTTGATTTTTGGGTAGCCGTAGCAAGATAGTCAGATCTCACTGAGCAAAAGAGAGCTCCTGAAAAGCACTTAATGTGCAAATTTCTCTTGAAAGAAGTCAAAGAAGAAACGTTCATTGAGGACAGTTTTTCTAGCTCCTGTTGCCTTTTATGAAGTTTTATTCTGAAATATGAAGAGGTTTGTGAAGCTACTTGGTGCACGAAGTCAGGAGCGGGGGACATTTCAACTCATCCAAAATAGCTCTCTTTAGCTGCAGAATGCAATTCACTTTTTCTGCTGCCACTGACGCTCTGAATGGAAAGCAAAACAACCCAAGCCAAGAGATTAGTCAGAATTAGCTCTTTTCCTGTACTGATGCTCAAGCTCTGCTCTGCAAGAAATAATTGTTTGACCTTTGGCCAGGGAGGAAAAAGTTGAAAGACACAAACATAAGCTATAAAAATAACCATTAAAAAATTTCCTCAGGAAATCTGTTTAAATACTGATGTCATTCTTGTACAGTAGCTACTTCAGGCCGAAATAGCCTATTGAGCTGCAGGGAAGTAGGAAGATGCTGTCGGAATGCCGTGGAGACCAAGGATGGCAGATGGGATGGCAGATCCTATGGGATGGATTGAAGGGGTTGCACTTGGAAAGCGAAACCCACTGATAGGTTTAGCACAAAAACACCCAAAAAGGGCACGAGCAATGGGAGAAAAGAGGTGTTTCCATGCCCTGTAGCTTGTGTGCAGAGCTTTGGGTGGGCATCCGACCTGGCACATTCAGGAAACGTTGCTCCAGTGTGGGATTTTGTAGAAGCACAGGTTTTAGATGGAGATTTTAATGGTCCCATGGGTGACAGGCTGTGGAAAATGCACAGTGAAGTGAAGAAGAGGCTTCTAATTTGAGCCACAGAGTGGTGAACGTTAGTTCATTGGGAAGCCATGGGAAACAGGAGAAAACGTGGCCTGGTAAATCCAGTTATCCTTCCAAAAATAAAGCACAGGAACATTAGATGCTACCGGGAACACACATAGCACAGCAAAGTGCTCGGCGAGCTATGCTAACCTAATTTCATGATTACACGAGCAAAGAAAATCCTGACTCATATTTTATTAAAATTGTTATGATGAATCAGCAAATGACTTCTGTTTATCTCCTCCAACGTCAGCACACAGGAGTCTGGAGCAGCTTGAACTAAAACGAGTCTATTCTGACCCGCTCCAGCTGGGCTAAACGGAAGCACAGAGCAGTTTGTCCTTGATGAACACTTGGAAAGCTCAGAAAAATGCTATTTCCTGGGCGTCATGTGAGAAGACGAGCTCTGTGTGTGCCCTTCACCACTGATCCCTTCACCCTTTTTCATGTCAGATCCCAAATAGAAATGTTTACACTAAAAAACTGTGGCCATTCTAACAAGATTTCCACAAATGGCAAAGGCTGGTCTGGATACCTGTGCCCTTTAGTACAGATCCCTGTGGTGCTAGGGAGCAAAATGAAACCGCACAGCACATATAACACAATCTGGCCTGTCCGGCTGCCTGTCCCATCTTCTTTCCTGGGAAATTTGAATCTTTTGGTGAATGGATAGGAGGGAAGAGTGCAATCCCTTCTCTAATTCGGGCCAGGCTGTAGACAGGCCCCTGTGCAAATTCCTTTCTGGCCTGTGGTTGAATGTTCAACACAGCTCAGCCATCCCAAAGAGCCTCCCCTGCCATTGGCACACAAGGAAACGTCTGTCTCCTTTTACAGGAAGGAGCAGCACGGATTTATTTATTTCTTCATTTTGAATCCATGCTGTTCTCTTTACAAATTAAATGCGAAGAAGAAATAATTAGACTTCTCCCAGAGACAAGAAAATAAAATAGCCTGAGCATTTGAAGAGGGGACCTCACAATATCTGTTGATGGATTTGATTTCATTTTAGCAATTCGCTTTGTAGTAAAAATCTTAAACTTGGATGGTCTTTGGTGAAAGAGAACATCAAGATTTGTTGACTTTATAGGCAGAAAGGGCCAAGGTCAGGTAGAAATCAATGTTTACCTTGAGGAACAACCTTTTTTAATGGAGACTGAAAGAGAAAGCCAGATGCTGCAGGTATTTGTATGCACATGGGCATATCCTGCAAGGGCAGCGTTCCAAGGGCTGACTTCTTCTAATTACATGATGAAATTCCCTACGACTGGTTCACTTTGGATGAATGGGAATGAGTGCGTCATTCGGCTGAAAATACTTGTGTACAATATTGTTATTTTAGTAAAAAAAACATGGCAAAGCTGCATGGAAATCATACAAATGCAAAGCTGGAAAGAATTTCAGGAGGTCAGGAAAGCCATATAGTCCCAGGCCCAGCTGTCCGAGTTCTCTACCTAATCTGTTCTTAAAACTGTTCTGAGGGGAGTCTACAACTTTCCTGGATACCCTGCACTTAGATATATTCAGCTTTTCCTATAAGCAGCATATTGAGAAGTCTGTCAAAGGAAATCAGATTTCTTTGCTATGATTTATTCTCGATAAAAATTGCTCATTCTTTTTAGTCATTCTACTATGTTCTAGATAGTCTCTTTTTTTTTGCTCCGGATAAATGATGTTAAACTCACAGGAGCCTCATTCCCTTAATCATCTTTTCTTCCTTTGTCAGGATCAGCATCATTTTGCCCTTCTCCCAGTCCTCTGGGACCAGCCTGGTCTCCGGTTCTGGAAAATCCTCTCTAGCGACACGGCGACTGCTGCACTCACCCATTTTCTTATATCTGTTCTATCCTCTACTCCTAACTCCTGTCCATGGCATTAAGTCACATTTTCTCTTTTAAAGATTCAGCCACCTGCCATTGTCTCCTGCTTCACCGAGAAATGGGCCTGGACTTTCTTTTGCTTCTAATGTACTTATAGCACATTTATTTTCTTTCTACCTTTTTATTTACCCATTAGCTGCCCACACTTTGTGCCCTAGGCCTTGCGAGACGACTGCTGGGGTTCCTTAGGTGCAAGTGGCAGAGCTGGCAGCAACGGTGGCCGCTCGCTGCGTTCGCCACAAACGGACTCCTGTGCTCACCCCGGTGCTGCAGGGATGCAAATGCTGCTCGTGCAAATCCAACGGCACAAGCTGGACACCGTGAAAGCCACGGGTTCATCCCCTCCATGATCTGGTAATGCCCAGCGGGGGCTACCACTGCTTTGTCCGCGTAAACGCCTCGACCTGCTGGATAAGTGAGGCCTGGAGCTTCTTCCCTTGACCTCCAAATGCTGCAACAAGACTTGAAACAAATGAAAATCTGCTGCTAAGAATTACGCCCTTACTGAAAGATATAACTAGTTTTTGAGTCAATACTGCTGCTTTGGCAAAGCCCTATAATATAACCCCTCTGATCATACTCCTTCGGGCTGCACATTATAAATGGAAACAATCATTTATGTCTTACTGTAAAACATACGCTGCATTTACACTCCTGGAGCATTGCAAAATGCCACTCTAGTCCTGTAAGAGCAATGTGATTCAAGCATGTGACCTGTTAAACCGAGATAGAGAGACAATTTGTCCAAAGGAAAATATTTCAAAAGAATAGCGGCCTTCAGGAATAATCACTATACAGAACAGCATTTGTTTTGTTTACTCACATGTGCTTCATCAACTGAAAATGTGGGAATTAAAGTTGATATACAATCACAATAATAATAGAGAGCAGCTCTGCAATATTTTTTATTTAGACATGTGCACAAATGTTACATTGATTCTACCTTTATAAATTGATTTCTGCATGAATACCACACAGTGCTTAACCACTTGGATAGTTAGAAAAACACAGCTTGTCAGCCTTGGATAACGTTATATTGCCATTAAACAGCTTTACAGTGGCTTATCCGCCTTAGAGAAGGGTTGTAGGATGCACGTCGGGAGCTGTATATAAATATACTGAAGTCTGTACTAGGAATGTTATGTGAACTGTATGGACGAGGCTTCCAGTCAGGAGGGCCTTGCTCAGTCAGTGAGAATGGCCATTTGTTTGGCACAAAAGTAAGATAATTTTGCCTTTTGGTAACTAGAAGCAAAATCTAGAATTTGGGCTTGCTGCAAATACTTTATTTTGACGGACTGCTTTAATGCTTTCAGAATGATTAAACCAAGTTACAGATTTCCACCAAGTGGACTTTACCCTTACAAGGGACCTTGTGACTTCTCTGCCGACACCATGATCTGGTTCGTGACATTCTGCTTTATGGCAAGCCATGAAATACTTGGTGGCATTGAAATGTTCCTGACAAACTGACCTGGAAACCGAGGCTGACATGGACTCGGAACTTAGGAAACCATCTTCTAAACCAAATTCACGGGTTTGGCTCAAAATAGCATTCACAGGAACAAGGGGAAGCCTCAGGAACAAGTCTTTCTATCTGATTTTCAGCACCACAGGACCTAGAATCTGCAATACAGCTGCTGAGGCCCCGTGATCGAGCTCCTTGACAAATGTGCCACGTTATTCACAGCCTCCAGCACAATGTGGATTACTCACAAAACCCGGGAGCTGCAAAGCTCCAGTTCAAGCCACGCTTGATCCTCCTCACTGCTAACAACTCTTAAATCCTTCGCCACCCAAAGCGACCCAGGGTCAGATTTTGGCTATCTGTGTAGGAGGACCAAAACCAAAGGCTGGTAGGAAAAAAGGTTCACCCGTGTGACACTAGGAACAAGATATAGGAACTGCAGGAATCTCAAGACCAGGGCAAGCTCAACAGTTATTCAGTGTTGCTTTTTTTTTTTGTGGTGCGGAAGGTTTTCAACCGTTCTTCTGGCACTGAGTGTTGTGACGATGTAAGTATTAATTTGGTCAGGGTGAAATACTGGAATGAAAGCCAATTCTTCACAGCAAATAAAGGATTTAGCCAACTAGAAGGACGAAAAACCTGCTATTATTTCAGCCGATAATTTCAGGATTAATTCAGACTCTAGATTAACAAAAAAAAATGAAAACTTTGTCCACATTGCCTAAAACCTTTACATGGTGGTTTATGTTTCTTCTTATGTCAAAATGGAACGGGGATGGTGCATCCAGTGGAATTTCCTCTTTACGGCTTGGGATGTGGGTGTATTCCTGGCAATGTGTGATTGCTGCCACCCCGGAGAGAGTCTCCGGGTGCTGCTGCACATTAAGGTGCCCCATGGACATTTTATTCCCCTCCTGCAGCAGGCATTGGGCTCAGCTCTCGCTTGTCTCAATATTCATGAACAGATCCCACCGTTCACGTACCCACCAAAGCTTGAATTTCATGTCAATACTGATCGCCCCCTGCCCAAAATTTTGCAGTCCTTGCGGTTACAAAATCAAGCACCTGGATAGGATAGAGGAGGATATAGCCCCAAGGGCATCTCTGTGAAAAGGCAGCAGCGAAAACGGGCAGAGCGAAGGGCATAACAAGAAACCAGGGAACATGCAGGCCAAGGGAGGGCGTATTCGGGAGCGAGGGACTGCTTCACTTGGCTGCACGTCCTGACGCTGCTCCGTAGGGAAGGAGGGCGCTGGGAGGGCCCTTCCCGCCTCCTCCAAGCACCTTCCGGGATCGAGACGGAGCGTGGCCCAAGCCAAGGTCGCCCTGGTCCATGAGGGCAGCCCGAGCGAGCGGCCGGGGACACAGGGGACAGGGGGGCAGTGACTGCAGAGCCCGTCCGCTCCTCGGGCCTGACGTCAGCCGCCCGTGACTCATCCGGGCAGCGACGTTAGTGGTTTCCACGTTGACAAGGTGGGAAAAGCTTAGATCAGATTTCGTGGTATTTTTAACAGAGAAACGGCTTAGCAAAGCAGCGAGGCTCGGCAGTGGTGTTCATCTGCTACAAAAGAACCCTTTTCATGCACTTTATGTGAACAGAGCTATTCTGGAGCTTGATGTTGTTATTATTTACTGTGCAGTGCTGCAGCAATCTGAGGGAATGGCAAATGCAGAGCAAAAGAGGTTTTTTCAGAGAACAAACCATTCTGACAAATACCTGGTAGAAAGTGAAGATTTGGTTTTGACCTGTGTTGAGAAACTAATTTGTGGTGAGATACGGGAACGGCCAACTTGGCTTCAGAGCAGGGGGAAGTGTCGTCCCTTCTCCTGGGGCAGTAAAGGGCAGCTGGGAGGAGAACATGAGGGTCTTCCAGGCCTGCTGCTCCTCAGTGGCTTTTCCCTGCTGAAGGAGATAAGCCAGGAAAGCAGGGGTCTTCTCCTCCCTGCATATGATGAACCTATGGGCCCAGCAGCGATGCAGCAATCCTTTTCCTTCTAAGCCATTTTATTGTCTCCTCCTTAGCACGAGAGGAGAGCTCAGGAGAGCTCTTGCACCAGCAGAGCTGCTGCACAGCTCTTTGGAGAATCCCCCCCTGGAAAGACTGGATCTTTTAAAGTTGGCAGTGCAGTAAAGAGCAGCAAAGAGCAACGGCATGGAAAGGGGCAGGTCTTAACTGCAGCCATTCCCAGCTCACTCCCGCACTCCGAGCTGCAGCAGCCGTAGCACAAATCGTCCTTCTTCTCCTCCTACCCTTCCTGGTCTCAGCAGGTCTTCTCACTCAGAGAGGCCTCCGAAAGGAAGGTCAACTTGAGACACATTTTGCACCATGCACAAAGCAGAGTTTTGCCAGGCTTGCAGGCTGCTCTCACAGCTCTGGAAGGCTGGCAACCTGTTGCAGTTAGGCTGGCAGAACTGTAAAATGGCATTTCTTCACTCAACAAGAAGCAGCCCACATCAAAATTTAGAGGATGCTTCATCAATTGCGATGCAGTGAGAGATGAAATAAAATTTCTCTGATTTTATTTTATGCACCTTTTTTTTCCAAAGAATGTCCAGGAGGAAACAACTCTCTTGGCACGAAGCCTTGTGATTTATGATCATAACGTTCATGGTAAAAATTTCCCTGGGATAACCAGCCTTTCTAGATCAGCAGGCGCACGGCCCGACACAACCAGAATACCTGTGTTTACTTGAGTATAGAGAGTGGAGAGGCCAAAACGTTGCCGTCCTCTCCGCACATTGAAGCAGGACTTTGCTGTTAGCTCTTTGCCCGTTCCCATTTCCAGCGGAATCCTGGTATTCCACCCGTGCTTCTTGCTGCGAATCTCTCAACAGAAACCATCTGCTGCGACGAGTATTGCTGCAACTAGAAGAGCAAAGTGGAGAGTGGGCAAGGGCTGGGGGCTCCCGTGCCAAACCGCTTGGCTCGCTCGCAGGGCTACGTAATCCAGCGCTCCGTAGCCAACGGCTTCTGCCTCGGAGAGCTATAAACGTGCTGGCTAGCAAATCCCCCACTTCCTCCAACACCTTTATCATTTTAACTTCTTTCTGCTATGTGTAGACTCTAAATGCAATGTGAACCAAATCCTTATATTGCTTTTACTGGGCGTTTGGTAAGTAAAAACCCACTTCATCCAAGGTTGAAGTCTGAATCTACCCCGATTTTTCTTTTTTTCTTTAACGTTGAATTTCTTTTGCTCATCATGACCGACATTGTGAATGACTAAGTGAGCGGGTCAATTATTGTGATTAAAATTGATCCTCTTTGCAACGTACTCCTGGCTTCACAGTTCACAAACCAATACCCGGGAGCTCATTTGGCTCGGTCCTGCCACCATTCCGCACTGTGGGAATGTCACCAAACAGTGACAATATTGCTCACGTATCAAACTATCTGCAGAACAAAACGCACGCAGCGTTTGTATACTGCATGCCTATTGGTAAAGCCCTATTTGGTTTTGAATACGTTATAAATGTTTCATTTCACAGCAAGAAGCAACCTTTGGGATTTCTGTACCGTATGGGAACTTAGGTATCATGAACGTAAAATACGCTTTCATTTCCTCTTACAGAATATGGAAAGTAACACCCCATTTTATAGCCCTGTCTGAAAAGCATTAAATAAATACTTAGTATTTGTAACACTTTGTTATGTATGGAGAAGCTCATCAGAAACCAGCAGCACGTACTGCGGAAGCACACAGGAAAGGGAAAAAGGACAGAAAAAGGACAGAATGGAGAAAGAATCAAAAATAAGAGCAACAGAAAGTCTGAGTTGAAACACCACAGACAGAGGGGCAGAATGTTATTTATTTAATGAGTATTTTAAACCTCACTGCCTCAGTCGTATCCTGAGAGCCACCACCACACTGTAAGTGTATGCATTAATACAGCAAATCCATACACCTCCGTCATGTTTGGAAATTGAATTTACTGCAGTTTTTTCAGTACTTATTTAATAATACTGTTTTTTTTTTTCTTATTTTCAGTATATTTTTTCTAGTTCACCCTCTTATCCAGCTTAGCTTGTCAGTTTTATTTCTTAGAAGTGCTATGGAGAGGGCAACATTTAATTCACGGTTCGATAAAATTTAAAGGAAAAAGTGTTTCTTGCACCAGAGATGAGCTGGAGATTGTGTAGGAGGGAAGGTAAGAGAGTAGCAGGAGGGAGGCTTTAACTAAATTGCTTCTTTTGGAAGAGTTTGGAGAACTGAGAGTGGGGAACTCAACAGAGGACGACACGGCCAAGGTTCTAAAATGGACACCTGGAGACCTGAAACAAAAAGGCAGGAGAGAAGCACTCAGAAACCGTGTGTGACTTCAGCCTATCAAGAAAACAGCGGTACTGGAATCTGTTATAAATTGTTTGAAGGGGAGCAAAGCAACAAGTGCATCTCGTCCTCCCAAAGCGATGGGTACCATGAGCCCCTCCATTTAGGAGGGAAGCAGAAAGTCTGTACCAGGAGCTCAGAGATTAGTCAACAGTTACTCATTTCAAGCTCTTCAGGAGCGAGAGTGACTCAGCTGTCAATATTGTCAATATTCCTCTCCGCGGATAAGACCGGAGAGGGGTCCTGGTGCTGTCTGAGTTCCCGTCAGCGATGTCTCATTCTGCCCCCAAAACGGAGCGCGTGGCCAGCCGAAGTGCTACCAAAGTGGACCTGAACCGAAAATAACCTAATGGCAACGCAGCTGCACTCCATACAGTATTTTATTTTGCGTGTTGTATATGACACATTCATGTGGTGCTGATGCTCACCACGGTAGGGGTGCTTCCCTGTCAGACCTGAGCAGTATTTGTGAGAGAATTACGGATTTCCAGGCAGCAGAAGTGAGAAATCTTGCACGAGGGATCCCTCTCCCCGCATGCACGGCCCTCGCACGCGTGGTTTTGCCCTATCCATGTTCCTGGTGTCTGGAATACCGTCGAGAGACGGGAAGGAAGAGAGGCCCCGAGCATTCCTGCAGTGCCAGCTCCTGTGCCAAGGGAGTAAATCAAATCAGTGGGATAATAAAACTAACAGCGCTTGTAGTCACTGCATCTTTCAAGGAGGACTGAGGATTTAAGATGTGTTTCTTGCTTCTTCCGGTCCCTTTGCAACTTCTTCATCTGGAAAAGCAGGATTTGGATTCCTAAATAATAATAATAATTTTTAAAAAATCTTGAAAACTGTAAATAGTTAGGAAATTTGAGGGCGGCTTCCTGACTCTGTAGCTTTTGTGCGAATACTCCAACTGCAGTGACAGCCACGGACTTACCCATGACCGCAGCAGTTCAAGGAGGAAGAGAAGTTGCTCCCCTCTTGCCCAGGGGAAAAGTCACCTAAAACTGGACGGGATCCCCTTGATGCCAGCTGAGGAGGGCAGGAAGCAACGTGAGGAAGCAGAAGGAGCTCCCTGTCATTTATGATGTGCTCCTGTTAATTTAAACCCTGCACGTTGACCTTCAGAGAGCAGAACGGACCAGGTTCGAGCGCTCTCTCTTCCATGGGTCTGATTCGGTCTGTCAGGTTTATTCCCTTCCCCACAAAATAGTAAATTTCAAATGAAAGCTACAGAGAACATGCAACTTAATACCTTAATGCTTCCACTACTTCCAGCATGCACTTCCAGTATCATGGAAATTTTTACATATATGTAAAATCTGTAAGATTCCTTGCATTCCTTACTGGCATCCTCATGAGTGCCAACATTTTAGACAGCAAATTTAACTCGGGGTGCTGCAGGTGATGAGCATTTTCAAGAGTTGTCTGTGTTTTATTTAGTCATGAAAATTCAGCGGTGTGTGTCAGTGAAAAAAAAAAGAACTTTCTTTCTGTAGTAATGCTGCTTTCTTAATCACTGTAAGAGTGGTAGGATCTGATCATAAATAGGCCAATAATCCTTAAAATCTTCTCTGCAGTTTAATCTCCTTAAAAGCGGCAGGACTCTGTGGAGGATCAGCGGAGCCGTGCGCAGGTGACACCGCGGTGGCGGGAGGAGATCACCTGGGTTCTCACTTGGGCACTTGAGCGCTGCAAGAGCAAAACTGCTTAAAGAACCTGGTGCTTAGGGCAAAATCCACCACCCCTTGGGGCTACAGAAAACCAAATGCTTTCCATGTCACTCACTGAAACTGCACTGGCGAGGATTTGTAAAGCAGCAGAATCCCTTTTTTTGTGGCACAGCCACAAGGCTGTCATGGCAATGACTGAGATTTCCTGGCGGTATTTCGCTTACTTACAAGGCTCCAGCCATTTTAAGGGATGTCTCCACAAAATATAATAAATGATAGTGTGAACCAACAACCAGACTAATTTCTCTAAACATTTACCAATGTAAAATCAGAAAGCAATAACATAAGAGCTCTCATGGGTGTTATGTCTCATTAAGTTCACCTTTAGACCATTCAACTGACCAACTTTCTGAACATTTTAATGTTAAATTTCACTTTAAGATACAGCTTTTAAAGAACATCTCCTCTGCTACTGCTGCCATGGTACTAACATTTTTTGGCCTGCAAGGGATTCACAGCTTGATTTCATCTTTCTCAGCTGGCTCTGCCTCTTTATTAGGGGAACTCTCGATGGAGAGCTTGAAGGCACAAGTGAAGTCAGAGGCCAGGACTGATTTCTCCACAACTCTTCCCCCTTTGTTTCTCCTAAAGCCACACAGGAGGTTAGATGAAAGATTTAAGTGTCTGAGTTAGACATCTCTGCTGATGTGAACAACCCAACAGAAAAGCAAGGTAAGCGTTTGACAGGCACCGCTTTGCAGGAGGTTTGCGTTCTCCAGGCAATAGGAAAGCACAGGGGGGACCATCACCTGCAGGGTATTTCTTCAGTGATCATGAGGGAAGAGGGATAGAAGGTGGAATTTGACTCAGCTGCCCTGCATCCTGAGCTATATAAATCCTATCCTAGCTGCCCCTCTCAGCCATGTGAATGCGTATGCTCAGGTTTGATTTAGGTGAGTGTTGCATGCTGCTACTTCTGCAAAGGTTTTTTATTTTTGTGCTCTTCAATGTTGTTTGGGATAATTAGGTTGGTTCTCCTTCTCTTTGACATCCCTGTAATGAATCATTTTTTCAAAGCGGATAATAACTTTAATAGTTCCCATCTAATGTTGCTGCCACCTCCATATCATGTCCTAATTAATGAGTTCCAGTAATATTATGAAAAAAGTAAATGATCTAGTGTCTGGTTCTGACCCTGGCAAACATTAACCATTTAAGTAAGTGTTTCTCATGAGGATCCCTGCACAGGCCTCCAAGAGGCTACAGTTGCTAGCACTGTTCATGCACATGTAGTTTGTTCATGGTCAGTTCTCTATTAAATATGTTAAATCACTGCTGTATCTCTCCCCAGCCTGATCTTTAAACAAGAAACAATAACACTTCCTTCATTATAGTAACTGAACTCTTGATATTTCAAGAATGATTATTTTTATTATATTTTGCATAAAAAATGGACGACTTGTCCTCAAAAAGGACAAAGTATTTGTATAGCATCAAAGAAATTCATACAGAGAAAAGGCCTCCATCTGCAAAAGGCAGTGACTCCCCTAGTCTGAAAACTAATGTGCTCAAAGGGGAGTCAGACAGCAAAAAAGCAAGAAATGGTTAGGTTTTAGCAGCATTAATCCAGGCATGTTCATGGCCAGCGAGAAAGATCTGTTAAAGCAGAAAAACCCTAGTCTAACTATAAAGATAATTTAGATGAAATAAGCTAAGTAAATGATGAAGGAAATTCTAAACTTTCAACAGGAGATTAGGTTTTGAAGAGGAAGAAATGTATTGGCCTTAGTCTAAGCACACGTGATAGTGCCTCTAAAACAGTGTGTTTCAGTTCTGGAACTACTGCTTACGTTTACCCCATAGCAAGCAAACTGATCAATAAAAAAATACAGTTTGAACTTGAGGAGTTGAACATATGCAGCATGGATTACCCAGTTCTGGGATTCAGTAGCTGAGTTTTGAATTAACAGTCAAGGGTTATCAGGAATTAAGCTTATGACACTTCCCAGATGTGGGATTGTTATCGATAATAATAAATTAATGACTCAAAGGGTCCTTTAGTGTCAGAAAAGATTAGAGTGACACTGTTGGTTCCTGTAAATGCCTCATATGCTGTTCGGAGCTCCATGTTTTTCTGAAGAAATAGATGTTAGAAAAGGAATAAATACAACAAATACTAAGAAATGTCTTAAAATATATCATCTATATTTTATATCTAATATATATCACAATATTAATTTTGTATTAATGGCACTAAAGTACTAATTTCACTTTCTCTTACTACAAATAACTATTTAATTAAAAGCTGAGGGCATTCTGAAATACCTTCTCTTAAAGTGATTTTGAAATGAAGGAGACTTTTGGGTGATGATAATCTTGTGAACTTTCTTCATTGCCTTTTTTGAAGTTCATAAAGGCATAAAATATATATTTTTTCCCTCCAACTCTTTCCAGGTGCTGAATCATTTGTTAGATATGGTGAAGGTTGCTATCATTTTAATTTCTTTCTTTTTTGAAGATGTTGGGTTAGAGGGTGAGTCTTTGCCTTAGAAGAAGTCTGTGCATAAAATGATGCTGTTGCTAATTAATATACATTATAATTAGTGAGAATCCTCTTTAGTTCTTTGCAAATTACTGGTTCAGACTCTGTTTCATAAAGCCTGGGCACTGTAGCTCTTTGACACTTTCTGACTGAAAGTTTTAACTTCAGGAGGAACTTGTATGTCGAGATACCGGAGTGACTCAGCAAGGTGACTCAGGAAAATGATTCCTCCTCCTGGAGGAATTATCACTTAAGGCTGGATGTCACGAGCATGGAAATGACACGTGAAGCACTTTGTCACTGAGTACAACTCTCCTTAGCTCTTTGCATTCCAAGTGACCCGAAGGGAAACCTTGGATGCTAAGGGGAGTACTTTTATTCAGGTTTTATTAAGCAATAAAAGGCATTTTTTGATAACTGTGATAAAAATACAGTTTGGTATCAACTCAGCTCCCTATACAAATGGTTTTATACACGTCACCCTCTATGTTGTGAAGATCATGGCCTCTGTTCTGCAGAATATCTGCTACAAGCCAGCAAAAGTTCTTCTAGTAAATCCAGGTGTTGTTAAACCACTATTTTTTGCAAGTTATTTTTTTGCCTCAGTGTATTAAAAACATGTAACTTAATCTAGTTCTACTTTCTACTGCTTCAAAAGGAAGCAAAAGAGATTACAGTATCCCAGAATAGCCCACATCTGCACGTAGAAGAGACTCCAGGGAATTCAGTTTAGGGGCAGGAAAGTTTATAGAAAAGTTGTGGGAGATTTATAGTTCATTTAATTACCTACATGTAATAATATTCTGCTTACTCAGAAAAGCAATTCCACTAGTTTCTTACCTATTGGAGGAAAAAAATAATAATAAAAAGGTACCCGAACCATGTGATGGGATAGAAAGTTTTCAATATTTTCCCCAGCATATCAGATTTTTGTTATTATCTTGTCATGTTTAAAACTTATTACCACTAAAATTTATTAAAATATATTAATATTGTATTTCATTTTTCCAAATGAAACATACCCCAAGACAGGATAATCTTAGAAAGTCTTTATGAACAGTATCAATAAATTATAGGCAAGACCAATAAAGAGCTTTAGTCTGTGTCATCCTTGTCCTGTATATACAATGCTTTCATGTGAGTGCATGCATAGAACAAATGTATGTGACATTATATAATACTCTAGCTTTGCCAAAAAGTTCACTAATAATATAAGACATAAATCTATATGCAATTAAACATGTTTATCTTTAAGCTACATATTTTTTTCAGGGGAGGAAAAAAGGAAAGCATGGATAATTGACTCTGTTTTTTTCCAAAACAACTATAATCCTGATTTTTTTTTAACAAATATTTTTCAGTTTGAAATGCTGAGGTAAGAGTGTCACTAGTGAAATCCTCATTCTTCAGTTATTACTATTTCATGCTTAACTTTATATACACTGACTTGTTTTATTAGCACCAAGAGAGCGCCCAGTATTACGCTTGTACATAAATGTTTGCAGGATTGGGTTTTAAAATGCATCTCTTTAGATCTGGAGATTGTATTTTATTTTGTACTTGGGCATGTTTCTGGGGATGTTATTTAAACTGGGGTTGAGCAATCTGGTGACAAACTTGGGTTAGGAAGTTCTTGGTAGAAAGATGAGCTGACTGAAGAACTGCAGATATTGGGAGAATGGACAATGAAATTGCTAGTGAAATTAAGTGCAGAAATATGTCAAGTGCTGCAGATGGAGGGGAAAAAAATCTAATTTTACAAATATAATGAAGGTTCTGTACTTACTGTCATCAGTCAAGAACAAGGTGTTGGGTTATTGTAAAACTCAGACTATTACAAACCTCTATGAAGGAAGAGGAAAAACAATAATAAAATACCAGCATCAACAAAAACATGACTATATGGAGCTATTTCTATACAAGAAACGAAGAACAGAAATGAAACAAGACTGAAGAAAAGATTACTAAGGGGGTTCTCAGCTAGACAAAACCATGAATGTCACAGAGAAGGTGAATAGGGAAGGGCTGTTTGCTCTCCAGTCTGCTATCGACTTGGGATGCACCCATGGGGCTATAGCCCAAAGCTGGGAACCCACTCTGGATGCAACCCAGGGAAGCTCTTTTCCAAAGAGCATGGAAGATGCTAATTTTCTTTCATGACTCTTAAGTCCTAGATGTAAAACTCATCAAGGTGTTACACTCACTGCTGATCAGAAGCCCTTGGCTTGAGGAGAACTGTATCAGACCGCATAAGACTCAGAGACCTCCCTGGAAAAATCCTGTCTTAGTTCCCTAGGCACTTGCTGTTGGCTGCTTAGAAGTGCTAATCTAGCTCAGGCTGCTTATTTTTCTTATGATATTAATTGCCATGCAAACATGCATGTAAATTGCTTAAAATTATTTAACAAAATTCTTGATCCCAGGACCTTACACCCTAGAGCAGGGTCTGCTCTAGGAAACAGCTGCTACTTCACTGTGTGGTGTTTTTTTCTGCATTTTTGCCTTCTGTATGATTACTGCTCTCCCACCCTGTGAGGTATCATAGTAACCTGGCAAAGTTTCTCCATGTATTGGGACCACTTGGACACCTATATGTGGCATAAAGAGGGAAAGATGAATGGCATGAAGGGGCAGGTGTGAGAAATAAGATGGTGGGAAGGAACAAACAGGATGGCAGGTACGGGGAGGCATGAGAAAGATTGTAGGAAGAAGTGGACATGTGAGAAGATGGTGCTTGGGGACAGGTGTGATTGCTACCTTGGCATCAAGGGGGCACCTCAAGACAGGCACAAGGTTTAGCAGGAATGGTAGTGGTGATGGGTTTATGGTTGGACTTGGTGATTTTGAGGGTCTCTTTTCCAAGCATAATGATTGTAAGATGGTGTTGAGGGCAATAGGAGACAAGATGGCACTGGGGAGAGGCATGTGAGCAGATGGCTTGAGGGGACAAGTGTGAAGCAAGACACCATGAAGGGGGACGGTGTGGCAAGATGGCGTGAAGGGGCTGAGAGGAGAAAGAGGAGCAAAGAGTGTGACAAGAGGATGCGGAGGGGCAGCTGTGAAGAACCAGGGGGCAGGAAGGGCTGAAGACGAGACAAGATCGTGCCCGCTCGTGCCCAGACAGCGTGAGGGGGCGGGTGCGAGGCGCGATGTCGCCGTGGGGCGGCCGGAGGGGGCCGAAGCCGCCGCCGCCTCCATCGCTCCCCGCCGCCGCCTCAGCGGCCGCCGCTCCCGCCCCGCGAGGCGGCGCGCAGGCGCGCGGCGGGCCCGCCCCGGCGCCGCGGAGCCGGAAGCGGAGCCGGGGGAAGCGCCGCGCCGGGCCGCAGCCTCTCGCCCCCTTCCCCTGCCCTCGGCCGGGAGCCGCCGCCGCCGCGGAGCCGCCATGTCCAACATGGAGAGTATCCTTGGGGCCGCGTGGCGGGCGGGGGGGCTGCCCGCTGCCGGCGCGCGGCGGCCCGGCCTGGCGCTGGGCCTCGCCGGGAGCCGCCCCGGAGCGGCGGCCCCGGGCCGGGGGGTGAAGGGCGAGGGGGCTCCGGCACCGCTGGGTGCGGAGGAGCCGCCGAGCCGGGCAGCCACGCGGCGGGAGGCGACGGAGCAGCAGCCGCCGCGGCCCTGTGGGCCGGAGGGGCCTGTGAGGGGCACGGGCTCCAGGAGCCCCTTCCCCGGGGAGGGAGCCTCGAGCCGCCGGTGTGAACAGAGCTCCCGAATGCGGGTTTTGCTTCTGAAAATGAAACCAGGAAGGATCCCAGCTCGTCTGACAGCCTCGTCAGGCCTGGCCTGTTTTGCAGAGTGCTTAACCCTTGCTGTAGCGTGAGCAGGAAAGGAGCAGCTCAGCCTCGAGCTTTATAGTTCAGTTGTAGTTAGTGTGGTGCCAAAAACACCTGTTTGCTGGCACTACGGGTTAGCCCAAAACCTAGGGATACCTGGAATGCTGTCCAACAGGAAAAATGCTATGCTGAGCCTGGAATAAAGTCAGCATCGCCAGCCCAGTGGCATCTAAAAGCAGTTCTCCCAAGCAGTGGCTGCTGTCAGCTCAGTAAACTGCTTGGCGTTCTCTGATGTTGGGAAGAAGGTGGGGAAAACCCTTCAAACCAGCTGGCTCTATACCTGAACTTGCGCTTTTTTAAACCCAACAAGTCCTAGGAGGTTATAGTAGGGAGTTGGCCCTGTGTAGCTGCGGTTTGCAGCCAGCGGTGAGCACCGCTGCTCGGGACGGGGCCGGGATGGCCCGAGAGCCCCTTGGCTGGGGAGGAGGTTTCGCTTGGGCCACGAAGCCGCTTGCAGGGAGGAGCAAACGCTGGTGTCACGAGTGGAAGAGGAGCGAGAGGGCAGGGCCGGCCGCTCTGGTGTCGGGGCGGGTGTCCCAGGTGAGTAATGGAGGAAGCTGCTTCAAAGCAGGCTCTGGAAAGCTGTTTTTTCCCTGCACTTGCTGTAAATAAGTGATGTCATGTTTTATCTAGCTATTCTGGGTGCTTGAGCTGAAGGGTGCTTGAATGAATAACCTGGAAGTATCAGATTTCCGGCTTTAATTTACCTAATTCACCTAACCTGTGTTTGTGAACAGATCACTAAGTGGTGATCTAGGTTTAAAGCAAAGAAACATAAATGTGAGCAGCCATAAAAATCAAATAAATAATAAATCATGGGCTTAAAAATGCAAAAAAAAAACCTTCAAAAAACTCAAATACTTCATAATATTTAGCTTTATGTGCTTTCATTTAACTGTTAAGCATCATATTGATGCATTCTTCTTTTTGGGATATGGAAAGGAGAAAGCTTTATGTATTTCTACATTTCTTTCACGCCACTTCATTTCTGTTTGGGAAAGGCTATTATTTGAGAACTTTCATGAACAAGATTTTAAATCTGTGCTTTTTGGGGTTTCTTTTTTTGGCAATACATACTTATTCTCCCTCACTAACTTTTTAATATAAATGATTCTTCATTGTGATGAAGTCTTGTTCTGTGATCATCTTAGATCTTGTAGCTTTAGCAGGACTTGAGGGAAACAAAAACCTTTTTGTGCTGTTTCTTTTTCCCCAAGTTTTCCTCGCTGACTTCAGATGTTCTTTCCCAAAAAGTCAGCTGACAGGATTATCAAGATGCTCCTGAATCACTTGAGAGACCCAGCTGGGAGGCTGCTCCAAAAAGGAGCTCCGTAAGCAGTATAAATCTGAGATCCTGCTGGTGCCTGACAGGACAGTCCTGTCTGCAGGTTGGCCCGTTAATGCTGCTCTATAAACGTTTTTCATGTTTGGGGGAGATGTTTTTTGATCTGAACCTATTTCTGTGACCTTACCTTTTAGCACTTAGATGATAATGGTATGGGGTGCTGTAAGTGTGAAACAACTGGTAGATCTCCCTGTTGTGTGGTTTTCAAGGGTTTACTTAAATCACATCCTGCGAGTTTTAATGTGATTAAGGAGGAAATGGAATATGTGTTAGGTTTGGTGGTGAAATGAAAGCAAAATACACTACAGAAGTATTGATCCTGTTCTTGGACCCTTAACTTGTGCTGTAGAACACCTCTTCAACTTGAAGTTTGCTGCAAAAGAACTTAGCAGAAACTCAAAAAAATGCGATAAAGAAGAAAAGGCCGAAAAGGCTAAAATTAAGAAGGTAAGCAGTGAATTTGAAAACATGCTTTTAAAATCTGTTTGTGTATTACAGCAGAAAATTCTGGTTTTTTTAATCATCTTTGCTGCTCTTCATGCACATACTGTTGTGATATATGCTTGTGATTTAAGTTTATGTGACTATAAAACTTAACATACATGTTAAGTATAAGGATGTACCCTTTATAAACAGTTTGTGGCATTTATTTCCTTAGAAAATTGTCTAGAATGTGTTTTGATAGAGACTACATTCTTCCCAAAGCTACAAATGTTTTACCTTAATGATCTCATCATTTGGTTTTAGAAGTGCTTATGAAGAAAAACCTCAAAATAGTTTGTCCTTGAAGTAGTAAAGAGCCTAAATTTATTTAACTTTTGTCTATGAAATATAGTCATGCTAATGGTATCTGTATTTGGTAGTTAATACTGAAAACATTTCTAGGAAAAGGGAATTTTTTTTACCTCCTGTAAAACCCCCTGCTTAAAGTGCGTGCCAGATATCTCTATCCTGGGGAAGGGGTTAGGTGTTCACAACTTAAACTGGAGAAACTGTTGCGGATTTCCACCCTCATCCCCCTGCTTTCATGAAAATATTGAGATGGATTAATGCTTATATAAAAAATGAAATAGGCCTTCCAGAAATCCTGTTTACAGAGACCAGGGGAAGTTAAAATGCGGGTGTTTGTTTTAAAAGGCAATCCAGAAGGGTAACATGGAAGTTGCACGGATACATGCAGAAAATGCCATCCGACAGAAGAACCAAGCTATTAATTTCTTGCGCATGAGTGCCAGGGTGGATGCTGTAGCAGCAAGAGTTCAGACTGCAGTGACGATGGGCAAGGTAAGGCTGTTTTTTAATTTGAATTTGTTGCAAGGACAGGACCTCCAATCTCTAAGTGTCTTAATTCTACCCATAATGAGCTGAAAAAGTTTTGGGTTTAGATGCAGTCAATGGTGAATCGGGAAATGGAGTTCTACTGAAAGTTCCCGTTTAGAAATTAATTGCTCCTCACTGTCTAGTAGCTTGTAACCTTAGTTGGCTCTTAACTGCTCGTGCTGCTAATGATACAGGGCCTTCCCTAGTTAGGCTGTTAAGGTTATTGTGAATACTCCTCCTTTCACTTTCCAAATGCATAAAGTCATAAGACTTCTTGATTCTAGAAACCTTTTTAACTCATGTAATCTGTTATGGTCATACACTACTGTCCTGCTCTTCAGGCAAAGTTTATTCTATCCCCTAATAAGTACTTCATATCCAGCTCTTGACACTTACCAACTTGAGACTCTCTAGCATGCCATAGAGATCTCTCTCTTTAGTGAGTTTCAGCTCAGAACATTTATCACAAATGAATGAGTTAATCTGTAAACTCCAGAAATATTAGGAGGCATCAAAAAAAGGTGAAGGCTCTGGATAGCAATAATGCTTGCCCAACTAATTGGTATTGTAGGAGCTCTTGGATAGAGAAGAGTTTATTTATAAACTGTTGTCCCCTGCCCTCACCCCTCCCCTCCTTTTTTTGATAACAGAATTTTCTCTACTATTTTTATCTCATTTCAGGTAACAAAGTCAATGGCAGGGGTAGTGAAATCTATGGATGCCACACTGAAGAGCATGAACCTGGAAAAGGTAAATATAAACTTACTCTGTTTGGGAGTGCACACAGAAAGCACTAAAGGCAGTGGATGGAAGTTTTACATAAAAGGGATGGTCTAACGAAGTATAAGGAAAATCTTTTGGCAGTACTGGACCCTGGAACAGGTTGCTCAGGGTGGTTGTGGAGTCTCCGTCCTTGGAGATGCTCCGAACTTGGCTGCACAGGGCCCTGAGCAGCCTGCTCTAACTTCAAAGTTAAGTTCACTTCAGATTTGGCCCTGCTAGAGGGGCCGGGTGAACATGACACCAGATGAGCTGTAGAGGTTGTGAGTGGTCCTAGTTATTGTGTGATTACAGCTTTGCCTGCTGAGAAGGATTGCTCTTCCCCTACCTGCAGATCATTGACTGAATTCTTATTCTTTGTAGATATCTGCACTAATGGACAAATTTGAGCATCAGTTTGAAACATTAGATGTTCAGACACAACAGATGGAAGACACAATGAGCAGCACTACTACGTTAACGACGCCACAAGTAAGAATGTAGAAATAGTGTCTGCTTTTCTCTCTGCCCACTTGGCTTTTCCCTACGGCTTTGTACTTTGTGATTTAGGAGCTGGTTCAAAAATATAGAGAATCACATATTTGTATTGTGTTCCCTTTCACCCCTACTGCAGCCTTTATATTAAATACTGGAAGTTTCAGCCCTTCTATTGAGTAGGCAGTGTTTTGGTGAGTTCTTAATGAGTTTTAGAGCCAAAAGATGCTGCAGATTCAGTTCTGAAAGCAAAATGTACTGTGAAATAATCAACCATTCTAAATCTCTGATATCAACAAAATATTAGTCACCAATGAATTTAGCAATAGCATGTGCAGTGAAAAGATTAATTACTTGTTTTGAGTCAGATAAGTGTTCACTAAAATAAATTCTTAAGCAGTGCTTAAGAGAGTCCCTTTCAGAAAAATGTTATTTCAATAGAGAAATGTTCTGACTATAATGGTTTGTAAATAAGTACACTTAAATCCGTATCCAATAAATCATATCTGTTGGATATGAAGGGTTTTCTTTTCCATGTTATGCAAAACACTGGGTTAGTGGTTAATAATTAGCAGTTGATAATACTTATCATATTAAAGTACACATTGTTTTTTCCTACATGTAAGCTTCATTCTATAATAAGCATCATGGTTCAGAAGTTGAAATTTGAGTAATGGGAATTTGACAAGCTGAGCTGTGCTGGTGTTTTTCAGTTCATATAGTGCCCTCTGGTGCTTCAGTACAGAGTTGTGCAAAGATGTTTCCCTTTAAATTGATTTTCTGACAAATAATTTTCACAGCTTAGTGGAAGAACTTGTCACAAGCTACAACATGATACTGATTGAATTTTGGTTTCTCTAACTTAGAACCAGGTGGATATGCTTCTACAAGAAATGGCAGATGAAGCAGGGTAAGTAACATGTTTGAGTGAATATGGCTTGAATAAATGTCAGTTCCAGCAACACTTTAAGGTTAACTCTGAGCTGGAGCACTTAAGAATTCTCCTTTCACCTTTGGACATTATTCTTGTTTTTATTGCTATTATTTAATTTTGCTTCCATTCAAAGCTACTTCCATTCAAATGCCAGCGTGCAGAGGAGGTTGTGTCGAAGGCTATTCTAACACTAGCTCACTTGTCATGTCAGGATTGCCTTTTATTACTTACTTGGATTGGCTTTAGCATCAGCAATCATTAGCAACATCTCTTCACTCTTACCCCTACTCCCTCCAGAACTCCCCATTAAAATTTTCACTAGTTCTGCTTTACACATTGCACAAATGGATCATCATTATTTATGTAAAACTTTGGGCTTTTGTGGAGTATTTCAGAGAACTTTACTTGCTCTGTTGGTGACACATAACTTGGAAGTCTCACTTTGGTTTGAAGATGAAAACTCTTGGCAAATTCTGCAGAGACTTACGTCGATTTCATATCTTTTTGTCATTCATGTACATGCTGTTTCTAATGTGCCTTTGTTAAACAGAAGTTTTGGTCAGCCCTGATTAAGGAGAATTTATTTATCTGTTGCTAGTTATAGTAAAGGATTTCCTTTTGGTGATAAATCATATTTTCTTTTCAAATTACATATGCATACACATATATTCATGTGTTTAAGACACAAATGACCCAGTGTTATCTCAAATATTATGCCATTTGTCAATCTGTGTTCTTCCTTTAAGCTTGTATACCTGACTCCTTTGTATTTTGTTTTATTAACTGCAGCCTTGATCTGAACATGGAACTACCTCAAGGACAGACAGGTTCTGTTGGTACAAGCGTTGCCTCAGCAGAACAGGTAAGTACTAGGTTCAGTAGGAATTAATCCTTTCTAGTTGAGCAGGGTATAAGAATTAATGCTTTACTCAGTCAAAGCAAGCTTACTAAATTCTGATCAGATTGTATCTGTCCATAGTAAGGTCCTAGTGGAAGTTTTTAAAAGCAAAATAATTTTAACAGTATGTTTGCCTGCTGAGTAAATACAGTAAATTTCTAAATTTCTGATGCAGTTTTGCATGGTGTTTCACAGAGTTCAAACTGTTTGTCCTAGGTGATAAATCCAGCCACTTCCCAGCTAGCCCTTTTTCTTCTCCCTGTAATGTGTAAAAGATCTGAAAGAAATAATGCCCAGGAGTCTATTTGCTATAGATGAGTAACTTAGAATTCCTGTGCATGGGCACGTTTTGAGGTAAGATTGCACAGATACTGAAGAGTTGCTTTTTCCATGCTTGGGAATATATTTGAGGACATGCAAGGCAAGCAATTTACTCCTCCAATCCCATTATAGTACACACGGCTCTAGGGGACTCTTAACTGAAATGTGTTTGAGATGCCACAAGTTCCAAGATCTTTGAAGGTTCAGCTTCACCTTGTCTAGATGCTCTGAAAAAAGTTCTATCTACTACTATATCCTCCTAGCATTACCAGCCTCGGTCACTTGAGGGTGCAGCTGGGCTTCTTTTGGCTTCTGAAGGATTCCATTCTGATTTACATTTGCAGAGATCACACCTCAAAATTATCTATACTTGATATGGTCCTCATTTCTAGGTATCTGCTGTTGGAAACAAGATAGTTCAATGGAGCTGTGGTCTAATGCAGTCTGGCTACTCTTAACAAATCTTGTTATGACTTGTATAAATGTATTTCATACATCTTGACATGAAATTGCTTCACCATTGCAAAACTTTGCAACAATTAATTTTCATATTACTCTTTTTTTCCTTTTCTCTTTTTCCACACTTCTGCAGGACGAACTGTCACAGAGACTGGCCCGTCTACGTGATCAAGTTTAAGTAAATCAGAGCTGCAGTTCTTTGTACATGCTTTCAAAATACCCTTAATGTAACTAACACTGCACTACACTAGAAAGGTGTATATAGTGTGGCTTTCGTGTTTAAATACTTGTAAGATATGATACTCCACTCCTAGCTTGCTCTTCTTTCTAAATATATCAGGTAATTCAAGTGCATCAGCTCTCTATTTTCTGTACATTTTGAAGTTGATGTATTTTTTGCAAGCTCTTTCATAAAATCAAGCAGTAATGTTGGTACATTCTAGCTGAAAGAAAAGCAGAGTGTCTTTGATATATTTTAAATTATGTGGTGAATTTTTTAAATTATGAAGACTGTTTATGGTTGGAGAATTGATGTATTCAGTTCAGATGATTGCTATTTCTAGCCTCCTTACACAGCCAGGCTCATTGAACACACAGTGGTGGACAGTGTGGGCTTCATGAAAATACACATATTAAAAAAAAAATAAGTGGACTTCAGTCTGTAGAGGATTTTTTTGCTTTGTTTTTGTTTTTTAACATTTTAAATCTACAGTAATAATGCCAAAATTAATGGTTCGGTTACCAAAAGCTGTTTTCTTATGACTGGGAACTTGTATGGTGTCATCACTTTAGCTACAGGAGGAATAAAATATATTTTCCAACACTTTGTCAGATCTGTTGAATGCTATCTCATGGTTTAATGCTGAGTTTAATGCTTCAGCTTCTCTACTTTGCCATCTTCTCAGCAGTGTGGGGTGCAGTCAGGTAGGCCACTCACCCCTCTGTTTTCTGCTGTTCTGTGTTACTCTTTTCATGTAGACACTCTTTTTATATGCAATGAAAAGCCTTATCAGAGTATTCTGCATTTTAACAGTCATGTGTGAAAAATAGAGCAGTCCTGCTGGAGTTCAGGTCTTCACAGTCCCCCTTGGTGACTCCAGGTGCCAGCGCCGTCTGTGCTAACCAGGATGCTCCCTTGCAGCAGCTTTCCCTTCTCAGCCTCCTGCAGGTGACACCAATTTTGAAGTACAATGTTGGGGAGAGTGAGGTGAGGAGTGGGTGAGTGCATCCTGCTGCCCTGCCAAAGGGGCAGGCTGTGAGATTCCTTCAGCATAGCCAGTGGATTTGGGAGGAGCTGCTCTTTGTAAGACACAGGACTGCTCTCTGTGGACGAGATAATGTGACAGGTGCTGCCTCTGTGATGGAGAAACTAGTTCCAGTTATTCCTTTAACCTCTCGTGTTTCTGCACAGCAAGGGGGAATATACTGACCTCTTTCAGTAGCTTCAAACTCTTCCTGCAGTTGTGAAGAAGCAATGGGAAAAATTGGATGCTGAAACTACTAGTGTTATGGTAAATAGCATTGTAAACATTTTTTTCCCCTGTCTCCTTGACCTTAGTCTTTTGTTTTATTTAGGGGTGCAAAGAAGGTAGGGAGCTTTAGAATAACAATTAACTCTGAATTCACTGGTCTTTAGGATCACGTGGTCTTTCTAATGTTGTAGGAGTGTTTGTGTAAGAAACTGCTTGGCTTTCTTAGTCACGCAGGATTGTTTTAGTGAAAGTGTACAGGAATGAGGAAATATTTCAGAACAGTTTCAGGCTGTATTTTGAATGTGTTATTCAAGCCAATGTGAAGCTTCAGCAGGTTGTTACATAATGAAGCATTGAAAACTGCTGTAAAAATAAAAAACTAAGAAATATTGGCTTTTTTCCACATTTACATTTATTTTCAGTGCAGTTTTCTTTTAAACATCTTTAAATCTTGTATTTCCTCTCATTTAGAGGAGGAACATGTTATAAACCATATACTCTAGGTACATTCTGTTAATGTTATTGGTAAAATATCTTGGGAAAGATACCATATATGCCTTTTTTTATATATATCTACTCTGAACAATGTAATAAACATAATGTTCTTTCTACACAGCCAAGTCACCCACAACTTAGCCAGCTCATACAGGGGTGTGCCGTTGCTTTGGTGAGTTTATTTTTACTACTTATTAGTGTGCAGCACAACAACATAAAAATTTACCTTGCACTTGCTTGATTATAGACCAATACCATAAACTTAGAGGTTTGGTATTAGACAGCTTTTAAGATAGTTTGTTTGAACGTTATATGTTATCATGCTGCCTTCGGACTGCCCTGACCATTTGAAAACTTCTTATTTTGGGGGCATGGATATCCCGTAAATTTGCTTTTCTGAGTATGTTGCCTTCTGCTTTGAAACTTGGGGATTTGGAGGCATTTAAAAGTAGCTGGAGATAGGACTGATTAGATAGCCATAAGAAAAATATTAAATAAGCTGCATTATCTTACTGGGTATGTACAACCAGTACATATGCAGTTAGTAACTTTAATCTTCTGGAAGTCCCAGGCTTATGAACACCGGTAGAAGAATATCTTTTTCAGTATTATTTCTCAATCTCTTTAAAAAAGTGAGAGTAAAGGCTTGTAGTTAACTTAAATTGCAGAACTATGATTTAAAAGAGGTAGGCAGGCTTAGCTGATTTGAGGAAGAAATGTGTGTTCAAAACAAAACTAAGTTTAGCACTGCTGATTTCACTCTGGGAATTGCTACGTGCTTGAATGGAGGCAGGGTTTTATGCTGGTCCATTCTGTGCACAGATCTGCCCTCTCCTGGGGAGAGCTTTGTTCTTCTCTCTCCAGAAACGCTTAAAACTGAAGTGAATCTTTGAATAAATTTGACTCTTGTATCTTATTTCTGTGGAAACATTTCCTGTCTGTTTTCTGAACAGTTCTTACTCCTGGTTCTGTTGCAGAAGTCAATTTCATGTTAAATAGATGAATGAGTTTTTATGTAACATTAGTAGCAGATGATGTCTCCATGTTTATGTTTCTGAGCAGAGCCTGGTTTGAAATGCTGCGAGATGTCTCTGCCTTGGCACTACGTTCACAACTGCTAGTGTGGGATAGCATCAGTCTCTGGTCATTTGAATTCCACATTTGAAAGCCCCAAAAAGCTTCAGGTAAATAAGAAGGAAGGAAAGAGAGAGAGAAATCTAACTTTCTGAACTGAAATGGCATGTAACTGTCATGTTGCTTTTGCAGAGCTCCTCAAAGACAAGAATAGTGAAACTGTGTTAAATATAATCAGCAATTCTGAAGCTGATGACGTGTATAGAGAAGAGAAACTTTTTAGTTCGGGTAGGGTTCACTTTGAAAACGGCCTTATCTTTTATGAGTCAATTTGTAAATGTAACTGGGAGACAAATAAAACTGTACAGCAGAAGTGTTTCAAGTGTGTTCCTAGGATTTTGGCTCTTTGCAGGTGGGAATTGAACGGATGAATGGGCAGAGCTCATAGGATCATGAATAGATTCTTGTGGGGAGAAAAAAAAGAGAAAATTAAATCTTTAGAGAGAAATCAAGGAGAAAGAAAACTGGGTAAAAACAGGAGAAAAAGAAAGGGAGGGCTGATATTTTGGGAAGTAATTATGATCAAGCATAACAAAATGCTATCTAATTATATTTAAAACTGTGTGAGGTAGTGAAAATGTTTACTTGTGTGGACGCAGCAGTGTGTCCTTGGTCTGAGAAGCTTTCCCTTGTCCTTGAGGTGTGGAACGTGGGGAGAAGAACACAGGAAAACTGGCAGGAGGACTCTGGATTTTTAGCTCCCTGCTGGACAAAACCCTCCTCTTTTATTTTTCCCTTCCCTTGTGGCTTAGGGACCAGCAGAGGGAGCCCGGAGCTTTGGTTTCCCTTGGGCCCTGAGTGATTTCTATGCTTTAAAATCCTTCAAGAGGATTCTGCAGATTCATCCCTAACCAGCTCCAGGAGCCGTTCGTTGCCTTTGGGACCCTCGTTCCCGGGTACCGAGGCTGGGTGGAAATGCACTTCAGGGCCTTGCTGTCTTTAGGAGTTAATGTGGGACCTAGAAATAAAAGAGTTAAGGACAAAGTTATTCACTACCTCCTTTTCCATCTAACTTGCCCTGGGTTTCTTTGGCTGACATGTATTCTGTTTTTGTCCCGCGATAACTCTTCCTCCTCGTAGAGAGAAATACGCACTGTTTGCTGATTGAAAAATGTTTTTTAATATGACAAGTCATTTTCATATTAAAAATGTTGCCTATGTCGAGACTTAATTTGAAATCTTTGTTTTGGTCTAAGGATCCTCCCTGTTTACTTAGTGCGTTGTATTTCTTTTGTTTGAGTGTTACCATTTAAGCTCTCGCAAAGCTTTATTTTTTGCTAACTGCACTGTAGTGCTCAGTACTTTCTTTTTTTGTCAAACAGTATTTTTTCAATGAAATCATAGGATGGGTCAGTGGCCTCGTATCGGAAGCAGCTTTCTTCATTACCATCCAAATAAAGGAAAAGACTTATGTGAGCAATCTGTAACTAATTTCAAGTGCCAACTGAACCTTTTTAACGTGAGAGAAGATGCAGTAAGTGAGTCTTACAGGCTTGCATTTGACCTTTACTACTTTTTTTATTAAGAAAGTCATGCTGAATCAGCTGTGATATACAGTTCAAGACAGAAAATAATGGGCTGTAGGTTCCCAAGTCTGTCTAGTACTCTGGAAAACTTCACAATGTCTTCTAAGAGGGCTGGACTTGCTCTTTTTTTTCCATGAGAAAGGGGTTATAGCCCGACTCGCAGAAGACAGATCATTTTCAAGCTAATATTTAGACAGAAGGGACTTAAGAAAATCGAATGCATTTTCATTCAAAAAGATCGTTTACTGCTGGCATGACTGGTTACAATGTTCTAAATTTGTTCAGTGTATTTTTTTAACAAAATTCTAAAATAGTAAGTAGAGCCTCCTAACAAACACACATCTAACAAAATAATGATCGACTTGGTCTGATTTTCCTGCTATTTAATTCAGAATGTTTCAGCACAAGCAATTTTCCTCAAAATAGAGAACCTAAAGACAGAAGAAAAATAGAAAACAAAAACCGCATAAAGAATGGTAAAACATTTCTTAAAAGTGCCTTTAAAATATTCATTATAGAATATTTAGGATTTTTTTAAAAAAATAGAAACTAAAGCTTTAGCATAATCTCTAAGCCTCTGTACCAGGTATTTTACTTGATCTTCATCATAGTCAGGACTCCCACAATCTCTTGTCTATTGCTGCAAAATAGATGTTAAAGTTAGAACCATTAAGCACTATTTCTAACACTGATGGTTTTTCAGTTCCAGTTACCAGTACGAATCCACAGCGTTTGACTAAAGTTCATAGGAAAAGCAGACAAGCCTGTTCAGTGTCACAAATTAGTTCCAGTCTCCAGGAGAAAGCTGTAACTAATTGGTATGACCTGGAAGTGGATGAAGTCCAGTAAGATCAACTTTTCCTCTAGTAATCTGACAAATAGAATCTCTTTTTTAAAGTCCACATAGACTACATACCCCATTTGTTCTTTCGTGATGGACGTTGTTTCCGCCCTGAAGTGATAATGATTTTCCAGATTTCTGCTGATTTGTATAGCAGCTGCCTTAATTGATTAATGCCAGAAGAAGAGGGAGATTCAGCAACAGCAACAAGAAAAAGGGGTTCCTGGCAGCATCCATATATCACTCATTACCTACACAGTTATGTTGATGTAAGTATTTGACCACTATCTCGTATCTTTACACAAAATGTATATTTAGAGATGTGTCTTGTTACACTTGCAGGGATAGCAGGCTCATCATTATGACTATATCACTGTATATTAGTCAGTAGAAATTATCACAGTGACACTTTGACACTTTTTTTCTTCCAAATATGTTTTAAATAGACTGTACAACAAAGATGAATACTTCTACAAACCCCAGGTTTGTCTAGTGTAGCATGTTTAAAGCAGCAAATACAGAACATCAAGGTTCTTTGCCAAAGTTAACGTTCGATTTTAAAAGTTAAACGTTTAGCCTGTGATTAGGGTATAAGTAGATGTAGGCATTCCCAGACTCTTCATAAAGTTGTGTTGCGATGTCTGAGAGATCTGGATGTCCTCTCGAATACTGTCTGCAGGACAGTACAGATATTCTTCCCTCTAGTCTATAAAAAAAGAAGTTATGCAGGAAAATTGGGGCTTTGCAGAGTTGCTGGATCTCCTTCATTTTCTGTGGTTGCATGGAAACTGGAAAGTCTCTGCTTAGTCTGTGGTTTGACTCTTAAGGAATAAGTTCGCAAAATGGGACCCATGTAATGGGCGTTATTTGGATATTCAGCATTCCAGTACCTAGTTTAAAAACAAAAATTAGGAAGTCACCAAAGCCAAATACATTCCAGTTTCTTTACAAGCAGGGGTTTTTAGAAGTGTCTTGTGCATCTTTTCTAACATCCCGTTACAATCCCTGTGTCCTTCTCCTGCTCTAACAGCTCATGGCAAACAGTGGCTGACAATTGTGTTGGACCGTGTAACACCTCATAGGGAATGTGGAAGCCCCAGCAGTGCGAGCCAGGAGAGTAGAGTTTCTTATTTATTTGTGATCTGGAGGGATGTGAACCTTGGTCCCCAGAGGTGAAAGGTTAGAGGATGCGTGTCTTGTTTACCTGGGCTTTTCAGAAAATGTTTTTCTTTAATCTGTTGAGCAGACACACCGTTTTGTCCCATGGCCCACAATGGAAGCACTAACAATATGTTTAATTACTACCAAACCGCATATGATTGACTGAGACCAACAGACAAGTGTCACAACACAGTCGTCAGCCTGGAAGGATTCAGCAACACTTCTCCCCCTGCCTTGTTTAATTAAAATGTCTTTTCACAAGTACCTGAATGTCTCCCTGACTTGCAAACAAGATAGGATAAAATCATATTGGATGGCATCATTATGAATTTTGGACTAACGTGAAACTAGGTGTTTAAAGTGTGAATGGGGGATCCCATACTATCACTGAATTTGAAAAAAAATGAATTTGATTCTTTTGAAGGTTGTATTAAAAAACAGATGTAGAGTTAACTTAATCTTTTAGATCCTGCTGACTTTTAATCTTGAGGCTTTTTTGCTTAGTTGAAGCTATTAAATTAAGACATCAGCATTTGCATGTCATTGCAAACCATAGAAGACATTTGTACTTAGTTTTTGGCATTGCTGCCCAACTGCTTTGTATATTTGCCTGCCATGGTATGTGGCTCAGTCGCATCATGCCCGAGCTCATTCAGAGACACAATAAGATGGAGAGGATGCAGTGACACAGCTGGTAAACATATTTAACATTGAATAGTTAGTCACACTCCTGGAGTTTTAATTGAATTACCTTTGACAGTGAACAGCAAACCTCGTGGGTGATCTCCTAAATTAAGCTGATGAATGGGCTCCCGAAAATCAATTAGCATATAAGGCTGCGAGCATGAACACATCCTGTGGCTCTGCAGGGACCTGAGCGGGCCTGGAATGACAGCAGCAAATGTGAGACCAAGTGAAAGCAGGCACCTCCTGCCGCCGCTGACCTCTGCTTCCAAACATGAAAGAAAAACAGGAGTCTAGCAGGAGCTGAAAGAATCTGACAGTAAATCATGTGGGCTCTGTTTTGCAGAACTGATATAGGATGCTTCTAACCTGCTTGATTAATGCTGGGCAGTATATTAAGAGCAAGACGTGGCAAAGCAAGACGGCTACTGTGAAGCACCAGCCCTGCATCAGGGCACCCAACTATAAGAAATAACATCTGGTTGCCTTTTGTTTTCCAGATATTGAAGGTAGTGGGTAGCCAGTGGGATTTAGTGGTCTTCTTTTACCCCCGTGTAGCGAGCGGGTCCTGTGTGCAGCCCCAGAGAAGTGCTCCATGTCTTGGATGGTTGTTTGTTATCTGAATAATCAACTTATCACAAGGTACAGGCTGGAGGGTGCTCTGACCTTTGCCTCGTTGCAACCTGACTCCATGCACCAGTCAGCCAGAGCATGTAATGAGCTACAGATGCTATAGATAGGATAATTAAATACACAAAAGATACTGGAGGGACTTTAAGGTTGGGACAAACTGATAAAGGCAGAAAGCTCTTGGTTGGGGTTGTTATATTCCTCTTTTGGGAGTGGGTGGAAAGAGGGATGGGTGAGGAGCAAGCAGGGTTAGGACCATTTCACCTTTTCTAGCAAGATGATCACTTCCACAGCACTAAGTCTGTGCAAATGCCTGATTTATTTGATTTGATTGTTGAGCTAAATGAAGAAGATTCATTTTGGACTATACCAAAAATGATTTTATCATTATTATTATTCCTGAAATGAAAAGGAAATGCATATTGAGTTTAACGAAGTCAATACTGAAACTTCTCCCATAGCCTCCCAGGGCTGCGATTCAGAGCCCTGCTTAGCAAAGGGGATTCCCTTTCCTATACCCCCTTTTCCAGGCAAGTGCTCTGACTGCCACGTTATGGGATATCTGGAAGCAAATGCAGGGCACAGTGGGGTTTTGCTTTCTGTGGCCTCCTGAAAGGATAACACAGCAGCACCTCTTCCATTTCCTTAATCTAAATAATTGCAGGATTATTCACAGGCAAATTATTTACAGGCAAAACAGTACAGAGCTCTGGGAACATAAATTGATTTTTTAAAATCAATTTATAATTTACTTGCATAGATTATTTGGCCCGTCTGTCTATTTAAAACAGGAAAGATACATTTTGCTGCTGGACAGTTAAACTGTGTTTAACCTACTACAGGCAAATCCTACTACAGGCAAAGAAATTACTTTCAAAGTAAAGAGTATCAGAAACGGGTATTTCAGTTTTTCACCTTCCCATTGTCCTTCTACTTTGTAGTGTTTTCCCTTACCTTTTCCTAAATCATACTAGATATTTTATTGTTTCTTCAGCCCTTGGAGATACCCTGTCTTTGCAGTACTAGAAATGTCTTTACAGTACTAGAAATGTATATATTATAAGGAATTAAGCTGAAGGTGTTTTAGATAGAGGATGGAATGACTGAAGTGGAAATGTTTATATCAAATTGAATTTGTATCAGATTTATATTTTTAAAATTCAAGTTTGATTCTCAGACACAGCAAGCAGTACAATCAGAACAGACTCAGTGCAGTTTATTGCTGGCAAATAGAAGAATATCTGCTGAACTCTCTTTAGCTCATATTTTTCCATGAGTTCTGGGAAATTGTTTACCATTGTTATTGTTTTTTCAGGGTAAAAGACCTCATCTCTTCTCACAAGGTAGGTTCACCTTGCAGCACTGGGTATCGATTCAGACCGGTTGGCCTTATTCTTAACAGAGAGATCATGAATGTGTTGTTGGGAGGACACAGTTCTGGCTGAATGTCATCTTGCACAATCCCGTATCCGCATATCGGGAATGTATCTTCTCCTAGAATGGAATTCCTGACAACTTCAGTCTGATCTTAACGCAGCTTTGATTGAAACCATTTGGAGGGCTCCCATCACATTCAAATATGCAAAGGTTCATCTCAATCCGTGGGGGTCTTGCAGCAAGAAGGCTGCAGCACCATTGCAAATGAACCTGAGCACTAACTCCACTCTGTCTTTGCAGGGCAATAATTCCCAGAGGAGACTCCAGCACAGGAAATGATTTATTCCAGCCTCCCACAGAGGGTACTAATCCCATAGGAAACACTAGACTGCAATATCCCAGAGCTTGTCTTGTCTTCGGAGCGCGCATAGCTGAGCTGAAAATCTCAGGACAGGTGATTTTGTGAGACACTGAGTATTTTATATCTTGCT
The DNA here is from genome assembly GCF_059628265.1 of Tinamus guttatus. NCBI lineage: Eukaryota > Metazoa > Chordata > Aves > Tinamiformes > Tinamidae > Tinamus > Tinamus guttatus. The sequence continues at coordinate 2,821,122 of NW_028289621.1, forward strand.
GTGGTGGGAGGTGTTCAGAGCAGGGTATGGTGTGCAGGCCAGACCTGGAAAAACCCTGCTACAAAGATGAAAGGTGATGGACAAGCACTTGCAGATTGCTCAGGCTGGCAAGTCGTGGAGACACGCCAGGTATGGCTCTGAGTTTCATGACTCATTTGCAAAAGCGACATATTTTATTTTATTTTATTTTATTTTATTTTATTTTATTTTATTTTATTTTATTTTATTTTATTTTATTTTATTTTATTTTATTTTATTTTATTTTATTTTATTTTATTTTATTTTATTTTTCCCTTTAGGGGAAAACGAAGAGGAAGGCAAGATTCTCAGCTTGTATAAACACATCAAATTCACCCGGCACCCTTGGGCACTAGCTACAGTTCTGCTGTGAGTTTTTACATAAAGTATTTCATGCAAAATGCAATCAAATATACTTTTTATGGTAACTAGCTTGTAGCTGAGTATCTACTCGCTGCATTTAAGAACCCCTCAACATGTGAGCTGTGTCTAGCAGTGATTTCTGCCCTTTCCTTTCTGTCTCTCCTTTCACAGAAGGCAATTCTTCCTCCAACAGCCCCGAGGTTTCCATGTGGAGCTGCGGTGCTTGCGCCCGGCTAAATTCTGGGTCTGCAGCATGAGACAAGGCTGTGTTGACAGCTGCACTGCAGAGCTCAGCTTCAAACACACCCCTTCTGTGGCCCATCCGAGCATTTGGCTTAAAAATGAATAAATGGGAACACAGATCCAAGCCCCAGAATCAATCCCTGCAATAAGATTTCATGCATTTTTAAATGATATCTATCTTGATTTGGAAAAAAAAAAAAGAAAAAAGACAACAAAAAGACAACAGCTAAAAACCTTTCCAGTCCACAAAGTGAGAAATGTGGCTTTAATTTAGACAGCTAATTGTTTCCAGCTGAACCAGCCATTAAAAACAGTTGAAGAATTACAATGTAAATAGATTAATGCAGACAAAGCAACATGTGCACTATTCCATGTCTTCTTGTTACCTACAAAATACTTCAGCAGTGACATACTGTTAGTCTAAGCCACTTGTTAGGTTCTGTGCTAATCAGCTAAAATTAAATAAACAGGACTGATAAAAATGAATGTTGTGTTTGAAAATTGATGCACCAACAGAATTTACTCCAGGAGATAATTACAGATGATTAAGTAACAAAGAAATAATTCCTACAGCAAAAGGAAAAAAAAAAAAAAAAACACAGTGCAGGAAAGGGTCACTTCTTTTGTGCGTCTTTCATTTCTTTTGGAGGGACAATTATAACCTGCTAGCAGACAGCTTGGAAGTAAATAAAACATAAATGGAAAGAACCTTTTTTTAATCTCTACAGTATCTAGTAATAGTGAAAAAGTGAAAAATGTGGAAAAATCAGTGTTTTGCTCTTTGATGCATATGCACCTAGATTTTTGTACCTCTAGAATACACCTTCCTTGCACCCAAGGAATTTTTTTTTTTTTTTGATGCTTCAATCTTACTGCATCTCAAATGGCATCAGAGCATTAGGACAATCTTCCATTCAGGAGCAGCTGAGGGGAAGTCCTAACTCTGATAAAACTTCAAAGATACTTGGCTTTGTTGCTGCTTTGCATATCACAGCCATTAAGTCTGTTTCCTTTTAAAAAATTCTAGCTAAAAATATTGACATGATTCTGTAGGGTGTCTGTTATTTGCTTTATTATGTTTGAAAACTAATTTGCTAAAGCTTCACAGGCTTGGATGTTTAATAGATATGTCTGCAATCTGTTTGTTAAAACTTCTCCCTTCAACTCGTTAGCGGCTTGTGGAAGTGATCCTGAATGTATCATGTAAGTGATAGACATGGTATATTTTCAAATAATAATGTTGAAGGAAATCAGATGTTTCTTAAATTATCATCAGAATGATAGTGCATTAAGGTCAGGCTTCTAAAATTGCCAATATTCTTTAGCGATTCTTTTTAAGAATATTTTTAAAGTAATTTATTGTTAATGCAGTCATGTGCCAGAAAGCCTGAGAAAGGCTGCGTTTCCCCTAAATAAAGAAAAACTAGATTTTTCTGCAATATATTTTTCATCTCTACAAGCTGTGTGGGGAGCAGCCTTATGCTAATAAAGACATCCAAACGGTTGTCAAGATGACAGAAACAAATAAATGAAAGGCATCGTTTGCGAACAGAAGATCTCAATTACTGCACCAAAAAGGCCCTCAGTCATAAGTGAACTTTATCATCACCTCTGTGATGAGCTGCTCGGCCCGGGCCGGGTAATAAGATCCCGCTGAGCTTGCCATAAATGTTCCCCTCAGATAGGACACAGCGATAGCCCCAGATCGCTGGCAGCTGCGCGGTCCCGGCCCCAGGAGCTCCCCTGCTCATTCCTGGTTTATCAGGGCTTGGAGCAGCCCCTGACAGCACGGCTGAAACTTGCTAAGAGCTTGGCCCTGGTAAAGTAGTTTTGCCCAGTTTGCTTACAAAAATGGAAATTATTTGCTGTCCTAATATCAAAGAATTGTCTTAAGACCGTAATATCACAGGAGGAAGATCTGGAGATGGCCTGGTCCAAACCCTTGTGCAAGGAGAGTCACCTGGAGCAGCTTGCACTGGGACCTGCATGTGAGGAAGGTTAAATACTTTCAGTATTGGATCTGTTGGTGTGTTTTAAATATTTGTTGCCCTATAATAAGAAAACTCAGTAGAGATTTTGGTAGGGGTGGTGTTTCTGATAGAAGCACATGTTGCTAAGGAAAACCTGGCCAGACAGCTGAGCCCCCCTCTGCAGAGGGAGGATTTAACTGGGTGCATTTAAGTGGACTCTGCAATAGATCTTAGTCCAGGCCTCTATGCACAACTTTGTGTATATTTTCTTTAGTGCATTTATGTCCTCTAGTGTGTCACCAAGATTCTTGTTCGAGTTGAGATTAGCCTGAAACAAAATGAAAAACACTTGGGGTGGCAGCAAGGAGTAGAATATTATTCTTTATACTACCCTGAAACATTAACCGCTCACTTCTGAATTATGCTCCAAGCTGCCGGGCTATAATTGAGATTAAAATTGCCCCTCTATTTTTGGTACAGCGTAGACAGTTCCGAGTGTTATTCCCATTTGTGCCTGTGGAAATCCCCACCTATCATCTTAAATCCTGCGCTGCCCATTACACCGAGGGCTCCGCGTGGCCGGCATGAAGAATGCCCCGCTGTCTCTTGCCTTCCAAAATAATGATAAATGACAGCTCGTAAAAATTAGAGCTGCCTGTTGATTTTTCTTTTTTTTTGCCCGTTGTGTGAGAAGGGGGGTTCTCCCTGGCTGATTGACGCGCGGGGTCAGGATGGGGGAGCGTTTTCTGGCGCTGCTGGAGCACAGGAGCTGCTGACAGCTCGCTCTGCGCTTCGCTTCCTTCCCGCGCAGCCAGATTCCTGCTGCAATTGTGAAGGTGCTGATTAAATTCTGTTTCGCAGCAGAAAAAGAGAAAATCCCTCAGACTGTATCGCTTTAGTTGTAACCTTTAGTCTGCAGGGCTGCCTCCAGGATGGGTGGTTGGATTCGGGCTGCGGGTGCCTGGCGATGCTTCGTGGTGCTTTTACAAGAACATACCATAAAATGTGGCTGTAAAGCAAGGTTTCTGTGGCTCTGTGTTCCCCACCCAGTGTCACGGAGCAGCGAGCAGCTCCTCTGGGCCGCAAATCAGCTCTGGGCTCTGCGTGTTGCTTGTTGCCCATGATGGGAGGTGTCTGATGCAGCGTCGGTGTCTTGTGCTGCCTCCGGCCCGACGAGGGGTTAAATGGTGGTTTCTTGGGTAATAATAATAAATTAACCATTGTTTTTATTGAATATTATTTGGACAGCAATAGCATTTGATCCACGTCACTACTCGGCTTGAAGCACTTGGGGATGGACGTTAGCAGCCCGGGAGCTCTTGCTGATGCAGCCTGGATGCTGGGAATGGAAGGGCAGGGAGCACCAAGGAAACTCCTGGCTGCTCCCACCCTGCGGGCAGCCTGGAGCTGGTGGAGGGGCTCTCCTAGCACCAAACCAGATTTGGGGGCTGATTTGGGGGCAAAACGGTGCAAGCGCCGCGATGTGTCCCAGCTCAGCCGTTGCAGCCCGGGCTCCGTGGCCGCTTCATGGCCGTGTCCCCCGCCACAGGCCGGCCCGGCCGCCCGGGCTTGCGGTGGCCCCGGCCCCCATGCGCGGGCCAGGAGGTCCCCATGGCGGCGGTCACCTTCCCCCCAGCACATGATTGCCAAACTGTCACTTAACCTTTGGGACCATCAATTTGCCAGCGGATTTCTAGCTGTGCTCTGAGCGATCCCCGTTGTCCCGCTTTGCGTGCTGGCGATGCCAGCCCTCTGACGATTTCTTTAAGGTAAAAACTATTTTTTTTTTTTTAAGGCTAAATTGCTGCACGAGTCCTGGTTATTGGCACTGGGTCCTGCAGGCCAGCACGATGACAGAGGCCAAATGGGAGTGAAGGAGCGGGACAACAAGGGCAGGTTTTTAATGCTTCCACCAGCCCTTCCCGTGGCCTGAAGAGCAGCATGTGGTTAAAATCACACCCGGACTGCAGGCTGCAGCCCGACCCCACGCCGGTGCTTCCCGATCCCAGCTCCGGATTAGGATCCGCACGCCTGGAGCATCCCTCCGGAGCTGGAGGGAGCCGGGATGCTCGGAGCAAAGCGCAAACTGCAGCGCTCAGGCTTCCCTGGGGCTCGCGGACCCCTTTGCGGACGCAGCTCCGGCATTTCCGCGCGCAGCCGGGATTGGCGTGTGTCAGCCGAGGGCCACGTATCCCGTTTCAAGGAAAACACAGGTCAGGTGCGTGCGGGGAGCAGAGCTGCTGCGCTGCCGAATTAACAACCTTGGCTAATTGCTTTCGTTCCATCAACGTTTTAAGCACAACCTTCGCTCTCGGTGCCTGCCCAAGCGCTGCTCACAGGGAGGCAGTGCCAGACCTGCTGCTTCTTTCCTTTGCAGCCCTGCCAGCAGCTAAACATGCTCTCTTATTAAAAATATTTTTGCCATTAAAAATCTATACTCCTGAAAGCCTGTCGAGTAGCAGGGACCAAAGCAGAACATCACGTTTGTGTTCAGGTGGTGTCAGGCTGCAAAACAGTGATGCCAGCTCTGATTTCTGCAGGAAAAAGGAAGATCTCCCCTAGCTTGGGCCTTCCCTTGAAAAATTTAAGTGTAGTTCGGAACTGTGTGAGGAATTGCATCCCTTAAAAGGTGAGCTCTTTTTAGGAAACACAACTTGCATAGTCTGAGTGAACCAAATCTGCTCATGGAAAGGAGCTAGTGGGACAGTCTGGGCCAGCAGTGGCTTCTGAACCTCAGAAATGAGTTTGTTCAACATACACGAGATATGAAAGGCAAATAACTGCATTTTTTACAACAGTGCTCTTCTTTCCTTTGGAGTTTTTGGAGCTTTTTGGAGCCCCGGAGCAGGCACAGCAATCCCGCAGAGCGGGAGCCGGCAGCGACGTCAACCCCAGCCGAGACCAGGGACTTTCCACTCTTTTCAAAAGTGTATGAAATACCCTTGGCAAAAAGCAGCCCCCTCCACTACCCAGAGATGCTTTTATTTTTTTCCCTTTTTTCTTTCCTTCTCCCTGCCCCTTTTTTTTCTGCTGCTTTGTCCAGTAATAAACAACTGCTTCAATCTGCTGCACTGATCAAAAGAAATGTTTTAATCAGTCCCAGGCAAGATATCATGCTATTATGTTATCACTGGAGCGAGTCATCGAAAATACAAAACAAAAATATCGGTTTAATCCGCTCCAGATCAGGAATGTCTCGAGGAGAGCCGCGCTCCTCGCAGGTGTGCTCTATTTTAGGAGCCCGGGCTGAAGAATTAAGTGGCCCGGGCTGGATCTGGGGCTGTCAGAGCCGAGACGCCGAGATCAAGATGGAGCGAGCACAATTACAGGAAATAAAAGGGGCAAAAGCGCTCTGCTCTAGCCCATACATGTTTTCGTTATTATTATTATTACTTTTAACCTGACAAATTATCTTTAAATCGTTCATGTTTTCACCTGCTGCGAAGCGAATCCTCTGAATTTCCTTCCTGTGATTAGTGAAAGAGTAGTTATTTCGGAGCTAATTCCACCCGTTAAAGGAGAAACGTCTCTGCGGGGTTTAGCCCGTGTGCTAATGGGCTACCAGGGCTTCTCCCGCTTGGGGATCCAGAGAGCGATGGGAGAGAGGAGGGAACAACACGGCGATGCTCCGGGGATGCTCGACGGAGCAGCTTGGCCAATGCGGATGCACCCCAAGGAAGTCCAGAGATCCCGATCCTCATAGGTTGGGAATGATTTTTCCAGCCAAGCCAAGTGCCTAAGGAGGGCCTGGATCCAAGGGGTATGAGGGGATGGCAGAACATGAACGTGCTCTCACAGGGTGACCCAAGCAACCGGGGTCTCCTTTGGTTCCTGGTGCCAGATGTCACGGTGACGGCCACGGCCAGGAGTTTCTGCAGAAAGGACCAGTCTGGGCAAACTCTACATGTCCAAAGCTGGTGCCAGGAGGCCCTTTGGGGAAGTCCCCCTGTGCCAGCTCTCCTTTATACCTTGCTTTACCCAGGAAGCTCAATGGGAAGTGGCTTTTTGCAGTAGGATCCAGTTTGCATCGACTCCCACACAAGCCGGCCTCGAGAGCAGAGGCATCGGCCGCTCCTCGGAGAAGAGCAGAGCCCCATCTGCCTGGGTCTCATCCCAGCTCCCCGCTCTGTTCTGCGGCCAGAAGCTCTTTCCAGTGAAATTCCTTCTTTTTATGGGCCGTGGCTCCAGCTGCCTGAATGATGTTTAGAAATGATTTTGAAATAAGCTATATTTTTATCACAGGGGAGCTCCAGTTGGGAGCTGCCTGCAGCGGCTCTCTCAGCAAGGTGCTCAGAACAAACCTTCAAAAAATCATTTCAGGAAATGTGAGTGTAGGTTGGGAAGGAAGAAGAGCAGAAGTGACTAAATGCTCCGTTTTGCCTTTGTCTGAGTGAGGTTTTCCCCTTCCTCCTTTTGAAATCCCTTTTGTTCAGTGTTTTAAAAATTGCAAGTCTGTTCTAGCAAATGCGCACGTCAGAAGACTATGAAAAATGACAGCATTTGCCAAACAAAAGGAGCTTTGAAACATAGGCTTTCATGGCTTTCATCTGAGTTTGAAATGAAGTTTGGGGACTTGCCTTACTTTATTTTGTTTTAATCTGGAAAATCTTCAGGAAATATAATTCTATTTGCTCTACCAGCCTACTGCGCACTTAAATTCTGGTAGTATTGAGAATTTAGGGAAAAGGGGCCGATGTTATCGGTTAGAGCAGCCCAGATAGAGCCGTTATTCTGGTTTTATGAAAGCCAAAGGCGGAATTCACGTTGATTTGAGTTGCAGCAGAATCTGGCTTATATCCGCAACGTCGCAACATATTGTTTCAATCTATATTTTTATTAGCAATATTGATAACGTTAGAAGAAATATGATACAGGAAATAGCTTATCAACTTCAATTAATTTTAAGGTAAGATTTTAATGAAGATAAAACAAGAATTCAGCAGATGGCCGAAGCTAAAAAAATTGTCACTAAATGGAGAGAAGGGAGAGAAAAGTGGGGGAAATTTGAGCCATAACCGTATGTTCTGGACTGGATAGCTGGATATTCATAAAGACTTTTATTCAGTGGTAGCAAACCTTTTGGTAATCAATATTTTTAAGGCCCTCAGTTGTCCACTTCAGCATTAATAAAGCTTTAATAGAGCTCCATATTAGGATTCCCTGGAGGATTGTGGAAAGGAAGATATTTGTGTGGACCTGAATAAAACCTCTGTTGTGCACAGGCGGTTGCACTGGGGGCTCACACTTCTGCCTTTAGCCTCCTGGGGAAATGCTTATAAGGTAAAACTGGTACAAAAAGGCTTCATCCTATGAAGACCAGCTCCTAATTCCAGCCCAAAAAGCTAAAAACCCACCAGGATACAGGAGCTTCTGTGACCCCAAGGTGCTTTGAGCCTGGATGTAGGTTTTGCCTTTGAACAGTCCCCATGGTTTTGGTGGACACAGCAGTGTCCTTGGCCTCTGGCCCTCTCTCCTCCATGTTCTGCTTTTGGAAACTTACTTCTTAGGTTTAACACCATTAAAAGTTGGTTTGCAAGTTCATAGCTTGCAATATCCTACTGCATCTGTGATGTTCACCAAAAACAACCCCAAAAGCTGGTGTGAGGTCGGTGCCCGGCCGGGGTGCCTGGTCTACAGGAGTCCCAGCCCCAGTGGCACAGGGAACCCACGACCGGGATCACGATTTGTGGCTTCTTCCTGGTAGGGAGAAATGTGCTGCGTCCTGGATTTCCTAAGGATGCCTTCGTCTTTCATTATTTGTACTTACCCATGATTTATAGCTTTTCTTTTTAAAGTTTAAAACCACCCTCTCTGCGGAAGGCTTGCTGACGTGGACTGAGGATAAATCAGTCCAGCCTCCTGCCTTGTTCCATTTTGTCCTTCTATTGAAAACATCCGCAAAACACAATCCCACCCTCACATTTACCAAACCGCCTGAAACCAATAGGGTTCTTTTCTCCACTGTATTTAATATTATGTCAAAGGCAGAAGCTCAAAGGAGTCTAAAGAAACATATAATGGAAGATGATCACCAGAGCGATGAGGGATTTGGGGTTCAGGTAGAAGCAGGGTGGCTTCTGATGGGGCCAAATGGGTACAGCAGTCCTTGCTATTTGATATTTGTGTTTATTGATATTCAATGTTGCTGCCTTTTGATGGCATTTGAAACCTTCTTGGTGGGTGCAACAGCAGCACGCGTGTTCTCCTGAGCAACCCCCATCCTCTTGGAGAAGCAAGAGGGTTTGCTGGGCCTTGTTGGCTCAACACGTAGCTACGTGGTAGCCACTCTTGAGCGGAGTGATGGTCAGAGCAGGAGGCGAAGGACAGTCCCTGGGGCACTGGCTGAGTAATAGCAAGAATAGCTCCAGGAACCACACAAGTCCATTACTCTTTCCTTGCTTTTGGAGTGGAGGCCCTGTTTTATTTGCAGACCTGACTCAAAGCAGATGGACCTGTCCAGGATCACTCACACAGGTGAGCTGAATTGGGCTGATTAGCTGTTAAGTGCTCCCAGCTGCTGGGTAAGGCCTGGAGGAAATTGTTGGAGCTGGGACCCGGCTTGGAGAGGAGATCTGAAACAAGTGCCAAGAAGGTAAAAAGCGAATTTCTCCAAAAAGTTGTTTTCTTGAATTCTGAAAGAGCAAGGCTTTTCAAGTAACAGAAACTGTTTGAAAACCTCTTTAGTGCATCTTGTAGATCTTCGGGCTTCAGCAAGCTAGAAACTGTCTTGAACCCCTGTCCCCATCTCTGGTTTTGTTCAGGACCTACCTCTTTTAGGCAGTGATACCTTTCTGGGGGTGTCTCTGCTACCGTGTGTGTTTTCCCCTCCAGAAATGTCTTCAGTTTCACTGGCCAGTGTGTGTCATTTGCTTGATAAGCTTAAAGGATCTTTCACAAAACTTGACCTACTTATTTTGCTAACCCACTGCAATAAATATCCTTGGTGTTTTAGGATAAGCAGTCAACGTCACATGAAAGGAAAGTGTTTGGTGCGTGGAAGTAGATGCCAGGTCCTTCTTGGGAATGTCACCAAGGGGGCTAGAGGAGAAGTAGATTTTTAAATAAGTATAAAATTTAGAAACTACACATGCTCAGTGAGAGTGAAGCTCTGCTAAGCATGACAAGCTTGCAGCGTAATACCCAACATCTGCAGATATTCTCCCAGCTGCTCTAATTCTCAGCAACTTGAGGAGCTACATCCAGGCTGCCCTACACCAGATTCGACTCCACTGGCTCCAGGATCTGCCCAGGTGAAACACAGATGGAATGGGGCACCCTGAGCTTGAATCCCAAAACACAAATCAAGGGGTGACTTAGTTACTCCCACCTCCAAGAAATGGTTCATAGCCCGACAGAGAGCGGGAGGTGCTGAATTCGCAGCGTGGCTCCCGTGGGACATCTCCAAGCCAACGTCATCGCCAGCCAATGGGGAAATGACCCATGGGTCGCCCTGCTTTTCTTCCATGAAGTTTACAGTATATTTGCACAATGTTATTTCCCAGGTTAATATATTAAATGTGTATTTTGGTGATTTTTCTTGCTCGGTGATGAAAATACTGCTCGGTCTCTCCCATTCTCAGGCTGATATGGAGTGGTTGGACATGGATAAAACGTGCTGTGTCTTTCAGTAAATGCACAGCAATTATACAAAGCGATTTAAAAACTATTCATTGAAATGCTGGATCTTTTGTCTAGTTTTTCCATCCATATTTTAAAGAATCGCTGCGTATCATGTGTATTCCCAGAGACAAACACTCGCAAAGAAGAGGGAAGAACACGTCAATACGGTGCAGCCATCTGTTTCCAATAGTATATGTTTACATATTAATGTGCAATACAAATTTGTAAACATGAACATTTGAAACGTTTGTAGGAACTGATACTGGCCTTTCCCCCGTCTATGACTTTATTGGAACAGCATGGCCAGCGTGGCCGAGCCGCACATGCGAGTTGTTTCCATACTGGATCCATTTCAACTGTTCCCTGTGCTTATTTGTTCTGCTCCGCGTTGCTATCCAGTCCTGCCTTGTTTTGCATAATTGTGATACAAATTATCATCTAATTACAGCCCAAACCTCAGAAGATCAAATATAGAGCAGGGCCCTTCTATAAGAACAACTACATCCCCTGCGCTCAGCCAACTTTCAGCTTCTCCGATGGATGTATTATGTTTGGAGGAAATTGGATAGCAAGTGGTGCTTTGATTAAAAGCCCTGTTTAGGGGTTTTTTGTCTGCTTGGTTTTTAGATCAGCCTTGTGATTTCCCAACAAGGATCCTGTCTCGTGGCATGGCGTGGAACGCAGCGCGGTGCCCTTTGCCAAGTGCCACAAAGGCGGACGGTGTTTCTGAGCAGTGTCGGACTTCTCCCTGGAATGGCCAAATGGTCCAGACTTTTGAGTAAGGTTGGGCTTTTAGGCAATTTGGGGCTATTTTCCCCCTGTTCCCATTTAAAAAGCACACAAACATTGATTTTATACTTCACGAAGTCTAGAAAACCAAGGATTTGTGTCACAGGTTTCCAAACAATCTTACTGGGAGGAACTGCAAAGCAGTGCAAAATGTGCTTTTATTTTATACGCACATGGGCCTTCTTGAAATATTTACCCCCTTTTCCCCAGCCTCATATTTACTCAATAACGACATATTCCTCAGTGGGGGTGGTGGCTTCCCTGCCTGTGCTCCGCGCTCGCTTCCCACCAGGAGCAGTTTTTCCAAGCATCCCTAGGAGGGAGCCTGCAAGTTACCAATTATTTTGAGCACAGTCTGTCTCTTATAAGCAGAACCATCTATATCATAGCACTAGAGACTCAGCCAAGTTACCGCTGGGGCTATTGAAAGCTCCTATTTGTCAAAGACTTTTCCCATTTGCCAAAACAGCCTCCTTGCCCTCCCAACATCTCCTGAACAGCCTGTGAAATGTGAGCCTGAGGTCTGAACGCTCGGTCACGTTCTGCCTGATGGTAGGAGCATGCGTGGAGCAAGATGTGGTGGTAGGAGAAGTCCAAGCGTGGAAGTTGTTAATCTCCTCCTCAGTCTCAGGTGTGTAAAAAGAAGCATTTTGAGCTGTGAACACTAAAAAATAAAAAAGAGAAAAGACTACAGTGGGTTTGGGCTGTGAGGTCTGTGTGCTGGCAAGGAAAGCTCTGCTTCCTCCTCCACCTCTGCCAACCTAAACCAGGAATATTCCCACTGCAGCTAGGGCTCTGGAGGCAGCAACCAGGATGGGGAAAATCACACCTCAAATTTAAACCTTGTATGGAAATACTGAGGTCTTGTGGATGGAACCTACTCAACTTTTCCATCTTCACAAGCCTGATGGTTTTATGTTTATGTGAGAGACGAAGCCCTCTCTGGGCACCTCTCTGGTGTGCAGACATCTCCCCAGGCTTCCTCCTCCTACATCCTGCTGGACCAAGGCCAGCGTGCTGTGACATTGGGCAGCTCTGGCCTGGTCTAATGTGACAATGCAGAGAGCAGGACAGAGACCTGGGACACACTAAGGCTATTTTTTTCTCCCGTAAAGAACCACCAAAATATTTTGCACAGGAAAACCAATGAAAAATAATGAAACTGGGGTAAATGCAAATAACCCATATTTAACCTATAGTGACTCATATAGTGCTTTCTCTAGCATGCAAAGTTGCGTTTATACTTCTGTGTAATCCACACTTTACTTTGGGCCGGACTATTAAATCTTGGTGGAGCTCGATGCTGGAAGCCAGGACTAAGGAGACTCATCACGCGGCGCGGCTGCGCCGTGGCCAAGCTCCGAGCGCCTTTTCCAGGACAGCGTGAACAGAGTTTGGCTCCTCCCAGGCTTGACATCACTTAACAAAACTGCTGAATTCAGCTGAAACAGCTTTCAATTGCCACGAGTTGGCCAGCGGCTTCATCACCTCAAATCGACTCACCGGAGCTGCGTGGACCCAGCAAAATAAGCTCAGCTCTGAGCTCAGCATCCCTGTTTCCTTTTCCTCCTTGCCAAGGGAGACAGACACATCTACCCCACCAGGTTCTCTGGGGTTCTCTGAGCCATCACAGTGCAATGGGGTTGGTCAAATGTTGCATTTCCAGCTTCATACAGAAAGTTACAGGAAAAACAGATTTGAAAATACCTGTTTTGTTTGCAAGCATTCCCTGAATTGAAATGGGGTGGTTCTGTTAACTAAAGATTTTTTCCAGGTTCAGCAGATGGGATTTCTTAGATTTGAATCTAGATTAGATTCATCACAGTCATCATAAATCATCATAAAATCATCTATACTGAAGACATCTAATCTTATTTGGTCAGTTTTAACCTGACAAACACAGATTCGCTGGATAACCCAACCCTGACCACCAGGTCGGGATTATTTTATACATCTGTCCCTTTTTGGAGAACTGGGAGTCACCTGCTGCATCCATCCCCCAGCAGAGCCTGCTCTGCAAGAGCCCCTTGAAGCAGCCTGGAGTGGGCGAGATCTTCAGGCACCCTCGTGAGATCTGCCCCAACGGGCAAAGTCCATCCCAGCATCCGCACCGGGATCACCTGTGGGATCTGACCTGCCTCGAGTGATGGATGGTGGCTTGGAAATAAGTACTGCCAAATGAAAAAAAAAAAAGTTTCATTTTTATAATAAAAATAGCGAGATGATAAGCTGCTAAGAAACAAGAGGAGAAAACAGGTTTGTTCATTTGCACAGCTGTACGGCGCGGAACGAGGCAACGGCTGCCCCTGTCCTGTGCTGCTGTCCCAGGGGAACCAGGAATGCACAAGTCAGCCAGGGAAATCAGCCCTGGCTGATTTCTAGCAAAGTCTCGTGAAAAAGTGTGACTTTTGTTATTTTAACAGCTTTTGATACCACTATTTTTTGCCCTTAATCTGTTGTCTGTTGTGGATGAAAGCGAAACCAGAGCTTCAACACAGATTTCCTTTCCTAAACCTACAATTATTCCCTCTCTCGGGCTATTTTATGTTTCCAAATAAGGGATTCACTTATCCTGACCTCAAAATGCGACTGCTTCCAGCTGATCATTATTTGCAAATCTCTGTCTTGTGTCAAGTAATAAAATTGGCTTCAGGTAGGGACCAAGCACTGGTCAAATAAAGAATAAAATCTGCATCCCACTTTATTGCTAGTTACATTGTGCCCTTGGGAGCTAGAGATTATTTACAGGAATAACAAGAATATCCATGGGTTATAATAAGACTAACAGAACTTTTCGAAGGGATTTAAGATCCCCAGCGTCAGAGCTGTAGTCCTCAGGAAGCAATAGATGTTCCCCCTCGGATCGGCTCCAGGGGCTGTCCAGGATCTCCTGCTCCACCCGTGAGGCTCAGGATGTGGATGTGACCTCTGTGGCAGCCTCCTGACAGCGCTGAGCAGGAGGAACACAGGACAGACCCCCTATCCAGGTCACAGTGTGGGCACAATGTGACTTTGTGCCATCCATCCATCCTGTTCCAACTCCATTGGTGCCTCCTTGTGCTGCCTCCTGGAAGCACAGGAATACGAGGGCTCCTTGGGCATCCTTGCACCGGGCTCCATGGTCTTCTAGCCCGTCTTTCTTTACCTCGGCATCAGGTACTTGAATTTATAGCCCTGCTCTGATGGCTGAGCCATCTGGACCCTGAAGCAGCCAGGCGCTTTCATGCTTTTAATGAGGACCCATTAAAGTCCAGGGAACTTGAGAACGTGCTCAAGCACTTGGCCAAACGCGCTTCTTCAGCCAGCTTGAGGTGTCCAATAGTCTCATTAAAATCAGTTGGACGAATCAAGCAGGGCGAGCTTGGCGGCTGCAAGCTACGACTGCTGCCAACGAAAGGAAAACCAGATAGGAACTTTGGGGAAAAATATCTGGAGAGATGGATACTTCTGTGATCCCACTTAGAGTGCAAATACTATGAAGGTGACTGTACAGCTTGCGCTTAACCCTCACCAGTTACTTAAATAAGTGTTCACCAAAGGTATCACTTCATTGTGGGTCATCTCATGTCCTTCACACTTCCAACCACACTTGCAAGCTTGCCCACAAAAAAAGTTCAATGCCTGGATAGGTCAATCCCGAGTCCTGAAGTATTTTAGAGCTGGTAATTGGCAGGCCCTCAGTAATGAATGAAGAAAGGGCTTGCTTTACAAGCCAACGCTTAGCAATATTACATAGGTCCATTAAAGGCAATGGTTAATTGTCGGGTGCCAGCTGGAGTGATTACATCGGCCGTCTCGGAAAAGCGTGGGAATGCTGTCACTCACCTTGACATGGCTTGCTGCACTCATCAGTCTGGTGGGCACAGAAAAGTTATAACCGTACAAGCCATATGGAGGATGTAAAGAACAATTAAGTGCTTCCCGAGCAATGGGACTTGATGGGAAAACGTTTCCAGATGCCTGTAATCCATACAGCACTTGACTATCAGAACTGGCGGCTTGTAGGCACTGCCCATTTAGGTCTTCGTTTTTCCCGTTCTTCAGGCTTGTTATGCCGAGGGAAGAGAGTTTGGGCGCATCCACCACAAAGTGGGGTAAAACGGGCGGGTTGGCGCCTCCCAGTTTCTCGGGGCTGGGGAGCACGAGAGGCTGAGGTCTCAGGAAGCTCGTGGGGCAGATCTTGTAGCAGAGGGGCAGGCCGAGGCCGTGCAGGAAGGCGTCGGGAGCCGGCACGCCGATGCCGCTCGCCGGGACGTGGAACGCGGGAGGTGAGCAGGACGGGGACAGCAAGGAGCTCAGAGGGGACGGCGTCCCAGCGCTGGAGGCCACGGGCGAAGCGCTGGAGCTGCCACCTAGGAAGGAGAAGGGAAATTGTCAAGGCGATGTTCACAAGCAAGAACCCATCAGGGGACTCCCGACCTCCCTGCAGCACGTATCCATCCAAACACGAATCCTGGAAAAAGGGAAGAGCTATCCATAATAATGTACTAATGTATTAATTGGCACTTGTCTAAGAAAAAATATCCCTGCATGACTAATCCCATTAGCTTCTCCGGGACAACTACCAGGTTTGGGTCCACACAGACCGTGACCTGCCCAGCTAAAACTTTCTCCTGTTATACACCCACCGCCAGTATTTTAACTTCCCTATTTTTCTTGCAAATTATTGGCAGCTTTTCTCCCTTGCATATAGGAACAAAAGAATACATTCAGCCCAACGGGAACTTTTTGCACCTTCCTGTTCAAAACGCACTGAGAGCTGAGGCAGCTGAGGAGGTTTCAATGCGGACATCGCTTGAACAGTCTTCTTTCTTAAGTGAATCAATGCAGACGCTCTCAATTTGGGAGGAAAGCAGCTTGTTTCAGGCACGCGAGCGCTCTCGAGGCTGCTCGGGAGCCGCTTCCCGGCTCCTCCGAGCGCGGCAGCCGCTCCGGCGCGGGAAGGGTGCGCTGCAGCCCCCATCCCTCATGCTAAACAGATGCGATTTTAATCTAGCTCCGTTAAAGGGACACATGCCCCTGATTCACATTCATTAACTCATTCTTTTAGAGGTTTTTTTCATCTTATTTTCAATGTTCCTTTTTTTTTTTACACCTTGTTTTGTCCGTGTCTGGGAAAAGTAAGGAGGGGGAAGCAAGTTTGATTTCACTCTGTGTTTTCTGTATTCACACTTAGTCCAAAATGCTGTGCAATCTGCTCCGATTATAAGATGTAGAGTTTACTCCAGTCGGAGTAACAGACTCGAGTTCGTGAGTGCATTCAACTTAAACCACAAGAAAGTTTTGGGCAGGGGGCAAGTTAGTTTTGCTCACAAACTCGCAGCAATCCGTCCATTCATCCCACAGGTTCGGGAAAGAGACAACAGCTTTTTGCAGTATTTGCTGTATCTGTTTGCCGTAATGCTGGGGAGTTTTACAGACTTTCCAGTCCCACCCGCTCCCCGCTGATGCCAGCAGCTGTTTTAATGGGGACACTGGGAGGAGCGGGATCCTGCTGCACTCCAAATCGCATCCCAAATTCCCGCTGGCATTACAGGACTTTTTGGTGATGCAAAGCGAGGAGATCAAGGCAGTATTCGTAAGTGCAAGGCAGCGAGGCAATTCCCCCACAGCCACCTACATTCACGTCCTGTCCACAGACTCTTTAGCGGGAATATTCCCTATTTCCATCTAGGAAATGGAGATCATGGCAGAGAAGACAGCTCAAACAGCAATTGCAGAAATATAAAATATACGAAGGCTAGAAATATCCAAAAATACCAATTCCCGGTATTTTTATTAGATTTAAAACCCTGAGCGTGTCACTGAATTTGTCTCCATCACTCAGCAGAATGCTCTCGCTTTGTTTTAATTTGGTCTCAGTTAGGGAGCTGCAGCATTTCTGCCTTTCAGCTTTTCTTCAGAAACACTGTCTTATTTTTAGTAGGAATGGAGACTTCGTTGTATTTATATTATTTCAGGAAATTGACCCTTAAGAAAAATAGCAGCTCTGTGGAGCCCAGCAAAAAAATCCCTCAGAACGGCTGGTGTTTTGGAAGCTGCATCTGTCAGTCCTGCTCCGTGTCCGTCTGTCCCTCACCCCCACCTCGCAGCCTCCCAAACAGGTTCAAAAGTAGCATTTTACAGGAGGCCTCTTCTGAAAAAATGTAGCTACCTTTGCAACCGATAAACCCCTGAATTTCTCTCACATCGTTACAAGTCTTGTTTTACCCCTTTATATTTCTACTCTTGTACATGTATTCCTCTCTTTACTCTTGTAAAATGAGGAATATTTTTCTGGAGAGACAGGAAAAATTATGGATAACTTAATAGAAATGCATTTGAAAAGATCTTAATGTGCATGAGAGCTGGACTGGTAGCTTTAAATGATAGCTCTCCAGTGCACAAATGCACCACTACCTTCTCCCTGGCACTGTGAGCAGGCAGTTTGGAGGTAAGATACATATATTTTTTTTTTCTAAAAATGCACTATAAAATCCGCACAAAGCAGTTGGAGGGGGAGAAATTTCATTAGCTTTTCCATCTTCCCTGTGTTTCCGTGCAGTCAAATGGGCTGCTACATCCCCAACAGGAGGTTTCTTTTCGCTGGATGTCGCTTTGGAGGGGACTCTGGAAAGCGCCATTTGCCGCAGCGTGGACAGAGATGAAACACGAGCGCGACCGCTCCAGGTCTGCTCCGAACAAAACTTTTGGGGCTCCCAGTGCCCCTCTCCATCCCCAAACCACCCCCGCGCTCCTCCACCGAGCCCTCCGCACAGCACTGCTCCCAGAGCGATTTTTACTCCAGGTTTTTCCTTATTTTTTTTCTTGCCTTTTTTTCCCCAACCTCCCCTGTCTTTCCCCCCGCTCCTTTTCGTATCGGCCGCAGCCCCAGCACGGGACACCGGCCGCCCCTTGGCCCTCTTTTCTCCGCGCCGCTTTCAAGCAGAAGCCCCCGGCTCTTCCTACCCGGGCTCTCGGCGCCGAAGGGCTGGAAGTCGAGGGCGAGGGGGGGTCTCCAGGGCAGCGTCTCCAGCAGCCCGTCCAAAACGCCCCTGCGGAGCGAGAACGCGCTGGGGGGGAGGGGGGCCGCTCCGCGGCCGCGCGAGGGCCGCGCGGAGCCGCCGCTGTTACCTGTTGCGGCCGGGGTCGCGGAAGCCCTTGGCGAAGGGGTTTCTGTCGATTTTCAGCTTGGTGATCTGGAAAAAAAAGGGTGGGAAGCGGGAGTCGGAGGGCGCGGGTCGGAAGGCGCGGGGCCGCGCGGGGCCGCGCGGTACCTGCTGGTTCTGGTAGGCGGTCACCGTGGTGAACTCGGTCTCGCCGAAGGAGAAGGTGCGGACGCCGGCGGCCGGCAGCGCCCGCAGCGGCGCCCCGTCGGGCCGCCCGTCGCGGGCGATAACGTGCACGCGGGGCCGGTACTTGTGCATGGACTGCAGGATGATCTGCGCGGCGCGGAGCCGTGAGCGCCGCCCCGACGGCCGCCCGGCACCGGCACCGGCGGTCGCCCCGGCCCGGCATCGGCACTGGCTCCGGTTTCTACGGCCACCCCGGCCCGGTCCCGTTACCGGCTCCGACAGCCGACCCGGCGCGGCCCCGATCCCGGCCCCGACGGCCATCCCGGCCCGGCCCCGGCACAGGCACTGGCCCCGACGGCCGCACAGAACCGGGATAGACACCGACCCCAACGGCCGCCCACGCCCGGCACCGGCTCTAGCCCCTGCCCCGGCTCCGGTTCCGATGGCCGCCGGACCGGGCCCTAGCCCAACGGCCGCTCCGGCCCCTCCACCCCCGCGTTGCACCCGCCACCTACGTGTCCCTTGTCGTCCATGTCGTTGTTGGTGAGCTTGACGCGGTCGAAGCTGATGACCTGGCGCATCCACGTCTCCCCCGAGCACGGCGAGTCGGGGTGCACGTAGAGGCGCGGCGCGGGGCCCGCGTGCTCCGTGCTCCCCGCCACCATCCACTGCGAGCTGTGGTACACGTACCTGCGGCGCCGGCCGCGCTGCAGCGGCCCGCGCAGCTCCGCGGAGACCCGCGGAGCCTCGCGAGCCCCTTGGAGCCCCTAGCAGCCCCACAGAGTCCCGCACAGCCCCACGGAGCCCCGCACAGCCCCACAGAGCCCCGAGCAGCTTCGCGGAGCTCCGAGTAGCCCCACAAGCCCCGCGCAGCCCCACAGAGCCCCGCACAGCCCCGAGCAGCTCCGCGGAGCCCCGCACAGCCCCACAGAGCCCCGAGCAGTTCCGCGGAGCCCCGAGTAGCCCCACAAGCCCCGCGCAGCTCCAAGGAGCCCCCGCAGCCCCACGGAGCCCCGTGGAGCCTCACGAGCACCGCGCAGCCCCGCGCAGCGCCCCGGCCCTGCCTGCGCCCGCGGGGCTGCCGGGTCCATCCCGCGCACTGAGCCCTGGGGTGCGCGTGTGCGTATGGACACATATACACGCTACCGGGTGCACCTATGAATCCTGCTTTTGTGCGTATGCACCTGGTGCACTATATGTGCATATGCGCTCTGTGTTTGTTATGCAAGTATATCAGATGCAGCTATATAAACACATCTGCGTTCCGTATTTTACATGTTTCCTCTCATGCATTATATACATCTGCATTCCGTGTACTATATACAATTTCTCATGTGTGCTGTATTTTAGATATACTTCTTTCAGGTGCAGCTATATAGACATGTGCATTCTGTATAACATCTATACATACCGCAGATGCAGATATATAGAAATGAGAGCTGTATTTTCATGTATGTGCACGTGTGCGGTGCAGCAGGGCGGCAGCTGCGCTCCCGCGTGCGGGTCCCCGTGGGTCCGTGCAAGCTCCGCGGTGGCACGGGCTGCACCGGGGGGCTGCGGTGGCCCCCGGCCCCTACCTGTATCTCTTGGAGTCCACGGGCACCACGTCGATGGCGAGGCTGTACTGGCTGCGCGGCTCCAGCCCCTTCACCCGCACCCGCACCGAGGGGAACATGCGCCTGCGGGCACCGCGCAGCGCTCAGCGCGCCGGGGACGTGGCTTGGGGGACGGGGACGGGGAGGTCCGTGGCAAAAGGTAACGTTTTAAAGGTGAAAAGGGGTTGAAAACCGAAATGGGCACAAAAAAAAAAAAAAAAAAAAAAAAAAAAAGAGAGAGAGAAAGAAGAAAAAAGAAAGAAAGAAAAAGAAAGGGGAAAAAACACCCCCCTTAAAACAATACACACGAACAAACCGACAACGCCAGTGAATTAAAAAAAAATAAAAAAAGGACGAGGAACGCGGGAGCCTTTTCGTAGGGAAGGGGCAGGGACGGGCGGGCGCAGCTCGGTCGGGGGCCGCGGCGCGGGCAGGGGAGGCCACCCCCGAGGGCGCCGCTACCTGCCCGCCTTGGTGATGATCATCTCGGTGCCGATGTCGTGGAACCTCCTCCAGAGCTCGGCGCCCTGCAGCTCCACCTGCACCTCGCCGCCCGCCTCCCGGCTCTCCGCCGCCTTGGGCCGCTTCTCTGCGGGGACACGGACGGGGCGGCTCGGGGCGGGGGGGGCTGCGCCCCGGGCCCCGCCGCCGTCGGGCCGGTACCAACCCGCATCCTGCGGCGGGCGGCTCTGGGCGCCGTCGGGCTCCTCGTCGCGGCCGTCGGGCCCCTTCCTCTTGGCCGCTCTCCCCACGAGCGCCTCCACGGAGAAGGCGTGAGCGCGGGGGCTGAGCGCCATCCCCCGCCGGCCGCCCCCCCGGGGCCGCGCAGCCTCCGCGGGGCTCAGGCGGCCGTCGGGGCTCCGCGCGGCCGCTCCATCCGCCCCGGCCGCTCCCGTCGAGGGGCAGCGAGCACCGCTCGCTGCCGGCCGAGCCGAGAGGCGGCCGCAGCCTCCGCTGTTTGTTTTGGAAAGCGGTGGGAGCAGAAGGAACCGGGAGTGACATTTCGTAGGGCTGCAAGGGGGGGCGGAGGGGAGGGGAAAGGGAACGAAGGGGGGCCGAGGCGGGGGGGGGGGTGGGGGGAGGAAGAGGAGCCGGCCCCGTCTAGGATCAATAAAAGAGTTACTGTTCTCCATTAAATTGTAAAACTCAGAGAAATTTGACATAATTGCACGCTAGGGGCCACTTTCCCGACAAAAGTGCAAATAACATTTAACCAGAACCAGGACAAAAAAAAAAAAAGTTAAAAAGTGAGGGAAAAAAAAAGAAGAAAAAAAAAAAGAGGGAGAGAGAGAAAGAAAGGAAAAGAAGCAAAGAAGAAGTGTGTCTCACTTCCCCAGCAAGGCTCAAGGTACCGGAGATGGGTTGTTCCCCCGGGCGGCAGCAGCAAGTGGGGCTGCCTGGTTTGGGGCTGGTCCTCTGCTTTGCTCCAGGATGGAGGCTCTGCCCATGTCCAGCCACTCTGGCCTCATCCCCGGGATGTTTCCCGGGCTCTGCTTTGCAGTGTGGCCCCACAGTGGCAGCTGCAGTGAATTAGGGGCAAAATGTTGCATTTTTTTTCTGCTTACCTCCAGCCAGGATATGTGTGACCGCAGGCAGGTGCGTGGGGAGGTCTAGCAGTTCCCATTGGGAATATTCCCACCCTCAGGGGCACCTGGGCTGCCAGGATGGGCAATTCAGCAACTGGAAGAAGGATGAGGAGAAAGGAGGAAAAAAATTAAAAAGGTGACTTTCCCTGTGGGTAGGTGAGGGGAGCAGGGCGCTTCCCGCCGGGATGGCTCCCAGCAGGATGCAGGCTGCTCCTGGCTGCCAGGCTCTGGGGAGCATCCGGCCCCAGGGGATGCTCCAGAGCTGTCCCCTGTCCTGAGAGTGGCTCCTCGAACCCCTGCCAGGACCAGAGCCTGAGAAGCCAGAGAAACGTGCAGAAACGTGGCTAAAACACCCAGGTCAGCTAAGGCTTTGCTCTCTGCCACCTTTCCAAGCACTTGTGGGGCTTCTGAGGTTTATACAAATGTGAAAGCTTTTTGGCAATGCTTGTCGGGGTCTGTGTGCAGCCAGGGCAGGTGCAGAGAAGCTGTAAGGAGGAATACGTGGATCAATATTCCCCAGGTTTCAAGAACAAGATGCTGATCCACTTCTGCTTTAGCTCTTCCCCAAGCCAACAGTCCTCACCCTCATGCCATGCATCCCTGGGGCCGAGCTGTGCAACGCTGCCCTCAGAATTACTTGTTTTCCTGCTGTGATGTCAACTCAGCCCTTTCTCACTCTACCA
Source organism: Tinamus guttatus (assembly GCF_059628265.1). Lineage (NCBI taxonomy): Eukaryota > Metazoa > Chordata > Aves > Tinamiformes > Tinamidae > Tinamus > Tinamus guttatus. The sequence continues at coordinate 2,843,263 of NW_028289621.1, forward strand.
ACAGCGGCCTTGCAAAGCCCCCAGCCCTTCTGACCTGATTTCCCTCAGTTTTAGGGGTGCTCAGAGGTGCCCACCCATGTGGGGATGAGGATGGGAGGCAGGTTTGTGTTGCAGGAGGCTTAACTCTGGTGTGGCCAGAAACCCATAGGCGTTGGGATGCTGGAAGAGACCTTGAGCTCCTCTCCTGCCCCAGCCCCTCGGCAGGACCAGCTATGCAGACATTTCTTAAAAAGAGACATGAAACACGTTTTACAAACATGGTCATAATTACAACAACATCAGCTCGTGATTTAGAGCGAAGGTGAACTGCAGGTCCTTCTCCAAGCACGGCCACGAGTGCCTTTTTGTCCTCAACCAATTCTGATCGAAGCCAGCTGAGGGCACGAAGTGCAAACTTTTATCTCTGCTGACATGACATATTATTAAAAAGTATTTCAAGTAATCTTTTATTTCCTTTGCATTGCAACACATTTCAAGAACTTGGACAGGGATCAACCAAGCCTTTTTAATTTCCTACAATGAAAAATAAAACAAAAATAAAGCACGACTGAGATGATATAATCAGGAACATTTTGAGGGTTTAGGTCAAATTAATATGTCAGAGAAGTGTTTTCTGGGGACTTAGAGAACTTTAATCTGTCAGGGACTGACTCAGGCTGTTCCTGAGCTTTGTAATCTTATTGTCTTTAACAAATTATTTGATGGTATGTAATATATTACCGTCATCAGAAAACAGAGCAACTAATCATTTGGCATAAAGTTCAGATTAACTAACTTAATTTTAAGGCAAATGTTATACAATACGCTCTGAAATGTTTGCTTAACTTGAAAATGATCTTTTAATACTGTCCATTAATCCATTAAAGCACCCAGGTATATTCCCAGGCCAGACCTTGCTGAGCCGCTCACAGCCAGACTTTGAGAGACTGAACTTTGTGCAAGCTCCATGTGCTTTTGTCAAGATTTACTTTGCATTTAACAAAACAAAACAAAACAAGCCCCCAAACCAAACAAAAAGTGACTTGTGGCTTAGGGCGAGTATTTTGAAGTATAGCGATCACTTGCAATCAATTAGGTATCTAACACTTTTATCATTTATATTGCCCTCTGATGTATCATAGATTTTTATAAAGCTGCAGCAAACAATTTTAGACAAAGGTATTTTCAGTTCCAGTGGTCAAATTGGGCACGTTGCTTGCTCCCTGCTTTCAGAATCATTAGCAAGAAAATCTTGTTGGCGTCTTGGAAAAGGAGTCTCATCATTTTCCTCTGTACATTCACATGATCCTGATAGGAAAGAAGTTTTCAGGCCATAACAGAGTTACGCAATGGAAGAACTCTAAAAGGAGTTTTTGAATACAAAAATACTGAAATATTTCGACAATAAACCCCTTCGGAAATGGAAGTTTTAACCAGTTCACCCTTTAGATGGGTTAGGCATAGCAAGCAGCCCTTTGGTAAGCCCTTGCTTTGCTCAGTTCTCGCTGGGATCCTCACAGTCAATGCTGGGATGGGCCAACGCGTGTTTCCCTTGGCAGGTTCCTGCTTTAACCCACCCAAAACAGGGCTTCAGGGTCTGCCCTCCCCACATGCCCCGACACCGTCATCCCCTGCACTGCTGGGCTGAAATCCCTCCTCTGCATTTTGTGGACAACCAAAGCAACTGGAATTGGAAAACACCACAGTCCTGTTTTTCCAAACATGAGTACCACTTCATTGGCATCATTAGCTAATTGCCTTTAAGCAGATTAACAAACTTTTCTTCTTCTTCTTTTTTTTTTTTTTTTTAATCAATCTTTTAAAAAGAAACTCCCGGAGACTAAGTAAATCTTGGCAGAAACCGCCCATAGTAGCTTATAAGAGTGCTTACGAGATTATTTTCCCTTACGTTCTCAAATGTCAGGTCCCACAGCATAGCTTTAATTTCCCTCTCAGGCTTATTTTGCCTGTAATGAACTTTGAAACCCTTCGGGTGTTATATCTGAGTGAACTGTGATGTTGCATGGTTGAACTGAGCCCTTAGCAGCCCCTGGGCAGCAGTCGGTGGTGACCTCCGTTGCGGACAGCAGGTTGGGACATTCAGTGTCAGGAAGAGTTTTGCTGCTCATTTGGAGGAATTGGGGTGCAACGTGTTCTTCATTAAGTTCTCCATCTTCTTTCCCCCATGGGACATGGTATTGGCATTGGGAGGGTCTCCATCCCTCCCTTGTCCACCACCAAGGTGTCCCCAAGAGTGCAGCAGGTCCTGGGCCAAGCGTGGTGAGCAGGTTCTGGTCCACTCTGCTCATTCCCATGGGTCAAACATCCCAAGAGCCTCCAGGGAACCCGCTCCTCTTGTCCACCTTCTGCGGAGACGCTTCGATGCCATCTGCGCTGCGTTAGCCGGAGCTGTATCGGAATAAATCACAATTACGTCGTTTCATACACAAGCACGAGAGAAAAAAAGGCTGTACAGGGAATAGGCTAAAACTCTAAGGAAATGATTCAGGGAATTAAAAACAATAAATACCGGAGTTGGGGAAGGTTAAATCAAATTAGGTGACTCAGATCTTTTGATGAGAGAGACCGGGCCAGCTTGGTGGTTCTCTAGGAAGGTCTAAAGGAGCTCGGTAGCTCATGCTAGCAGGCCAAGGACAAGTCCCCAACATGCTGGCATCAGGATGTCACCACTGCCTGAGCCTGCAATGACAGGCCCTGCGCAGAGCTCGCAGGAGACATCCAACACGGCTGGGTCAAAGCAATGGTATCTTCTGCCACATGTCCCTCTAGGACCTCCTCATGTTTTCTGCAAGAGAAACATTTGCTGGTTCTGTCCTAGGAGGGACATTTTTGAGGTGACATCTCCAGGCTCTGTGGATCCAGGATCGCTTCTCTAATGTGGTCCCCATGGGCAGCAGATGCCACTTGCTTCCATGGGCCTTGTTGCCCATCCCAGGGGTGCATGGGTGGAACAACCTTCCATGGGGACTCCTCCAGAGCACAGAAAACCGACGGGATCTCACCACTGAGCAAGGGGAAAAACTCCCTGGTGCGTTGAACTTTCTCATAATACGTAAAGGAAATACTTAAAGAATATGCAATAATGGGGGATTTAGGGAGAGCAAAATTACCCATGGCAGCTAAAGCAGAAAGCCCGGCGCCTGGCACCCAAAGTGCATCCGCTCTCCTTTTTCCATGGTGAATGGTCAGGGGGAGGTGCTGGTGCTGCAGGATGCACCGGGAGCACCGGGACCGGGTTGGTGCCAGCTTGGCAGGGCCCGGGGCTGCTGCTGTCCCTGCTTCGGCTGCCAGGGAAACCACCGTGGAGGAGCGAAATTAAAAATAGGTTTCGGGGGAAGTTGATATTCAGTCATTCAATATTCCCGCGTCGCCTCTCCCGGCACCGCTCGCGGGGCTGCAGCTGCCCCGGGATGGGGTGAGACCTCCCGATGGGACCCCCGGACTCCAAACAGTGGGTTAAAACAGAGAGGCCTCCCAAGGAGGGAAATCTAAGAGTAAAGGGGCTTTGGTAAAGAGGAAGATGATGGTGCTTTGGTTAAGCACGCTGTGTCGGGAGGGTCTGATTCCTGTAGAGCATCCGCCAACACTGCTGCATTTCTGCCTTTTTTCCATCCACTTTGGTTAAGAAGCGTCTTTCGAAACGAAGCAGAAAAGATACAATCTTAATATTTCACGCGACCTGCCAATACAAATATCTGTCAGCAGATGTGTAAAGTAATAGCTTTAGAGAAAGGCACAGACTCGCATGACATTTTTTAAGAAGAGTGATGTCACCCCCCCAGCCAGGCTCTCCGCTCGCTGCACTGGAAATTAAAACCGCATGAACTCTCCACGCAAAGCTGGGCAAAACCTCCCTTTCTGCAGTATCCCCACAGGGATGACAGATATTATTTTCTGGTTTTAATTTTAAAGTAATAAATAAGTATAAGTGATTGACTTGCCACCCAACAGCACCGATTAGTGCGAAGGAAATGCCGGCCTTGCCCAGGAATGCGTGGGTAGTTTTGCAGTGGAATTTGTGCAACGGCATCTTCTGAATGCTGCGGCACAAGCAAACGCACTCGGCTGCCCTGGCCCACGAGCTCTCGTGCACAGGGGGAATTGCAGCTCGCCAGGCAGGAAAATCTGTCCCCATGGTGTCACCTCCACTTCCAAAGTGTCCTTGTGGGTCACAGGCTGTGGGCTTTAAATTATGCAGCAAGCAAAGCTCCAAAAGATCTTTTTTTTTTTTTCAATAGGAAAAGAAGGAAATCTGCAGTGAGTTAGTGGAAGAAGCGCTCCAGTTTGTGGCTGTCTCATGCTTGCAAGCGCGTGCGGTGCTGCCGAGCGCCCCAGCCCGCTCCAAGCCTCCCGAATGAGCAAATAACCATCTGCCCTGGGGTCTCGGCACCTTCCGCGGCCGTAAATCCAAATCCCCGTAACATTAGCAGGGGATTTGCTCCAAAAAACAAGCGCTGCCCCAGGGTTATGTGTGAGCAAGGCGAGCGCGCCGGGGCTGCACCAGATCCTCCCCTCAGTGCAGCCTGCGGGAGCAAGCGGAGACCTTAGGATGGAGCACCGTGCCAGAGAGCTGCCAGAGAACAGAACTGACCCAGCTACACTAAAATATATGTGTATATATATGTATATATATCATATATATATATATATATATATTATTGTCTGAAAAGGATTGAGGCCAAGGAATATTCCTGGTGCCCATGTTGCCTGCACTTGCGCCGGGGAGGTCATGGTGCCGCCGAACGCTTGCAAAATGCAGGAACATTTTGTATGTGCGAATGGAACGGAGGCTGCAACTCTCCCAGCTTGTCTTCCTTCCCAGAAATCAAGAACACGCTGGGAGTGATTTGCAAGACCTAAAGCAAGGCCTTCGCTTAGCAAACACTCGTTTTGACAAAATGATACTAAATACGTTCAAATTGCAGCAAAATTGTGGACTTTATGTAGGGCGTTCGCCATGTTACAAAGGATGTGTCTGACTCTGGCAGTTTCTCAGTTGTAAAGCTAGCTAAATTGTTAATTTTAAAGGGAAAAAGTCAAATTGAAAACATGCAATGCTTTGTATTTCCCCCCTCTCCAGTGCCTACAAATTGCAGCTCAGATCATGGTAATCGAGTGCGACTGAAAGGCAAGTGGTGGGGTTTGCATTTTGCTTTCTCTAGGTTGCTCCCTTTTCCCTGCATTTTGGGGTCCTTTTCTGCATTTTCCCCGCATGCTTGTTCTTCCCTCCACCTTGCTGAATGTTTTCAAGCACGAAGGGGAAAACCATGTTATCATTTATTTATAAAGGCAAAGAAAACTGGCACAGGAATCAAAATGAAAGTACTACAGGGAATCTTGTCAATGCCGTGTTTTGCATTTATTATGTTTTTTAAATTGCCATAACTGGATGCAATTAAACCTGGCATCTAATTCTGCTGCCACCATGCCACAATGAGGGTGAAACCCTGGGCTTAAGACATCCAGTGAGAGCCCCAATATTTAGCATTTGCCATGTGCTTGTCTTTTGCTCACAGCTCGGGTGTCGCAAAGAGCCTCTTTTACCCCAAAGCCCCTGCAAAAGCCAAGTGACACTTTGCAGAAATAAATCATGACTGAGCCAGCAGAAATGTGCCCAGGCATTGCAACGGGGGGATAAAACCCACCACGATTGAGCCCAGCTTGTAAAACCTGCAAGGGACGGAGCCACTTCTTTAATTTCCATAGAGTTCCTTTTTTATTATTATTTTCTTTAAGGGGCATCTCAGCTTACATCTCTAACGTTAGCATCATCCAGCACTTTAAATCAAATTATAGCTGCATCAGGCTGCTTAACAATGTTTCTTTTTAATTAAGTTTACTAGCCCCACGTGCATTTTTTAAAAAAAGAAAAAATAAATTAAACAAATGTAATTGAATTATGCTGCGGGGGTCGGGCGGAATTGCAAAAATGCTGCAAGGAGCCCTAAATCCGTGCTGTTCCATGGACGACACGGCTGGGGCTGCTGCATTGCAACTGGTTTGGGTTCGGGGTTAAAAAAAAAAAAGGAAAACCCGCCCCAAATCAAAATTCCTGCAGTTTCTGTGGCAGTTTTGCCCAGGAGAGTCAACGGTGAGTTTGCATCAATGCTGCGAAGATGCAGCAGCTCCCATGTGTTTTGGAGGGCCGTGGCAAGACCCTGGTTTAGTTTTGGGTGGAATTGCCCGTTTTTGCAGGTGGGTTTCTTGCACCTTGCGGGATGTGGCACCAGGTGGCCACCTGGGATGTGTCGGTGGCCCCTGCGGAGCCCCTTGGCCCCTGCCACGTGGTCCCCAGGGCCGCGGGTGACGTCACCCCCGCAGCCACCGCGGCCTGGAAATGATTTCAGCGCGCCGCAATGCGGCCCGATTAATTCCAGTCCCGTAAAGTCAACACGGGGCCGGCGGCTCCGGCGCGGCCCATCCTCGCCATGAAGTCATTTCCCGGGGTTTAGGGCTTAGGAAACGTGCGGGGCGGCTCTGGGCATCCCCCTCGCTGGGACGCGGCTCCTGCCTTTGGGTTGCGAGGCCGCGGTGCCATCGGTGCTGCTGGTCCCCAGGCCACCAAGCCAGTGTCCTTGGCCTCCTCTCCTTCCTCCTCCTCGTCCTCCTCCTCCCTGCCTCTGCTTTCTGCTTCGGTTTCACGGGGAGCAAAAATGCAGCCCTGGTGGAAGGGAAACAACCCCCTGAAGCAGGTGCCGATGCTGCTGCGACCTGCTCTAAAGTCACGAAAGGGCAGAAATTTAGAGCTATTGGTAAAACTGCTGCTTGTGCCTGCTGGGGTGAGGTGGCAGCACTGGGGAAAGACCCTGTCCCCATCCCCTGTCCCTTCCCATCCCATCCCCTCCCTTAGGACGCAGCACCCGCCAGTCCCCACAATTAGCCCCATTTCTCTATCAATGGCATTTTCTCTCGGACAGAAAAAGAATTATGTGATTCACTTAAAGTCTTCTTCCGAGGAGGAGAACCATTTCCCTGGCAATGCTGCCTCTGCTCCCGCTCCTTCCTCCTAACTGTTCTCTTCCCCGTACCCAGGCAGTTGCTTTTCTAGTAAAACACGTGGCCAGCGCAGCTCTCTGCTGGGATCCCAGCCTGCAATTTCTGTTGCTCCGGTTCTGCAGCACCGGCATCACTCTGGGTGCCAGAGGGACGAGGGGCGATGCTGGGACCCCCGGCTGGGGCTGTTTGGGGCTTTCCTGCAAGATGCAGCGATCTGCATGTCCCGGAGCTGTAACGTCCCCGCCACGGCCGCCCCGAAACCTCGGGGTGCGAGGGTTAACCCACTTAAACATTTAAAGAGTCATGAAATGGGCCGTTTCCGCTTCCCATCTGGCTTTTATCAGTGCTAAGTCTCTCTCAGAAGTGCTGCTGCGCAGTCCAAACACCCCGTCTCCCCGGCGGATAATTCAATTTCAGCAATGAGTTTCTTATGCGCCCGTGGCTGACGCGGTGCCGCTGCAGGGGGACCTGGTGGCCGGGCGCTTGTGCTCACACACCCGGGATTTGGGAGCTTTGGAGCCTGGTGAGCATCCACTTTCGCTACGAGCAGTTGGCTGGATAAATCCAGTGCTGAAAGTGAGGAGACCTTCAGAAGCGATTCTTCCAAAGGACCATTTTTGGGGGTACAAATTGCATCCAAACCCACCCTTATTGAAGAGACATTTTTGCACCTATTGTGGATTTGGAAGGGCATGTGCCGGTTTAGGCACATTTGGAGCCTGAACCGGAGCAAGTTCTTGCCCATGTCCCTCTATGTGACACCTTTGCAGGCGTTTTCCCCCGCGATGGCCGGGCCTTTCCCCGCGAGGCTGTGGCGAAGCGAGTCCAGCCGCCGCTGGCCGAGAAGCGGCTTCCGCGCAATCAGCCCTTGGCGCGGTTCAGGAGGTCCCTATTTTCGGGGGGGAAGTGCTTTAATCAAGATTAATTTTTTCCAGTTTTCGGTAATCGGAGCCCTTCCGGAGTCTCCCTCGGCTCTCCTGTAGGATGAAATTATCAAATTTCCATGGCAATTAGAGGCAAGGGCTAGAGCAGGAGGATCGCCCCGTGCAACGGATGATGGGGAACAAGTGGAATTAAGCAGGGAGAAGCCCCGGGGCCGGGACCTCCCCGGCAGGAGCTGCGGGGCTGATGCCGCTGGGTCCCAGGGGACGAGTTCTCCCCTAGCCCCTGTGCAGGTGCAATCGAGTGCAAAGGAGAAGACGCTTGGCTGAAATAAACAGAGTTACATGTGTGGAAAGTGCCGTAGTGAGGATGGACACGGCATTTCTCTGCGTGCATCTGCTCAGCAAGCGCGAGATTTGCAGGAACTCCTGCCACCAAAAAGCCTTACTCGGGTTGTTGCATTGCAATTCCTGGGTGCAGCCTCCTGTGTCTTCTGGGAATTTTTAGGGGAGCGAAAGGGGACAGGAGGTAGCAGACAGGAGTGAGGAGTGCTCAGTGTCCAGTGATGGCCCTGGCCGGATGGAGTGGGCAGAACATGTGGTTGGGGAAGAGCAAGAGCAACGGGGCAGCCTGTCCAGCATCGTGAAAGCCCTCCCGTCCGTGCAGGATCCGCTCCCCCGAGTGGCACACGCGGCTCCCCCGTGGCAGACGGAGCTCGGGTTTAACGTGTGTGCACATGCAAAACACAGGGAAAGGCTCCCAAGTCCCTCACACGGCTCAGTTACTTCTGGAACTGAAGAATAAGCATTGCTCCAAACTTAGAAGCAGCCAGAGCAGCTTGTGGTTTCCAAGCCACGCGTCTCTGTTAGGCTCGGACCTTCGGTCCAAGTGTATAACCCGTCAGCGCCGCTTCCCCACTCGCAGCCGCCTACGGAGTGGTGGGAGGAAGCGCGTGGTGCATTCCTGACTATCCGCGATGTGCTGCAACATCTGGAAGCAAGAACTGCTGCTGCAGGATGAGGCGGCCACAGAGACCAGGTGAAGAGCCAGCCGGGAAGGTGGAAGCGCAGAGCAACGTGGCCTGCTCCGGCATCTAATGCATTGTCAAAATAGATGTAGAATGCAGAAAACCAGGTCTCTTCTTTCTGGAAGTCATCCCAAAGGAATTGTCCACCTTGACCATGCATCTTAGAGCTGCACTTTGTGTTAGGGAGTTTGCACACTTGCTTTGTCAGGGGTGCTCCGGTGGCCAGCACGTTGTGCAGAGTTCCAGCTCTGGGAAGATAACGATCCTCTTCTGCAGGCAAACGGCAAGAGCTGTGTTACAGGTAGCAAACAGGGAATATTGACATCGTGGCTTGAGAAATCTGGGATAAGAAGGTAGGGAAACATACTGCTAAAGCCTGCAGCCCATGCTGCTTTGGTGGCTCTCCAGGAAAACGAGCATGAGAAACCAGAGCTGCTCCCCAGGCACGCCTGAAGCAAAAGGATAGCTTTTTCAGTGAGATTTTTAGCCTGAAGCTAACTGGATGCTATTTAAAAAGAATATATATATATATATCTTCAGTATTTTTGTCCCCCTCTGTTGCTGGTGTCAGGATTGTGGCTTCACTGTCTGATTGGGGCCGTCTCTGACACGGCCCGAGCGGGAGGTTTGCAGATGAGCTCAGAGGAGGAGGCTGCGATCTGCTGGAAAGGAAATCCTGGAAGCAGGAATTTCGGACAACACCAGCAGCTTTTAAAGACGCTTGGCTCCCCAGCTGGCGAAATTCCTCCCGCAGACAGTTGGTGCAAGGCTGCTGTGCCGTGTAAACCCGTAATCCCCTCGGCAGCTCAGGGGGTGAATGCCCTGCCCGGATTATCCCTGATCCGTAAAGCAGCATGGAGGGAGGGCTCCTTAATGCCTGGGTGGCAGTGGGTGACGCCTGCAGTGCTGCCGGAGCCCGTGGGTGCACGCAGCGAGTCCTCAGCAAGGTCTCCAGCCCAGCCCAGGCTTGCAAGGATTTAGTTTGAATTTTAAGATATTTAGGTGTATATATATGTGTATACATATATACATGTGCGTATACATATATGTGTATATATATATATATATCAGCCTCTGGGTCTCTGGCTTGGGCTGAGTCCAGAGGGAGCCACAAAGCCACAATAAACCCCTTGGATGGAACCCACATTTCCAAGCGTGCTTGGGGAAGGATGTGTGCCAGTCTCTGCAATAAATGACCTGCAGGCTCAAGAGCTGCTCCCAGGACTCTTGTATGGAAAGCTTTCCTTTTATATGGAAAAAAATCTCTTGCATTTGCTTTTGCACATGCAAGGAGCTTGACTACAGCAACGCTGGTGCCTTTAGCAGTCATCCCCTGTGGGCAAAGGCTCCTACAGAAACAACTGCAGACTTGCCATTTCATCTAGGTCACAGCTGAGTTTAATCCAGAATCTCCTTTGAAACTGGGTATTTAAGGAGAACAGGGCCAATCTGCTCCCAAAAGCCATTCATAGCTGTGATACACTGACTGATGCTACTGCTTCCATTACAAACAACCCTCATAGGGGCTGATTGGTGCCTTGCTGGACATGGAGCTGCTGGATTCCTCCCACGTAAATTCCCGTTTTTGCAGAGCCTTCAGCCACACTTGCCAAAGCACCGAAGCACGTGAGTTATTTCAAACATATGGTACAGCCCATTGCTGTTCGGCAGAACGCTCAAGCACGTGCTTAATTTTTATCTTAAAATCCCAGGGTTAGAGGTTAAATCAATGGGATGTTGAGTCAGTGGGATTTTTTTCTTTGATAAGGAAAGTACAGTATGGAAAATTGCATTTTTTTTTTTTCTACAGACTGCATTTATAAAACTGAATCTTATAGCATTGTTTTCAAGCTTATTAACTGTGTCGTACTGTTATTGCCTTCAGTCATTTCTGTAGAAAACAAATGAGCGGCGAGTATTTGTCAATCTCAGCAATAAACTATAGTGGCAGCAAACTTAATCTGGTGTTAATTAGGCTTGTGGAAAACTAAATCAAGCATCAGAAACCACAGATTATTTTAGGCTTCCTCTAGCATAAACAGAAAGGCTTGAGGATCCAGAACGTATTATTTTTGTTGACAGTTTTCCACTTTTCCCCCAATTCACTTCATGCATCCCATAGGCCGCCTCTTGATTGCTTTTAGCTCTGTCTTCTTTTGGCCTCGGCGTGGCAGTTTGTTAATCCTTCCTATTTCTGTGTGTTTAAGCAGGATTACAAACTTCAAATACACTGTAAAAGGAACCTGTATACAAGCCTTCAGAACCACTTAAGTGGGTCGGTGACACAAGTACCAGCCTTGCAAATAAATACCGGCCATTTCGGAAATCATCCCTAGTGTTTAGTTATAAGCCATTTTTAATTACTCACCAGGAATGACTAAAAGGGCATGAAAATGGAGCATGACAGAGGGGTTTTGCATTAAGTTACAGCTCCAGGAGGGCAAGGCAGTGGTTGTGGGGCTTTCAAGTTTGGGGGGTTTTGATGTGTAATTATGACCTGCTGGTTTATCCACAATCTAACGCGACCGAGCTGCAAACCTTCGTGCAGGCAGATGTCCCAGGTAAAGGTGACAGTGAAATAACAGCGTCAAGGAGCTGGTGGGCTCCGAGCCAGATCCACCTCTGGAGGTGGCACATGTTTCCTCTGGAAGCCAGAGCATCAAAATTGGACATTTCGTGACTGTTGTCTATGGGATTGCCAAAAAAATAGCAATGCTCCCCACTTCTGCAGGCTTGTCTAAGAGCAGAAATAGCACAGATTTATGCTGAAGACACAGATGTGCTGGCAGAAGCAGGGTGGGCAGGAAAAGGGCAATGGATGGCTAGGAGATGACCATGGTGGCAGGAAAAGCAGGGAAAAGCCCATCTACTCTCTTCTTTCACAAAATATTTTTCTCACAACAAGCTGTCTTCTGGAGAAAAAGAAAAAATCCCTTGGAAAAAATTGCCTATTCTCAGTATTGACCTGAGTGTCTGGTGAATTGTTCTCAGAGTCAAAATAATGAAGCAGTCATAAAAAGTTGGTTTGTGTCAATGTGATCCCAAAGGGGAATCCCTGGAGCCTGCACAGTTACCACAGGACTAAGTAACAAACAGCATGTGCACGTTGCATTGCAGGAATCCAGGGACCTGCAAGTGGGCAAGTGTGTGTGTGTGTTTTTATTTTTATTTTTTATTTATTTATTTTTAAATTCAATTTACAGGAGACTGAGGAGTAACTAAAAACAAATAGGAGAAATGTGACGGAGATGCAATTTTAGAAAAGATCGCATTAAGATGACGACTGCGCAAACAGCTATTTTACCTTTCTCAGTGCCAAGACTACAATTTCAGGATAGCTTCATATGGGTAGATGCAAGGGCATAGCCACAGCAGCATGTATGGATGCTTTATGGCAATACTTGCATCCAGATGCTACCATGGTGCTACCAAGGTACCAAGCATTTTTTTTTTTCCCCCAATTTTTGATTTCCTTGAGCTTCTTGAGCCTCACAGAAAGCATAGTGTAAGATTGCCTGAAAAAAGGGACCATTCAATTATGTGGATAAGGTGATTTTTCAAAATGATCTGCGTTAACTGTGAAAGTAATTTTTTTTGTTTTTTGTTTTTCCTGTTTCAGAAACTGTAGTTGTGCAAGAGCAAGCCAAGCATTGCCTGCTTTTGATCACTTGGCATACTGACAACCAACTTAATTCCTTAAAGTAAATATATCCTACAAAGATCATTGTGGGTGCAACCAACATGCAAGGAACTGCAACAGGAAAATGCTGCTTTAAACCTAATACCACATCATGTTGCATTCATTACGTACTCAGCGATGTAGCTGGTACAGGAAAAAATAAAAAGGCATGAAACAGAATATTTTGGCTTGTTAAATGCTTCAACTAGAACCAGGCCTTAGTTTATATTGGTTTATATTTAGTAAAAAAAGAGATAGCACGATTCCACATGTGCCATAGGGGAGGAAGAAAAGGGAGAGATTCTCCTCTGTTATTCCAGGGTTTATCCAGATGGAGAAGGGCCATGACATTCCTGACAGGATGAGGCCAGCACAGCATCTCTTGGGCTTTTTCATTTGTTTTTATGAAATAACGCATAATTCAGCAACCAAGAGTGGTCAAATGGCACTGAAATCAGCTGCTCTGGGCAGTCACCTGAGCTTTATTAAAGATTCTTCAAACTTGGTTTCCAAATAAGAAGCTGGAGTCCTCGGGACATCTGTTCTCCCCTGGTCTTGGAAGCTGCTCTTCCGATGGGGTTGCTGCTCGCAGGGAATTGCTGAGGATGGAGGAACCGTGTTGGGAGCAGCTGCTTCATCAGGACTTCTGCAAAGCGGTTTAAAAGCCCAGTCATAACAAAAATGTGCTTTTTGCTGTGCTTTGCACCACCAATCCGAGCCTAAAGGAAGGACATAAACCAGACAGGTAAGAAAATGCAGCCCAAAGGGAGTGACAAGTCCTATCACCAAGTTGAAGTGATTTTTTTTTTTCATATAAATGAATTAAAGCCCAATTGCAACAGAGTTTTGCCATTGCCTGTAGAGATCTTTTCTGCGTGGGGGCTTTTAAGGTCAAACGCTCCATTTTGGTGGCGGTGCTGACAGGTTTGCAGCGCAGGCCGGGGTGTTCCCTGCGCACGAAGGGCTCCTGCTGCTATTGCAACCTCCTGCGGGCACCTGCCTTCAACCAGGGCATGGAAAATACGGAGCAGAAGTGAGAGCAGCCATAGGGGTCCTGCTGTATTTCCTAGATTCCCATTCCGGCCCTTGGAGCAGATGTTGGGAACTTGTTGATTCATGGAAATCACAGCTCTGGGCAGCACGGAGTTGAGCTGTGATTCCACCACCTGGCAATGAGCCTTGTCCCTGTCCCTTGAGCCCCATATTCCTATGAAATGCATGACTAGATTAACACAGGCAGCTTTGGTATTCCTCAAAAAAACCCTCCAAAACATAATGAAGACCCAGACACACGTGTCCTTCGCAAATGGACAAGCCCTGCAAGACCTTTGCCACTGCTCTTCCAGATGTGGCCAGAGGTGCCTGCTTGCAGCTCCAGGTTTGTGAAGTTCCTAGAGGAAAACGCCTAGAAGACAAGAAATGGGAAATGCAGATTTTGCAATAGGAGTTTTTGCTTTACTCCACCACAAGGTGGAGCCTTCAGATTAAATTAGTTGCTTAAGATCTGGTTATTGTTTAAGAAAATTAAACCACATTTAAAGATACATGCATTCAATTTTCTCAGATTTTCTGTGTTTTTCTATGAATCCTGTTTCTCATCCTATTACTCAACCATGATGAAATACTTCTCAAATAGGTGTCTCTCTGGCCTAGCGCATGTTTTCTGATTAGGTTTTACTTCTACAAAATGCCCTCGTTGTATCTGCTGGGTATTTCACTTCCCTTCAGCCTGCAGGCCCTGAGCTTTCTGTTTGGCATTGGGCTTTCCTAGGGGTTTCTGTCTTTCTATTTGAAGTTACTGTGGAAAAGCTGTGAAAAAAGCAAGGAGGTTTTGGAGTTTTCTCTCTGAAGGCAACTGAGCAATAGCAAAGTCAACTCAAAAGCCCAGGGCAACTCCAGCTCCTGCTCCTTGTCTTCTGGAGGGAAAAAGGAAACAAATCTTCAGGATTTCAGGATTTGGGTTTTGCTCCGGGACGGCACTAGCAGGAGCTGAGTTGGGCAGGAGCAGCCGGAGCAGCCTCTGCCGCCCTGCAACAGCTCCAGATGTTGGGCAACCCCCTCCTGCCGCATCCAGATGTTGGGCAACCCCTCCCACACCACGTCCTGCCCTTGGAGAGCGCTTTGTCTTTTTTTGGATGGAAAAACAAGCCCCTTTGGTACGGCCTCTTGCGCCAGTCGCATTTCAAGTGAAATTGCAGAAAATCTGCAGTGAAATTAGGAAAATGCAGAGCGCGAGGGGAGTGCCACATTATCGGCCTGCGTCCCCTCGCACCCAGCTTGCTATTGGCGCCCGGTTTCCGCAGCGCCTTGTGCAACCCAACGACCCCATGGGCTCTTCTCCGACCCGCATGTGGATGCAGCCCCGGCTGCGGACGCAACCCAGCTGCTCCACTCACACCTTCCTTCCCAGTGTTGCAATTTAGGTATTTTCTAATTGTGAGTACCAGGATATTTTATAACAGAATTTACAGAATATTTTAAAATACGGATTTTATTTTATAGAAGTACTTTCTTCCTGCTTCCCGTCCTCTCTGCACAGTATTGGAGAGAAAACTGTCTCTGTTAATATTAATTTCCAATAAATCTTGAAGTTAGCCAGATACAGATCTGCTAATAGGGCTAAGAAAGCAGCTCACCCTGAAGAAATGCTCCCAGCGAGCTATTCCAAAGACCTATCCACTGGGTATATAGTGTGTATTTATTATTCTCAGGAGGCTGCACAGGATATAAGCAGAAGAATTTACAATGTTGTGATTAGTTTCAGTGGCATCCTTTCATATTAGAAAAGACTGTCTGAATTTCTCTAATGAAAGAGCCTGATGCACATGTTTCTAGTGCTCTACAGATTTTGGGGCGAATACAAGTTGCAAGGTAGTGAGCTATTGCTGCAAGAAGCATTTTTTTGGTATTAGGACTCTGAATAAAACCTGTAATAAATTTTCATGTAGAAGAGATGGCAAAATCCAAAACTAAGCCCCAGTTGGGCATGGAATGAAGAAGCAGATGCATTCAGGCACTACGGCCTAACAATCACCAAAGACACCAGTTCATCCCCCAACACACGGAGCGTGGCATCGGGGCAGGAGGGAGCTGTGGACACTGGGACACTCCTGGTGCACACTTGTCACAGGGGGAGATGTGGCCTCGGGACAGTGTGGCCCCCAGCACACAACACAGAACAAGCAGGGCACCGTGGGGGGACGATGTGCTGCCCAAACGGGAGCGTGCACTTGGGAAAAAGTAGGAGAGAATAACCTGGAAATAAGGCCACTGTTCTTGAGACGTTCCCATGGGAAAGTCCCGGAGAGCTGTAAATGTATTAACTTTCCTCAGGTGGATGGCAACAGCAGAAGGCTGTGAACACTGGAAGAAGTTCTAAGACTTGGGAGAACATTAGAAACGCCGTTTCAACCAAGGTTGTAAAGACCCTCTAACCCTTCAGGCAAGTGGTCCTGGGTGAATTCCCAGCAAGCGAACTTCAGTGGAGGAAGCCGGGCCGGGACGTGGCTGCCTGCTTGCAGTTTATCCCCAGGTTAGCAGAGATGAAACGCTGTGGGAACTGCGTGTCCCCGCGATGCAATCCCCATCGAGGTGGATGCAAACACTTGGTGACAGCGGGAGGCTCCTCCTGGAGGCCTCCTGCACCGTCACCTCCCAGGAAGGGGTCCAGGCAGCAGAGCTGCCACCAGAAATGGCTACTACCATCCCAAGAACCTTCTGAACTGCAGAACGGGAGAGATCTGTTTGCTTGCACAAAAGGGTCCCAGTCTTTAATTCTCTGCTCGGCTGCATGATGGAGGAAGAAGCTAGAGCTAGAAACGAGCAGAAATGTGACCTGGTCTACATCATTAGGGCTGAACGACCTGAAGACATGAAAGCAATGGAAACAACGCCGTAGAGAAGAGCCCACGTGGCACTGCGGGCTGGGCAGGAACACAGCCCTGTTCCCTCCATGTCCCATTGCTATTTCCACTGATCCCTGGAGCTCTGAGAACTGCATCCTACCACCACCCCTAGCCAGGGCTTTGAGTGTAAATACTAAAATCAGCTTTTCTTTCAAAAGTTTTTTTTTTTCCTTGTTTTGCAGTAGGTGTGGGTTTCCCCAAGAGGAAGGTAGAGCTGTACAGGAATACGTTACCCAGAGCGGTTGCAGAGTCTCCATCCTGGGTGTTTTTCAAAACAGAGCTACACCAAACCTGATGTAACATTGGCGATGGTCCTCCTTGGAGTGCAAGGTTGGACTAAGCGACTGACAGGGTCAGTCCCTGCCAGTCAACAGTACCGTGAATCTGTGAACTCAAAATCGGGTCAGTGCTTTAACATTAACATGTCCTGAAACGCTCTCCTCAAGAGGACTTTTTTTCACCCTGCTGTCTGCTAAAATTCAACACATTCAAAAATAGCACAGACCCCCCCAGGGTCTCATCAAAGACTTCTAACCTCACCAGGTGTCTCAGCATGAAAACAAACTGTGAAGAGATTTCTTGCAACAGGAAAGTAAGGTATCACTAGTTCTTTCCTGTGCTGTGATGTGGTGTCGTACGAACAGAAAACACCTTCTGCTGTAAAAGCTGCAGTTTCCAGTCCCTGCAGGAGCAGTAGTCCCTTTCCATTAAAATCCAACGCCACACTCTCAAAAACAACGGATAAAAAGATTTTAACAATTGTTTAGGGACTGTTCTGCCTGCATAATCGTGTATCTGCATCAAACCTATGTGTAAGCATGTGAATGCTGCTTCCTCCCCGGACTGTGAAGAAGAAACTCAAGCCGGCCTTGGGCATTTACACTTTAGAAAGTGAACTTTAATCTTTCCCCAGGAACATATACCACAACTTTGTTGAGGCTTTGCCTCTCACAGCTGCAAGTCTCTGCCCACAGATAAGCATCGTGTCAGGATACCACTGTCACCTGTGCTGTTCCTTAACAGAAAATCTGCACCCTATTGCACAACTTCTCTTACAATCTGAAAAAGAAAAGCAAAAAAAAAAAACCCAACAAATCACTTTAACCGACATTATTTACACCGCAAGCTGCTGTTAGGACAGGTGTTCTGCGGTATTTCTATTTTTGACAGCATTGACTTCTTGCTGATGGAAAGGGACACCTGTACTCCAAAAAAAAAAAGGTGCATCAGAGGAGGATGGAGGCATCTTCATTTTCTGGAAGAGCTTCTTTTCTAAAAGTTCGTATTATTTCATTAGTTAAAAGAAAACAAAAGTACAGTGCAACTGGCTGGAGAAACTGGTAAACTACTCTCACTCAAAAGCAAGCAAGAGGGTCATTATTGTAAACGTTAATGAATTCAAGTTTGGTAAGTAGGTAATATTGATAAAATATTTTATTATTGAAGTTTCTTATGACTTAGTGATATTGTTGTGATATCTAAAATACATTCTTGCTGTTCTTCAGATAGAAAAATAACAGAAAAAATGTATATTTGCAGGAAAGGTTTCTCATGACACAGTTGTAAAATCATCTCACAGCTTTTCTACTCTGTGCTATTGATTCTAACTCTAATATACTCCTGCATGATTAAAAAAATATCATTCTAAAAACCTTTAGAGGATTCACTTTTGATTTTTCACGCCAGCTCCAAAGCCTTTTGTAGTCTCTTATTGCAGTGCTCAGACTTTATGGACCAGCTCCCTGCTTACACCACCTTGAAACTAAGAAAACTCTGCAATTGGAATGTTTTCTGGCCTTAAACCTCTGATTAATCCCGCACTAACTGATGCATCTCTTTGCAATATGCAACACGCATGGCCATAAGCAATCAGATTGAATCGGAGTCTTCCTTCAGAGCTGCACCTTCATGGGAAGCATCCATCAGGGATGAGCGAGTGATGTGCCTGCACAGCAATTATTTACATAGTTCAAGAGCACTATCGCTGAGGAATGCTGTTTGCACCATGCCAGGAAAGAGCTGCCCCTGCGTGCACAGCCACAGCAACCCTGTGCAAAGCAAAACCAGGCACAACAAGTCAAACGAGTCGTACCAGCCAAGGCTCAGTTTTGGTGGGGCGTTCGGGATCCCGGCCAGCCCAGCTCTGCTATCGGGAACATCTTTCCGCAGCCGTGGTGTAGGTGCTGCCCTAGTTTAGCTGCATTTGTAGGGAAGCACGAGCCAAATGCAGCATAGCTTCAAAAAATGCAGCCAAACAAGATGCCCCCATGTCTCTGCTTGACATTAAACTGGGTTCAAGCTACGACCCAGCAGCCATGTGCTGCCTCTTGGGGCTTTGGTGAGACGCCCCCAATGAGCACGTGGAAATTGAGACATCCAGAAAACAGCCGGGACGGAGGGGTGGGCTTGACCCCAGCCCCTTCCCCATTCTGAGAGTCCCACAAGTAGCAGCCTCTGGTAAGTCCCTGGTTGTGGCTGAGCCCTTTGGGCAGGGGGAGGAGAGAAAAGCAGCCCCACGCATGTGAATGAACCCGGGGGACGGTGCCACCAAGCAGGGCAGCGAGCGGGGCCGCGGCAAGGCTGGACACCGCTCCGGGGCTGCTCGAGGGGGAGCTGAGATGACACCCCTCAATGCCAAGGTAAAAATCAACCCGTGGCCAGACACACGTATCCGGTCCGGGGATGCCAGTCTGCGCTCTGAGTGTTAATGGGATTTCCTCTAATAATAATAACAGTCTTTGCCAATGCTTTTTTAGAGCTGCCAAGACTCTGCACCCCCGGTATCTCCCTGCTGTAACGCTGCTTGCGTTACACCAGAGGCGACTGTAATCGCTCTGGGCGCTCATCGTCCTGGGTGTGCTGCTGGCTCTGCAGATTTTCTGGACTGCTGGAATTCCTTGTGGAATTCTGTTTTGTGGAGCAATTGCTGCGTGGGCAGCTCAGCCCTATTCAGGGTTCGGCTTGAGCGCAATGTTAGAGGATACACTTGGACTTGGTCATTTAATCAGTAATTGCCTTTTCTCCGGCTTCTTCAAGCTCCCTTTTCCACTCATCACTCCCGTAGTTTGTCATTACATATGGAGAAAAGGAATCAGGGCTTTCCCTCCTATTTTTCATTCTTGTCAGTGTTTTGTAATGAGGCAATGTATGCAAAGTACGCTTTTTTTTTGCCACAAATCTTAATCTAATGTTGCTGCAACACAGAAAAGCACTCTGGGCAGTAAGGGAGTGAATACAGTAATTACTGTCCAGAAACAGGTATTTTCAGTTCAAGGCCCAAACTCACCACAATCCACTGGAAATATTTTTTTCCCTCAAAAAGTTTATATAGGAAGCTCTCAGCATGATAGTTTCACAGTCTGAAATATGGATCAGTTCCTCACCAATAATCTTATAAAAAAGAGCAAGGCAGAAATGTAGGGGATGTAATCAGGAAAGGAGCAGGATCACTGGGGAGAGAAGTAAGACAGGGAATAGAGAGAGCAAAGGAAACAGGCTGAGTGGGTGATGGAGGAGGAAGTCTTAGAAAAGGGATGGAAAAAGTTCAAAGCAAAAAGTGGTTCCGACATGTAAACAAATATAAACCAACTGAAGGACTCCCCTGGCAAATGCAATCACCCTTGTAGTTTCTCTTTCATTTTTAATAGTCCTAGTGATGTAGTTTTGTTTCCTTTTGCTGTCCATCTTTCAGGAATTATCCTATTCAAAAAACTAAGAGAATCTGTGTCAACTATTAATTACACATATTAATTATTGTTTCTATGTGTGCACTACCTTGATTTGGCTTAACATAACAAGCGTAAACAGACACTTAACATTAAGCTGCAGGAGAGAGCAGAAAGATAATGGGGGAGCTCACACGCCTTGCTGGGCTGCAGTTGTTGGAATTACAGCAACGTATGGGACTCGAGATTATGCACATATATAGAACCTCCCACTCCAAAGTCAGAGAATTCCTTACAAAATACAACAAACACAGTATTATTCCAGAGGTAAGGACGCTTTCTCCTGACACACATTAAGACGACTGAGGTAAGGGAGACAGAATAAAAATCAATTAATTTTAAAGTCTGTGTTTTCTAAAAAGTACAGTAGAATCCTTAAAAAAAGCTTCTATACATTTAAAGTTAGTTTTAGTGCTGTGTAGCTTACTCAAAATGATGGTTAAAGTGGCATTATTTATTGAACCAGCAACCGGTCCAATAAATGGGATTACTTCACCTTATAAACCTTGTTCTTCAGTATATTCTTAGACTGCCTGGACTCCTTCAGCACTTATACTAAAATGGAAGGTGGCCACATTTAATGTTGGTTTTAAGGAACACAGTTCTCAGCCCACTGCAAGTTGACATAAAGGCAATCGTCACAGCCACTGTCACGTACCAGTTTACCCTTTTTTTGCCAAATTCCTCCAGTCTGTAAGTCAGTGTACTCTCTATATATATTAGCTATTAAAGCAGTGTTGCTTTAACATTAGAGCCACTATAAAGATTAAAAGGATAATTAGGATGAAAGGATAATCCCCTCTCAAGGTGATAAAGACGATTTTAGACTAAATACTGTAAACAAAGCACAGGGTATTGAATAAGAAAGCAAATCAAAGATACTGTGGGATTTGAAAGAGTAGGTGGTATCACTTGTTTGCAAGCATCAGGATTTCATATATTTTGGGCCTGAACTGGAGCCACAATGCGGAGAAAGTCTGAAAGAAAAATGAGCCAGAATTACAAGGCTGAGTCAAAAAGGCTTTGCAGACAAAGCGGTGAGATCACCCACAGAGACACTGCATGGAAACCGGGTCTCTAATAGTTATCTGATAGAACAGGTTGATGATTTCAGGATGGAAAATTAAAAAAAAAAAAAAAAAAAAAAAAAGAATTTATGTCCATATATCTTTCCAGACCTATTTCTTCAGATTGCAGCTGCTCCACACAATACAATCAGCACAGAAGCAGCTTTATATGGAGGGAGAAGTTACCGGCCAAGCCAGCAGTTATGACTGGATGCGTAATGACAGGCAATGCGGTTTGGTGCCACCAGAATAACTTTCTCCTGGACACTGCACACTTTGAGGAGAGTGAACAAACTGCACATGCGGACACTAGTCTTGACTAAACGCAAGAGTCCCTCTTTTATCTCTGCAAAGTTTTGTATGCTGTCACAAAAACCGAGCATTTTCTTTTCCACATAAGGGTGCTGGGCAATTGGCAGATACAGTCAATTTGTTTAAGCATGAAGTAATTCTATTAGTTTAAGGTACTAAAATATTCATACAATGGATAAACTGCCATTGTACAGACAGACTGTCAGCCATACAGGAAGCTTCACTGATGTCTTTTAAATTCTGTGTTTAGGGACTTTGATGTAAGTATGGTTTAACTTCTTCCTAGCATGCTAAAACTAGGTAGAATGAAAAATGATTTGTAGATTTGTAGTTTTTTTGTTTTTTTGTGAAATGAAGCAAGTGGTTTCTGTTACTAAACAAAGTCAGTGGAAAGAGACTGAAGCCAAAGCTGCTCTTAACCTGACAGGCAGCAACGCCAGCCCTGTGCTCTTGCAAGGAAGCAGGGATATTGCATCCTTGGGGAAATAGGGACATGCTTCGAGTGCTGGAACGCGCCCTGCATTTTGTTTACACTTAGAAAAATTATGTCTTGTGGTATTTGCATAGCGTTTA
This sequence comes from Tinamus guttatus, assembly GCF_059628265.1. Lineage (NCBI taxonomy): Eukaryota > Metazoa > Chordata > Aves > Tinamiformes > Tinamidae > Tinamus > Tinamus guttatus. The sequence continues at coordinate 2,865,429 of NW_028289621.1, forward strand.
GCTCTGTTTAATTACAGCTGTGCATGATAGTGTAATATTCAATGTAGCAGCTCAATGGTGGAGGCACCAGACCTAAAACCACTTTCCTTTCTAGAGCTGTGAAGCCCAACGCCAGTGAGACGGACAGTGACTTTCCTCAGTGTGGAAGTTCCAGACAGTCTAACATATGAAGCTTTCATCCCCTTCCCTTGGAGTTATTAAAATGTGACATTTCGTCCATCTTTGTAGGTTAAGATTCCTGATGGCCTCTTTTTTTTAAGAGAAAGGCCACCAAAAGCTGGGCAAAACACAGCTCTATGAACCCCACTGAACGCGGCTCAGAAATGTCTCCTTTTCACTGGAGAGCATGGTGCTCCCTGCATAAATACAGAATATTGAACATGTGATTACATAATGACTGCTGTGAAAGAAGACCACCGAAAACTGCAACAAGCAGCACGCTCATCCTGTCGCACAGCCCTTCCCTCCTCATCCTCTCGCTCTGGCAGGTTATTTGGACTCTTTATTTTTATTATCTCGAGCGTTGCGAGGGGCCGCAGCATCCCCCCCCCCCCCCCCACCACCCCCTGAGACGCCGCCATGGCGCCCGCGGCGCCTCCCTCTTCCCACAGGGCTCTGTGACGCGCCCCGCCCTCTCCGCAGCAGGCTCCGCCCACTCGGGGGCGGGGCAGCGACGCGGGGGCGGGCCCGTCTCTCGCCCCGCCTCGCCGCCCCGCTCCCGCTGCAGCTCCAGGCGCCCGGCCGGTCGAGCGGGCGCTGCGCAGCACCGCCGCCATGGTGAAAATCGCCTTCAACTCCCCCTTCGCCCACAAGGACGAGCCCAAGAAGGAGGCGGCCGAGGCGCTCGTGGCCGACAAGGTGCGCGGGCAGCTCCGCGGGGCCGCGCGGCGGCTGAGGCGGCGGCGGGGAAAGGGTGGGGGGGGGAGTGGAGGCGGCCGCCATCTTCTCGCCTCAGCGGCGGCGGCCGTGGCGCAGTTGGCGGCGGTCGCCGCGCTCCGGGTCCCGCTCGCCGCCGGCTTCGCCGTTGCCGCCCGGTGCGGGGCCGCGGGCGGAGGCCGCGCCGCGGTTCCGCGGTTGCCGCTCGCGCTTTCCGTTGGCCGCAGCCATTTTCGCCGCGGCCGCCGGGCCGGGCCGGGCCTGGGGCCGCGCAGGGCAGCGGCTCCCGCCGCTCCCTTCCCGGGGGGAAGCGCGGCGCCCTCGGCCGCAACCCGCTCCCAAGCCCCCCCAAAACCGCTGTTTTGCGGCGCACGGAGCGGGTTAAAGCTCCGAGGCCCTGTGGGCAGCGAGCTTAAGCTAATAAACCCTTAAGAGGGGATTTAAATAGAAACGCAGCCGAGTGCGCTGCGGTTGGTTCTTCCTTCCTAGCGAGTTGTCATGTTGCCGGTTCGAACCGAGCTCTTTAAATTCGTGGGAAGACCTTGTTTGTGAAGGTGGCGCAGGGCTGTGAATGCTGTCGGTCTGTTGACAGCCTCTAGGTAAATAAATGGGCAGCCCGAGACGAGGTGGGATGAGTCCAGCGGTAAAAACTGCCCTTGGAAACTTCCCCTTTTCCTCTGAGTCCTAATCGTGCAAGCAGGTCCCCTCCCAGCTCACAAAACTCCTCTCAAAACAGCAAGTCCCTAAAAGAGGGAACGAGCAGAGCAGGGTGGTATTGCTCGGTGGGGTCTTCTGAGTTGTGTAGACTTGTGCGTATGCAAGTACAGGCTGGTGTTGCTGTGTTAAAGGAGCGAGAGGAGAGGGCAGAAGTGGGATCCAGTGTTGGTGCAAGACAAAGTTAAATCTGGACAGGTTATTCTGCGTAGTCTAATGTAGATCAAACCTTTTAATGGCTCTTGAGGCAGCATTTTGCTTAGACACACTTTTACTAGCCCTCCAAGGTACAAATTTTAAGCGCGCGTGTGTGTGTGTGTATATATATATATATATATATATATATATACATATATATATATATATGTATATATATATATGTATATATATATATATGTATATATGTATATATACATATATATATATATATATATGTACATACACACAGAGCTTCATGCCCATGTTTTCAAGGTAGGCTCAAAAACGAGGAAAGCAGCTATTCCTGTTGCTTTATCATGCCTTTTGCAATAGTCTGTGTGTACGTGCCTGTCACTGAACTCTTCGCCCCGACTTCAGGGTTTAGAATAGCGTGTAAACATCAAGTTCGCAGTTCTGCTCGAAGACTAACTCATTTTAGTGCTTGTTAATGCCTCTCTTCTCTGCCTCCGCCCCTGGATACTTGAGCAGAGCAAACAAGTTTGATGGCTCGTGTTGGCCGAAACAGCACAGCAAAAATCCACCAGATAATCTTCACAAAACACTTGAGTTTGCAGAATGCTCTCCTGGAATTGACTGTGTCAACAGTGTCTCTTGAGCTAGTTGCAGATGTTGGCACAAGTTGTTGGGTTTTTTGTTCCTTTTTTTCCCCCCTCTCTCCTCTATTATTGCTAACTTGCTCTGCATGTTACTGTCCCACTCTGAACTGCGCTGCCTTTGCAGTTCGGCTCTCAAGCTGTGGCCCTGCACCCTCCTGGGCAGGGAATGCTGGTGTTATTTTCACTCACCAGCTCTCTGTACTCTTCTCAGATTCTGGCTTCGTACGCTGCTTCCTAACTTGATAAAATGGCTCTGCTTTGTTTGAAATTAGTGTAGTGCAAGCACAGCTAATTGCATGTGGACATCACGGCATCATCTGAGCGCTAGGAAGGCTGCGCTGCCAGAATTTGTCGCAGACTGTTGTGATCCAGTAACGATACACCAGGCAGGTAATAGCTGCAAGGTGTAAATGGAGATGGCAAAATATGAAGAGAACAGTCCTAGCCTTGATCTTACTGGCAAAATAGCGAGAAACACCATTTCCATGTAACAGCACAGAGATGTGACAGAATTCTGACCTGAAACTAGCTTGTTTTGACGGACTCCAGCCAATAGCAGATGCCTGTGTCTTGCTGAACCATCAATTTTTTGTTGCTTGGAGGATGTGAGACTAGAGGAGTGTTGACTTTGACTAAATGTAGGTTGTTTTTTGTCTTACAGTAGTCATACAGCTGATACGTTTGAATTTGACCCTGCTGTGTCTTGCCAAGCCTAGAATTGTGCGTTTTTTTTTTTTTTTTTAATAATGCTGTGGCAGGTCATGGTCACAAGTCCCTTAACACATCACCTCATAGAGAAATGCCAATAATGGCAGCCAAATTAAGAACGGACATGGAGGCTGCTGTGCTGAACCATGATATTGCTTCTAGGAGCAACCCTAAGAAAAAGATCTTACTACCTCATAAAACTCTTTTGTTCTTATGCTGAGTAAAGAGAGTGGATCTTAGAAAACTGTTAAATACAGTAGTTGCAAATCATTAAAGGGATGTAGTGAGCTGAGCACCAAGGTTTCCCAAAAACCTTGTTCCCTTGTTGCTTCCGCTCCTACCTTCTCCTATCTTGAGACACAGAAATGCTGTTTGCTGTCCAAGTGAATGTCTCCCTTGCCTGTTTTGTATTTGACAGTATCTCTTGTCTCAGCCCTGCACCCAAAAGGCTAGAGAGGCACCTAAAGGGCTAGAGGGACGTTACAACCTGCCATTCGGACGCCACCACCACCACCTTTGCAATCAGTGTTGCACAAGTGATTCCCATGTTACTTAACAGTAGTAGTAGTGGTTTCACTTGGATGGAGTCATCTGCTGTTTAACAGAACAATGAAGGAAAAAAAGTCACTAAAGAGTTCAAGTTTAGACTGCTAGAAGCAAAACTTCCCAAGTACTTGAGTGGGAGGAAGAGAATTTTGAGGCTTTGAGAGAGGGTATGACACAAAGTATATTCTTTGAGTACTTCTTTGAGTATATTTTGGAGGTTAGACTCAATCTGACCAGTATTTCTTTTCTGTAGTTATCTCCATTTATGCATATTACAAGCTCCAAAACCACCCGGATGTTTGACTTGTGTGAGATTTTTCTTCAGCTAATAGATAAAGTCACAGTATAATTATTTTTTTGTGATAGTCCAGCTTTATAAGGAAAAGTCAAGTTATCTTATTCTGTGATAGTAAGAGGAGAATAGGAAATAGGCTTTGAGAAAGAGCCCAAAGACTCTGTGTACTTTTAAATGACCTTGCCCTACAAATCTCGCCTTGCTAATGTTATATTGTGACTGTAGTTCTCTCTCTTTTGTTACAGTTATATAAATTTCTTGCACCTCTCTTCAAACAGGTTTAATTTCTGGTTAGATCTGGAAAGGTTACTCTTAAGTCAGGCTTTCCTCTTTCTGTGCTGTTGAAAACTTATTTTGATCGATCATAAAAATATTTTATGAAAGTATTCATTATGAAGCTTAGCTCATGTCTCTGAGGTAGGCAGTGAGAAGCATTGTAGGTCAAACTAAAGCACTCGGTAAGAACTTGCTTTAAAGCAGCTATATCTTCTGTTTCCTTCTTTTCTTTAAAGGATCCAGAAGTTGCCACACATGGAAGTGAAAATTCATCGGGAAGATGTCTGTTGACTCTGCTGGGTCTAGCATTCATCTTGGCAGGAGTTGTCGTCGGTGGAGCCTGCATCTACAAGTACTTCATGCCCAGGGTAATGCAAAGCTTCCCTTTTAGTATAGCATAGCCAAGCAAAAGAGTATAGTTGTAGTGCAGGGGTTTGTATCGTGGTGGTAACTTTTAACAGATACCTGAAGGCTGCTGTGGCTGATAGACGAGCTTCAGGTGCCATGGACCCCCACATGGTTTCTTAGCATAAGTGGTGGGAGTACAGTTTTAAAGTAATTGGTTTTCCCTTGCTTCTAGCATAAGGTGTATCGTGGTGAATTGTGTTATGCCGACATCGAGAATCGGGATCGAGCAGTAGAACCTTATTTCCTCCCCATTGCTGAAGAAGCTGACATCCGGGAAGACGATAACATAGCGATCATTGATGTTCCTGTCCCCAAGTTCTCCGACAGCGATCCTGCAGCCATCGTCCACGACTTCGACAGGGTGAGCGCAGCGAGGCAGTGCGAATCACCGAGTCTCATCTGGAAGCTGCAGAGTGGGTGGCAATAGGGGTGGAAGGGAGGGGAGAAGGATCCTTAGGTTAAGTGTGGGGAAAACTGACCTTTGGAAAAGTTTCATTTTAACTCTTTAAGAGCAGCTCTGCTTCTGCAAGTAAGGAGTGTTAGGCGAAAAGTGGGGAAGTTCACAGCCCCTGTGATTCTGATTCGTTTCAGGCTAATGGAGCTCAGTGCTGCCCAACTTTAAAAATTGTTGCCAGTAGCATGTCTGAAAGTGATGCATGTCACGTGGTTAATAATTCTGTTTAATTCAAGCTGAGGGAAAGAGAACCCTGTAAACTTGAACTAGGAAACAGAACAAAACTGTGGATTTGGTGTAAGACTGTCAAATTTAGTGTTATTGCCAAATTCAGAATTCCAGACAAGTCTAGAGTCCTTCTTCAAAGTAAATGAACTAAAATCGTTTTAAAAGTGATTAAAATTAGAAATCAAAAATGCTGTTAGTAACATGTGGCTTTTCTAAAGCCAAGATGGGCGGCATCTGGTTTTGGTTTAATGTTTTTATTGAGGTTGCACTGATGGCCCTAATGGTGGCCCTTAGCCTCACTGTAAAAACTCCTCGGGTGGTTTGTGAAGCAGACGTGGAGCTGCAGATACAACCATTGTAAAGATGCCAGAACTAATCTCAGTGCACGCTGCCTTTTGGCAATAGCATGAAATGCCATAGTGACCAGCTGCTTCTGTATTTGCAATGCCTGCAGGACCTTGCTGTAATCTAAAGTATTTGGACAATAAAGAGCTTCAGGTGATTCTGACTAAGGGCAAAGTTGCAATAAAACAATGGGTATATATGCATAACTTCATTTTTGCTAGTTTGGTACTCGGTGGGGATGCCGAAATGAATTCCTAGAGACTTTTAACACTTGTCCCAAATAACTGTTTCCAGAGAATGATTGCTTTCCTGCATTAAGGTACCTTTAATTTGCATTGTGCTTAATTAGACCGGTTCAATTATGAAAACACACGTGCAAGTACTTTCTCTGTATTAATATGAACTTGACTCTTGTTAAGGACTGACACATTCAGCTTAGTCAGCTGTCACTCCTGTTCAGAAGTTCTGTTGTGTAAACCAGAGCTGTAACAGCTCTGTTTGGAACCATAGTAACAAGTGCATGTACTGAGGTGGTTCCTCAATATTTTGATACTGCCAGTGCATAAGCTCTAGTTTTTAAGCTTCCTTCCTAGACCTTGTAGAACTGTACTCTGAAAGTCACGCAAAGGTCACAGTTAATGGAAAACTCTTCATTTTTTTCCTCACTGAAACAGCTTCTGACAGCTTATCTTGACTTGCAACTGGGTAACTGCTATGTGATTCCTCTGAACACATCCATAGTTATGCCACCAAGGAACTTGATGGATCTCTTTGCAAAGCTTGCGGTATGTAGGAACTGTTCAGTCGGGCTAGGAAAATCCCTTTAAAAAATTCTGGACGTTACTCTTTATCTACAATCTCTTGCTGAAATGGTCCTCTTGACACCAAAGTACATAATCCCCTGTCTCAGTCGCTGTGCTGAAGCGTTAGGCCAGCTGTCAGTACCCATTCTGCTGAGTAGATTCATGCTTAATGCATTCATTTATACCTAGCTTTATGAAAGCTAAAAGCAGCTAGTTAGTAAAGATGACTTTTGCTATTATAAAGAAATATGATAAAACTCTGTATACCATTGAAAGCCTAAAATTGAAAGTTACTGCCAGGAAGTTCACTTACCCTATAAGAGCTTTAATAAAAATGATGATGCTAACTTATTCTTCTGTTTTAGTGGTAGCATAGTTACGAACTCTCCCTATAAATCTTCATTTTTCAATGACTAGAACAGGGTTTTCTTAAAAACAAACAAAAAACCCCACAAAAAACAGTCTTCTAGGACAAGCTGCTAGAGCTTGCTGCTACTCCCTGTTCCTTGTGATGCTGAGCTATTGTGTGTCAAATGTACTTTTCAAAAGAGTCATTGCCGACTGCTCAACACCTAAGCTAGATCAGGTAGCATCAGCATTAACTTGCTTAAGGAAGCTCCACTTTCTCACTTTTTTTTTTTTTTTTTCCCCTCCCCTCCTCTTTCCTCTTTCATAAAGACAAACTTTAAATGCAATCCCCTGACCAACATCTTTCAGGTGTTGAGACTGGGAGGGATGAGTGGTGGTTTAAGTAATGCTGTCATCTTTAGTGGAGACCAAATTCCTGTAGATTTGGATTCTGTGTTTTGGTCAATACGCTTCCACTACTGAAAAACTGTAGAAGAGGTCCTTTATTTACTTCTTTAATTTTAACTGCAGCCTTTACGATACTTGCAGACAAATAAATACGGGCTGACTGTATTTATGTTTGCTTCATGTGAGGTGAGCAATGTTAACTTCACACGAACTGCGACTGTTTGAAACTGCCTTGGTCAGTTTTTAACTTCTTTGGTATGCAGTCACTCGCAACTAGCCTAGTGTTAACACTAAAATGAGGGAAGACTGACATCTAGGGTCTCAAACCTTTCCAAAGCAAACAAAATGGTAGTGACATTAGTCTGTTGTTAGCAGGATACTGTATCTCAAGACTTCTTTTCCTCCTAGACTGGCTCGTACTTGCCTCAGACTTATCTGGTCCGTGAAGAAATGGTGGTTACAGAAGAGATAAGTAATGTGTCTGATCTGGGTGTCTTCATTTACCAACTCTGTGTTGGAAAACAGACCTTCAGACTGCAGCGCAGAGATCAGATGATGGGTAAGTTTTCATCAGTAAAAGAAATATATATTACAGGAGGAGGGGATAAATGAAAAAATAAAATCAAAGATTTTTGGAAGTCTGTGGGCCTTCAACATATCGTGCCTGGTATGAATATGTAACTTCATTCAAACTAGTAGTTATGTGCTCAAACCTAATTTCATCTTAAGTCTATTGCTATTTTTTTTTTCTTCTTTTCTTTTGACTTGAAGTCTTGGTTTGGCCCCCAAATTCAGATAATCAGATTATGAGTCATTGTAGGATGGATAGCTTATTCTATCTTTGTCCTATCTAAAAGTGGGTTACATGAACGCCAAGTAAAAGGATTATCTTCTGGTTCACTTGCTTTGAAAAGTTGGACATCTAGAGCAGACCTCTGCGTTGAAAGAGGAAGAGCACTTCATAGGAGGTTTTATGCTGTTGCTTTTCTTCCTTGTCTGCTCCCCTCCCTTCCCCCTGCACGTCTGTGAAAAGGCCAGTTTCATCAGGATTGAATTTGATGTGTCAGTGCCTTGACGTATTGGAAGGAGGCCTGGAGTATGAAAATCTGATGATGCTGTCAATTTTACTTCAGTGAAGTTCTCGAGGCATTTCATAGCCTGCTGCTCTCACTGAACACAGAGCAAACAAATCCTTTGTCACTTATTGGCTTTTAGAATGCAAATGTTTGATTTGTCAGAACTCTCTGCTCCTGTTCTTCCTGCCAGACTCCTGGGCAGGATTTTCCTCAGCCCAGTTACAGGTTGCAGAGTCTGAACTTGTGCCTGCTGTTCCCTGGAGACCACATCCTATACGTGGGAGCTTAACTTGCTGCTCCTGCCCAGCTAACAGTGTAAGGCAGGCGAAGAAACAGTAAATGCTGCCTCTATAGGAGACAGACATGTTTGTGGTGTCTTTTTTAAAGTGCTCAGATGTTCAGAACAGCAATTTGATTGCCGCTGTTGAAAGACTGCAGTCTATACACAGTGATGTGAAGAGTATTTGTGGTGTTTTCTTAAAATATGAGTTACTTTGCTCTAGCATACCTGAGTTTGTGTTTCTGGCATCGTCACTGCACAGGAAATGACTTCTAGAATACCTCTGTAGAAATGCTGTCTAGTAAATGAATAATGCCCCGGGTGCAGATTCTTTCCTGTAACTAACCTTGTTTACCCTTGGAAAAAAGCTGTCCAAATGAAAAGCCACTGCAGAGGGGAAAGCTGTTCAGGAACAAGGCTTCTCTTGCTTTCAGATTAGATTTCTCTTTAGCTGCTGCTTGGTGCTGTGCTAGCTCTCAGATTTTTGTAGTTTATAGATTTGCTTATCAGAGCTGTGTGACTTTGGGTTGTTCTGCCAGAATTCCCGGGAGATGTAACTGGAGGCATCCATGAGACTGGAGAACTCATTCTAGCTGTTCAAATCCATACCCGCTTACATAACCACTGGAAATTTCTTCTTCGCTTGTGCTGACATTAAGATAGTGATGAACTGAAGGAGAGCCCAACTATTATTAGTTTTGATACGCTACAACAGTGCCCTGCAGGGTTTATTTTAAGCCCCAGTGCTCGTAGACTTCCATGGAGAGCTTCCGTTGCCTGCTCTGAATAGTCTGCTTATTTCAACAAGCTTGGGTTGATCAGCTTGCCCAACTACAAGACTTCTTGCCTCCTATCAAAAACTCGCAGCTGGCAGAGGCAAACCACGTCAAATTCGGCATGTTCCAACACATCCTGTGAGAAATTTCAGTGAGGTCTTGAGGTGGGAGGCAGATCATCACAGGGCTCACTTTGAGATGAAGACTGCCACAGAGAAATGTGCTCTGTGCTAACACATAGGAAGGAAGAAAAGTCCTGATAAGAGGCGGCTCTTTCTGCTTCCTCTCAGCTCTTAACTCTTCCCTGCAGTTTATCTGCTTTGTTTTTCCTTTCCTTTGTGGTTACAAAGGGCTATGAGAAACTGTGCTCCGAGCCATCTGCTTGGTGTTCTCCTTCCTCAGGAAGATGGTGCCAGACTGCTAGAACAGACTGTAACTTGTAGATTGTTTTGACCCCTGTTTGTATCTAGCCCCTCTTGAGAATGGGGGGCTCTCTAATAGCCAAACCCATAGGCAGCCTTAGTGGCTGTGAAAGAAAGCGCTACAGATCATGATTTTATCTTTTTGCTCTTCTTAAGTATCTAAAAACTGATAAATGCTTCCTGTTGAGAACTTATCAAGCTGTTTCACTTAGGCTCTCATCTCCTCTCATCCCCAGGTCTGCAGAAACGTTCAGCTGAGAACTGTCACTCAATCAGACACTTTGAAAACTCTTTTGTTGTTGAAACAAAGATTTGCCAGCAGTGAAAGGTGCAGAATGAGAAGCGACTCGTCACACCCTCGTTGAGAAGTCTGAGCTTTAGACCTTGACTTCTAAATTAAAACGTGCAGTGATAATCAAAAGCCTTATGCATTTTCTGTGTATTGCTTATATTACGAAAGACAAAGTCACCATTTCAGCTTTCTTTAATTCTTGATATAACAATATTTTTAGTTTTTTCTTGTAAAACTTAAATTTGAGTAAGGTTCAGTTTAGAAGGGTAATATCAGTTTATTCATTGAATGTTTGATTTTTAAAATCTGGGAATGGCAGAAAAATATATATATTAAAAAGTTAACCAATTTCTTGGCTGGAACCAATTCTATTCACCTTAACTTTCACAGAACAAGTAACGTATTAATAATCTGTGGTTTGCACATTTTGTGTAGTTTTGTAGAATAGCTCTGCACTCGGGTCTCCTGGCTAAAAAACTCTGATGAATATCGTTAAAGGTTTATTTTAACTTCCATGTGTGAAGCATGTAAAATCTAACCTCAGTGATCATAAACCTCTAACATTGCTTTATTTCATTTTGTGCAATTACTGTATTGAATTCGTATGTATATTTGGAACCTTCCCCAAGCTTACACTTAATTCTTATACATTTGTTTGGTTTTGTGGTATTTAGTTGTTAGATTTGGATGGAGTTACTCTTAAAGCTTGTCAGTATTTTTGGTTATGAATTCGTTTATCTTGTAGGTTCCTATTTCAAGAATATCTTCTGGTATAGCCCACTCGTGAACGTGACTGTAGTTGTAAACTTAAACTACTCTGGCTTATACAATCTTTTTAGATCAACTTTTTATGAGCAAGTAGCATTACTCCTGCAGTCAAGGGTGGTGGTCCTTTTTTTTTGAAAGCTGCAGCAAAAGTTAAGGAAGAGTTAATGTCCTGCAGTTGATAAACATGAGAGTTTTAATAAGGGACTTTATATTGACATAAATTCTGCAACCCTGTAATAAATGTTTCTCTAAAATGATGGTGTTGGTGTGACTTACTGGTGCATGTGTGATGCATGGGGGATGTATGGTGCACACGGGGGGTTCCTCTTTCTGCCTTTCCTGCCCTGTCCTCTCCTGCTTGCTAGGCTGGATTTCCTCTTCCTCTGGAAATCTTTAGTGTGCAGAAAACTGGGGAGCGGGGGCAGCAAAGAGGTAAAAGGTGTCTCACAGCGTGACCTCCCAAGAGGTAAATCTCGCTGCTCCAGTGCTGCGAGTGGAGTTTGCAGAGTGGCCTTCCTGGCACGTGGACAGCAGTGATTAATTCTCACGTAATCTGTAATTCTGCCCTTTCAATGCTCATATGGTGACTGGTATTACTGTGTGCCTAGCGGCACTACCACCTCGAGGTTCCTCTGGCTCGTTGTGATATCCAAAATCAGCGGAGGGCTGGTCGGCTCCTTGCAGCAGTGCCTTTGAGGGCCTGGCCGTGGGATCTGCAGCGAGTTTCCTCTTGCTTCGGCCATCGGAAAGTGCCGCTCTGTGACTTTTACGCGCACAGCTTCCCGGGAAGGCAGCTTCAACTGTAATTGGGACTGACACGGTAAGTGCTAAGAAAGAGGGAGTAAAAAGAGGAGCTGCTCTGAGTCATTCTATGCAACTGTGTGGAAGAAGGAGTAGGCTGGAGCACAGTAGGGAATTCTGCCGCCTCTTGCAGGAGAGGATGTGACTGTTCTCCCCAGGCGTGTGAGCGATGGGAAACGGGATGCAGAGGACATGTCCTGACCAAGAGCATTTGGCTGCAAACTTGTAAGTCTCGGTAAGTATTTCATTTATGACTAAAGCTTTAACGCTCAAGTGCAGCGTGTAGGAGACTTGTAAGGGCTGTTGCTGGGAGTCAGCTGGGGTTTGGTGGCTCGGGGCAGCAGTCTGCCCGGACAGCTCTCCCTGTGGCCCACGCTTGCCATGCGCCTGGGCAAGGCCTCTTGCTGCGAGCTCCCTCGGGATGACTCGAGGGGATGGGAAGGGTGGGCGAGTTGGCTGATTTGTTCTGAGTCTTCAGTGGAGAGGGTTGGAGTGCATTGGTTGCAGGGTGGGTGTGACTGTAGCGTTAAGAAACTTCCTTTCCAGCTGGACAGTGCTCAGCTCTCACTGACTGAGGCTTCAGGCTGCTCGCTGCCTCGTGGGACATGTAAGGAATGCTGGAAACACTTCCAGTGTTCTGGAACAGTTTCCCTTGCCTCCGCCTTTATCCCTTTATCCCTTTTAAAGCCCTAAGGCATCATTAGATATCCTTGGCACTCGGCCACGGTGTTCAAAGGCACAAGTCGTTCCCTGGGGCTGAATGTCACCTACAGCTCCTGTCCTGGGAAGCAGCTGCAGTGGGACACGGTCATCCCTAGCTCCTTCCTAGCCCCATTGCGGGGACACGTGTGTTGTGGGCGGAGAACTGCAGTTTGCCTCTGGAATCGCCAGTCTCAATCCCAGGAAGGGCAGGTGCAGAGCGGGAAGGTGACACCGGCCCTTGGGTACATTGTGTTGGCAGGTGACACAGCTGGCCAGGCCCGAAGCTGCTCCGGGCTGGGGCGCCGGGTAACCCGGCGTCTCTGTGCGAGGAAGGAATTATGTTACTGAGGTGCAAATACAGACTTATTCACAATACCGGCTTCCTATACACAGGCATGTACTGAAAAATCAAGCGGTGCAAACAGGGCAGTCTGTGCTGTGCATGCACTTGCTTATTGACCAGATATATTTGTACTAGCTTGCAGGTTATTTTCCTGGCACAATACATACTTAATGCAAGTTTTAAATATCTAATGAATATAAATAGGCAAGCCAGTGCTTTGGGTTCTTCCAACGCTTTATGTGAAGGGTTTTTTTACTTTTTTTTTTTTTTTTTTTCCCCAGACTTATTTCTACTCTGATGAGACGGACATATGAAAAAATCACAACAGCAAACTTGTATTTGCTCCTTGGGGAGGAGGCTGTGGAGTTTGGGGGCAGCCTGAGCACTTTCTGTTTCAAGGAGCTCGTGAGAGGTGAGATGTGGCTGCTGGTGGCGCTGCGAGAGTGACACACGCAGAGGCTTTCATGACAGTAGCTCTTAGTCCTCAGTATCAGCTGCGTTACCAGCTGCCATCCGTATTGCAGTTGGGTTATACACAACTTTAATTTTCCCCTGGCTTGCTTTTGTAGAAACTCAGCGAAATTAAAGTGCTGTTTGTATGTATGAACACCTTGAGAGGAAGAACAAGGCAATAAAAAATATGGACAGCTAAGAGAGCTTTGAAGCACATAGTGAAGCCTCAGCCTGATGTGAAATGGAGCTTCAGCACCTCAAACTTGATGGTTGCCAAAAAGTGAGGCCAAATTTTCCCTGTAAGCTCAATTCTGGTAGCACGGTCAGGACACCTTGGGCATGAAAAGTCTCACCTTTCTTATAGCAAAAATCAGTGTCTGTGTGCAGCTATCTGGAAAAGAGAGCCCTCCTAAGGCTACTTTACGTTACTTTGAAAGTTGTTTCTTAACCCTATTTACACCCAAAACTACTCTGGGAGCAATAGGAGTCCTCAGAGGTGATGTAGGGAAGATGGGGGTCTGGAGGAGAGACTTGGGCTGATGGGGGATTTGGATTGAGGCAACTTTAGGCTGTTCGTTATTGTGAAAATCCGAGCACAGTCAATACGGTTGCAGTTAAGTGGCCCAGGAAAAGCTTCTGTCCTTCTTTTCAGGGGATCTGAAGTCTGAATTCAAAATGTTTTGAGCACAAAAGCAGCTTGGGAATTTGTGAGAGCCTTTTCCAGGTCCTTAGCTTGTCTGCTAATGTATAGGAGAACTGTGAGGTGCTCTGCTAGGCCTTCAACGGGCAGGATTCCTCAGCTATTTTCTGCATGCCTTTATTTTTCTCTAAGGAAGACACAACAGAAGAGGAGTTACAAGTAAACAGCGAGTGTGTCAAAGCAATTTGTTTAATGTATGCTATCTGCTTTTGCTAGTGAAGTCTGCGATATGTAGCTCAATCCTCATAAAAACAGGATCAATAAGATAAGAGTGGGAATTTATTTTTAGAAACCTGTATTTTCCTGGGAACTCTACAGCAAGAGCCTAGCTCTGAGTTTTGTTAAATGCTCTCTCTTTTTGAAAAAAAGAAAATGTTTTAGGGAAGACGTGGTCCGGTGCCATGGGGGGAAGCCGCACGGAGCCGGATTTGACATGAGTTTTCCTTTCCCTTGCAGGCTTCGGGAAGCAGCAGCCAGAGGAGCGGGCAGGGGATGTGCAGAGATGAGCTGACGTGCGTACAGAAACATTTGTTTTCATCATAATTAAGCTTCCGTTTTTTAAAAAGGGAAGGCAAAAATATCAAGCAAAAGGTTAAAAGTACATGGCTTGGGAAAGGTCTGGAGTCTAATGCAAGTGTAGCAAGTTTTCTGTTTTCAGAGAAATAATATGCTTGATATGTGCAGGTTCTACAGAAATATTAACGTCACAACTACTTTCAAGGTTGTAGTAGCACCATGTTTTAAAAAAAAAATTAAAAAAAAAGCAATGCGTAAAGTAAGGGTGAAGGGTAACTGAGCTGGGAGGTTCCTGCAAAGAGCGGGTTAAGGGATCAAGCTTCTGAGTAGGGGAAGTTTTTTACTCTGATAGCACCTACATTAATAGCCCATATGTAATCATCTTGTCAACATGCTGAGAAGAAGCAAGCAGTATTTTACTTCCAGATTTGTATGTTTTGGGGTGGTTTGTCCCCATCTGATCACAATCTAATCCAGAGGAAATTTATACAAAAAAACCCTGCTGAAATCCAGTAATGACAGCTCTGCTACAGGCATAACCACTCTTCTGTACAAGAGGATTCAGGAAAGGAGCAATGAGGTTGATATTTCAATCTTTACCGCATCGCATGTAACTGCAAATAGCTTTTCCTTTTAAGTGTTTTAGGCTATTTATTTTCATTTTCCTGAAAGACACTGGGACAAGTTATAGAGTTACTAGAATTAAATGCACCGACTACTAAATCGAGGGCAAGGGCGCTTTTAGCAGAGCCTTTTATATGGCTTTAAGAGCTTAGGGAAAGCTGCCTTTCAGTGCAACATCTTGCACTTTGTTAAGTGGGAAAGGGAGGGGAATTACATAAACCAGCTGTGGTCGTTAGCTCAGGTGGGTTGAGTCATCCTGTGCAAAGCCCCATTCCTTTGCCTTAACTGCATACAGAGCACAAAGCGAAAGAGTCCAGAGTCCCAGCCGAACTGCGTGGCCGAAGGACAGTAACCAAATGTCCCCCAAATCTCTCAGACTCACAGGATCTGGATTGACTTCTGTGGATTTACTAGTTCCTGGCATCACGGGGAAAGCTACCAGAAGACAGCTTAGCAGAGTTTGCCATAAGTTATGGCCGGAATACCGCTCGGCAATGAGCTCTGAATCCCTCCAGGCTTCTGTTTCGCTGTTCCCAACTCTCCCTCCTGTGCCCGGGGTTTGCTCCTCCTGAGCTGCTGCAGTTGTGCTTGCTGCAGGGTGCGGTGCAGTCGGCCGCTCCGTTCCAGCCGTTAATGATCCAGCAGCTGCCAACTTCAGTGGTTGTATGTGGATACTTCAACTTCTCCTTTTCTAGGAAGAAAAAAAAAGAAAAAAGGCACATTATGCTGATTAACTAAAGATAGCCCCCCAAGTGCATTGCCTTTTATGCCCAAACCAAAAATAAAATAAAATAAAAAAAGCCCAGAGCAGAAAAGGACAACTTAAGGGACAGATAAACGTGCTATAACTTGCAGTCTCTACTGTGGCACCTGAGCTGAACTGCCACTCTGAGAGGACCATATACAAGGTAAGTCTTGAAAGCGTTAGGGCTGCCCTTACCATCCAGATCATGCTCCTACCTTTCCCATCATATAGGGAATGATTCGCTGCTGGCTATAGCACAGCACCCAAATACATGTATTGATTGAAGCTTTAAGACTCTAACCAAAATAATTTTACATATATCATACTTGCATTATCTCATTAAAGCAATTTCCTGTACAGATAGATGCAGTCATGACAGTAGCTATGCAATATAACTGGGTGTATTTCCTGTCTTGACAATAATTGGAGACTTGCCTCCTACCACTGCACGGCCGAAGGAAGTTACCTCATACGGTTAACTCTGTTTACTTCAGCTTACTTTCTGTCTTTAAAATAACTTTTTGTACTCTAACACCCCTTCCCCAGGTTTTACATTAAATGTGGATGTGAATTCATTGTCCAGGAATCACTTATTCTGCTTGAGAATATAATAAATTACTGTTTTTTATAGAAGTGTTCAGATTCTCTTGAGCTGCTCCCCTTCAGGATATTGAGATTGCTCCACATTACGTCCGTGCATGGATACTCTGATTCCAGGACTGGGAACCTTCTTCCTATAAATTTCATCCCCTGCCTGGGTGGAAGCAGGTTCTGTGGAATGAGCGCGCCTGTATATAGGAGGCATCAGAACAGATCTGTGCATAGATAAACCTGGAGATTGCGGTTACTATCAGAAATCCTTCACTTCTGTTTGCTGTGAATGATAATATTGGTGGGAATCCTGTCTGCACTCTCATTTTAAGGTAAATAATGTACTTTGATTCCTCCGCACTTAGCAAAAATTGTTTCTTTGTCAGAACGGCCTCTGAGGGCTCTTTCACTAGTTAGTCTTCAATGCTTAGCAGAGCACCAAGGTGATGAAGGAGCCTCCATCCAGGCAGTTTCAGCCTTACCAGTGTGCCTTACCTCCCAGTATGAAGTCAGAAGCAGGTTGGTCTTTGCCTTCACACCCAAGGGTAAAAAAGAGCAATTTGCACGAGGTAGATGGTAGCACTTCCACGCTTGTGATCTGAGCTGTAATTGCTGATTTTTCATGCAACGGTTGAACAGTCTGAAAGAAATTGAAGTGTTTGCCTTAATCTTGTGCATCCGTGCTCTAGTATGTGCTGGTTTCTTTCATATCAGAGTTCTGGCTGCTCTTGTCAAAACTTTGGTATCGTCCCTCTTGACAAACCATGGCCACATTTATTTACAAGCTGCAGCTGAATCAGGAGGCTGTTTGGGCAGCCAAAAGGCAGGAATGAAACTCTAAAGACACCATCTCTCTACACTAGTGACTTTAGAGAGTGTTTTCTCTGCTAAAGGTTTGTCTGGGCGGAGGTGATGAGGAAGTTGAAGCTCAGAGAGGCTGAGAAGAGCTTGAAGCTAGAGCTGCTGGTGTGTTCCTAGGGCCCCACTTCGGTTGTAGATCAGGACTTGGTTTTCAACAGGGAAATGACTCACGCTGGCTGAGAGGGATTGAGTTTTGGCTGAATGCCTTCAGTATGGGAGAAAAATGAGCTACAGATCTCAGCAACCTTTTTCTTTCATAAGTATTCCATTTGCAGATATACTGGGTATCTTTCTATCCCATGTTCACAATAATATTTGGTATGTTTTCATGGAGCTAGCCTGATTTCCTTGTATAGAACCCTTTATTGGAGGGGGTGGTTTTTTAGCGTACCAGTGTTTCACATGCTTTAGTCCTACAGAAATGTGGGTCAAAACACCTCAGTAACAAAGCCACCGTGGGGCTTGAGTCTGGGATTTCCCCCGTGCTCAGTGCAGTGCTCACATATCCGGCCCAGACCACTTTTCCCCATCTCAAACTTTTGGTTTCTCTTCATCTTAAGACCCAGACAACTTAATACGATGTTGACGTTGGTGCCCTGTGTTCAGCTGTTCCCAGAGGCCCAAAAAAAAAGGCAAACAAATGTGTCCTCTGCAATCTGTGGTTTCTTTTAAGGGTAATAACATAATGGGGGGTGTCACTGCTTTACAGAGAGAAGTTGTCCTTGTCCTCAGACTGCTTTAGTAGGTCCCACTGAAGCAGGAATAAGCCAAGGAGCTTTTGAAACTCCTGGCCTGGGATGGCTCAGTCAAGTGCAAAGAAGCCAGGGAGGAAAAGTTGGGACCAAGTTACTGGGAAAGGCACGGATGGAGCCGCGGTGCCGGAGACAGCGCCGGGAGCAGCGCTGCTGCTGTCCCGGACCTTGGGAGAGCGGCTCCGGGGAATTTTTAGGCCACTAACCAACAGGAACAGCCTGGGATGTGGGATTTCAGCCATTTTCACTAATCCACTTAAGCAAGAAACCTCTCATTAAACAAGAACCTCTGTGCTGTGTAATTTGTTTCAGCTTCTGTTTTACATAGGTCTCTTGGGAACTTTCTCTCTAGCTGCCTAGACCTTTGTCTGACCACAAGGAGTTACCATTTCTTTAAATACTGGCTATGTCATATAATAGTGGGTTTGAGGCAAGATAATGTCACTGAATCACAGGACTGATAGGCGGCCTTGCTGCAGATTAGAGAAACTAGTCCGCTAAAAAAGTGATGTGGAGGGGTTGGGCTTAAAATTTGAAAATAACATATTTCTATTAGGACTTCTGGAAGGGCAAGTAGGGAGATGGAGCTGGTTCTTTGGTGCTTGGAATAAACCACTGGTATTTGCATGTTTTGGTTGGTAAAAGCCACGACTTTGCTCATGGGTCCTGCCTAGGTTTCCCTTCCTACCTCATTGCTGAGCCTGTGGGAAAGTGGGTTGGCGGATGTTAATTCTCGTGATACAGAACAACAGGCGGGTCAGTTACGTTCCCTCTACCTGCGACTCTTCTGGTGTTTGTGGTGTTTTCGTTCTTTTTAATTTTTCCTGTTTTTTTTTTTTTTTTTTCCCTAGATTTAGAAAAAATGGGCCCAGGGCAAGAAACCCTAAGTAGAATTTGATACCTGCATCAAAAATGATAATCTTGAGCCTAGCTCATCCTCTGGCTAATCATGAAGGTACCAAGACTCAGAGCTACTCTCATTTTTGCCCTCGTTTAGCCCCCCTTGGCACCTCTGCATATATCCCAAACCAACTACTAGCTTTGCCTGGCTTGGATTGTATCGGGCAGCTGCTGCTCGGTGCTCACCAGGGCTGCAATGGAGATTCCAGTAAAATGCAATGCCAGCTGCCACCAAAAAAATCAACCCCGAGCCCACCTAGCCCAGAGCAGCAGCTGGTGATGTTTACGGATTGTATCCAGCACTGGTTTGACGTAAAATACAGAAATAGACCCACTAGAAGGAACAAGCACCCAGGTTTTCCCCCTTGGAGGAGACACAATAACCGCTAAAAGTCAAGCTCAAGTTTGTTCCCTCTACTCAGCCTGCTCTTTAAAAAAAATAAATAAGAACCACTACTTTGCTATGAGGAGCAGTATCTCTCTGCAACAAGCCAACAAGCTATTCTGCTTGGAGCCAAAGGGAGCACCAAAATATAGACCACGCACACTGCTTTCTCTCCCGTGGTTGTCCCATGTTTCTCTCCCATGGTTGTCCCATTTTTGTTATTCCCGTGCCCAGGCGCTTTAGCCTCCAATGTTTAGCAGGGTACTAGAGTGACCCGCTTGCATCAGCTGAGCCGGGCCAAGGAATCGCTCTGCTCATGCACGTTCCCCCTTTGGAAGCGTCGGGGTTTCCCACTGCTGCTCTGCCTGCCGGAGTTGGTAGGAACTTTTGTGTTGTGCTCATGAGAGATAAAAAAAATAATATAAAATAAGTTTGTTTGTTTTGTTTTTATGATAATTTCTCAGTATTGCAAAACTATCGTGAATCCTTAATAGAACAGAAACAGTCTTTTACTTACTTCAGCAGTGTTACCTATGCAATTAGATTGTAATAAGTGAAAATCACTCTTTTTAGAGAAAAAAACTTAGTAAAGCAGTTTCGGTTGCTGGTCCCAGGAAAGTGATTGATACAGAACGTGGTGGTGCCACCACAGTTGCTGCAGATGTGTTTGCTATTTTTGGGGGGCTATTTTATTCTTGATGGTTTAAACAACTTGACTTTTTTTTTTTTGCAAAATCAGATATAAATTTTTAATCTTTTGATCACTAATCTATATGGTATAGGTTGCGTTTACACATAGTTCCATTTATGAGGTCAAATACTACAGCACTTCCACCTTGCCTAGTAGATGGGCTGCATGATTGTCAATAGAGCTCCTGCTAATGTACTTTTTCTTTTGTCGAGGTATTCATAAAACTTTCTATTTAGTTTAGTTTAGCTTGGATGGGGTTGATGTTTAAGGGACTGGTCACTGCAGTATGTGAGTTCAAAGCTCCTTGGAGCGTCCCTGGCCACCGCCGCCAGCTGACGGTGCCGGTGCTGGGAGGATGAGCTATTTTGGTGACAGTGGGCAGGATACTAATTTTTAGCCTCTACCAGCAAAGTGAAAAAGGAAGTAAACAGTGAGGTGTCAAAGCTGGCTGCTGACACAGACTTAATCAGGACAGTAAAATCTAAGCCTGCCTACGGAGAAATGGGGAGGGTTCTCAAGACGTTGAGCAACCAGATGACAAAATGTCAAGTAAAATTCAGTGCTGATAAAGAAAAAGAGTGTGTTTGTGGGGGAGAAGACAATGAGCTGACTTAAGTAACAGCTCTGGCCTTTAAATTGGCTCTTCTCATGCAAATAAAAAAAAAAAAAGAGATCCCTGAGTCATGTGAGAATTCATTGAAAATGTTATCCCAGGTGGTGGGTGATGATAAAGTAGGTGAACAGGGCTTAGGAATTTGTAAGGAATAGCGACCAACAGGAAATTACCACTGTGTCCCTGAATGTTCCCCGATTGCCCATCCCGTGGCTTTGTCTCCAGTGTCCAAAGGGGTCTTAAGCGAGGAGGACTAGGCCATCAAATGGAGGGGCCTCCAGGGGAGCTGGCTGGGGTGACCGGGAAAAGTGACAGAGGGGTTTGGCAGGTCCCTGCAAAGTCACGAATCACGCAGAGAGGACGAAAGGGGACATGTTCTCGCATAGCTCGGGACGGGGGGATGCACAAGGCAGCTGTCAGGTGGCTGGAGCAAAGCAACTCGCATGTAACTAAACTAAGAATTTGCTGCCGCAGGACAGGACTTGAAGGACTGTTGGATTTGGGTCTGCCCTGGAAAGGTGGAGTGAGCAACGGGTTTTGAAGGAGCTCTGACAAATGGTGGCTTTGGTGCCCGCGAGGAAGGGGCTGCAGCAGTGAGGGATGAAGGCCGCGCTGGGGCCTCCGGGACGGCCTCCGAAGCAGAACGGGAAGATGCGCCGCCCTCTCCCCCTTCCTCGGGCGCCTTTGCTCGGCGCGTGCGGCTTGCTCGTAGGTGCGCCTCCTTTCACGTCTCGGGGCGCAGAAAGCCCCCGCCGCGTCCCCTGCTGTGCTAACGGTGACAGGAGGAAGCGGCGAGCAGGAGCCCCGGGGGGATGAAACGCCCGCAGCTGCGGCGGGTGCCGCACGCTCTTTCCGCAGCGCGGGGGCCGCGATGGAAACGGAGGCGCCGGGGCCGCCGGCTGAGACATTCGGAAACCGGCCTCGCCAGGGAGCTCCTCCTCTGCGGCGGCACCGGGCCCAGGCCTTGCTCTGACCCCGCAGTGCTGCCTTTCCTTGTCCAGTGCAAACAAGATTGACCCCCAGACCCTCCTCGTGCTGCCTTGGAACACTTGGACGTCTCTAAACATCCTTCAAGTTGCCCACATCTCCCTTGGGGTGGCCTCAAGTTGTTTGTGGGTACCAGCAAGTGCCACCTCCTCTGGGCACAATCTGGAGCTCAAGGGCAAACTGCAAAGGAGGTGACTGCAAATTGGGGAGAAACGGATCCCCTTGGAAAGTGCACCCATGTGGGCACCGCTCCTCGCAGGAGGAGTTTGAACAGCCCCGGGGTTAACGCTTGGGTTGGAGTCGTGATTCTTGCAGTGGAACAGATATGCTTTGGGGAAGGCCCAAGCTTCACAGGAAACCATCTTTCTTCCATGAAGCTTTCAGTTTTTTCTCAGGGTGGTGCGTGAAGTCTCCAGAAATGAAGATTTTTGGTTTGGAAAAAAGGAAAAATGTAGAGAAAAAATCAACAATCTGAGAGAAAGAAAAAATTGGGGGAAGTGAGGAATAGAATTAGCCCTAATTAGCTGATTAGCATCAGCTAAAATGCAGGAAACCCCCAGAGTCATTTTCTATCCACCGACTTGTGCTTCTGTCTCCGTTGTGGGCTGTTTTTCAGGGCCCAAATGTATATATTAGTCCAAGGAAAATCTCTTGCAGTTTCAGGGAGAGTCCTCGAAAAAGGGATTTTGTTAATTTGTTTGTTTTTTAGCCTGAGATACATTCTATTTAAGATCCCCACTCCAATCCTGCAAATGAGTGCTCATATTTAGATGGATCTCAGGAGAAAAGCCTGGACACTTTGACCCACAGTAGCATCCGTGGAGGGCCAGAGGGATCTGCAGCAAGAAGTGAGTGATGCCCCGTGCGGAGCCAGCTCTGCCCTAGCAGAGAGCTCAGAGGGGTTAGAGAATCAGCCCGACGGCCGCCAGCCCAACACGCTGCCCTTAGAGAAGCTGCATCTTTGATCCTGAAATAGCCGTGATGATCTCGGTGAGATTATTTGCCAGGCAGATGCTCTAAGGTTGAGTGGGCTGTTGCTCTACAGCAGGGTGGATTTTCTCAAATGCACAGGTTTGTGGGACACGGTGGGTTTGCAGGGGATCTCAGGACAACGTTTGGCTGCTCTGCAGAACTTGGGACATGTCAGGAGCCCGAACCCCTTCCTTGGCGTTAGCCTTGCCGGTGCCACACTGCTCCCAGTCACCTTTTCATTTCGTTTGGGCAATAGGACAATCTCATCCTTGCTCTTCCCCGCTCTGGCAGGATGGGCATGGTGCTCCAGGGGACCAGGAGGCACCTGCAGGACTTGCCCACATCCCCGAGGGACAAGGACTGTCCTGCCCCGGAGCAGGACCGGGATGAATCCCAGCGGGATGGCCACGCTGCAGCAGGCGTCCCCCTGCAGCAATTTGTGTCACATACTGAGAATATCACATTAGACTTCCTGTAAAAATAGACCGTTAATACTAATATGAATAAACCACATTGCTATGGCAGCAGGGGAAATGGCTGTTGCTGCACCCACAGTATTTTCTAGGTGGGAAAACTTAAGCATATGACAGTTTTTTCTCATCTAACTGTTTCCGAACTTCTGACACCGCTTTGTGCAAGGTATCTCTCCCCTTTTGAAGCTAAAAGTGGCTCTGCTTGGGTTTTGTCACCAGGGCAGGTGCCAGGGAGAAGGAGGTTGCAGAGCAGAGTGTGATGGGCTGTGTGGGGGGCAGCCAGGGACCACTCCTCCCTCTCCTCCCTCTCCTCTTTGGCCTTGGAAACTGCTATTTGGGTAAAATCTGTCCCTCTCCCCCATATCCGTTTCTGCCCCTGCTCTGCCACCAAGCAGGTCCACGCAGGCGGCATCTGAGCAGTGTTGCAGAGTCCCTTTGGCAGCCAGCAGCCTGCTATGCAAAAGTGTGCTCCACACCATCCTGTCCCAAAGCAGGGAAGTTGTCCAGTGTGCCGGTAAAACCCATGCAGTTCATTTGGAATAGCTGCTGGAATTTTTCCCCAGAGGGCTGTGACCAAAAGCTTTGTGACAGGCAAAAGGGTCCACGTTGCTCTGAGGGGACCTTGTTTGGGGCCATGCTCCCCCAGACCTGCCAAGCGCTCCCTCTAGGTGGCTTTGGTACATGGGGTGCTTCAGCTTTTCTGGGTTTTATAAGATTTATTTTTTTATTTTACTGTTAGTAGACACCTATTGACAACTGTCTTGCTTTTCTATCTTATAATCACGACGTTGGGCAGACCCCGATTTGATCTATTAGATCTACAGCTGGGAGAAAAAGTCCTCTTTAATAACAGGGGAACCTGAAGTTCCTTGGAAACATCCAGCTCCATGATGAGCCCTGGCTGGTGGTCCTTGCTGGAGCTGTATGAAATTCTTCCTCTTTGCTTAACAGATAATTGCCTTTTCATTTGAGTTATTGTGGAGTTACATCCCACAGTCTTACTTTATTCCTGGCCAAACTCTAAAAATTAATGGATAACTATATATGGTTCTCATTAATGGAACCAACCCACCATTTTTCCTAGTCCATCCCAGACCGATTCTCACGTTGGCCAGAGGATGTGACAAAATGCTCCGATCGGCCCATGAACTAGGGTGCTCTTTTACCCTGGAGATAAAGATCATTGCAGGTTATTTCTGTAGCCTTGAGCATGTTCTGAGTAGAGCCTTGAGCAACCCAAATGTGGTTCCCCTGCTCTGATGCCACTGTGCTGCGATGGCTGATTAGATATGGCACAATTTGCTGCCTAGCATTAATTTCAATATGTAGTATGGCTATTGCTGAGGCCTGAGTATGAGAGAAAATGCGACTTCAGTTTAGACATTATATATTTGTTCAGTTCTGTGAGCAAACTACCATGTGCTACTCAATTTCCACGAATTAGCAGTGCAAACACAGCTCAACACGGGTACAGACACACTGGAATAAGCTTTGTGTATATGAAGTGGGTTTTGGTTTTATTATATGGGGGGTTTTCTAAAAAGATAAACAATAAGAAAATCTTTCTATTTCCCAGCACTTCTGGGATCTACACTTTTTTTTCTTTTTTACAAAATTTAATGTTTTTATAAATTAAATCTATAAAAGAGCATTTGCATTAAATAATGTAATATCATCACAGTATTTTCACATTTAAAAAAATTACATTTAAAATGTTCACACAGAAATGATTTTCACAGGAAGGTGCAAAAAAAACCCAGTTATGCACAAAGCTTTTGTTGTTTGAGGTTAAAGTATTTTTAAAAGTCCATATTTGAGCCTTTCCTATAAAAAAGCTCTCAGTTAGGTGGCATCTTTGACTCTGCATATATTGAGTACCTGAACTGTTCACATTGCAGCAATATTCAGAAAGCTTCAGTTCCTCTGGCTACTTCTTAATCTGACGTTAACGGCTTGAACTTGACCAGAAGTTGTCACTTTGAAAATTACAAAAAGAATTACCCAAATCATGAAATACTTGAATTAATTAACATGGATTTGGGCAAAAAAGGACCTGAAAGGCTTGATAGTTAATTAAATACCCTTAAAGCACAGACTCATATCTAAAGCTTATCAAAATCATCAAAAATGGCCTTGAAATTACTTATGGTATTTTGGTATTTCTTATACTTGGTATTTCTTATATTTTCTTATACAGAAATGGGAAGTGATGGAAGAATAAAATTATCTAGACACTTTAATTACTTGTTTTTTTTTCTTTTTCCCTAGGAGGAGGCAATGTGGGTCTACTGGTTTCTTACGGTTTTCCTAAGAAAGAAGCTTCACCCTTAGTCTGAGTCCAACTTGCAGCATGCCATTGGATACACTCCCAAAATGGAGGTCTTGCTAATTAGTTTAATTGCGAAGTCCTTTGGGACAAGGGCCTTAAGTTCCTTGCCATGTAGTCAGTATTGCACGAGGCAGTCTCTTGGTGCTCTGTATATAAATTAAATAGTAAGTACTATATTACCCAGAGGAACATTGCTGAAAGTCCTCCTTAGTCAACACCTTCTTTTGCATTATTGTCATTTTTGCCATTGCTGTGAGAATCAAGAAAACTTAAAGGAATTAACCCCAGATGTAAACAGCTTTATCCATTTTACGACTGCTAATTTGTCTGAACCCAGTGATCATGCTACACGTGGTAACAATTATTTAAGAAAAATACAATATTGTGTCAAGCCAACGCATGACCTTAGGGTGCTTTCCTAATCCCAGCAGAGGGGTAAACCAATTTGGTCTATGTCCTCCTGGCTACAGCGCGTCCTTGTGCTCTGCTGCTACAAAGCTACTCAGCTCAGAGTTACGGCCTGTGCAGTTTACACAGTGTAATATATATTCAGTATTAATACAAAATTTGCAACCAGAGTATTGTGGAATCATCAGAAATTTATCTGAATAGTCACTCTCTGTGTCCTGAGTGGAAACAAAATGGGCCCAAACCCCAGATGATGGAGATTTGAAAGTCCTTGAAAACCTTTCAGGAAGTCTAACATCAGCAGTCTATAACTTGCCCCATGAGTTCAGTTTTGGCATGTTTTTTCACATAACTTAGGTTGTGCAGCTGAATGCTGTCTTGCAAATCCTGTCTTGAAAGTCGTCTTCTGAACTCATTTGTAGTAAAGTAGTAGATGACCGGGTCTACACAGGAATTTAAACTGGCAAGACACAAAGCTACAGCATGAAATACTGATATCACTTTCTGGGCACATTCATTTTTGATCTTCTTGGTTTTGACAAAGAAATCTAATGGGAAGCTGATATGGTAAGGTGCAAAGCAAATCAGAAATACCAGGGCACAGGTGAGAATCATCTTTAAAGCCTTTTTTTTCTCTCCAAGGTCATGTGAAGCAGAATTTCTTTCTTTTAATGATAAGATAGTCTTCCATGAGCAATACAGAATTATCAGCAGGGGCGTTACGAAGCCCAGCAGTTCACCTATGGTCATCATGGCAATGGAGATGGGAAGATCGACCTCCTTTACTGGGAGGTCCACAAAACACGTGTTTTTGACGTTCTTGTGAAGCCTGAGAAGAGGGAAAGGCAGACAGCCAATGCAGACTATGACCCACCCGATGATGCTGATATACACATCACAGATGCGTTTGCAGTCGCTGAATTTGAATGGGTACATGAGGAACAAAAATCGTCTTACGCTGATGCAAACCAAGAAGTAGATGCTTGCATACATGTTGACGTACTTCAGGTAGAAGCAAAGCATGCAGAGACCTCCTCCAAACTCCCACGTGCCAGTCAAGTAGTAGAAAATCCTTAGAGGTAAGGATAAAACTTGTGACAAATCAGCAATGGCCAAATTGATCATAAATATTACAGCCCTTTTAGTCTCTTTCATGTAGCCGTAAAAGACCCACAGGGCTAAAGTGTTTCCTATTAGTCCAGGGATCAGAATGAGGGTGTAGGTAATTGCATAGTAAGACTTGAGGTCCGCGTCATTGGAGCAGGTTGAGTTGTTCATCATGGTTGGTTTTCAGACCTGAGCTTGGATGAGGCTCCGTCCTGCCGCGTTCCCAGCTCTCTCCCACTTCCCTGCGGGACAGAACATTTAAGAGGAGCAGAATAGCTGCACACTCAGCCTTGGGTTTGCCCCGTTCCTTTGCTTCCCTGGCCTGCTGGGACACGTTCGCTTTGCTCTTCATGAAGTCTTCTGCTGTGATAGTCGAGGAGTGCGAAGTTGGAGGTACCGTATGACAATATTGTTACCTGTTGTCCTGAGGTTGCCTGTTTTTTAAGTAAAAAAGCTCATATCTCCTTCCAGCCTAATGTCTCCACGCAAGGCTGCGCTTGCAGGATTGTCTGCTCCAGCTTTGGGAGGAGCTTGGTTCTTTGGTGAACACCTTGAAGCCTTCCTCATGCACTTCGCTCATACTCTTCCTCAGTAGTTAGTAGACTTTGTTGTAGTCTGATGATATTGGCAGAGCGATGGTCCACACAAATGCATCTTCGTGTGCTGAAGCACTCGCCCGTTTGCTGCTGGAGCTGCTCCCTGTGTCACCTTTCAGGTGGCATTTCAGGCACTGCTCTGGAGGCAGGAGCTGGACAGCAGATGTGACCCTGCAGCTGGAAGACAAAGCTGTAAGAGCAACGTCACATGGAGAGCTGGATCATGCAAAGCGAAGCACGCATGCGAAATTCCAGGAAATTCCAAGAAAAGAAGGACTGCTGCTTTGCAGAAAACTTTTATTAGTGTTTTTTGAGGTGGTCAGTTCTCTAAAAAAGCCCTGTGCTTTCCTTGCTGAGCATAGGTGCAAAGCCACAGAGGAATAAAAAGAGAAAATGTGTTTAATTGCTGCTACAAAGCTTTTTATGCTGCACCCTCTGGCAGAACTCATCCCTGCCCATATTTACTCTCCATCTGCAGCAACATTTACTCTCTATCCGGGGTTTCTGCAGCAAGTCCTCCAAGCTGTGGATGCCCAGCCCAGCTTTTCCATCTGGAGCTCCCTTTTGCTTCTGCTTTCTGTTTTGTCTGCTGCCCTTGCCGAGCTGTAGCCGGATCTGTGGGAGGGAAGGAGGGCTGAGAGGAATTCCCAGCTGGAATTCCCAGCCTCTGAGGCCTGGGCTGTGCCGCGATACAGATGGAAATATGGTTTAGTTTGTAGATAAGTAATATTAATCTGAGAAATTAATGTTTTCCGTCAATTATTGCTGCAGTCCTGAATGGCAAGTCACGAAATGGTGTTTTTTTCACCAAATGTGGTCATCTGGAGAAAAAAAGTCAAGGGCTGGTGATGAGCCCAGTGGCTTTGCCGGGGGGATCGTCACGCAGCACCGGGACAAGGATCCAGCTCTGGAAAAGCCAAAGAGCTGCAGCTCAGAGCGCGCTGCCTCAGCACCATGTGCTGTGTGAAAAACTGCAGCTTACTAAAAAAAGACGCAGAAAGAGGAAATTTTGCTTCACATACTGCACTCTCTCGCTTCTCTGATCATCTTACGTACTACATTAAGCTTTTTTCTCTTTTTTTTGTCTTTGCTGGGCTAGCTCCGACTGCTCCTCACACTCGACTTCCTCTCCTTTCCGTGCATTTCCGTGCGCCTGCTGCGCTCCCTTTACCTTGCCCAGGAGCCCTCAAGCCTGGCTGGGCACTTTGTGGCCACTTTTCTTCCATACTTAACAAATGGGAACACCAGATGAGATTTGCAGCCCCCTCCTAGCCCCTCTGGCACATCCCTTGCCAGGAATTTTCCATGTTTTCAAGGGCAGCCTCTGCTCGCCAGACAGAAAAATGCATGACCTGGGGAGAGGGAAGCAGCTTATATATGTAACAGTGACATATAGCGATGTTGGTGCTTTTTTGCAGACTTACGTTTCGGCAGGAGGTTTGGGGTCCTTGACGGCTGGAAAACCTCGTCTGTTTTTCCCGCTTCTCTCCCAGAGCCTAAAATAAAAGAACAGGCATGGTAGTAATTGCAAAAATACAAGTTTTCTGCCCAAGTCATGCAGACACTGGCATCGCTGCCTCCTCTCCTGTGTGCGCGAGTTGGGCTCTGGAGAGTGAATCCTGGCTGGGATGAAAACTCTTCTCTTTTTTGGCTGTTTTCTGCTTGATTTTTCCCTCTCTCTGACAGGATCTTTCCCGCATGATGCCCTGTGTGTGTGTCCGGCTGCCAGGATGTATCAGCAAGTGCTGATGTATGTGGACCTTGCTGGCAGAGGATGGCATAGGAAGATGGACTTTGAGCAGACTTGTCCTGCACCGATGATCAGATGGGTTGCCTTGATAATTCAGGACTCTGCCTGCTAATATCTGTGTCAGCGTGAAGGGAAATCACCCCTGAGAGAAAGAGAAGGATGAACTTGATGTAGAAGAGAAAGGAGAGGTCAGATTTCCAACCTGTGTTCTGGTGGGAACAGGCAGGGATCACACACTTGGGTTGTGGCCGTCCTCACCCAAGACGCTGCCCTCCAGATGGCCGCGGCATCACATGTCACCAAACAAGGTCCCCGCTTGGTCATCATGTCCCACATGGCGCCAGAGGGAACTTCCCCAGTGAGGGGGCGGGTGATGAGCTGGAAACATAGGTTTCCATTGAAATAGCAGCCCTTGGAAGCCCTCCTTGCCAGGGATGAGCTCCTGCCACCTTCTCCTGCGCTCATTGTCCTGCCCTCGGCCTTGCTCCTGCTCCTGAAGTTTCAAACTTCTATCCCTGCTGGCTCGATAGCATCCCATGGGAGGAAGATGAGGGTTTTGGGGTCATGTAGCTGTAACAAGGTGCCAGAGCCTGTTCCCACCACCTCTCCAGTGGGTTTCACAGCCTCATGTTCTCCTAGGAGGTGTCTGGCTCATGGGTGCTGGCTACTGTGTAAAATAAGTGGGTGTTGTATGAGCAGCACTTGAGTGCTGGGCGAGACAGATGTGTTGGCCAAGGATGCGGAGGTCCAGCCGTGCCCAGCGTCCTGACGGTGTCTGTGATGCTGCTTCTCCCGAGTCCAGCTCTCTTGCTCCTCCACAACCTCTCCTGCATCTCTACAACATCTCCTGCTCCTCCACAACCGCTCCTGCTCCTCCACAACCTCTCCTGCTCCAGGACAACCTCTCCTGCTCCAGGACAACCTCTCCTGCTTCTCCACAACATCTCCTGCTTCTCCACAACCTCTCCTGCTCCAGGACAACCTCTCCTGCTTCTCCACAACATCTCCTGCTTCTCCACAACCTCTCCTGCGTCTCCACAACCTCTCCTGCATCTCCACAACCTCTCCTGCGTCTCCACAACCTCTCCTGCTTCTCCACAACCTCTCCTGCTTCTCCACAACCTCTCCTGCTTCTCCACAACATCTCCTGCTTCTCCACAGCCTCTCCTGCTCCTCCACAGCCTCTCCTGCTTCTCCACAACCTCTCCTGCTTCTCCACAACCTCTCCTGCTTCTCCACAACCTCTCCTGCTTCTCCACAACATCTCCTGCTTCTCCACAGCCTCTCCTGCTCCAGGACAACCTCTCCCGCTCCGGTGTAGCCTCTCCTGCTGCAATGCAGGAGCTCTGCGGGTTGCACCTCTCATGCTGGGCCCTGGCCGAGGCCCCCCTTGCCTGCGGGCAGGCTCTTGCCAATGGGGAAGGACCAGCCCGGCAGCGGCAGGGCTGGATATCCCTAAAACGTTGTTGCTGTCACAGGCCTCTGGGGCTCCTTTCGGAAAGGGGTTTTGTTTTCTCATGTTTATTGGCGCTTCCGAGGACTGGGCGCTGAGGCCCTGCCGGGAAAGGGGCCGGGCCCGGCCCCAGCGGCTCCAGCGGCCACGTCAGATTGGGCAAATAAACTCCAAGAATAGGCAGTGGGAACTAAAAAAGCACCGCGGTTCGTCCCCTTTGAAATGCATTGCTCTTCAACGTGCCGGCTCTTGCCGGAGGGGAGGATGAAGCTCCTGCTGCAGCCATCGCCCTGTGTGCACGGCCACCACCGAGGCCACGTGCCTGGTGGCCCAGAGCCCGTGTTTTGGCCCCGCAAACCCCATGTTGGGGTTTGAGAGCCCACCGAGACCCGCGGTGGAATGTCCTATTTCATGGTTTTGGCATTTGGATGGAAAATAACCGGTAAGAAGGCAGCGTGTTTGACCAGGCATTGACTCTGCAAGGAACAGACCCCTTAATGAAGCCCCCCGAGGCAGCTATGTTTGGGCAAACTGAAGTAATGAGTAACGTAGGTATCTACAACCCTGCTGAGATGGGCTGTAGTTTTTTTAAAAAGTCCCAGTATCCAAGACAGAGGGGGACAGGTGACCGCTCTACTCTATGGATTCATGAAGATTAAGAACAGCCTGAGTGGTTCTTCCTAGCGACAGCTCTTTCTTGATAGTCACGTGGCAGCAGCAGAAAACACGCTCTGTATCTTCCCAGCTGGACTGGAGTTCCAAATTCCCAAATTTTCCCACCATGACCCCAGAGCTCACCCAGATCTGGGTCCCTTCTGGACAAGGGAGTGCACGGCAGGACACGCTGCTTGCCTGGAAGCCAGCGTTCAACGCCGCTCCTCGGAGCATCCCACCCTCCCCGCATTTCCCATGGGAGAATCCCCGGAGCCGCGTGGGACACATCCCATGCATCCCTCCCCAAAGCCCAAGCAGGGAAAACATCCCGTGGGGAGCAAACCCCTCAGCTCCTACCTGCGCCGGCCGCCGCGCTGCTCTGCTCCGCGCTCGATGGCAAAAGCAAAGCAAAAGCGCAAGCGCCGGCGCGGCGGGCGCCTGCGCCGCGCACTTCCCTCCGCCGTGGGCAGCGCCTCCGCGGCGCCGGGGGGAGCGCGACGCGGCTCTGTGCGGGCGGTGGCTCCGCGGGGACACGGGTGGGCGGCCGGCGCCCAGCTGGCCCTGGTGGCCACCGCCGCTGGGGCCTTGTTGGGCATGTGCCTGGCAGCAGCTGGATGGTGCTGGATGAAGCTGGATGAAGGATGTGTTGGGCAGAGACCTCCTCTCAAAGACTCTCTCTGCTTTGGAGACCATGAGGCATTTTCCCTTCTCCATCACTATCTTCCCATCTGCTTTATTTGCTCTGTGATGTTGCTTTGCCCTTTCTTCAGCTCAGCGTTGCAACTTTCTGTTTTTCCATCTCCTTTCCTAAGTTTCTCCCCTTTTCCTCCTCCATTTCCAGTTCAACTCTCCCATTCCTCCCCTCTCTGCTGGTTGTCCAGCCCTTCCCGAGCTTCCCGAGGGCCTTTCTGCCCTCTGCCTGCACTCTGCCCAACAGACAGTGAGGGACTGTGTGACATTGGGTTCCCACCACCTCCTGCACATCTTGCTCCCCATTTGGGCTCACATGGGTTTCCCTCCACCCAACGCTGTCCCTTGGCAATGAGGAACACGAGTGTCACCCCAAAAGCACTCGTCTATCCCACGCTGGTCCCGGCCGCTCCATTGGGATCGCGGGATGCGGGATCAGCGCGTGGGAAAGGCCTGATGCCCCGTGGAGGGGGCACCATCGCAGGCCCCTCTGGGGGCTGGGGCTCATTCCCAGCCATCCGGAGGCCAAGGACACCGGGCACCAAGAGGTGACCTCAGCCTGTGTTTTGGGGTTTGTTCTCTTTAGGCCTCCCTGGCTGGAAACTTGCATCACCGATGACGAGACGTGGAACTTTGACACATTTTAATGGGGAAGTGCAGACACGTTTGCCTACCCAGCCTGCACTTGAGCACTTTTCTTTCCGGTTTGTGGCAAATATAGAAACTGCAGATTTGAAATGACACGAACAAAATAAGCACTAATTGCAACTGAAGCTTTCTGTGGGCATCTATTTTGGGGTCAATGGGTAAAGCTCAAGGAACATCTCCATTACCACAAGTGTCCTGGGTTACAACTCAGCCCATCAGTTCATTTTCATGGTAACTCATTTTCACGGAGCTGCACCAAGGATTTCTTTGCAATTTGATGTTAAAATAACAGTGCCACTGATGTCCTGGCTAAATGTAGCCTAGAGGCTGGAGTGGAAATAGCGTTTGTTTCTACCACTTTGCAAGGAACCCTTATATCGGAACCCTTATATCGAGTCGCGCTGGTGCCAGATCTTGTAGGTACATTTGGGGATAACATCTAGTTGTCGTCTGTGCCCTTCTGTGCTGTGTCTGCTTCTAGCACAACATAATCAATGGTCCTTTCACTGTGTCTGCTGATGGGCTAATGAAGAAGTGGTTTTGGTTGTTTTTTTTTGCCGTTTTTGTTGTGCTAAGCTGGGCATTTATGAAATGCAGCCGTCACGTGGATGGATCAGCAGAGGCTGACCTGTCTGGCCAAGACCTGTCCTCCAGGGTGCAACTGGAGTGTGTTCGGGAGCACCAGGAACCCGAAGCTCCAGTTTTGCAAGGATCTGTCCTACTGGAATGGGTCCCAGCTGCTTCAGGTCTGTTTTTTTTCCCCAGAATTTGTGGGTATAATGCGCAGTTTGACCCCAGTCCTGGCTCAACTCAGCAGAGAGGCCCAGGAGAGCAGGGCGCATGTGCAAGAAAAACCCAGGATTTGGTTAATGTCATCAGCAGAGGGCAGTGCGGGACCTTTATTGCAGGGTTATTTGTTCCTCCCCAAGAAACTTTCTTTTCCTCTTGTCTGCGTAATATTGTGTGATCTTGGGTATTATTTATTTATTTATTAAGTAGTAATTCTGCAGCAATCAGTCTGATGACTCTAACTCAAGAACTGTTTAAGAAAAAAAATGGCAGCTCAGTAAATTCAAAATGGAAAAGGCTCAAGGTTTTTTGATTCAATTTGCATAGGTTATTTTGAAATTTTACTTTTCCTTTTTTATTAATTTATGCAGCAATTCTACTTAAATTACAGCTTTGTTACCTGCATTCATTCGTTTCCTTGGAGAAGAAAGCCTCTCTTTCCTGCAATGCCCAAGAAAACGTCTGGCCTGGGAGACATCTCTGGTATTTCTTTATTTATCTTCTTCACTGCTGCCTGATTTCATTTTGTTACACATACATACATACATACATATTTATAAATATATCCCAAAATTGAGTTGCAGACCCAAAGGCTGCTGGCTGTGCACAGAGTGGGCCATCCGGCTGCTCCGCAGGCTGGAGGCTGGGCATGGAGTTGGGCTTATTCCCCCCAATTTCCAATCTTCAGGAATCGAAACCTCACTTCCCGCAGGGCATGCCCATGAGAGAGGGTGATCACAACATAAAGAAGTCCTAAAAATCTCTGAATTCATCCCTCCCTGCCCTCCCTTTCCCACCCAGCTTTCCAGGGCTTCCTAGTTTTCTCTCTTCAAACAGCCAGTGCATTTCTGCCTTTCCCCTCCTTCCCTGCACAGGTCCCAAGCAAGGAGGGAAAACACCTCCCTTGGTCTTTCGGAGTGTTTTTTTTCCCCTTTCTTTTCTGGGGGAGATTTCTGCTGGCTGGGTCAGGGCAAGGGGAGTGCGTTGGGTTAGGGTCAGCCTGTCCCATTTGTTCACAAAGTGCCTTGCTGGCAGCAGCCCTAGGGACTCGCTCCCAGTCCGCTACCTGCGTGTGCTTGTGTTCTTATTTAAGGGCTTTTTGCACTGCAGCCCTTGAGCCTTGGTCTATGTCGCTGGTCCGAGGGCTTCCTGAGCTGTTCCAGGCTCCATCAGGACATGAATTTGGGGTCCCTGTGGGGAGATGCTGCAGGGTGAGCCTAAAAGTTAAATACTGCTGCTCACGAAATGCACTGTAGAAATAGGGGGATTTGGTGCAAATCGGTGCTGGGCTCACGCGGCCTGTCCCGGGAGCAGTGGCCACGCTCGGCCCAAGCAGGGGTGACTTTGGCACCAGCAGGTGCTTCCTGGGATGACACAGGTTATTGCCGAGCCACCGTGCTCAAGATAATGCCTGCAATGCCAAAACACATATCAGGGTCATTTTATTTCCTCCCAAATCTGAAGCCTTAAGGGTGTGCGCAGCTCCGGCGGCCTGGAAGCGCTTTTGCTCCTTAGCACAACGCGGAGGCTGGAGGAGCATCGGGGTCTGCGCACGGAGGCTGTAGCAGGACACCAGGGAGCACCCAATTTGCAAGGACAACACAGCATGGAAGGACATCCTGCTGCCACCTCGTCCTCCCTGTGTCCCATTAAAGTCCTTGCACGTGTCCCTGGGGCAGCGCCACCTGCTCACAAGGTGTCCCCGGGCTGAGAAGGGTTTTCAAGAATGACAAACAGAGACACCCACTTTTTTTCCTGCTTCAAAAATATTCCCCTTTCCTGCAGGAGTCCATTAATTCTAGGGAACACAAGGGGGAATCCAAGTCATGCTCAGGGACCTAATGCATCGTCATTCAATCACCTGCATGGGGGGGTGACATTGGTGTCTCAAGAGATGGACTCTAATAACAGCTCATCTGGGGGCATTGGAGGCATCTCCCTGCTGTTTATTCGACGTAAGAACTTTGGGAGGGACCAGAATCCGAAGCGTGGAAATCTCCACGTTTTTCTGCGGATCCGGCCGCCGGGGCTGCCCAGGCGGGAGCGCAGGGCGGCGCAGCGGAGCCGCAGCAGCTCGTCCTGGAACTCGGACGTGGAGAAGTAGTAGAGGACGGGGTCGAGGCAGCAGTTGAGGCTGGCGAGGCAGAGGGAGACGGGGTGGAAGCGGAGCGCGCTGCGGTGCACGGCGCAGTCCTTGATGATGTTCTCGATGACCATCATAAAGAAGGGGAAGTTGATGTGGTAGGGGGTGAAGCACACGAAGAAGACGGCGGCGCACATGAGCAGCATCCGCCAGGCCCGCTGCTTCTCGCCGCCGCTCTGCAGCGGGGTGCACCCGTCCTGCAAGGAGCGCCGCATCCTCCACGTGCAGCACGCGATGATGGCCAAGGGCAGCACGAAGCCAAAGAGCTCCGCCACCGTCACCAGTGCGATGGAGGCGCCCGGCGCCAGCTGCTTCACGCCCAGGTCCGAGAAGCAGGTGTTGGTGGCGTTGGACAGGGCTGGCGTCCGCACGATGGGCAGCGGCAAGCACGCGGCGCCAACAAAGAGCCAAACGGCGGCGCTGATGGCCACGTCGTAGCGGCGCTTCCAGCCCTTGGCCCTGAACGGGTGGAGGAGGAAGAGGTACCGCTGGATGCTGATGCAGGTGAGGAAGCAGATGCTGGCGTACATGTTGAGGTACTTCAGGTAGAAGCACAGCTGGCAGAGGAACCTCCCAAAAGGCCACGTGTGGTTGATATAATAGTATATTCGCAGTGGCAGGGAGAGCACGTGGGCCAGGTCGGCCATGGCCAGGTTGATCATGAAGATCACGGCTTTGCTCTTCTTGCTGATGAAGCGGCACAGGACCCAGAGGGCAGCGCTGTTTGCCAGCAGCCCGGGCACAAAGATGATGGTGTACGTGGTGGCGTACAGCGTGGACTGGAAGGACATCTGTGGGTGGCTGCAGTTCCCTGCGGACACATTGCTCTCCATCTCGGCTCACTCTCTTTGCTCGGGAGACAACCAAGATGAATGGAGGGTGTCTGTAGGGAGAAAAAACAGATACTGTAACACCAAAAATGTTTTTTTCCCACATAGAATAAATGAATACAAGTCTTAGGCAAGAGGGCTCATAGCATCCATGCGTTAGGTTCCAGTGTTCTCCTGGAAGGGTTCAGCTGCCCCAGGGGATGTTTCTGTGCAGCAGATGGTCCAGGTGGCCACACTTGGACCTCAGCATC
The DNA here is from genome assembly GCF_059628265.1 of Tinamus guttatus. Classification (NCBI taxonomy): domain Eukaryota; kingdom Metazoa; phylum Chordata; class Aves; order Tinamiformes; family Tinamidae; genus Tinamus; species Tinamus guttatus. The sequence continues at coordinate 2,902,024 of NW_028289621.1, forward strand.
TGACACCACTGGAATGGAGGAGCCAGTGCCTGGCTGCACTGCCCCGTTCCCTGGTGTCTCTTAGACTCATGCATGGTCCATGGGAGCTAGGCAGTATTTATATTTTTTCCTGTGCCACGTGCTCTAGGTGTCCCTGCGTATGCAGGGGGGTTGGACTAGATGACCTCTAGAGGTCCCTTCCAACCCTAAGCATTCTATGATTCTATGATTCTATGATTCTATATGCACATAAACATATACAGCAGAAAAGAGATAGTTGGGAACAGCTCAGACTGTCAGGTCTGGGGCGCTGTGAACTGGAACACATCCCGGCCAAGTCTAACGGAGCCAGAAGCACAGCGGGTGCTCGGTGCACGCAGTAGGGACGGTGATGGAGAGGTGCAGACAGGTCTATGAGCGCTCTGGCTCCAGCCCAAAGAGCGGATTTAAGACTAATATCTCCCGCCCGCATGCAGCCGCTTGGTCCGTGCCGCTAACTCGATTGCTGGGCTCGTGGTGCATTGTGCGGGCAGCCTGTTGTGGCAACAGGAATGTCCTCCAGCCGCAGCCCAGGACGCGGAGGAAGATAGATACACGTGCCTGTTAGTTAAAGCAGAAATTCATTTTCATCCATTTACCCATTTCACCTCCTGTCATTGGCGCTGAAGGTACCTATGGGTCATGCAGAGTTCAGAGGTGCTCACTCAGGTCTGCAAGATGTAGCGAAGTTCATGAATTTCCCATTGAATTTCTATGAATTTCCACATACGCATATATATATATGTATACATAAATATATAAAAACATATATATATGCAGAACCACCATCCAGGAGCCAGAGAAGGCCCCAGAAAAGTGGTGCTGAAATCCATCTTGTTCCCAGCCTGTCCTACTGGTCCAAGCTCTTCCCCTTTTGGCTTTGCTGAGCTGCCAGCATCGAGGGCAGCTCCAGCATGAGCGGTGCAAGAAGGGGAAGTGCTTCGCATTCGTGTTTGCATTTTTTTTGAGTCAAATCCTTGCCAAAATGGGTTTTCTTACTTATATCTCCACTTTCAGGATGCAAAAATGGAAGAGTGAAGTGAAACCCTGTGCTGCCCGGCTGCTGCACAGACCTGCCCTTGGGTCAGTGACTGCTGGCCATGGGATTTTGCCTTCCCTGCCTAAGCAGAGCTGCCAGGCTGGCAGGGCCAGGATGCCCGACTCGAGGGCACAAGAAACCTCATTTCCCAGGAAATAAGCCCTGGCCTGGTCCATGCTCTTGGCGCTGAGGTTTTTTGTGCCTGGCAGCAAGTTGTGCAGCTTCACCTTCAATTTTCTGCAGGAAAATGGGAGACTGTCATTGGGGAGCTCTTCACATGGGGAGATCTTCGTCCCTCCCTGCATCCCTCTCGAGGCCGCTGGACCTCAGCGTGGCCCGGGCAATCACTGCGCCCATTTCCCCTGTGTTTGCTCTTTGTGCCAAGTGACACTTTCGTTTTGGGCCAGCTCAGCAGGGTGACACTTCCCGCAAGAGCAGGCTCGTATTTAGCACCACGCGCCTTGGACTCCCCCTGCCCCTGCTCTCCCCATCCCCTGAGCCCCGTCCCTGCTCGTCCTCCATGTGTGGCCACCGGCGATGCTGGGGCTGAGGGGGGCCCTTCCCCATCCCAACGCACTTTCACTTCAGTGACTTTCTGAAACTGGAAGAAAACACTCCTTTCGGTTCCTTGCTCCTTGTGCCATTGCTTTTTTTTCTCTTTTTCTTTTCTTTTCTTTTCTTTTCTTTTCTTTTCTTTTCTTTTCTTTTCTTTTCTTTTCTTTTTTTTTTTTTTTTTTTTTTTGTCGCTGCTCAAGCAGATGAATCTGATTTCGAGAAAGATGCCCCTGCAAGGAGGGAGAGCAGCGAGGTTTGGCCATGGGGAGAATCGAGCCCCACTTGCACATGTGGCCCCGCAGGTTTCAGTCGCCGGCTGCCTTGGGCAGGGTTTTCTTTTCCTGCAGTTTCTGTGTGTGCCAGCGTGCGCTGGGAATCGCCTGGGTTTTCTGAATCACTGCGTGCTCCACCCAGCCCGCTGCGCAGCCGGGTTGCGTTTGCTGCGCCCGGGTTTAGGCGCACCCCAGCCCTCATCTTTTCCATGGGGTCCTCCCCGTGGCACCACGGATGAGCCCCGGCTTTGGGGCGCCCCACGGCAGCACCCGCTGCCTCCCATCTGCTCATGCTTTCCCAAGCATGGGGAAAGGAAGAGCCATCTAGTAAAAATAATAATAAAAAACCCCTGCTTTTGGCTGGAAATAAGTTTTTCTAAAGCTTCTCATTTCCAGCAGTGGAGGTTTTCCTTTTGCTTTAAGCTGTAATTTCATTTGCTTTTTTAGTCCAGCCGGCAGTAATGGAAAACATATAAGTTGAATAGATCAGCTTCCGTTGATCAAAACGGTTTGGGAATATTTTCCATAAATCAGGCTTTTGAGCACATTTTCCCACCTCCCGCTGCATGCACAAGCTCCCCATCCCTCCAGAATGAAAAGAAATGGGAACAGATTGTCGTTCTCCAGCGCTGCTGAGGATGTTGCAGCAGTGTCCGGCCGGTAAATCCTCTTGGAAAAACACGCGTGAACACATTGCTTGGACCTGAGAGAGCTCCTGGAGAAAAGGGGAGAGAAAGGCAGCTTACCTCCCTGCGCGTGCCGCTCGCCGGGGGGATGATGTCCATACTAGTGCGCGGCAGGAGCAGCTGGGCTGCTTTTATTCGCCCCAACTTTGCTCCAAAGCCTCAGCCCCGCGGATCCCTCTCCAAACTCCAGCATGTTGAGGGGAATCTTGGAGTGCCGAAATCCAGCCGGCATCTGCAGCCCGATGCAGCAGCGTCTGCAGAACAGGAAATCCTGTATTTTGCTTCTCTTTGCCACACGAATGTGTACAGCTAATGACGTTAAACAACTGGAAAGACGCTGACATCATTTGAGTAACTGCAGTGTGATTTAGGACTTGGACACTGATTTCTTTCTCTCTTTGCACAGAAACATGTGCGATTTCTGCCCAGTTCCCTCGGTCAGGCTGGTTTTGCTTTTATGTGCAATCACTTGTCTGCTAAAATAACTACAAAGTCAAAAAAAAAATCGGGAAATACTCACTAAAGTAAAGCTACAAGGTTGAACGGTAGAAGCTCACTGGAAGGCAGAAATTTTCCTCCCTTTCCTCCCTTTGTTGGGGTTTTTTTTAGCCTTGAGACTATAAAGGCTATAGGCTACAGATTTTAAGGGTTTGGGCTTGATTCCTGAAATAACATGGTGGGTTAAGGTGGAGAGTTTCCCAAAACACTTTCTGAAAAAGCTTCCATCACCTCCAGCTTCATTCTGCTGTCTTCTTTCTGCCTCCATTAACTCCTTCCCTTTGGAGATTTATAAAAATGTATTATATATATATATATATACACATATGTGGTGTATTTGTATATATATGTTTGTGTGTGTGTGTTTTTAATATTTATATGCATGTGTGAGGGATTTTTAATTCTTCTAGTGCCTGAGAAGACCTGGAAAAGAAGACTCCTCTTCCAGCCTGTTGTGATCAGTAGGTGCATAGAGTGTCTCACTGTTTGCAACACGGCTGCTGCCACCCTTCCCTTCCTTACTGCATTTAGTATATAAAGAAAACTACTCTTTCTAGATTTTTTTTTAAAAAATTAGTTATTTGGCCCCTGAAAAGGCGCATAAACATGGTGAGGAGCAGAAACAGAGAGGAAGCTGTTGGAGTGCCTGTTGGAGGGTCTGGGTGGGAGCCTGACCCTGCTCGTGGTTCCCCTGCGCCGTCGAGCTCCGCTCCGCGACTCCGTGTCCCTGTGCAGGCAGAGCAGGGGGGTGGCAGATCCCCGGCACCGCGGGTGTTTTCTGCCGGTTCCGCACGGAAAATGCACTCAGGGAGGGCCAAGCAGGTCAAGTAGCAGCACTTAGAGCTGTATCTCGGGTTTTGCACGGCTGCACGCTGCGCTTCGAAAGAAGCTTTCAAAGAGGAGCCTGCAGAGCTCTGTCCTTGTCCTGCCCGAGAGGAGCCCTGGCCTGGCCTGTTCGTTTGCTGCCTCCGGAGCTCTCCTCCCTGCGCAGCGTTTTCGGGAGCCGATGCGGATCCCTGGCAGCAGGAGCGATGCTGGGGGCTCCTGGACCTGTACAATAGGGTCCATCCCTCTCTCCGCACTTCAGTGTCTTCTCCCAAGTGAAGTGGCATCTTATCAGGATATCCGGGCTGGCCTTCCTCCTCCTGTCCTCCTCCTGCACCCCAGGAACGCGTCCAGCATCCTCTGCAGCCTGCGCTGCTCCTATTTATAGACAGCAACATGCCCAGCTGGAGGGCTGGATCACTGCCTGGGCTCACGGTTGTTCCGGGTTCTTCCTCTGCTCATCTTCCTCGCCACTGCGCAGTGCAGGAGGTGGTGGCACTACTAGACCTGAGCACTAAGCCTGTCCCTTCACGATAGACTAAACAACTTCTTGGTGCTTCTTAAAAATTCAGCTATGTTTTTACTTAGCTCTTCTGGCTCCTTACTAATGCCAAACCTGCATATTTTATACTATTTTACACTTTTAACTTTTCAATTTTACATTTTTAAAGGCAGAAGATAAAAAGGGTTTTTAAAATAACCATGGAGCTTTATCTAAGGCCTTTGATTCTTTGCCTTGATACTGGTATCCTGTGGGCAGGAGGCCAAGCGCGTGTTAAGTGTAAGGGCATCTCTTTAACCCCGCTGCATCTGGTCCTATCGGACAGGATGCACCTGAAGGATGTAAGAAAAAACAAGCCTGGGCTTTTGAGAAGGAAGAGGTCTTATCCGCAAAGAGCAGCTCACCCTCGTGCAGAGAGCTGGGGCGCTCCAAGCCGAGCATCCAGCATTTCCTCCAGCATCGCTTCGTGATTCCCTGCACAGAGAACTGGAAATTTCATATAGGGATAGAAAATAGAGCTGAGGTGCTCACAAATTCCTGCCTCTGAGGCCTAGGGAGAGGCTATACATCCTGGGAGCTGTGCCCTGGTTCGGCTTTTTTCCAAATGCTTTTGGGCCTGTTCCCACAGGCTTGGGCTGGGAGAGGAATTACCTGGGGCGTAATATGGGTTAAGATGGGGTGACGTGTTCTTTAGCAGGCAGAGACGTTGCTCCTGGACACAACGGAGACTCTTCTTGCCAACACAATTGCCAGGGAAGGGAATACACCATGCACTGTTTTGTTTTACCCCCATTTCCTACCGTAATCTGGTTTCATGCAGGCCTAAGGGAGCTCAAAGGGCAAAAGAGGCAGGAAGACCAGGGCTCCTGCAGGAGAGGTGGAGGCTGAGGGGACCTGGGAATGCTCTTGTGGGGACAGGGATGTCACCCTTATGGAGCTACCGGATGTGTTTGTATGGATGTTGACTCATTTTTCCCAGGAATCGGGGTAAATAAGTACAAAATGTCTTTAGAGCAAGTGGGAAAGAGAGAGTGTGTTGCTCCCTCTCTGACTGCTTGGGACTTAAGCCTGGGGGCCTTAGGTCCAAAAACATGACTAAATCCAGCTTAAGTGTTGTACTTCAAAAAAAAAAAAAAAAAAAACAGAAAGAAAAACAGAAAGAAAAAGAACATCTTATTCAACTAGGGTGAAAACTTTCCTGTACCTGGTAAGCAATCTGCTGAAGGGCAACAAAAACTGGTGGTGGTCAATGCACTGGATCATCTGAAGGCAACTCTGTGCTCTGCGTGATGGAGAAACAGCTCTCACTCAGCTCTGTGGGTGCAAGTGATAACTATGAAATTGGGCTTACATTTGCCAAAACGCGTTTATTTTTTAAGCATCATTTTTTGGAAAGAACAACAACAGAACAAGCTACACAGTTACCACAGAAGTGTCTTCAACTTGTTTTCACTGTATAAACGCAGGATTGTTGAGAAGGAAATTACAGTAAGGAGTTCTCAGGTATGTGCTAGCTGATCAAGGTCTATAAAAATCCTCAAAACAACCATTGAAACTGGAGTCTCCTTGACAGATGATGTTGTAAAGGGTCTAACTAACTCGTGAGGAAGTTACCAAGTTGGCAGGAATCACATTACACATGCTTAGCTATCCCTGAGCATCATCCTCTGCTCCCATTTTAAAGGGATTATCTGCAAAGTGTGAACATGTGAATGTACAACATTGGCATAATAAACTACCCAGTTAAACCAGTGGAAATATCTCCATTGGCTTCAGTGGAGACGGACTGTTCACTCGGCAGCTTTCTCTTTAGAAAATTAGAACAACTTGCAAAACGCACTGTTTTTAAACGCTATTTTCTTCAGATAAGCACATTTCAGTCCTGCAATATAAGATTAAATTCATCGTGCCATAGACCTTAATCATCCTTTTACAAATGGGAGAACTACGGTAGCTTATTCTATTGGAAGGGGATGTATGTCCTCAGCATCTTTCAGAGGAGCTTGGGCATCGTGGTCCTTCAAACCTGCCTGTTTGCCTTTCCCCACTGCACCATGTGTAAAACTAACACACAGAAAATCTCTGGTTGAGAGGGAAACAGAGGGAAATTAGGTAGGCAGATTGTAATTCTACTAAGCAAGTGTTTCTGAAATTTCTCATATTTTATAGCAATGTATGAAATGCTGCCACTGATGCGGCCTGAGAGTTGCTCCGAATGCTTTGGAAAAGCTCCCGGTTTTCCAGAGGGAGTAAATCACTGCCACAACTATCAGAAACCACTGAAGTGACCCAAAGTGGGGAAATGTGGCCTAAAAACTGACTTATATAAAGCACTGCAGGGGAAAATGGAGTTGCACCTTGTGCCTGCTTTTCATGTGCCCATAGTTAATGGAGTCATAAAAATGTAAACATGAAGATCATGAGAGTGGCCATGGGAGCAAGCTCAGGAGGAGATGAGAAGAGGGAAACACCATGCATGGGAATGCAGAACAGTCACTGAACATTTCAGGCTGTTCTCGTGGGCATTGTGTGTTTTCAGCAGAGAAGCCGCTTTGGTGGGTGTCAGTGCACGATGTCAGTGTGTGACTGCCCTGGCTTGGTCACAGAATCACTGAAGTTGGGGAAATAGAAGAAAAGCTGCTGGGTCGCTGCCACCGCCTCATTGCGGACACCTCGTTGCTTCCTCCATCACTTCCCTGGTCCGGTGACGTCCCGTGTGGGCTCCACACCAGCCGGGTCCCGCGTCAGCCACAAACACGCACTGCTCCTAAATGTGTTTCCATTCCGTAAATCAAAAGATTTCCACTGCCACAAAATCCCCTGATAAAACAAACGTGCAGGATCTTTCATAGCAGTTGGTAGATGAACATCACAGACAGTCTTGGATGGCAGGTGAAATGCTTTGCTGCTCTTTAGGCCTTCTTTTCATTCCTTAATTGAGGAGGCGCTTTCTTTGCTCATGAGCCGGCTCCTGATGACCATGCTGCTGTGTCTGGATATCTGATCCTGAAACTCTGAATTCATAAAGAAATACAGGATTGGATCCAGACAGCAGTCCAGGCTTGCGAGACACAAGCAAAAGGGCTGAGTGTAAAGAGTGATGCTACGTAAGAAACAGTCCGAAATAACATTTTCTTTCACCATCATGTAGAAAAAGAAGTTGATGTGGTACGGTGCAAAGCACACGAAGAACACAGTGGCGCACATGGAAACCATCCGTAGGGCTTTCTGCCTCTCACCGCTGCTTTCAGATGGTATCTGGAAGCCCCGAAGGGAGACTTTGGTCTTCCAAGTGCAGAATAAGATGATGACGACAGGGCCCACAAAGCCAAAGAGCTCCGCCGTCACCGTCATCAGCACCGTGGCCACCTTGCTGTCGATCTGCCGGACTTCGAGGTCTGCAAAGCAGGTGTTGGTGCTGTTGGCCAGGCCGTAGTTGCGCATGATGGGGAAGGGAGAGCACGCGGCGCCGACGAGGAGCCAAACGGCGGCGCTGATGGCCGCGTCGTAGCGGCGCTTCCAGTCCTTGGCCTTGAAGGGCTGGTAGAGGAAGAGGAACCGCTGGATGCTGATGCAGGTGAGGAAGCAGATGCTGGCGTACATGTTGAGATACTTCAGGTAGAAGCACAGCAAGCAGAGGAACCTCCCAAAAGGCCACGTGTGGTTGATATAATAGTATATTCGCAGTGGCAGGGAGAGCACGTGGGCCAGGTCGGCCATGGCCAGGTTGATCATGAAGATCACGGCTTTGCTCTTCTTGCTGATGAAGCGGCACAGGACCCAGAGGGCAGCGCTGTTTGAAAGCAGCCCAGGGATGAAGATGATGGTGTACGTGGTGGCGTACAGGCTGTACTTAAACGTTATCACGGGATCAGGACAAGTCCGGTTGCTCTGCATCATGACAGGGCCACTGGACACGTTCGGCGCGGGGTAGAGCGGGTAGCTCATTTCTGCAGGGAATAAAATCAAAGGTTGTAAAGGCAAAGGCACCACGGGAGTTAAATTTGCATTTGCATTTATTATTTGATTATTTGGTAGGAAGTAGAAGTTTGGAGATGCCTCCCCTGTGAAGCACCTCGCTTTATTCTGCAAAGTGATCCTCTTTAAGGTATCCCACCACTGTGGGGGATTTTTCAGGCTACCTTAAATATATTTTAAAAAGATCCAGTTTCAGTTGCTGAAATAGAGACTGCCTCAAAGACATAAGCATGGGTGAAGCAGTCCCAAGCTGCTACACGAAGGCTGGTAGAAGCTGCTCATCCTTTGGCTGCTCAGGACCACCTACGGTTGGGTGCTTGGGTAAGAGGAGCCGGGATAGATGTTTTATGGTGTTTCAGGAATAAGCTAAAAGCAGGTGTGTTTGGCCCAGTTTCTGGGCATGAACAACCACGTGGGTGCCAGCCACCAAATCAGACCTGCCATGAAGTTGCCAGTTGGGTTCTGCATGGGTGTTTCAGGTCAACATTGAGTCAAGTGTTGGTGAACCTGACCAACCCCATGCCCCTCGTGCGATGGGGACAGGACAGCAGGGAGCTGGCTCGAAGGCTGTAAATGCCCTGACTGATCCCAAAGAGCATTGAGCTGTGTTTAAATAACAGCCAGAGACCTAATCTGATCCCAAGCTTCCATTTCTCATCACCCCAGCACCCTCCACCCTAACACTTATATTCATCGGATAATTTTATTGCGGGATATTTCCAGCTTCTGGTTCTCCATGGCTTCAGATGAGTAGAGATGGCCAAATGTCACAGATGGGGCTGGTGGGCCCTCTTTCTGCTCTTAGCAGTTTTAACTGGAGCTTCTTTCCGAAGGGTAACCTAGGCAGGAAGACTTTGGCTTCATGGGGTACTTCCCCATAGGGCAGTTATTCTTGGTACAGTGATTCCCTCCTCCATCTAATTTAACGGTTAAAAAGGAAGAAAAAGAATGTCAGCGTCCTATTTCATGTTGCTCTGCAGACACTGATTCACTGCTTGTGACTCATTTTCTGCAAGTATCATTTACAAGGGGCATTTGCCAGAAAAAGTGTCTATGTAGGTAGGTATTAGTAATTTGTATCCTGTTACTAATGCTTTTTTTCACATTATAAAGGAAAAAAGGGAAAAGTTCGCAAGTCGCAGAGAACAGCAAGAGCTGTTTTCTTCAGCTCGGTGATCGCGGCGGTGTTGGGAGCTGGCAGCTGGTGCAGGCTCTGCTCGGGCTGTCTGGGAGGGTTGTAGTTCAGGCCTCGGAAACACTTGTGTGTGGCGAGGCCCTGGCCCAGGACGGGGCCAAGCTCGGGCTGTCGCCCTGGCTGCCTCGCACACCCGGAGGAACCGCGCAGCGCGGGGCCCCTGCTGAACCCTGCTGCCAGCTGGAGCGGTTTTCTGCTTAAACTTCTGTTTCCTTGAGTCTCATTTTTCTCCCAGCCTTCCAAAAACAAGCACTCTGATTTATCTCCTGCAGCACGGTTGTCTTTAGCAGATGGGCTGCATCAAGGAGTCAATGAAATGCCATGATCAAGAAAGCTCCAGTTTCGCACCCAGGCATTCCTCCTTTTCGGGAGGAATACGCCTCTTTGGCCCATCTGAAATGGCATCTTTCTTACTGCATCCCAGTTCTTGAGACCGCTTTGCATTTCTGCAATCCAAGAGCTTTGTGCTCCCTTTCCGTCCGTCTGCAGCTCTAGGTGAACATGTGGCCTATGTCCTCATCCTCAGTGACAGCTCTGATCACTGCAGCCTTCATGTGACATCCTTGCTTGACAAGAAGCCATTGAGCCGTCGCTTTAGAAGTTATTTGCTGTTTGCATTTCCTTGGGTGTCAACATTATGACCCATGTTTCTCCAAAAGACATGAGTGCCAGGCAGACACTTAAATCGTGGAGGGTTGGGTGCATTTGTAAAATGTTCCATTTTGAGGAACAGCCTTACTGAAGAAGCAGCCAGTGGATCCGTGTTCCTAAGGAGACTGTGCCCAATGAGTCACCACAGTCCATTTGCTCAGGGGTGTCACGATAGACACGCTCAGCCTGCACTTACGTGTCCCATGCCAGCCATGGGGTGAGCAGGGGGTGTTCAGGGCAAAGTCACCTGCCCTGTAGGGCACATCTGCACGGACAGGTGGACGACAGCGCATGCACACGCACGGTGTGTCCCTTTGGGGACACAAAGTCGTGCTGCAGCAGGGACAGGTCCCCCCAGCTCCTCTCCCTCTGCTAATTGTCCACAAGGTGTCAGAGCTCATCAAGATTTTGGTTCTTGCCCCGCTTGAGACAGTCCCGCAGCAGGAGCAGCCTGAGGTGGCACCACCGCCTGCCCCCAACTTGGTCTTGCTGCTCCAGGCACCTGCAGTAAGGAGCATCCTGGGCACCTTCCTGACCTTCATCCTGCTCTTCTTGCTCAGGTTGGAGCCACATCCCTGCCTGGTGGCCCACGCTGCCCACACGGACATGCAGACAGACACAGGGGCACGCGTTGAAGGTGGCCCGAAATGAGCCCTTCTGCTTGCAGAGCTGTTCAGGGAGCCAAGGCGGCTGCTGTGCGACACACAGGGAAGGTCAAGGGCTGAAATGCTCCCTCTGACCCATCCAAGCTCTTGTGTTGCAGGGAGACAGCGAAAGGGTCTTCCGACCCAGCCTCCTGCTGAAACCTTGCTTTCAGAATATGCCATTTCAAAAATACCTATTTTTAAAAAATGATAATAAAGAACACCAGTGGTATATAACTAGGGGTTTTATACATTTTAAAAAGAGTCTGTATTCCTGGCGTTGTTGCAATAAGGAAAGAATTAAGCATGCAAGCTATTACTTGTAGCTGGATGTTTGGAAACTATTATTTCGTGGCATTTCCAGGAAAAGGATGTTCACCGCGATGGGGCTGAGAAGCCTGGGAACGGCATTCCTCAGGCCTCCGTCTTTCCACCGTGTCCATCAGCAGACGGAGCAATTGACTTAATTAAGGCAGCGCTGCCGTTCGGCGGCCTCTGCCCTCGCTGTGCAGCTGCGGAGGTGTCACGCGATCGCTCTCACACTTAGCGCGAAGCCTCTGCAGGCAGAAGTGGAAACTTTTACAGTTAAGGATGTTGTTTGTTTTTTTTCTGTTTTTCTTCTTGCAAAAAGAAAGAAAGAAGGAAAAAAGAGCAGATCTGGGTTGCCTGATCTGCAGCGATGATACGTTTTCGGTGTGCCAACGCTTATCTGATAGTCACTTCTGCAGCTCTGGCAGCTCAAGAAGCCGTGGGCACAAGCAGGAGGCGGATGGCAGCCCTGGCCGGGGCTCTCCCTCTGCTGGACAAGGGTCATCCCGGGCATGGAGCCGCCCCGTGGATGAGTACCCGGCATTGGGGATGCCCTTGGCAATTGCAAATACGCCCCAAAACCAAAAAGCCCAAAGCACAGGTCGGATTCATTCTCTTTGCAATGGTGCCCATGCAGGGTGTCCCTGTCCCTGCTGAGTCCCGCTGGGACGGATCTCTGGTGTCCCAGGAGCGGAACTCTGGTGTCTGCCGGAGCTGAGCTGCAGCTCAGGGCAATTTCCATCTCACCAGTCTCATCATCCCATCTTTGGCTGGGAATGGTGCAAAAGCGTCAGCACTGAGGTGAATCTTAACCTGGGCAAACGCGAAGGCGAACGCGGCCACCACCTCTATTTTGGTCACGCTGTGTCTCCAGCAAATATCTGTAAGCTGCATCTGCAGCTCAGCTCACAAGCTGGAGGCTTTGCACCATGCAACAGGAAGGTATTTTTCTCTCTTTTTTTTTTAGTATAAATTACTGCCAGAATGGGCAGATTTGCAGCAATTCCCTCACTGCCAAATGCAATTCTAAAGCAGAAGGCACTTGTGCAGTAACCGGGCAAAAGAAGAAAGTTGTACCCAGCAAGGACATTTGAGAGGAGTCCGATCGCCTGTCTGCAGATCTCCACCTTCCCCAGTCCCGAACCTCCTGCTGCTCCGTTTCAGCATCTCCACGCGCCCCACGGGCCACCTTGCCCCAGCCCCACACGAGGTGCCACCAACCTCCTCCCGCTGGAGCGCGGAGCCGGGGAAGCGGCCGCGGGGAAGCGCCGGCGCGGGAGGAGAGCGCCGCGAGCCGCTTACCTTGTCGCGGGGAGCCGGCGCGCGTGCTGCTGCAGGAGGAAGTGCGAGGGCCGTCCGCGCGGCCGTCCGTCTGGCTGCGCCGTGTTTACATGCGCGCGCGACCCGCCTGACATCACCCGCCGCCGCCGCAACGGCGGGGGCCACCGGGTCCCCAACGCTCACTTGCCAGCAGCCCCGGAGTGGCCCTTCCTTCCTCCTCCTCCTCTTCCTCACCGTGTGGCTCTGGCCCCAAGAAGGAAGTTTTGGGCTTTGCCAGCCAAAATCAGCAGCAACAGCCCCGGGCTCCGGGCTGTCTTGCAGATGCTCCAGCCCGGCTTCCTGAATCCATCAGTGCCACTGGGCTGCTAGGCCGAGCAGCTCGGATTCAGGCTGGGATGGTCCCAAATTATCACTCTTTCCCACACACTTCTGCTGCTGTGGATGGCTGTTCCCATGGCTTGTCCAAGGAGGCTGGTAAATGCTGGATTTTCTACTGTCAGCTGTTTATTTTGGAATTATTTCTACGGGGTTCATGAAAAGCAAGAGGGAGCTTTCGGGCACCACTGCGGTGTTTTGGGGCACGTCCTGCGCCGCTGAGTCTGAGTAGCTCATGAGCAGTGGGGAGGTGCTCGGGGGAACCTGCTTTGCCAAAACACGCAGGGACCGACCCGCGCTGCGGTGCTGGGAACACGCGGGAGCCGCCCTCGTCCGCGTGACCATCTCCCTGTCACTCCTTCATCCCTCCCGCAGCTGCCATTAGGAGAACTGACTTGAGTAACATCCCTCACAGAAAAGCAATAAAGGGATAAGGTTTTCCTCCCCTAAACACAAGGATGCTGCCCGGACTTGTGCAATACTTAGCCGAAAGATTGCATCTATCCAGAAGGCAGGGCTGGTGCCAGAAGGACCGACCTGAGCCTTGCTATTGCCTCCCGGTTTCCTAAGCCAGTTATCCTGGAGGTGGGCAGTGGGATGCAGCCTCTTTTGCTCCTCAAACTGAGTTTATTCTAGAGACTTTGCAGACAGCTGCATTGGTTGCTGCTGTGCTTTCCCCTACTATCTACCTGCCCTCGCTGTGTGGGTAAAGCTCAGATTTGCATAACATGCCTAAAACTGGCCCTGCTTTTGGTTTTAGCTTATCGGCTCATTGGGCTTGCCAGAAATATGCAGCTACTGGAATAAGCTGCAGATCTCGGAGCAGCTGCTCGGCCTCCGCTCCAGCGCGATGCCGGTGGCCTGTCCGCCTGTCCCCCGGGCCCTGTGCTGGCCCCTCGGCTGCAGGACGGACGGACGGGTTCGGAGCAGGGCAGAGCCTGGATGTTCATTAGCAGCTTAATGCAAAACCAGAGCTCCAAAATTGCCTGTTTTTCTACAGGAAAGCATCTTTCCAACATGAAAGAGTGACCGCAAGCAGGAATATGTCACCGTGTCCTTTCCACGCCAGTGCTTCCTCTCTGAGCCCACTTCTGAAATCTGAAATACAGACGCTATTTGTCCAACCAGATGGCAACAGCATCAGTGCAGTTTAGTTCACCAAATACTTGAAGCCACTTTTTTGGTGTGTTCTCCACATGTTGAAGGCAGCAAGGGAAAAAAATCAGTCTAATGAAAAGATTACAACCCTTGAACGGGAACTAGGGAAAAACAGCTCCATGTCTAAAACATCATCACTATTAAAATATATAATACAATGTAATTATTAACATTCACCCAGAAAAAAAAAAGAAAAAGAGCCAGAGTTAGATTACATGTCAAAATGTTTCTTTTATCTCAACAACTGTGGATAGCTAATTTATTTTGGTGTTAGCTCAAGTATTCACTGTTTGGACAAGCTCATAGTCAGTGAAAGCTGCTACCAAGAAGTTATTTGACTTTTGTCAAAAGTCATACTACTACAAGCACAAAGTAAATATTTGTATCCCAGCTGTCCTTATCACCAGTTATTAGGACTTATGCAAAGGAGTTCAAACACTGGTAATAGGACGAAAAAAATATAGACGGGGATTAAAGTACATAAACTGTTTGTTTATTAGGAAATACTCTTCCATGTTCTAGATCAGATAACAAAAAGAGGAACATGAAATGGAAAACATTTCAAAATTCTGCACTTTCCTCTGGCCCCCCAGATGATAATACATTTTTTCCCATGCTAAAAAAAAAAGGGCAAGGATAAGGGAGAGGTGAAAACTGGGTGTATTCTGAGCAACCACTTATAATTACCTGCGTGTATTTTGATGATAACCGGAATAACATTGTTCTTTGATGAATCTCTTACTGTTACATAGCTAAAATTATGCAACACAGTTAGATCATGTTGTTGGTGACTTTCCCTGGCCCTAATACAAATGCCTGTTATTTTTCTCCAAAGGGTTGTTTGGCAGATTTTATCTGAAATACAGCATTTTTATTCAAAACACAGCAGTACTTTTCAATAGGGAAGTGTGTAGGTTCTGCCTTAGAGTGTCACGTATTACATAGCACAAAACTCGCTCTCCCCCATGGGCTCATGAAGTCGTGAACAGGATGCTCTAATGTCCTGGAAAGGCTTCATAATCCAAGTGTTTCTACAACAACAGAGGTATTATGCCCTGATAGCAGAAAGAAGTAAGAAAACTTAGAAAGTTTCAGAGTCCAGGGCACCCAAATCCTTGGCAGAGCATCCCGGATTTGATTCCGACTGGCTGAGCACCTTGAATCTTCGGAAGTGAATGAAATTCAGAGACTTTCCCATGCAAGGTGTGGGGTTCCCCAGCAGCAGCCACAGGTACTTACCCATTTGTACTCTTGCTTTTTATTATTATTTACTTCTGAACTTCTTTTTTTTTTTTCTTTTGGCAGAAACTAGAAAGGAGGAAATATGTATTATATTATATTCTACCGCTTTAGAGCCTCTGAGCAGTATTTTCCGTGCAGCTGCTTCTAAAATTAGCTTCATCAGTTGTCTTTGGTAAAATGCTTTTGCCCTGCAATTCTGAGTCTCTCAAAGTCTAAAATGAAGTAACTTACACTTTTTGGGGGGGGTTTGATGAAAGAAAATGTGTGTAAAGGGCCAGGAGGAAGGAATGCTTGCTTATTTTTGCTGGTGGTGATTTTAATCTTCTTTCCTCAGCTTGTGCAAGAGGTTTGCTCAAGTTTTCCTTCCCAGGGTGTCTACATAGGGGTACGCAGCCCCGCACCAGCTCTCCAAGCCTCTGCACGTGATCCCTTTTTATTATCTGCCCAGGATTTTGGACAAACCCCTGAAGAGTCTTTAGGAATGAGTGCGATGTCAGCAGCATTGCTGGAGGAGAAAGATTTGTGTAATCTGGTCAGATCCAACTAAATGTAGATGTTATACAACTTGCAAGAGCTTCTGTGTGAGGATTCAGCTCTCTGTGAACTCCTGCAGGGAGATTTCTCCTACTTTCCAGTATCAAATCATCAAACTAAGGGAACCAAAACCAGCCTAGAAGCAAGCTGATAGAGTGACTGCAATTCTTCTATGCCTGGGGCTAACCATTTTTGTCTTGCCAAGCTAATTGTAAGACTAGTGATAATGACAGTTTGCGATACGGGTGTGAAGCTGTAGGTCCTCAGGCTGTTGAGATTGGGAACATACCCGCAACACAAGAGCTGGCTTTCACGAAATGAGATTTTTCAACCTGTTTTGGAACCATCGGGGCATTCCCAGTCCCACAGTTTGCCCTGCTGCTGGACCCAGTGCTGCTGCCTGTGTCTGCAGAGGAAAGTGCGTGAAACTGGTGTGGGAAGATCCCAGGCTCGGAGCTCAGGTATTTGCATGTTTGCTGTACTTCCTCTCAGCCAGAAAGGCCAAAGCAGTTGCTGTTATTTAAGAGGCACTGCCTTTCAGCACATGGCTGCACGTGATGCTTTTGGCATGCACGGAGGGCTGAAGAGCACGTGTCAAGGAGGCTGGAAGGAAAACGATGCTTCTTCCAAAGCCGTTGTGTGTCCCACACGCTGCTGTGATGCTGCGGCTGCTGCAGCCTGTGCACAGCAGCTGCAAAGTGAAGGAGTAGAGTTTTCATGTGAACTGGAATGCAAAAAGAGTAAACTTCAGGGGGGATTCCCGAGACTGGAAAACACCCTCCTACCAGACATCAGTCCCCTCTGCTCTTGCACTTCATCACATTTGCTTTGTTCGTCCGGGCTTCCCCTTTCACTCCAGCTGGGTAGACAGCAGCACAGGTTTTGGCAAATAGTGACCTTCATGAAAGGTAAAAACTAGGAATAACTTGGTAGGGATGAGGTCAGACTGCTAACGTACACACGTGAGATCAGGACACAAGTCAAACCAAGAGCAAAAGACTAAGAGCAAAAGACCAAGCAAGTGAAGTACACTCAGTGATCTGAGGTCCTGAGGGGGCAGGTGGTCCTGAAGTTAATCCTCCACCAGAACCTCACATATCCATTGCCCTAACTCAAAGCAACTGCACCTGGAGGAAGATAAAACCCTTTGCAACTTCTCTCGCCCTCCACTACGGAATCCCAGTGCATGGGCTGAGGCCTGAGCTGCTGAGGGTGCTGCTGGCAGATCACAGTGTTAACAGCATCCCCGCTGGGATCCCTGCTCCAGCATCCAGCAGTGAAGGGCACCAGGGCAGGCAGAAGGGCCAGCAGATACGGGAAGAGCAGGGCTGCAATGCAGAATGCCTGGTGCTCGTGTTCTGCAGGACCGGGCTGGTGGTTAGCACGTGTCTCCATCCATGCAAGTCATGCAGAGCTGACAGCATCCTGGTGAATTAGTGTGGGAAGAGGCCTGTGCAGTGACATGTAGGACAGACGGGATGGTTCATGAGCTTTTACACGGGTCTGGGCATGTGCCTTGCTCTCAGATATAATTCTGTTTAGAGAAAAAGACAAGTTCTGTGACGTCAACGCCTGGCACAAAGAGGTCAATGGCACAAGTCATGTTTCAGGTCCACTTTGAGTACTCCTGCCTGGTAAAGGACTCCAAGGATGGTGACTCACTGCAAAAAACAGGCTCATGAACCAAGAACTTACTCATTACATTAAGAGCAGAAATAGCATTGACAGCATCTCCAAAACAAAGCAGCTACCACGAGGATTTTACTGATTCATTGGAAATAATGAAAAGGCAGGGAAGAGGGTTGCTCCAATCCCTGCTTTCCATCATTCCAAAGGAGCAGGCTGCACTCTTGGGAGCTGCTTTATTTTCCCTGCCCAAAGGTAGGGGGTGCACATATGTGTATGTACCTGATGACAGAGCAGCTTTATCTCAGTCCTTTCTGGAAGATGTTAGTTTAGCTTAATCTGGTCTTGCTGTTGTTGATGCTTTTTACCTTACAAGAAAAGTTCCCTATAAATCCTGTTCTTGCTCTGGGCGTATGTGTAACAGACTGCCAGACTGCCCAGCTGTGCTGGACTCCGGTAAGGCTTAACATGATCCCTTGCGAAGCCCAAGACTGTCTCTTCCTGGGGTGATAAACAGAGCTGTGGCTAAAGACCCACTGAGCAAGTTCTGGGAAGGGACATCTTAAAGGTGTCTCCCACAAGAAGGTGGATTTCATCTTCTGAAACTGGTAGGAAGGAGCAGAGCAGGAACCAAAGGGACTGCATGTCAGACCTGTGGGCTGCTTCCCATTTTCCCATGCTTTTCTTTACTTGCATCTCCTGAAGACTGTAACTCCAGCTGTGTGTTGGAAGGAAGGAGTAAGTCTGTACTATTACTAGCAGTTACTTTTGGATAGAGAAGTCAAGATTTCATTGGCAATGATAATTCATTGGCCCTATTGATGTTTCAGGCACTATTTCTCCTTTTGATGACTTCTCAACTACCTCTGTCTTTAGCTCGTCTGCTTTTTCTATTTTCTCTTTTCAGATTGTCTTTCACTCAGCGGGAGCTGCTGTTCTGTGACACCTGGGGAGGAAATGCAACACAAAAATATCCTCATTACGTCAGCAGCATTCTGCAGTATTGCCATGTTTTAAGCAAACAGAGATCATCCTCAAACTCTGGGATGGCACAAAAAAGCTACATGATATTCTTCTTACTCTTCCCGTCTTCTCACCTTTTTAGCTTCTTGCCTTTTTGTTTTGTATCTGCAAGGTAGACTGTATCAAACTACCAGTTATTTAAATACTATTTCTGAAGCTCGAGTTTCAATAGTCGCCCTGAAACATTTGACTTTAAGTGCCTGCTCCCAAGTATACATGATCAAATGGAGGATTATTTAGCCAGAAAAAGGAAATTTTGGTTGCTCTGGAGTCAGTCTAAATATGTTTCTCCCTCTACAAGTATTTGCACTTGCAGAGGAAAAGTGTGACTGGTAGTTGCACTGAACCAGTACCACAAGCACTATCTGTTCATCAGGGTTTAAATGTGAGGTTTAACTGTCCAAATCCCATGCAAATTCTCCACCTGATTTCTAGAGCTGGTAAGCTGTTGACCTTTCTGCACAAAAATTAGACTTGCTTAAAATGTGCTTGAGCCGTGTGCGCAAGCATTGACGGTATTTACCACCAATATGTCGTGGCAAATGACTTCACACATGCACAACGTGCATTTAGCTACTGTGGATGATTAAGGATCCAGATCAGAATAGCTCTGCTCCCCTTGAGAAATCAAGTGTGTCACAAACTTCCAGCTGCTCACAGGAGAATTCCTCGGGTCCATGGGGATTCAGCAAAAGCTCACAGTTGCTGAGAGGCTTTCCTTAACAGCAGCGTGGAGTAGTAGGGCTGGTAACACAAATTCTTGGCCCTTGATCACAGAGAACACCCATGGAGATATTAATATTGGATGGGAAGAGCATCCTGAAGCTAGTTGATCTCTTTAGAAGAGAAGGTAAGCTAAAAAATCATAATTGCACCTCACTGTAGGACTCTACTCCCTGGCCCTTCTGTGATTTAGGTGCTCTCAGAGGATGGTGCTTGTTGGGTGCTGGTGTGATGTGTGGACCCACTTGCTCTGCAGACCCAGCCAGCAGCCACTGCGCTAACCCGGTTTCTTTTTGTCCCTTTGGTTTGTGCTTAAGTATGAGTTTTCTTATTTAATTGAAGAAAACCTATCTGAAGATGAAATCAAGACCTAAACCCTAATGAATTTTTAAAGATGGTGGGTTCTAATTTGCTTATAACTTCTAATTTTTGCTCTTTTAAAATGAAAACCTCTTTGAAAAGCTGTTTGGAGGGTTTGGAAGAAAGCATCTGGGACTGGGATAGGGCCTCTCTACTTAAAGCCTGTTCAGACAGTGAGGAGTAAGGTCTGCAAAAGCTCCATGTCAGAGAGAGCAAAAATTCTCAAAAAAAAATATCTAAACCTAGACAAAAAGCAAAGTTCCTTACCCCCACCTCTTCCATGCAGCCAGTGGAATAATCCCACACGGAATTGGGGCTATTGGACTGAGCTCCAGATTTCCAAGAAGCTCAGATAGGCCCTCGAAAACCAAGCCATAGTTTCAATGTAACCACAGTTTGTGTCGGGCTCCAGCTGAGAAGTGCTCCTTGGCTTTGACCTGAACTGAACTCTACACTTTCTCATTCAGGCTGGACTTTTGGCGGGGTTATTTTGTTTTGTGTTTCTCTATTTTGGCATGCAAAGCCCTTCATGAAACTTCTTTTTTTTTTTTTTTTTCTGTTTATTCTCCATAAGAAGACAGATGTTTCCCAGGTCTGTTATTAATTCTCGGGTTCTTCTTCTGCATCCGTCTCTCTCCCATCTCCACTTTTCCCAGGTTTTCTCAGCATCTTTGTATCTAGATAAAAGCATTTTTAGCCAAAGTGGATGATTGTCTTGGATAGTGATATCTGGTAAATGCATGATACAATGCATATTCTGAGAATTAATGTACAGTTAAAAAAAAAGAAAGAAAAAGAAAGAAAAAAGGAAGAAATTGTTGGTTTGTGGTCAAGCAATGTGAGAACTTTAATCAATAAAACAGTGTTGTCAGGGTGTTGTAAAGATCAGACACGAAAAATCTTTTTCTTTCTTTCTTTCTCTTTTTCTTTCTTTCTTTCTTTCTTTCTTTCTTTCTTTCTTTCTTTCTTTCTTTCTTTCTTTCTTTCTTTCTTTCTTTCTTTCTTTCTTTCTTTCTTTCTTTCTTCCTTCCTTCCTTCCTTCCTTCCTTCCTTCCTTCCTTCCTTCCTTCCTTCCTTCCTTCCTTCCTTCCTTCCTTCCTTCTTTTTCTCTCCTTTCTTTCTTTCCTTCTTCCTCCCTTTCCCCCTTTCTCCTTTTCTTCCTTTCCCTCTCTCTTTCTCTCACTCTTTCTCTCACTCTCTCTTTCTTTCTCTCTTTCTCTCTTTCTTTCTCTCTTTCTCTCTTTCTTTCTCTCTTTCTCTTTCTTTCTCTCTTTCTCTCTCTTTCTCTCACTCTTTCTTTTTCTTTCAAGAGAATAACAGGAGGCAGCATAACACAGCCACCGCATTAGGAATGCCGAGTTCCTTCTATTAACAAGCATTAATTAGATTGCCGCAGAGCAGACGGCATCAGCCTTCACCGAAGCAGCATCCTGCCTTTTGTCACTGGTCTCGACAGATGCCGCAGAGGAAGGAAAGAGCTGCCGTCTGCTGTGTGTGCACGTCTTGGCGCGGGGGAAACGCCGGTTCGAGCACTGCAGGGCTGCAGCCGAGCAGCCTCCAACCGCCCCGACCCGCTGCGGCTTCCCTGGGGCCAGCGGGGTGTTCGGCAGCTCAGATGGACAAGCAGCGACCCTGAGCGGGAATGTGGGAAAACGGACGGGATAATCGTGTCCTGAGCACTTTGCGGAGCAGCTTGCAGCAGGAGGAAGGGACAGTGGCCAAAGAGACCTCAGGCCGATGGAAGGTGCCTGGCACAGCCCCAGGACGAGCTGGGCCTCTGAGCCGTGCAGCGGAGCGGCAGGGAGGCGCCGGGCGGCCGGCACGTGCGGCCACGGCACATCTGCGAGCAGGAAATGTTCGGTGTTTGCAGGCAGCATGGGTTCTGGTTAGCACTGACAGCAGCAATTAATCTACTCTCCCGGGGAGTGCACAGCAGCAGAACGTGTTCCTGCCCACACAGATTGAAGCTACTGCAGAAGAGAGAGGAGCTCTCAGAGCCCCAGAGCAGAGGGAGGGTTTTTAATTCCCAGTGGGATGCTGCTTACGCATGATCTCCTCGCAGAGCCTGGAGCCTCTTCTGGTACAGTGGCGACAGGGATGTGAGCCCACCTCAAATGCCAACTCTGAGCCCAGGTGGTGCCCCAGACACATGGAAATTCCAATTTCTATGGCCACCACACTGGCTGCCTCCTGGATTCCAGCAGGATTTAGGCATGAGTTGGGTGTTACCAGCTGCAGGCCAGCAGTTCCCAGCACAGGTCTAGGGACCCTGGGTATCCAGGATTTGCAGCGCTTGGACATGTCCTGGCCAGTGGCTGCTGCACAGGATTGTGTTTTTGCTACCTGTTCTACCAAACCCTCATTGTAGAAGGCCAAGTCCTTTGTCCAAGCTCAGCTTTGTGAGGGACTGCTGATGAAGAACCGATCACCAGGGAAGACAACGACATTTCCTCATTTGAGTCACCAAATAAAGCCCTGAAAAAAAAGCTTTCTTCTCAGCCCATTTCTTGTCGAGCCCTGAGCACAGGGCTGCTATTGCTGGCACGCAGACTGTGTGGCTGCAGGACCTGCAGCACCGACGTGCTCTGCACTCACTGAGGTTTCACATTTGCTCATCGGATTTTCACTTTGCCTGGGCATGCCTGGGAATGGCCTGTCCTCCTGCAGAAACCTGCTGTTTGCTCCAGGCTGCATGGCCCATTTATATGACAGAAGCGTAAGCTCGCCTTCCTTCTCTCTCCTTTCTTTCTTTTCGCTCAGCACGAGCTACCTGTGTGTTTATGCAGCTTTGTGGGCAGGCTGGATAGCCCACGGTTTCATCAGCTGTGGCTACACTGCTACGAGTTCAGCAGGTCTGAAGACTCTTAGGTATGAGGTGAAGCACAAACACATGACTGCAGTTACATAACCCCTCTGAGGTACTAGCTGAGCACCTTGCAGCTTCTAACGTGTTCTGCATATTAAAATCTGTTCCAATGCAGTGGCATTAGCTCCTGTAGGGAACCAAGGAACTGCAAAGACTAACACTGATGATTTCTTGTGCAGGTCTTGGTCGCCTCACCCACACAGCCTTTCATGTCAGTGTTTACGCAGCTCTGCAGTTGCAGCTGGCTCCCCGAGCACGAACGTGATGTGCAGTGGCTGATTCCGCATGAACTTAAGGAAAAAAATTTTAACAGTGAGGGTGACAGAGCACTGGAACAGGCTGCCCAGAGAGGTTGTGGAGTCTCCTTCTCTGGAGATCTTCAAAACCCGCTTGGATGCAGTCCTGTGCCACGTGCTCTAGGTGACCCTGCGTGTGCAGGGGGCTTGGACTACATGACCTCTAGGGGCTCCCTTCCAACCTTAAGCATTCTATGATTCATTCTATGATTCATTCACATTGGGTTTTGCTGGTGGGTATAACCATGCCAAACCTGCTGGCCAGCCCACAGTCCTCCAGAAAGATCCTCACAGGTCTCAGGGCTTTTTAGCCTTCTTAAAGACTGTATTCAGTGTAGCACAGCAGCTCCCAGACCATTCCTTCCCAAACAGCAGCTGGTCTCACTCCATTCACTGTGTCATCTAGAAGGAGATCGGGCAGAGGTGCCCTGTCAGCACATGTGTCTTGCAGGACAGATCTGCTCTCTTCATGGTCTGTTTGCACTTGCTAACCTGAACACTTCAGTCGCCACGGCTGCTTTCCAGGTGGTGCCATCTTTCCTCCTTATATATTCATGTACAACTCTGGGTAGAGTTTTTGTTTGTCCATTCCTTTTGGTTTCCTAAGCAGCCCTTGAAAAAGGACTCAAAGGCATGAGACCGGTAAAGGCAAGTAGATAGAGGATTGCAACAAGAATTTTGGGTGCAGTTGCAGGAAGGTAGGCCTGTCTGATGTTCATTGCTCTATGTGCCCTCGGGCCCTAGAAGTGAGAGTTTTGGTGGTTTTCTGTTTTCACGAAAACAAGGCTGCTTGCGTCACCTCAGAGCTGACTCTTGGAGCAGTCCGTATGAGAAAGGACAATCCTGAGCTGAACCAGCATCAGATCTGTTTTGTTTGAGATTTTACATAACTTCCTGAGGTTGCCTGAATAGCTGCTTCCCCTCAAATAAAAGGGTTAGAGTGAATGAAAGACTTGCCAGCTTCAAAGTTAGGTGCTACAGTGGTTAATTCTTGGCTTTTGGAATGGAAGCAGACCTGAGATATCTGTGCTTCCCATGTATTCCCCAGGGAGCTCTCTTAAATTGCAATCTGGAGTACATGGCTGAGTCAATCACTCCTCTGACTCCAGACACACACAGGACTTTGAGCTATTTGTGCTGGACTCCTCGTTTGGTTACCAAAGAGAAATGGGCATGTTTAGGGTGTGATTGTTTTACGTGTCTATTTTAGAAGATAAATATAGCCATTGTAAGTGTCTGCGTTTTACCGGTGACCGGTGAATTCTAGATGACTAGATGCCATCTGAAGATAGGCAAGTTGCATCCCATGCCCTGTGTCTGGAGCTGCTCTAAGGCTAAGGTGGGAATTCATAGAATCCTAGAATTGTTAAAGTTGGAAGGGACCTTTAGAGATCATCTAGTCCAAGCCCCCTGTAGAGTTCTGGATTTAAGCTGCTAAATTTCTGTTAGCTCCCCAAATTCATTTTTGCTATAGCCTGACATTTCCAATATAAACGTCAGCAGTAGGAGCTAGGCCCAGATCTCTCAAACTACTGGCTTTCCAACTGCTGAATGGTATTTTATCCTTTGAAATATGAAATCACAACTAAAGGGATCACCGTGTGCTTCCTACCTATATGGCCCATCTCTTACTCTCTGGCAAACATGGCTGGGGAGTTCATTTTAATGCATACAGTTGTGATCACGGAGTAAATTACGACTGTGACTTACTCACTTCTTGCCTTTCCCTGCTATTTTAAGTTGGGTTTTTTAGGTTTTTTTTTCAGCTTTAAACTCTGGCTAAATGGACTTTCCCTTGCAGAAAATTTGCCTTCAGAACAGGAAGGATCTCGACTTTATCAAGATTTATATCCCTTTTAACCTAATTATATGACTATTTGTAACAATAAGCTTCAGTACCGCTTCAGATAGTAAAATTTCTTCTGTAAGCAGTTCCTTGCCTCGGGCTATGAGGTATCTGCTACTGAAACTCAGTGTGATGAATGTATACATGTAAGAAACCTGAAAATGTGCTAAAGTCTGGGCCCTGTCCTGAAATGTGCAAATTAAAAAGATTACATGGAGTGAGAAATATGATATAGCTGAAGTAGTAGAAAAATGTTAAACTTAAAAGTGATTTTTTTTTTAGTTAAAATTATTTTGAGAGCTGTCTTGCTGAAATAAAAAAACAAGAGTGGAAAAAAACTCTATGTATTTGCAGATGCAAGGAGAGCAAGGGGTTCTTTCACTGGTACTAAGACTAGATCAGACAAGGACAAAAGGTGTCTTTGAAACAAGAACCTTAACTTTGGCAAAAATCTTCTCTTTTTTTTATAGTAACCACTTGACTCTTATCTCCGAGCCCAGCAGACATCACTTCCATCTAAGCGGACGTCTTCCTCTCCACAGCACACGTGTGCCCGCTGGAGCAACACTGTCATCACAGCCTCTCCCCATTTTCTCCGTTCCGCTCTCAGTTTTCTGTCAGTAGCTGTTTTTTGGTGGTTTTGCTTTTTTTTTTTTCCCTCCTCTAACTAAAAATGTAATTGGACAGGCAGCAATCCGCAGGCCGGCTCCCTCCTCCCTGGAGGACGCCCGCCCGCAGGAAGCATGGCGGCTGCCGAGGCCAACGGCCGGCGCGGAGCCGCAGGCGCGCAGGAAGCGGGTGTCTGGCAGGGAGCCGCTTGCGGCTGCCCCTGAGTCATCACTCGCTGCACCCGCGTGCCCAGGGGCAGAAACAGTTGCCCCGATGGGGACGATCTGCCTCATTGGGCTCCCATAGGGAGCTGTGAGGTGGTCGAAGGTGCCGGAAGGGCCATGGCAGCCATCTTGTCTGCAAGGGCCAGTGGCCATTTCATGTCTCTCTTGTTCCTCCGGCCCTGCCACCCACACTTGGCACAGGCTGTGGAAGCCGATGTTTTCTGCATCTTGGAAAGTGCCCTGTTTCTGTTAACTACATCCAGCACTTTTGGTCTTCATCTCTCTGCACAAGCTTTGCTGCTCTCCTTGCAGTGCTCATGTCCTCCATTTTCCCTTCTGCACCTCTCCGTACAATAAAGACCTGCTTTTTTTCCTGCTTTTCTTCTCATTTTCCATTAGTTTCCCCCACTGCTTCTTTGCACCTTACACCTCAGCCCTTTTTAAGTCCTACCTGCAGTTTTCTGTTTTGGTGGTTGTCTTCCACACCGGTGCTTTCCTGTCATCTCATCCTCCTCACTTCTGGGGACTCTTACTATGCAGCAGGGTACCATTATCTCTACATCTCCTGTGTTTGCTTTCACTACTGTTTCTGCCAATTTGGCACTCATGTCACACCTATTTCCTGCTTCATCAGCTTTCTTTGCCTATCTCCTATCCTCTGCTGTCTCTGAAACCCCCACTGGGTCTCCAGAAAGGTCTTCATTACTCTCAGCTTCTGGAGGTCTCTATCCTCCAGGCACTCCTCCTGCCTCTGATCAGGTCCAATTTTACCTCCTTCATTTGTGGGTCTTCTCATCCCATCTTCATGCACCACACCACATCCCACCCCCTTTCTCCTCTTCTTCCCCCTGTTCTGGTTGTTGACAGCAGTCTTCACTCAGCTCTTCCTCCTCAGCCACCTTCTCCAATGTCAGCTCTTGTTTCTTCCTCTTCTCCTTGCAGGCTCCTCCTCTCATCCTCCACAACCTCAGTGATTCAACTTGTGTTTTTTCTGCTTCCTCATGCAGCGTGGTCCAGTCTGACAACTCCAGACTTGACCTTTTATCCCACACCCTTTCTTTAGTCCCATGTATATCTGGCAAGAATCCCATCATTTTTCTCCAGTGCACGTGTGATTTCTTCTTTCTTGCTAATGTTGTGTTGTTGAACTTAACAGTTTTCTTTCTCCAGATTAACCAAATCCCCTAACCAAATCCCCATAATTCTAACTGCTTCCTGTTACCTTGTTTTTCTGCGTAAGACCTTATGTTTCCTGCTTCTGAATCTCTTTTCTCACAGAATGTCTCTTTTTTTCCCACAGATAGAAATGAAAAAACATAAAACGATTACCTGAAATCACCTTGTCCATCCTGTCCAGCCTTATTACTTTCTTTGTCCAACCCTATTTTACCCTTGACAGTCTATTCAAACTGCTCTTGTCAAAGTGTCAAATTATCTTCTTCATATTCTCACCACTTTTTCCATTTTGATCACAGAAGATAGCACACGTTTTCCGTCCTCTATCTACATGTATCATATCAGCTAGCAAATTTATTGACAAGTCATAATAACTCAATATGTTCATTTACAGCGAATAGCTGCCATGTTTTCATAAGTAGTGTAACATGGTAGAGTAAAAAGTACAGATTTTTTTTTCTATCGGGTTGTTTGATTGCCTTAAGGAATAGAGATTTATTAAAAGAATCATGAACAATTGGTTGCTGTTAAGCAATAAGAGACTGTTCCCCAAACATCACCAGCACAAGTAATGCCCCCAACTATCGCCTTCCTCTGCTTTAGATGGTATCTTCTGCAACACCCTTCTGTGTTACCATAAAAGGCTTTAGCTTCTATCATTTATCTCCTGTCGTCCTGAAAATTGCCATGCTGGGTTATCTTGTCTTGATGTTGGGGGTGAACTGCAAAAGCCCTTGGATGTGTTCATGAATGGAGCAACAAGATGGAAACAGAGCGGGTCACTGCTCTGAGCTGCCCAGGACTGTGCCTGTGCTTCATTAGAAAAGGAAAAGAAAGCCTGTCAGCGACACAGGGATGTTATAGTGGGTCCAAGCAAACCGCTAATGCTTTCAAGCTGGGATACATTAATTGCTTTCTTAGAGGTGTGAAAGTGGGGGCAATAAGAATTATGCTGTTGTAAACCTCAAAAGAAAAATAATTGACTTAGGTTTGACAGGCTTTGGGGTTTTGAGGGTTTTTCTTTTTTGCCTTTTTTTTTTGTTTTGGTTTTAACCCCTTTGACTGTGTCTTCTTTGATGTACAGAGAGTTTTACCTCAGTGTTTTGAGAAAACTGAGGGTCTTTCAGATTGCCTTTCCTCTTACTATTCCCAATCCACTATGTTCATTGATGAAGGAATAATGAAGGCATCAACATTTCAGCCTTCTTGGCGACGGGTCACTCTTTAGCCTGTCTTTTTACAATGTGCCTTTTTTTTTCCTGAATGCTGGTCACATATCATTGGCACTTTTAATGTGTAGGTAACTTTATGAACGAAGGACTGGGGAGTCTAAAAATTGTTTTAAAAAATCTCTTATAATGAGCACTTTCCCTTTGAGGGTAACAACACTTTGGATGAGAGAATTTCTAAGCAAAATCACCACAAAGCACACTTGGTGCCCCAGTTTTTCAAGCGTCTTGTATCACTAATTCCTATCATTTATATTATGTTGTCTTCTTTACCTACTCTGCCGTGATCATACTTGCCGGGGGTGACGCTGGGTGCCATTTTAAGATCATTTTGATAACCCACAACTCAATTTTCAAGGCAAGGATGGAAGGAGGCCTAGAAAACAGGCACACCTGGAGTTTGTTCCCCCTTCTCATGTCTAAAGCAGGGTGGAGAAGCCAGGAGAGGGCAGGCCCATGGCAGGAGCAGACTGAACTGCGCCGTTTAGGATGGCTCTGGCTTTCCTGCTGCTTGTACAACTAGTTTTATTTATTTGAGTATCTATTTGAAGGGAGAGGATTGCTGCATGCCCATAAGCACATAACAAGTAAGTGGAGTGTTGTTGGTAAGAAACCTGATTTCTACACATCAGAGCGTATTTGGGAAAACAGGCTGGGCTGCTTGGAGTTGCAAGCATAACCCCAGACTCAGTGCCTAGGAGCAGCTGATGCCACGCAGGGCTGGGAGACCTTTCCAAACAGCTCTGCTCCCATCTACCGGCTGTGCTTCCTAGGGCAGCGCTTCTCCTCGTCTTCTATTTTTCTCTCCGAACACATGAGGGTGGTACGTGCCTTAGGCACCAGCTCTGGTTTTTAATATTAAAGTAGCTGCCCATAAATTTATAATCCTTTTCTTTACAGTCACTTCTAAGAAGTATTTATGCCCCTATACCCGAAATAGCCCATTCCTTATACAAGTGCAGTCCTTTCCAAATCCCTCCCCTTTAAGTCAGTTCCCCCCGTATTCGCAGTGTGTCGGAGTTCTCTCCGGGCACCGTTTGCACCGCGGTGTTTTGTCTGCAAGGTGCTGCTCGTGCCGATAACACGTTTGGGAGTTCCAGTGATGGCACAGTCTGTGTAACGGGAAAGAACTACGTGACATCGCGGCTGCAAACCCTTCCCAAAGGAATTTGCCAGTGGTGGATTAAAGAAGGTCGTGAGCCTAGAAGAGGGCGATCTTCTGCAGTAGTTATGGGGGAGAAATCTGGATATGAACGTATGGCGTGAGGATTTGGAATGCCTCTGTGCTGCTTGGAAAAGCAGCTTGCAGATGATCTGAGGTGTTTGAAGGACCTTTGTGATTTTGTTCCTCCTTTTACTTATAGGGTTCTGTCCGTATTCTCACCGTGATGTATTTCATTGATTTCTCTCAGTCACTGGTTCCTGCTGGCTTTCATGTCCCGCGCCTGCCCTCTGGTGTTGCCTCGTGGAGAGCAGGTAAAAAGGAGAAGCAAGAGCAATTTTGAGAAACTTGCTATTTCTTTAGGCTCTTTCTGTCTTTAGGAACTTCATTAGTCCCTTAGTTAACTTGAGCAAGCCGTGAATTAAGCCTTGAGGAAGCTGTCCTTGGCTTTGATTGAAGGGTTGTGCTGCTCTCCAGGAAGCAAAAAGAGCCTGTTAAATAAGGTACTGACACGTAAAAGCAAAAAGAACACGTGAAATAAAAGCAAAATATATATATATATATGTTAATTGAAGTACCAACACCTAGCCCAGATGTGGAGCCAGATGTCACTGCTATTCGGCGATGCTGGCACGTGCTGGTCCTTCCCTGGAACTAACCGCCGCTCCCAACCTCCTTCCTTCCAGGGTCTCGCTCCAGAGTGGAGCTGGGAGAGCGTGGGATGACCCCGGTCCCCAGCCTCATCTCCTGAGTCCTGCCACAGTGTGAGGGGGCTCCGGCCCGCGGCTCCCGGCAGCACCCGGCCGAGCCCCAGCCCTTGGATCGGTCGGGGATGGGGAGGCAGCAGTAGCTGCTGACTGCGCGTTTGGCTCTGCCGGAGACGCTGTGTTTTTATTGCTCACAAAAGCTGGAAGGCAGAGATGATTCACATTCGAGGGGTCACTTTGGAGAAGGGGTGCTGTGTGGTCACGATGTCCCGGAGCAGTCCCAGAGGCGGTGAAGAGAAGCAGGGAAGGCAGCTGGGATGCAGGTAGCCACGGCCAGCACAGTGTCCTCGATCTGCCTCACTGGACCTGCAAAGACCAAGGAGAAATACTGATATTGACTGTAAGCAAAATTACACTATTTTGAAATAAAGGCACAGCTCTGTTAGAGCTCCAATGTAAAAACGGGTGCGTCCGCCGTATTTCAGCATCACGAGGAAATGCACATCAGGGATCGTGGCAGTGTCCGTAGTGACATCCAGCACGTGTGGGTTGTTCACACAGCAGCAGCTGCACATCCTCCTCTTCCAGCTTTGAGCTACGTGCCGGCCGTGCTGAGGGCAAGGGCAGGAGGTGGCCGGCGTGGGCCCGGCGAGGCCAGCGGGGTTTAGTGGTTTGCTGCTTCAGGTGGCCGAGCGGCCCCCGGCTCTGGGCTCGGGACAAGGTGGTTTTTGCTTGCTTGGTTTGATTGAGTAAGCAAATACAGAACAGAAATGTCATTACTTCAACTCATGGAGAGGCTCTTCAGAGGACGCTTAGCTTCCATGTCAATCATTTGTTCCTCTGTACATCAGCATGACTGTAAAAGGGAATCGCTTCCACGCATAGGGACGATAGCAGCAAAGGCCAACAGCGTGTTTCAGTGTGGATCTCCGATGTCTGCACCATGGAAAATGGAGCCAGTTCTGCTCTCTCGCCCTATGCCTTGGCTGTAGAGCTTTTTCCAAGAGGGAGCACAGTTTTAAGTGAAGTACAGGGTGTAGAAGAGCAACCAACAGCCTGCAGATCCTAAAATTAAGGATTTTCACACTAGAGGAATTTGTACTTTTAAATAAATTTAACTTAAGAAATAGAGATGTCAGTGTGTTTGTCCCCACATTTCTTGTAGTGGTAACACAGCACTTAGATAATGACCTTTCTGCTTCTCTGCTCTCCTGAGGCCAGCTTAACTAGAGCTGTTGTGGAAGCTCAGCGTTGTGATTGAGCCAGTGTGAGCAAGGCTGTAATTTGACTATGAATCAGGCACTAGGAGGAACTAGATAAAAAGTCTCTTTTATCCAAATACACATCTTCAGTGGCGATCACCTGTAACCAAAACTGCTGCCCCGATTTCCTGCTAGAGGCACCTGCAAACTGCAGCAGTGCGGTAGGAATTAATGTGGACCCATAGCTAGGAATAAACAGGATTTTTTTTTAAGGATGGTCTCTAAAGTATCACTGGAACTTTATATAGCCAAAGCACACTCATGCAGCCTCGGTATTATCTGCATCCCTTCCTCTTCCAATTTATCCCGTGTTTCCTCAGCTACAGCATTGTTTTCCAGACGGCTCGGAGCTTCCTTCCTTACTCGCTTTCAGTGTTCCCAGTTCGGAGCAGCATGAGTCAGAAACCAAACACCGACCGGCAGCTTTTTCCCCAAGAAACTTGGCAACCTCTGCGGCCTTCTGGAGAGCAAGGCTTTTTGAAAGGCTGAGCTTCATCGCTACGACACTGGCTGGAGAGAGGGGCTTTTCGGAGCATTTCTTCCCTTAGCTCTGGGAAATGACAGCGGGGCGAGGGCTTTGCTCCACGGTGTGAAGCTCCCTCCAACCGTGCTGCTTCCTGTGGACTAAGCTGTGACCTTGAGCTGCAAAACCTGCCTTTACTTGATAAACACCTCCCAGCTCTGGCTTAGAGAGTGTTATAAAGCTGTGAGACATCAGCTCCGCAAGGTGCCTATGGGCCCCTCACGGGGTCCTGGCTCTGCGCTCGGGGTGAGCACGTGCAGAACTGCCTGGGTAAATCCTTCCTGCAAAGGCAGCTTTAATCTAGCTCTGCAACCAAGCGATTCTGCTCAGCACGGGCAGTGCGAGGTTGGTGCTGCAGACAGATCCCAGGCCCCGGCCCTGCTTGGCATCTAGTGCATTCATGCATAGGCTAGTATTAAAAAAATATATTTTAAAAAGTGGTAAAAATATACTTGATGTGTTTTCATGTGAGAGCAGGGTGGAATATGCTCTTTCACTTTAAACTCTGCAAGAAAGGGAGGTGAATTGGATCCCTCATCCTTTCCGAGAACCCCTCGGTTTCTTTCCATTGCAGCTGAGTGAGACGAAGCCAGTAAAAATATATCCTACCCACGGCACCCCTGGCTCCGGCTGCGGGCTCGGCCAGGTGAAGCTTCACGGCTGGCGTGAGGGCTGCGAAGTGGGGCAGGTTTTATGAGCAACTGCTCGAAATCTCCTGTGTGACCCGTGTGCCCCAGGGGATGTTTCAGCAGAGCAGGAGGAGAAGCTGCAGCCTGGGGAGGTGCGAACGCGGCGCGCCGGCTCACGAGGCCCGGCCTGGATTTCCTGTTCTGAGCGCGGACACCTGGGGTGACCATCGGGGCTGGTGGATAAAAATCATCATTTCTAACCGTGCTTGTGTGCTTAGGAGGTGCTTCATGACTCAGGGCAGTTGTATTATTTGGTTTTACATTTGCTTATTTAATTTGCACGTCCGTCCGGAGCAGATGCTGTGTCCCTTCCTGGTGCAGAGCATCCTGAGGCCACCTTGGCCGGAGACTCGGGGGACCCTCAATGATTCATTTCTCCTGAAAACCTCTGGCCAGAACCAGGACTTCCCTGCCCTGGATTCTGCCAAAGGCAGGAAGACGGAGCCTGTTCTGAGTGCACAGAATGCCATGCTGGAAGCAGAGGGTAATCCCAGCTCAGACTGTGAACTCAGAATGCCACGGAGCTTCTTGCACCGTCACCCTCTTCTTCTCCATGTCTGCTACCTAGATCTGCCCGTAATACATCCTCTTTACCAAGATATGTATACACACTTATATATTCCCTTTCATGCCACGATACTTCAACATACATTTCCCTCAAAGTGCTTCTCGTGGCTCTATCTTTGGCTCCCTGGAATCCTGCCAGCTCCAATCTGCAGGTCAAGTGACTTGGCATCCATTTCTCCCCAGGAGCCCTGGCATCCTGCACCCCTATATGCACCTCGGGAACTCTTGTTTATCTTGGCCTCATTAGGGCTCATCTGCTGCGGAGTCTCCCAGCTGTTTCTTTATTTAAACTGCTCTCCATGGAGGGAAGGAAGGTGGGACGTGAGTGCAGAGGAAGGAGGGGTGCTTCATAACACCACATTTAGAAGTGACTGCGGTGCCAGAACAAATGTGCACATCATCCAGAGTGTGTTTGTCTCATATGTTCTTCCCACCTCAAAAAAAAAAAAAAAAAAAAAACAGGAATTCCTTGCTTCCTTGTTTACTAATTAAATCTCTTCACCTACAAGAAACTGAGAAGGTTATCAATGTAGCAGTGTGCGGTCAAGTGATGTTTGAAATGGCTCAGCAGGAAATTTGGTAGGGAAATTCAACTTGAGCAGCTTAGCAGGTTTTATTTTTTGGGCACATGAGCTGGTTCAGCTTCCAGGCATTCAGCTGCCCCATTTCTCTTGTGGTCAGATGGCTCCAGTCCCACCAAGCTGAGTCAAGCGGGGACCTCTCAAGCAGAGAGGAATCACTTGGCAACAGGTTGCACTTCTCCTCCCTGCTCTAGTGAGAGATGCTGGATGATGGATGAAAAAAAAAAAAAAACAAAAAAAAAAACAACCAAAAATCCCAATTTCCACCTTGTCCTGGTTACAAATTCGCACAATTACATTGCAAAAAGGTCCTGTAGCTGCAGCGGGGCAAACTAGTGATGACCAAAGACTGCTTTTTTATTGCATAGGCAGCAGAGAGCAACATGAAGCCACATCTGTGCAGGAAAGCTTCATGATGATATATACAGGGTGAGGAAAGGGTTAAGAAGTTGCTTTGCAAATGAGATTCTGCCAACTGAGCACTCTGAAGATAAGGGGACTGAATTGACTGAAAGTTAGGAAAAGGGCAGGGTAGCCCTTGTGAAAGATGCCCTATACTGGGGCACTGAAGATGATGCTTATGCCCAGAAGTATTCTCATGCTAAAAGTCCTCACCCCAGTGCCTGGAGCAGCATGGCCAGTGCCTGACCTTGCTAAATCATGCCCTACACTTGTGCAAGATTTTATTCCATGTCTTTTTTATTATTTTCTTTCCCATTATTCCCAGGTATGAGTGCTTTACTGCTCGTGTTCTTTTCAAGGCAGTAACATACAGTGACAGCGCAGACCATAATTTGTCATGTAATAATGACATGAAGCCACCATTACAACAGGATAGCAATTTTTTTCCCCTTTTTATGTGACTGATCTTTGTAGAAACATCTTCCAGCGCAAGGTGTGACAGCGGTGCTGCACAAGCACCCTCGCAGTGGCATCTTGCTGTGCCAATGTGGCACTGAGCTGTGGCACACCAGTGTGGGAAGCGCTTTCCCTGCTTGCCCTGGTGCAGCTGGTTTTGTTTAGCAAATGCAAAACTTTTGGCAATGCTGTGGCCTCCTCACCTGCCTTGTGAGGTTTTTGGATGCTGCTTTGCTGGTGAGCTGGTGAGTGACTGCAAAGAGAGCCCCGCGAGATGCCAGGAAGCCAGAGCACAGCGGTGCTGCAGGACAAGCTGGGGGTCTTCATATAAAACAGCAAAGAGGGAACGGCCACTTTCCCATACTTATGGTTTCCAGGAAATTCTCTGTGTGCGATGGATGTAGTCAGAGTTTCTCAAGAGGGCTACAGAAAACCTTCAATTTAAATATTATTCCAGTTAATATGTGTATTTATAGAAGGGAGGATAAATGAGCACACTCACTCACACTGTTTTGCCAGAAAAAAAGCTTTCCTTTTTCGTTACGCACATGCACGCACGTACATAAGAGAGCAAACAGTGCAAAAAAAAACCCGCGTGTTGATACCTTCGGTGCAGTGTTTGCATTGGTCAAAATCGCACATGCAGGAAAAAACTAGCACAGGATTTTCTTAGGCACTCGACACACAAGTATTTTGGGAAAACAGACAAATGATGTAATTACTTGACCCTAACGAGAAACCACCTGACTCTCCTTTTTGCCCTGGTGTTTGTGGTTCCTGATGCTTCTACAGAGGAGATAGGAAATTTAAGAAGTTAGAAAGAACCGCCAGTGCAGCTGAATGTTATTTTTAAGTAAGTGATGTGACATTTTCCAAAGAAAAATGGAAATAGTGCTCTGCTTTGCTTTCTCTTCCCATGAAATAGGCCTGTTTAACAGCAAGCGATTATTCACAGATTAATGCTGACAAATGCCATTGATCTACTGAAACGGGCATTTTTGGATTCTCTGTTCTTGGAGCAAACCCTGCTCTGAGAAGCCAGGAGAGCTCTCGCCTGCTAAACCCCTGGGAGGGCTCTCAAAACATGTCGTGGGGCTGATTTTAGATGGACCTAGAGGCTGGACCCCTCAGCAGATCTCTGAGACAGGCAAGGAGCAGAGCCTTCCTCTCTGGCCAGGAGCTCTTCCTCCTCATGCGTGGAGCTCTCGACCAGTGACCTTCCTTTCTCCTGGCCTTTGCAAACCACAGCAAAGGAGGAGGATTGAAGCCTGGGTAATTCCCACTAATTCTGCCAAGATGGGAGAATTATGTTATCACGTGAGCCCTTGGCACTGCTCTGCTGATGCCCATCCAGTTCTTTCACTAAGAAAAACCCGCTTTCCTCGTGACCGTAATAAAAGATCCTGCTTCTTTGTATAACAACCGCTACCACGAAGCTTGTAGACTGGCAAGGGCGTTTTGTCGGGATGTGCATGTGTAAAAGCTTGGCCTTTCCAGCAGGAGCTTTGCCAAGCGAGGTGGTAGCCGACATCCAAGGAGTCACCAAGGAGAAGCGGGGAATGGGAGAAGGAAGCAGCCAAAATCTTTGGTTAACGTTGCTTTATTCCGAGCATCCAAGAGGGCTGCTGTGTTGGGTTGCCCAGCTGCGGCTGGAAAAAAGCACTGATGACTTCTTAATTTGTTTTTTTTCTTTTTTGCATTTTAGCCTCCTGCCACCGGTTGCACCTTGGCTGATAATAGCCCTTTGTGGGACAGGGCTGGAGAGCAACTCGTCTGCACGTAAGCCAGCAAATCTGTGAATCCACTTTTCATTTGCCACCATTGCTCCTTCCAGCTTGTCCTGACCAACAGCTGAAAAATTACTTTTCCTCTCTCTGAATGCATAATTGCTTATTTATATACAAACCATGCAGCATTTACTTGCTATACCTGACCTAGAAAAGGATTAGTCAAGAACTATCCTAGGAGATGTGAGTGTCCGTCAACATACGATCTCCACCTAATTTATAAGGTATTAAATTACAAAATAATGAATCTTTTCAGTTAGCATTCTGGCACATGATGATAGTGTTACATTTTATGCGCGAATATCAACCACAGCTCTTGCCCCATAAAACTGCAAACAGAAATTTGTAAGCATTGGCACTAGCTCTGCGCAGAAGAAGACAACCATTATGCTGGGGTTACAGTTAAGCTATGTCTGCGCAGCCTGGAGCGCGTCCAGTCGCACAGAGCGCTTCCCCCCTTGCTTTTAACATTTCCTTAAGAAGGCGAGACAGTGGTTTCTAGGGCGAGTTTTTCTTTCTTTCTGCAAATTTAACTCAAGGAAGGTCTGCGGAGCAGGGAGCAGGAGGTCTGCCAGGGTCCTCGCAAAGGAGATGCTGCTGCCCTGTTGCTGGCCTTGCTGTGCTGGTTCTCTTCTCGTTTGCACCAAAGCAGCCCTGTCCCAGAAACTCCCAAATTCTGTGTGTATTTCATGAGTTCGTTGCCTATGGGAAACCCTGCTTGTATCAGAGTTTGCAAAAAATAGTCTCATGCAGTCTCCTGTGCAAGCTTGGAGTGAAGGCAGCTGAAACTCAGCGCTGAGATTTAATGTTTTGGCTGCTCTAATTCTCCCTGCAGATAGTGCATTTATTTATATACTTGTTCTCTGCAATACCGAGGCACTATATAACCACATTCGGTTTAGAGCTAAAATAGACTGACCTTGAGGGCCCGCCCTAGGCTTGTTAAGCAAATTACTTTTTCATTCAAAGTGAAAGTAGTGCTACATAAATATTCCCTTCAAAGCATGGCATTTTTTACAACTGAGTTCTTTTCACACCTTTAAAAACTGATTGCTTGGAGAAGTAATTGCATGTGAGGTGCAGCTTTCATGAAATTTGATCTGCAAGAATTAAGATAAGCTGCTGAGTGGAAGGCATCTGTTCCATTAACATTTTATCTGTCAGTTATTGGCAATAGAGCCCTAAAAGCAACTTTATGCTGCCCAGCAGAAACTGTATATCATTGATCTAACAAGCAGTATCATTCTTTTCCATGTTCAACTGGTTATATCGTTGACATATCTTACACTGAAGAATGAACCAGCCAGTTAAGGTCAGTATAATTTGTGCCCCACAAAGGCTGCAGGAATGAACCACTCAGTAAAATGCAACAGCATACAGACAGTTAACTTTACATATATATTTATATAATCTATAAAAGGAAGTGCAGGATGTAATAAATTAATTGCAAAACAAGAAAACACATTGCTATGACTAAGTAGGAGAACAGTGCAGCTAACTTGTTTTACTTATTCATCTTTTGGAATTACTTTCAGACCCCTAGCTTAATTAATTAGTTGACTGTGTAGCAAAAAAAAAAAAGGCAAACAATCATTCGCAAGATCTTCTGCTAATTGGCAGAAAATTAATTCTGCTAATAAGACACCAGTTATTTATATCCAAACATGTTCTTTAGCAGGATCAGCACTGTGTGCTTCTTCCATCCCTCATTTGTGCACAAGTTCTATACAACAGATTTCGCCTACAAACAATTCTGGAGTTTCAGACCCTTTCTTTCAGCTAACTTTATCGTCCAGCCCTTATCAGAAATATTCACTCATAATCTCCTGGGATATAAAAGCCCAGGTGCAACACAGCCATAATGCACTCTGTACTTCTCCCCAGAGATGGCACTTAAAATAAAAAGCAGCTTAATTGTACAAGAATGAAGCTCATTTCTAAATAGCTTCATTAATTATTCTCTTATTAATTTTCTTTTACATCATCAAGCAGCTGTTTTGCCTTCTTTTCAAAACAGAATTATTTAAACTTCAAACCTCACCAAAAAATACATTTTAAATGCCTGTACCTAGTAAAACCAGGATGTGTACTCTTGCAGTGAAATAAGAAAAAGCCAAGGCTTTTATTACACCTTTTTAAGCAAACATACATATTGTGTGAAGTTATTGAGTTAACATATGATGATTCATCTTCAGGAAATATGAAATATTGGCAGATATCTGTAAGTTGGTTTTTTTTTTTTTTTTTTTTTGTTTTTCCCACCTGGTCCACGTCAAATGCTGGTAGGGGGAAAAATGCCAAATGTTGGCATTTGGGGATTAAAGAATCTGTTCCAGGTCCTCCTTAGTTGGTGTGCATGTTGTCACTCATCCATATTCTCCGAAGAGACCCATCTGGATTATTACATCTCACGTTCTCAGATGGAGATGCTTGATGGAGCAATCGCAGCGTGAGCATTTGCCCACTTGTGCACTTATCCCCCCTTAACTTTCCTTCAGCAGCACCATGTGTGAACGCACATTCTGCACAACAACTATTCTGTACATGATGTTAATGAAGAAATGAATGGACGATAACTCCACGTGCATGTGCGTGGCTAGAAATGTGACTCGGATGTTGGATCTCCTCCATTCGTAATAGCGTGGTCACTTATTTCATCCTGGGGTGCCGGTAGTGCAGTCTTTGTTAGGGGTGTTTCAGTCTTGAAAAGAGAATCCATTTTGATCTGGGTTTTTATGTTGAAAGACTTCTGGAAGGATTCTGATGTGAAGTAGTAGATGAAAGGGTCGAAGCAGCAGTTCATGGTTGC
Organism: Tinamus guttatus; assembly: GCF_059628265.1. Classification (NCBI taxonomy): domain Eukaryota; kingdom Metazoa; phylum Chordata; class Aves; order Tinamiformes; family Tinamidae; genus Tinamus; species Tinamus guttatus. Next base: position 2,940,709 of record NW_028289621.1, read on the forward strand.
GATGCACAACGTGATGGGGTACATCGTCCTGGCAAAGCGCTCCAAGGAGCAGTTTGCTATTGCTTGGGAGCGCACCAGGGCGTAGAGGAAGAGTATGGAGTTGTAAGGCACGAAGCACACCACAAAAATGGCCACATGCACAATGATCATTTTCAGTACTTTCTCCTTGTTTGTCCCAATCTGAGACAAGGTGGCAGGTTTCCGAAGAGTCCTGAGTACTAAAGAAGAGCACGTAAGGTTGAGCAGCAAAGGAATTATGAATCCTACCACTTCAATAAATATAGTGATCTTGGACAGGTAGGTTTTCCAGATGCGTTTGGAGAAACCTTCAAAGCAAGTTGTGCTGGTGTTAGATACGTTGGTTGTGGAGAACAGCGAGGCTGAAATTCCCCCGCTGAGGACCAGTATCCAGACACCAGCACATACTATGGCTGAATTCCTCCTCGTCCGAATGGTGCGAGAGCGGAACGGGTAGACGATGGCGAGGAATCGGTCGACGCTGATGCAGGTGAGGAACAGCATGCTCCCGTAGATGTTGGTGAGAAATGCTGTGCCGGAAATCTTGCAGAGGCTGTCCCCAAAGGGCCAATGCCTGTTGAAATTATAAAAAATTTTGAAAGGCAAGGTGAACACAAAGAGCAAGTCTGACACAGCCAGGTTGGTCATGAATATGGCCGTTTCGCTTCGCATTTTCATCCGGCAGCAGAAAACAAAGAGGGAGGCGCAGTTAGTAATCAAACCAAGGATGAAGACCACGCTGTACACAGCTCCGTACAGGTTGTACTTAAAGGAATCATCTGTCAAGCAGGTGTGATTGCTGTGGTTTCCCATGCCAGGTTTAGGATGTGCTTCCGAAGAACTTCAAAGCCTACTTCAGTGACATCCATAAAATAAGGTAGTGATCCCTTTTCTTCCTGAAGAAACACATCCCAGGAAGGTTGCTCGGCACCTCGCTACCATGAGTGTCTTCGAGTCCTTTTGTCCTAAAGGAGAGATAAACAGAAGCTGTCAGTCCTGCAAACTACTATTGTTTTGAATGGCTCTACAAAGCACTGTGCATTCTTTCCTTTCCGTAGGACTGGACATGAAGACAAGACCAGTAATTAGTCTACAATGTGATCTTTTAAAATTCTACCATTCCTGGAATGTTTCAAAGTTGAACCTAGCAATTTCTGCCCTCAGCCTGTCCTTTCCTCCCCAGCTTTGCTCGCTAGTCTTCCTCTTGGAAGCAGGAGCGATAGCTAGCTCCAGCTTTCCACAGTGAAAAACGTTTTTTCCTAAAAATCTTTAGGTGACGGTGGCCCGCTGGATTTGGAAAGAAATACGGTTATGAGCCTGTTATATTGCTCGGGAATAGAAGCAAATGACAGTGTGAAGAGGTCACCTATCCATGTGCTGGGAGCAGAAAGGAGTGAAATGTTAGTTAGTCAATGTTAGTTAGTCAAGGTTCAGAAACCGAAGTTTGAGAAATCACGTAAATTCCCCATTCCTAAGACTTTGTCCCAGCTCAACAAGCTTTGGAGAAGCATAGAGTTGAAGTAAGCATACTGTTTACCATAAATAAGTCCTTTTAGAATTCTCTTGGTGTTCTCTTATTGCTATTCTAAGTATAAAGTGTAAAAGTGTCTAAGTGCAAAAAAAGTGGTCAGAAAAATCTCATTAATTGGGGAGAGACGAGCTTGTGATTTGGGCACAGTGGCTGGTAGCATCTTGGAAACGTGCAGCAACGTTGGATAACTGAAGGAGAGACCTTTGCACCATAACACAGAGCAAAGCAAATGTGAAACAAAGTTCATGTCCTCCTGTAATCTGTAATATAATGAATGTCTTCGTAAATTAAACTGAGAAGCAATTTAGAGAGATGAGGTGGTTGTGAAGAACTGGATCTGTTCCAGAGAGGGGTCCTCTGACAACGTGGTTTCAACAGCCAACGTTTAACTGAAAAAAAAGTTTGTGTTAGAGGTTGAAATGGCAACATATAAGCAAACAAATGGAGGAAAAAAGCATGGAACGGAGACAACTGGGGATGAAGAATATCTGATGAAATTTAAATGTTTTCCATATGTTTTTCCTACTGGAAAGGTTTAGGCTGACGACTGTTCCTGCGTGCTGTCAGCGAGTCAGCTGGTGAGAGGTCCAACGCTGGGGAAGGCGTCACGGGGGAACGGTCAATGCCTGGAGAACGGAGCCGCTGCACGAAGCGGCCGGCAGCGGCCACCCGTTGATTTTCTGGCTGCAGAAGAGCAGGCAGGGAGGGTGCCCACATCTTGCAAGATGACTTTCGGATGACTTGGATCTCGTAGCGTCCAAAAGGATGACTTGGAACCCAGTTTAGTGCATCCCAGCGGAGAGATTTGTGCAGCCCTGGCAGGGAGCTGTTGCCTTAGGCTGGTGCCTTGCTCTGGCCACACATACCTTGAGCTAGCAGAACTTGCTGTGGTTTCCTCACAGGCTCTTCAACTGATTCAGCAGATCCATCCTTCTTTTTGACTGTGCTTTGAACATCGCATCTGCACTCCTGCATTAGCAAAATGTTCAAATAAGTAGACAGGCTCTTTATCTGATAGCTGTGGACTGCGTGGCAAGGACAGGCGAGATGGAAGCCCACTTTGGAGATGACAAAAGTCCATGCTGGAGATGTTGAAAGCCCACGTTGGCGATGAAAACCCACATTCAGTCTTTCTCTAGAGTACATTTCTGTACTCAAAGCAGATGGGAGCGGAGTCGACCCGTGAGGACTTGGTGGGAAGGGAGCAGACTGCTCCTCAGTCCCCTTCTGGCTTTTGCACACATCTTCACAGTGTTTTCTTTTTCCTACTAAGTTTATGGCAGAATGAACTTGATTGTGAAATGAGAGAAAGCAGCTGAAAGAGAACATCGAGACCTTAAGTTTTTTAGCAGGAAAATCTCAAAGGGACGTTTTCCTTGCATATGAAGCAATCTAAAGGAGAAAAAGGTGCTTGCTCGCCTGATCCTGCGCCTCCTGCTCCACATCCAGCAATGGCAAGGACGAGCCTCCAGCCACCCCGCTCTGTGTGGCTCCTGCTTGCTGGTGGGAGAGCTCCCACGGCGCATTTGCAACGGCCAAGTTAAGCAAACACCAACCCCCTTTGCAGGTGTGACTTGCACAAGGGCTCACAGCGACTTGCACGTGTGGCCCCGCGAGCCTCAGCCTTGCACTCCAGGAAACCTTTGAAAGAACCAGCTTGTAACTTAATTTAGGTCAGCAGTTCATTTGCATGGACAATAATTATTGCAGGTAAAAAACAGGCTTTAAAATCAGCTATAGCAATTCCACTATGTGGCAGTCTTACTGTGCTGTAGGTAGAGCTTGTTGTCCATGAGTGCATTAAGTTAAGGCCAAAATGATGACAGTGTGAATCTGGGGGCTGATGCTGCATCTTAATGTTTGTTTTTTCTCCTCCTTGCTTTTGGTAGAAGATGCACGTATCCTTCTTGGCCTGGCTGACAGAGCATCCTGTTTTCTTATTTATTGAAATAACTGAAGCTGCAAAGTAATTTCGTGCAGTTTGTGACGGAGCCCATGAACGCTTTTGGCATTTGAAAGGCTTTTTTTTTTTTCTAGATTCCTGCTATCTGTAACCACGTTATCTCTAAAACAGGTGATAAGCAGGTTTTATAGTTTTGACCGTAGCTGCACAGAAGCCAAAAACTTGACAGCTCAAAATGTGGGTTTTACTAATTTGGGGGTTTTCTCTTGGTTTTGCCCAGGAGTGTCTGTAGGTTGTGGCAGCTCTTGTGCTTTGATTCAGCCTCAGAGCTGACCTTGAAAATAAACAAGTATTTTTGCGGGGCACAGCGGCTGCTTTGTGCCTTCGGGACAAGAATCACTTTCATCGGGAGGGTTTCGGGACAAGAATCACTTTCATCAGGAGGGTTTCGCTCGGCTGGTGCTGCCCGGGCCTGCACGAGCCACGACCCGCGAGTGCAGCCCGCGTGCGAGGCCGGCGCTGCGGCTCTGCAGCCAGCGCGCGCTCAGGCCCTGCTCTTTTATTCCTTCCATCATTCTACCTGAATTATGCCAGCCATCTACATAAGATTTTCCTGTTTATTTATTTAATTTTTTTTTAGTCTTGCTGTTTAGATGATAATTTTGCCTGAGTCTCTAGGACATGGACTCTTCTAGGCAGTGCTGAGCACTGTGCAGGTAAGTCTGTACTGCAGTTGTTGACCTTATGGATAGGCTCCATGTACTTTTTCTATGTGGAAAAGTTAACATTTTTGGACCAGTCTTTGGTATTGCTAGCAAGCAATCCCAAATTGATCACCTCTTTTCCCCTTTTGGCGTAGCAGGATGGCGATAGTGAAGCCAACTCCGTATTCCCAGGACTTGGCGGTGGGGACTTGCCTGTCCCCAGCTGCTGGCCGGTTCCTGCACTTGCCACTCTTGCAGTGCAGTGTTGACACACGCCAGGCTTTGCTGCAGCTTTTAATCCTGCAAAGTTGAGCTCTGCATCTCTGTCTTCCCTTACTAGGTTTTCCAGTAACCTTTTCCAGTGGTTCTTCCTGGTGAGGTAGAAGCAGGAGAGGCCAGTGGGAAGCAAAGCACCAAGTGACAATGTGCTTTAATCTCTTTCATTTACTAATCCCGAGTGATGTATTTGGGAACAGTAGGGAAGCAGCAGACAGGAGTGTGGCTTTGAAGCCCTGGGGTGATTTCTGCAGCTTCAAAGGGTTTATTCTTCCCCAGGGGCAGGAGGGGGGCTTTTTTCTCATGATTAGCACAAAAGAGGGCCAGAGAGGCCCGTATTCATGGCTTTGACACTTATTGTGCAAGGATCCTCAATGCCAATGTTACCTTGATTTCCCGATATTTGCAGTGCGCCAAGAAGCATCTCCCACACCTGATAGAAAGGTGAAACCCCAGGTTGCTCACGGTCACCTCGGTCAACAAGATTTCACCATCGGATTTTCAGTTCTTGTCAAATCCTCGTCGGGAGCAGGAAAACAAACTTCCTGGGGCATCTGCTTGTGCTGTGGGCAGCGCTAGTCAGGGCCAAGGGACACGTGGGGCATCTCTGGACTCCCGAATACTAGGGATTCCCCAAGGGCAGCAGCTCTTTTCCATCGCCTGGGAGGAAGAGGTTCGAACCGGAGCAGGATCTCCCTGTGATGCTGCTTGAAGATGCAAACCGGAGCCCACTCAACCCAGTGCGAACATCCCTCCTCTCTCTTTTTCTCTCTTTTTTTTTTCCTTTCTTAATTGGCCAGCACTGGTGTTGTCTCCCACCCGTCCTCTGAGACCTACAAAGCATTTCCTGCTGGTGGTGACTCCTCTGTGCTGTATCTGTTTTGTATTGAGCTAATTAAAATGTTTCCTTCAGAAGAGACTGGTGAACTGCCTTACCCCGCATTCAGCCACTGATCCTCAGGGCATGACTCTCTTTTTGTTTGCACTAAGAATGTCTCTCTCCATTTACATCACCCGCTTAACCCTTGCCGAGCCACGGCCGCCGGAGCAGCTCATGTCCAGGCCAGGAGCCACATAATTCACCTCAAGCCTCCCCATTAAACCTGTAGACCTATAACATTTTGTAGCATTTCACTTTTACATGGCTGGGTTTTTTTTTTCATCCTTGCAAAGGAAGCTCAATCAGATTTTGAAGCATTACGAGCATGCTGCTTTTTTGCAACCTGAGTCTTTTGCACAGGGGGCATCTCTTTATAGCAGCGAGCTATAGTGGCGAGGTCCAGTCAAGCTCATGGTGAGAGAAGATGTAAATGCAATGGAAAAAAATAAGTGATGAAAAACAAAGTTGCACTGTTTGGCCCAATGCTCAGATGTTGTGTTCCCTGGGGAATAGGAACTGGGGCTGGACGTAGCGCTACCTTTGATGCGGTCCTGTTTATTGACAGAGGACATTAAAAGAAAAAAGAAAAAGAAAGAAGAGAGCCCCGTTGCCCTGAATACGCTCAGGAATCCAGCAACAGGAGCCAGTTTATTTGCTCACGATGCCAAAGCCCTTTCCAGGCTGCATTTGGCACCCCAGAAACGCCCTTTCTTTGCTTTCCAGGCCCATTGCAGCTTTCTGCAGGCAAAATTGGGTAGCAGGACAGAGAGCAAAGCTGCCCTGATGCCTTTGACATAAACAACTTAGTGCAAAAATACCGAATCAGTGATGCTGCTGTGATTTGAATGCCCTGAAACCGCTTCCAGCAGAGATGGGAGCTAGCTGGCAGCGGGCTGGGTGCTGTGTATGTCGCGGTGGAAGATGCCACATTATCCACAGCTTCACAAGTTAAAACAGGGAAAATATTAGATGAAATTAGACTCTTCAGTGGTGGCTGTCCATGGCCATAGTAGGCATTTAAAATGTTATAAGAACGGGTTTTGAGCAGGGAGAGCAGCACGTGCTGCTGCTTGTCTGTGCCCTCGTCCTGTGCACAGGCTGCCGAGTGCCCCACAGTGCGAATTGCTCAGAGCTGCAGGGGTAAAGAGGCTTCGTTTGCAGCAAAACAAAACCCACCCATTCCAGCAAATCCCGAGGACTTTCCTTGCCACTGGGGTCAGCTCAGGTGAATGCGGCTCTGCACCCCTGGCTTCTTACGGCCCTTGCTGGGGCTAAATCCAGAAGGTGATGCTCTTGGGGGAATCTTGTGGAGCCACTGTCTGTTCCTGTGGATAAATAACTTTTCTCTTCATGGAAAGAATTTGCCTTTAGTCTTGCTGAGACTAAGCGGGTCCCTATTTGTGCAGGAGCTGCAGCTTGGGAAGGAGCAGGGGATGTCTCAGCATCACCATTCGCCTGCGCGGGACCCGGGAGGACCACATCACTGCTTCCCTGATCCGGGATGGTGCCATTGACTTTCACTTTTTTTTTTTTTTTTTTTTTTTGCCAAATTGCAGAGAAAATGGAACTGCATTCAGGCACCGGCTGCATTCGTCTGGCTGTGCACAAGCTCAACACAACTACAGGATTGAAGACAATTCGATTCCCGTCAAGCGACCACCCTCAGCAGGGCAGAAGTGTCATTTTTACTCGCTGAGGCTGAAAGCGAAGTGAGCACCGCGGCCCCCTCCCTTCCCCTCTCCCCTGCTTTTCTGGCCTTTCCTTCAACATTAAAAGCCTTTGAGCCCAGCAAAGTTGCAAGGCTCTCTGCCTGCTTTATGGGGCATTTCAGAATACTAGTACGAAAAAGGCGATTAAAAAGGGCTACGCGGGGGGAATATCCTTATCACTGGCCTGTGAACCTGGCATTTCCCATCTGCCAGATTTTGCTGTTCTGCTCATATAGGGGAGCAGGAACAAGAGATACAGTCGGCTCCTCCCAGAAAACAGCACAGAACATTATTCAAAATTTCAAGCTTTTCTTGCAAGCTCTTCTGCAGGGGGGCCTTGGCATTACGGCGTGTTTCTTTCTGGCAACTGGATCTTTAAATGGCTTGGAGCATGCCGGGCCTGATTCGTTTTGCTTCTGACAATAGTTTTGCTATTTGCATAGAGCCATATTCAGATTTTCTTGGGGAACTTTGCAAATGAGTTTTCAAGGAATATTTTTTTAGCTATAAATGAAAGTTAAGGTGTTACGTTAAAAGTTTTCAGTATAAAAATACAACTTTTTTTTCCTGTTTTTAAGCAGAGGTTATAGGAGTCATATCTTTTGATCACAGCACACGAAAATGAGAACGTGTTGTTGTAGCTGAAAGTCTCCGTTCCTGCCACGTTTTATCTGCTGCCATCTCCTGAGCTTGCACTACTTTATGATACTGACTGCAAGCAGAAAAAAAATCCCTCAGCAGGGGATATTTCCTCATGTCGGAAAGTAACAAAAAGGGCAGAAAAGTCCTTAACTTGGCAGCCTGGGTGCGACGCTGGGAGCCACCGTGTGACCCCCCCAGCAATGTCCCCTGCGCCCCAAGGACAAGCAGCTCCTAACAGTGGTGGCTTTCCAGAAACTTGGAGAGCATCTTTTGTTCACTTTAAGCCGAAACCTTCACCTCTCTGCCCCAAAGCATGTCGTTGCTCAAGGAGGAAGGTCTGGACAGAAGCAGGGCAGCCCCAGGGAGGCGGCCGCAGTTACCCCCAGCTTCGTGTGAGCCGGAGCTCTCAAGAAGCCCTTAAAGTCTTATTCTTTTTTTTCCTTTTCTTTTCCCCAAAGCTGACACCAAATCCAGAGGGGTTCTCAGAGCAGCGGAGGCTGCAGCTCTGCAATCACTTTTCCTTCCAATTAAAAAAAGAAATCGGAGCACAGAGGCAAGAGGGGAGCAGGAAAGCACTCGGAAGCACTTAGAGGCTGCAAAGCCAAGCAAAGCGGGGCAGAAAACTCCTCAAACTGGGATCCAAAGCGGTTCTTTTGCCTCCGTCCCTTTGGAGCGAGGGGGCCCCGGCTGGGTTCGCCGCGAAGGGCTCGGTTTCCTGCTGAAAAGCTCCGGAATCCCGGTGTTTACGGGCTTAAATAGCCACCCCGCGGCCCCCGAGCCCCTGCAGCGCGAGCTGCCCCTGCATCCCCGCCGCCTTTCACCGAAAACCCCGGGTTTTCTCCCTTACCTCGGGTGCCGGCGGGGCGGCGCGGAGCGGGCTCGGCTCCCGGGGAAGCGCCGCTGCCTTTTCCTCCCTCCCTTCCTTCCTCCGCCGCCTCCAGCCCATGGACGCGCTGCCCCGGGACGCGCCCGGCCCCGCTAGCGCGGCCCGCGCATCCCCCGCGCATCCCCCCGCGCCCGCGGCGGCCGCGGCCCGCGCTGCTCCCGCACCGCGATCCGCCCCCTCCGCCCCCTCCGCCCGCTTTTATCCCGGCAGCCCGAGGACTTCCCGAGAGCTCCGGTAACAGCCCGGCCCCCCGGGCGCGGGGCGCTCCGACCGCAGGATGCACCCGCCGGGGCCTGGAAGCGTGAGGGTGATGGCCTTTTTATTTTATTTTATTTTATTTTATTTTATTTTATTTTATTTTATTTTATTTTATTTTATTTTATTTTATTTTATTTTATTTTGTTTTGTTTTGTTTTGTTTTGTTTTGTTTTGTTTTGTTTTGTTTTGTTTTGTTTCGTTTCATTTCATTTCATTTTATCTTATCTTATTTGATGCATGCATGGATAGAGGAGAGGAATCTTTGGGTACAATAGAAAATGGCCACCAAAAGCTTTGAGTGCGGCACTAGGTACCAACATGGGCCCAGGGAAAGGCTGGGGATGTGAAAGCCACCAGGCTCAGAGGGCTGGTAGCACATGGGGCACCAGTGATGCCTGCACAGCCCGGCTGCTCCTGGCCATCATGGGACAGCAGTGGGACAGGCAGTGACAGCCTGTGTCTGCTGGCGCTCGCCCTGGAGCGCGTAGATCCCAAGTGCTGTGAGCGGAGGGGAGCTCTGGCTCTTTAGAGATTTTCCTGGTGCCCTTTAGAGCAGGCAGGGACTTTCCTGCTGCTGTCAGGGCAGCCTCCTTGCCCTGGTGTCCCACAAATGGGACATCCCCACAGGACCCGACCTTACCCGGCTAGGAGCTGCTTCAGCAACACCTCTGCATCCGAAATCACCCCCGCATAGCGGAAAAAGTGGCCTTTAATGAGCTTGCAAGGGGCACGGGGAAGCCCTTTGGGGACTGACTTCTTGTCCAGAGCCACCAGCCCCACTGCGATGGGAGTTTCTGCTCAGAGTTTCTGCTGAAGTTGGAACAGTTGCAAATTACTCCTTGGTGAATAAATAGAGGCTACATCCCAAAACAGAACGAAACAAAACAAAACTTCCGGGCTTTGGTCAGAAAGTAGCTATTTTGCCAGCTTTGCACTCATGGGAGTTTAAGCAAGCAGATGGACTCGTGCAGACTCTTCGCTTTCTTGCTGGAGCTATTGGCTTAATTCAACCCTCCTAACACAAACTTTGGGCTGGGGCAGATTTTGAGGGCTCCCAGGAACCTTCCGCTGTTACCTGCAGCCTAGCAGAGACAGGGCTGCCCCTATGGAGCAGGGTACCTCTGCCCTCCTTCCCACCATTCCAGAAATCCCGGGTCCCCTTGGGCTTCACGCACTTCTCCAGTGAGCAGTGTTCACTCACCTTCTGTTTATGGGGTTTCCTTTCAAAAGGAGCATCCTTCTGCACCATCTCTAGTCCCAACCTAGAAGGTACACAAGCAGAAACCTAAGGTTGCCCCATGATGATATTCTGTGTCTTCTAGGCATCAAGAAATTAAAAAATAAAAATAAAAATAAAAATACTATTCATCTTTGGTGCATAAGAAGTCATTGCAAGTAAAAGACCTGAGAGCCACATATCCCTGCTCCTCTCCAAAGGCCATTCCCCCATCACAGAACACAGATGCCTTCACCCTCCTGCTCCATGCCTGTTTAAACAGGCCAAATGTTGTGCTATCAATGCGTTCTGTATATTTTCTTAAATAAATAGAGTATAAACACTTCCAACAAAGTACCCTTAACATAGGTTTATTTACCAAACAAGAAAAAAAGGATGTGGCTGCCTCTCCTCTTGGTTACAGTTACAGGCAAGTGTTTGCTTTAAAATGGAAAAACAATGAAGAGACTCCGGGATGAAGATCCCAGGGCTCTTCATCTTGCCCCTGGGCAGCAGCTCATGCTGTCCCCACCCTGGTCCTCCTCGGCTTGGGATGGGGTGGGATCCTGTGAGCTCTCCTCTTAGAATATTGGCAGGACATCAATAATCTCCAGTTATTTGGGAAAACAAGGCGCGGGGAAAGCGTGGCTGCTGAGAAAGCAGAACGTGGTGAGGCAAAAATCCTCCCACCTGCCTGCGCTGCTGGGGTTTCTGCTTGTGCCTCGGGACTCTGTCCCTGGTCTAACGCCGAGGAATCAAGCATGACTTTGGATTGGTAAGAGGGATTGCACCGAATGCAGCCAGGCAGGACTGTCTGAATTTAAGGGAAGATTCACCCATGAGAGGAGTACGTTGCATTTCTGAATGATTAGTGCTTGGTTCTTACGCTGTCAAACACACTGAGGATTTGCAGTGGGTGGATGCCTCACTGTGCCAAGGTTCCTGCTGTAGGCCCTTCACAAGCACTCTGAAAGGAACCAACAGCACAAGTTAAACCCAAACTGCATATAAGGGCCAATGGGATGTATGTGATATAGTAATTAGCTTTTTTCTTTCCTCCTCTATGTTTTGACAAGCTCTGCTTCCTTTCTTTGCTTTCCTACAGAAGCAGGCCTAATTTGTCATTTGGCAGCTAAATATTGCATGTGTTCCTGGGATGGTAGTGAAATCAGATGCTTTGAGACTTTGTGGGGCTCTCCCCTGCAGGAAGAAGCTTCTGAACAAGCCAGAACTGCAAGAAGCCAAATCACTGCTTGGCCAAAATAACCCAACCAGGGTTGGTTTGATGGTCCTACAGTACCCTCTTTGGGAAGAGGCAAGGCCACCTTGCCAAAGGAGCTCCCCAGTGAGCTTGCAAATGCTGTCAGGTATAGAAATTGCTTCTTAAGGCTTCTTAAGGTCTCATGTTTTTAAAATACCCATTGTGGGACTACAGCTCCCACACAGAAACATATCAGAAACATACGGGTGATTAAACCAGAAGGTCGAATTCTGGTTGCCCAGAATATTTCTTTGAGACGTTCCCCAGGAAAGCTAAGGGGGAGAAAAAAGCAAGCAATACTGACATCTTCCTGGAAAAAAAAAAAGTCACTTTGCAGAAACCACAGTCTCTGCTTGGAAGAGAGGCTGAAGGAAAATTCCTGAGCAGATCTAGCAGGATGCAGCAAGAGCTCCCTAATGCTGCACTGTTTGCTGGCTCTTAATGGCTCGTCACTGTTTCCATTTGAAAACTCTTTTTGAAGAGTTTTATAACATGGTCATAAAAATAATATTTTGGAAGCAAATGGAAGTGCAATGCCGCAGCCTGTTTGTTTGGCTAAATATGCATTTGGATCATTATTTGATCATTTTTAATGTCACAGATGGTATAAAAATGTGAGTGCCCATTAGAATCCATATCCTTGCATAGATTTTAGGAAGGCTTCATTTGAAAATTCTGTTTTGTTAATTTGCTAGTCCTGAAAGTCCCATTGCTTTTCAATCCAACAGGGCCTTTTTTTGCTAATAAGCAACAGGATATTTCTTCTCCAAATGTTTGTTCAAATCCGAGCCTCAGGGGGAGGGAGGGGACGGTGCTGCTGGGCCAGCCCAGGGACTGAGCATCCAGAACAGCCCTGTTGCTTCCAGTGCTGCTGGCAGCATTTTGGGGAAGATAACCTCCTAAAACATTAAATACAATCCATCCACTAAGAAGTGGAATAACTAATTAATCTTTATTTGTAGATCTCAGAGCCATCAAAGAGCAAGCATTTTCTTTCCAGTGCATCCTCAGGGGTTTTCTTTACTAGGTGCAATTAGCTGGAAGTGACAGTGTGAGGTTATGGACTGCTGAGGAGTGTTTCACTGCATAAAAAGTAAAATAAAAACCTGTAGTTTACTGGGTCATCTCCAGCAACTCTCCAGTGGCAGCAAATGTCTGGAATCAAGTATTCCTCCAAGCTGTGCTTCTTTTCCCTAAGATTCTGCTTTTCTTTTCTGCACAGCATCCTCAATGAGCAAAGTGAACATCAGTCTTTTGGCCTGGGTCTTCCCTGTGCTTCCCAGGGCCCATTTGTCACTCCTGGCTTTCTGATGCTGCGGGAGCTCTTCCAGAGATATCTTAGCCATTTCGGAGTCTTTCGGCTGAGAACGGACTCATTTTGCAAACCCTCATTAGTCATTTCCACCATAGTGAGGAGCAATTTCCACTTCTGCATGACCAAAGCCAGCCCAGAGTGCCACCTCTCTTCAGAAGTTGCATCTGGCATTGGGTTTAACTCAGGAAAAAAAAACTGCAGGTGGGAAATACCTGGTTATTCCATCCCCAGCGCTAGCTCAAAAACTCTCAGCGTCCTGCTTAACTGGGGGACCTGGACCCGCTTGGACCCGCTAACTCTTTTTATCTGGTTCAAGGGGAGTGTTTCCTGGTTCTGACTGCTTTAATGAGCACAGGGAGCAGATCCTGGGGTCCTGACATGAGGCATCACCACTGCCAAGATGCTATTGCCTGGAAAACCGAGTTCTCCAGGCATCAAAGGGGCTCTGCAAGGAGCCTGGGGCGCCTCGAGCAATCGGAATCGCAGCCGGGCTGCGATTCTGCCACGCTTGAATAGAAGGAAGAAGCAGCTGAATATCCGGAAACGGCTCTTAACAATGAGAACCGCGAGGCTGCTGCGAAGATTCCCCGGGGACGCGGCTAAATCCTGCTGAATAATGGGGAGGGAGGCAACGGCGCCGCGCTGTGTGCTGGAAACGAGGCCAAATGTGGAGAGATGCACAGACTGCGGTGCCTTATCTAGCAAAAATAGCATCGCTGCTACCTATAGCGGTTCTGGGGATGATTTGGGATGCAGCCCCAGCTGCAATTCTCTGGGTTCTCTGAAACAGCCTTTCCGGGGCATGTCGTGTCAGCTGCAGTGCCAGTGGCCTTGCTTGATAATTTTGATAATGTTTCGTGACTCACCGAGGCTATTTTGGTACTAACTCTCTTGTTTTACTTGTTTCTAAGGAAAGAATAGTGTATATTGAATGCCCTGAAGCATTCAAGTCCATTTTCTTTCAGAATCTTTTCTATTTTTTCTATCAGCAAAATACTTTCTCAAAGTTTCTTTTACTAAAGACTCAGAAAAATGCCCATTTTCTCCAGGAAAATAGGAATGCAAGTGTCTTGAGTGGGGAAGCTCTGTCCCTAGGGAAATGCTGCTCCGTTGGGCCACAGCTCACGGTGCCTGTTTTCCCTTGCATTCCCTAGCAGAGGCTTTGCTTTCTTTTCTGCCTCAGGACATTATTTTGGCACTTTTTTCTTTTCTTTTTTTTTTCTTTTCTTTTTCTTTTTTCCAAGTGAGCTCAATGTGTAGGAATTAGGCTGGTCGCATCTCTCATTTTACATCAGCTTGCCGGGATTGCAGCACCTCCCTCCTTGCTCTAACCTAAAGTCCTTCCTAGCTTTAAAATCCACCCAGAGACCGCAGGGCAAAAAAAACCCTTTAGCGTTACCCTAGCACAGTGCTGGTTTCAGACTTTCTTGAACACTTATTCTCCAAACAGAAAAACAGGGCAAAACTGCCCCTGTGGGGCCACCTCAGCCCCAGAGCGGTTCCTGTCCAAGCGTGGATGGATTTCCCTGGTGCCACAACCCGCTGTCCCTGTCTTGATGTGGCCAGGGCTCTAGGTGCCTTGTGATAAATATTCTCACATGAATTTCCAAGCAACCTCTTGGACTATTACAGTGGATGCTATATTTATGCAGATGCTGACACCTCTTTAAATAGCGCGGGCCGTGCTGCAGCCCCGTGTAAGGAGCTCAATGCAGTGGCTTTGTCAAGTGCAGCTCTCCCAGAACAGCTCACAGGGAACTGGAGTCTCCCTAGGAGCTTTCTCCAACCCAACAAATATGTTTCTCCCAAAAGGGAGCTGCCAGAGACTTTTGCCTTAGAAAAGGGAGTTGCCTGACTCTGTCAAGACCTTCTTACCCCTCTTCTGCAAACATTTCTTCCATTCTTTTCACTTTAGCTTTCTCAAGCCACTTCTACTGTCTTCGATATCCTGTGGGATTGCTCCCAAATCCCTGGTCACACCCTATCCCTACGTAGTGTTTCAGTACAAACTGCCCTCATTGGCAAGCGGGGGCCCTGCAGTTCTCCTCTGGGTATAGGACTTATTTCTGAGCATCTCTCAGCAGAGATTTCACCTTTGTCTGGGGTGCTCTGCTCCAGCTCTTTTGGGACACGTGTTTGCAAAGCATGTGATTCAAAATTGCAGCTTTTTCCTTTTTTTCCACTGCTGCTTCTTGGCTCTTCTCCCTCAGACTCACTTTGGATGATGGCAGAGGCACCTCGAAGCACTGGAGCACTCTGCGCCTCCCCCAGGCAGCTGTCTGCCCTGGCCCAGGGCTCAGCTCCGTGTCCAAATTCCTTTTTAACGAGTTTTTATTTATTCTTTTGACCGTGCTATCTTTTAATGACCACAGAGTGGCCAAATGGCAGCTGGATCTAGGCTTTCAGCAACACTATCTTAGGAGCCTCATCCATGGGAAAGGGTGATGAACCCCAGCCACAGCAGCTCGAGCTATTTGCAATGAGGGTCCTTGTCTGGGAGGCAGCAAGAAATCTCAGCAAAGCATCTGATGGAAGGCAAAAAGCTCAGTTCTTGCACAGGCTCAGCTTTGCTGCTGTCGAAGTCACTTTGGGTGCAGTGAGGACCCATTGGGACACCCTTTGTGCTCCCTGTCCTCTTGGGTGGCACCTTCTCTCCTGCTCTCCCTTCTCTCGCCTTCGACCGTCGCAGCTCAGCCCTGCTCCAAGCACAGATCCTGAGCATTGCTCGGCTGGGCTGAAACCTTCCCCCGGTTTTATAAAAACACATGGTTTTGCTTAGCGCTAGCTCAGGCACGGCAAGCCGTGCGTCTCCGATGGGGATCTGCCAAGGTAAGTAATCTCCGCTGCGAACTCGCGCAGCCGACGCTCGAGGCTATTTATTTTCCTATGTATAGCTTTACCAGCTGCTGCTCTCCAGCACTTATTGATGTTTTCTTTTTCTCTAAGCAGGGCGTTATTGTCATGTTTAACTAGGCAGATGCCTTTGGGGGTCACGGAGGACAAAATTGGGAATAAATACCCGGCGCGCCCTTGCTTGCCGCCTGCAGCCCCACCGTGCTTGATGGTTCTATAGCGCTATTTACATCAACAGCCGGGGTTCAGGCATGGGAACGATGGGGAGCTATTTGCACTGTTTATGGTTCCGATCAACAGTTCTCCATAAAACTTATATTGAAAAAATGTTAAGTGTTTGGAGCATATCAAAACTCTTCTTCAAGTCTGTGGAGAAATAGTTGCGGTGATGTTAAGTCCTCAGCGGCGGGTGAGGATGCGCTGTAAAGGAGTTGCTTTGTGGAGGAAAAGGGTCTGGGGACTTGATAAATCAGCTCGATTTTGGCAAGGAGGAGGTTTATCCAGATCAGGGGCTCTCAGTTCCACCGGTTTCACCGGCTCCCTCAAGCAACGGAAGTGACATGGACACAAGGGACAATTTTTAAGGAAATTTTAAAGCAGGTTTGAGAGCTGGCACCCCTTTAAGCAAAGAGGAGAAGAGGTTTGGAAGGGGGGCCCTGGTCGATAGCGACTCATGTAGGCGATGGTTTTATTTTCCATCGACCTGGGAGGATTTCCTGCGCGGGGGCTGTTTGGCTCCTCGCTGGGGACACTGTGTTCGCCGCCAGCGCTGGCCGAGCCGCTCGCTGGGTAAACACGGCGGGCACAGCCGGCCCTGTGTCCGCGCGGAGGGAGCGCCGCGCTCCAACCCGGCCTCCAGAAATAGCCCGTGCGCAGACGGGGACATGAAAGGAGCCCACAGAAGGTGGCGGGACACAAGCTCTTTGATGCGGCAGCGAGGCCGGGATCGCGCTTCGCCCCTGCGGCAACCTGGTGGCCAGCGGCACCCTCGGGATGTGCTTGGGGAGGGCTGGTGTGGGCTGCGAAACACTGGCCACGCTCAATGAGAGCTTTGAAGGAGCTTTTCCAGGCCACGTTTAACGTGTAACCCTGAAGCCTTCCCTGCTGCTTGTGCCATGCACCTCAGCTTCCCAGGCCCTGCCGGAACAGGGGTGGCATTTCCTATGTAAGGACATTAGCCAGACTAGAAAAATGTCATCAATTGTCTTGTCTTGGTGACCACCGCAAGAGCGGGACCGGTGCCATTCCCACTGTGCTCGGTGCCGAAATCGCTGCTTCTTGCTCTTGCAATAAATGCTCTTCCGATCTGTGACCCTGCCAGCCAAGAGGAGCCTTTTCTTTGCCTGCCGCTATCAAGATGCCGACTTCACTCCTCTTCTCCTTGCTCTAACATGCCCCAGAGCTTGTTGTTTGGCCCCAGTGGGTTCATCTTCAGCTCGCGCTTTCGATCTCCCCATGCCCTGGCCATCAGTCTGCTGGTTTGGGTGGAATAATGGCACCTTCTAAAGCTGAAGGTAGATGGAAAAATCAACTCAAAACTTTCCACATCCCTAAAAGGAGCCTGTTTTCTTTAAAAACCACTCATAGCAAGGTGAATGTCACCACCCTGGCTGGCCTAACCTTCTGCTGAGGTCCTCATTGCTCAGGCACGTGTCAGAAGAGAAGAGGTGATGGAAAGCCCAAGGGGAGGCAGCTTTGATGAGTCCTTTGGACCAACCTTATGCACAACGATACTGTCCATCATGGCTTACTGCACAGTCTGCAAAAATCTGCAAGCGTTGCTGACCCCTGGGGCTTCATTTGCAGGACGCCCTACCTGCTCTTTAGTTTTTGAACACTCTTTTTGATTTGTATTTCAATAATACCTCAGCATCTTGGTCCATGGCGTGGTTTGCTGTGCTCTGCCAAGAGGCACAACAGAGAGACCGTGGGCCATGTGCCCAGTGCCACCACCAAGCCTGGACACAGGAACCTCGCAGTTCCTTCTACGATGCTGGATGGATCCATTTGTAAGGAAAAATGTGCGTATTTTGGAACTTCAGGAGTCAGTGAAAAGCACCTCTGCCTTGTGGCTTCATGAAGCTGGGGGAGCCGGCGGGCCCAGGGGCTTGGGAAGGAGAAGCCGCCTGAGTTCACAGCCTTGCAAGGGGCCACATGGAAATTGCCAGCTCTGTTGCTCTACAGAGGACAAACGCCACCAAAAAGCTGCTCTTCCTGTCTGTTGGACCACAAAACCCATGCGTGAGAAGCACCTGCTGCTCCAAGGGTTGTTTTCTCAGGTTGTTGGAAGAGGAAAATGACTGTTGTGACACGTAGCCAATGTATCACTGGAGCACGTGGGTCACCACACACCTCTCCTGTGAAAATCTCCCTGCAAGTAAGCCCCAATGTGTGCTGAAGCTGTTATCATGTTTAAAAGAATGCCCAAATGGCAGGGGGATGCACAGTGCATATATGAAATATATATATGCTGTCGTCTGACAGCAAGAAATCTTTGTGGCACGGAAACATGCCCCAAGACCCTGGAAAGAAGAGAAATCCATGGCCCATTTCTACTGCCCACTGGACCTGATGTAAATGCCACGAGCCCAAAATATCCTTCTGGTGAATAAAAAACTTTTTTTTTCTTGGCAGGTCACTGCTCTTGCTCTAAGCAACTGTTTAACTCCCGAGAATGAAGTGATCAGGTAACTTAGAAATTAAACTTATTTACCAATACATGTCGGGTTATAGGCTAATTCTAGTACAGGGAGTTACACTCATTTCCTTTTCTCCTATTTTTAAACTCATTTCATTGTGCACAGAGAGTATTTGAGATAAACCTTTTGCAGTAAACATGCTGTAATACAAGATTCTGCAAGGAAATTGCCTATTGTTTTTTCAAACTGGGGCTTCGAGTGGATTCTTCTATAATTCTCAAGGTCACTGTTAAATATTTTAAATAGTTGGTCACGTGCCAAACTATTTTCATTGCCTGAATTTCTCTCCTCAGAGGATCACTGCAGACAGAGAAATGTGACATCTTCAGCACTTGTGTCAAAGCCAAAGGGACCATGACAATCAGGTCTGTAACTCAGGAACTTGGTTAAATTCTGCATTGTACTGTGCAGGACAAAGCTTCACAGCACATGTTGTTGTTAGGTCTCATTGCAATTATTGTGGCTTTTCTTCAGAGCCATCCAGATTTTTTTCTGACAGCTTAAAAACTAGACACCCTTCGAAGGCTCTCGGCTCGCTGCGTGGGCATCACGTCAAATGAGATGTCCCCATGGGCTCTAGGAAATGGAGCAGGGACCAACCAACCAAACAGGATCTACTGGGGATCTACTGGGGTTTGTGGGAAACTGGGTTTGGAATCACTGACAACCCTTAGGAATATTTAGATGGCACAACTGGTGTTCTTGCAAGACTTGATGTTTCTTTTTCCTGTGTTCAGGTGTTTTCATGTTACTACAAGTGACGCATCAGTTTTCGAGGAAAGCCTAATGAAGGCCTTGGAAAGACTCCTTGGCCTCTTGGATCAAGTCCTAAGCAACAGAAGAATGAGAGAAAAAGTTTGGATCAGTTTGGCAGTTGGTTTGATTTTATATTTTCTGAATTTCTGAGTGTCATTTAATTAGTGACACCCATGACCCTGAAAAACATCATGAAAAAACTTATGCCAGGATTTCCACTTTGCAGAAGAAACAAAGAACTTTTATTCTGCAAAGACTTAATCTCTTTTCTTCCCACCCCCCCCTCCCCACACACTCATTGCTTCATGGATGCTTTTTTTAGGGGAAGGAAAGAATAGAGCAAAAAGCTGTGATTAACTTCAGCTTCCTAGTTCTTAACGCAAACCCGAGGGGGCCATGGCTCAGGTCATGTTTGAGATGGAGACTCTGGGGAAAAAAAACAGTAAAGTCTTAATCTTTTTAGTGTTACAGCTGCAGCAGGACGGGGTGCACGTGTTCACATGTGACTCTGGCAGCAATGTATTTTGGCTCCCCAGGTTTTATTTTACAGTGAAGCATGTGTTTCAAAGCCAGTAAATGATGCAGAAGGGAGGGTGAGGTCTGCGCAGTACATTCGTGGAACAAAAAAAGTCCGTCATCGAGCTGGGGGTGATTTCTGCATGCAAGAACCGCTCCCTGACATCAAAATTTGGAGCCACCTTAGCTTTTATCATGGACAAACACGGGAGTGGAGGAGGTTCCTGGTGCGGATGTGTTTCTTCATCACCTTGAAGAGGAAAAGGAGAGTGGATGCAGGCAGATCAGCAGCTCTGACTGGCACAGCACTTTGTTAGTCTAATTGATGGTGTGTATGGCCCAGGTCGAAGCCAGGTGAGTTAGTGTCGTTCCTCTTTTTCTTATTTCTACTTGTATCAGCCTGAAATTTAATTTACAAGAAATGCATGAATTGTGCGTCAGCTGAAAACCTTCCCGTATCTCTAAGTCCGTGCAAGTCTTTCTTCCTAAGGAGCTTTGCACAGAGAAACAGCACGTTGGGCTCTGCCCTGCTAGAACAGTCCATGTGCTTGGACATGGTTAACCCTTTGGTTAATTCTGTCCCATCAAGCTAGCCCAGCCTTGGATGAGCACGTTTGATTCGTGTTGTATTTTCACATGCAAATTGCCTTAAAGCCAAAGTCTCACAGGCTTCTGAGTATGGAGAGGAAATCCCTGCTATGCTCCAGCCCTACCTCTAATGAAAAGTCTGGCTACAATAAACAGCAGTATGGGGTGGTGCTGGCGAGGCAGATTGCTGGGGATGTTATTGCCTGATGATCTCCTTGCTGCCGGCTCCGTATTTGTTTTATGCAGTTGCCACCAACATCTGCTTTTCATCTCTGTTCCTTATTCGCACAGAGATTCAGAGATGCTTCTCTTCCCTACTTCTTTCAGCTGCTTGGTGCATCTTGTCAAGGAAATGTTGAGCTAATTATATTCAAAAGTCAATTTAAAATGGGCTGTTACATACTTTGCACATGAGTGCAAAACTGGGATTTTCAGCTAACTTGTGCATAAAGGAAGGTGGAGCAAAACTACAGAATGAGCCTGCAGTCATCTGAAATGAGGCTCAACCTTATCAGCGCTTCTCAGGCTGATCTCTATTCCACTCTTCCTACCTGGAGCCTTTTTAGCTGCTTTCCCAACATCCAACCTGCAGCTGGTGCTTCCAGACTGAGCTTCTCCATGCCCCTTTGATAGGGACATGAGAGGAGCCTGAGCAGAGGGGATGCAGAGGAGTTTGGTGATAGCGGTGTTGACAACCCGATGGACTGATTGGGACAGGTCACCGGCCCAATGAAAGTAGCTCTTCTGTCTTCACATCCACAGTCTTTTGGGTCCTGGCGAAGGAGATTTTGTCCTTAAACCAACTGAGCTCTTAAGCCTAGGGCCGTTTCCCAAACACTTCCCCACGGAGCAGCCTGTACTGGTGTCTGGGGTTATTCCTCCCCAGGTGCAGGACCTTGCACTTGCCCTTGCTGAATTTCATGACGTTTTTCACGTCCCAGTTGTCCAGTCTGTTCAGGTCCCTCTGAATGGCAGCGCAGCCCTCTGGGGTATCAGCTACTCCTCCCAGTTTGGTATCATCAGCAAACTTGCTGAGGGAGCACTCTGTGCCTTCATCCAGGTCATTGATGAATAAATTGAACAGGACTGGACCAAGGACTGACTCCTGGGAGACCCCACTAGCTACAGGCCTCCAACTAGACTCTGCACCGCTGATCACCACCCTCTGAGCTCTGCGATCCAGGCAGTTCCTAATCCACCTCACTGTCCACTCATCTATCCCACACTTCTGGAGCTTGCCCAGGAGGATGTTGTGAGGGACGATGTCAAAAGCCTTGGTGAAGTCGAGATAGACGACATCCACCGCTCTCCCCTCGTCTATCCAGCTGATCATTCCATCATAGAAGGCTATCAGGTTAGTCAGGGAAGATTTTCCCTTGGTGAATCCATGCTGACTACTCTTGAGCACCTTCTTGTCCTCCATGTGCCTGGAGACAACAGCCAGTATGAGCCGTTCCATCACTTTTCCGGGGATGGAGGTGAGGCTCACTGGCCTGTAGTTGCCTGGGTCCTCCTTCTTGCCTGTTTTGAAGACTGGCGTGACATTGGCCTTCTTCCAGTCTTCCGGCATCTCCCCCTTTCTCCAGGATCTTTCAAAGATGATGGAGAGTGGCTTAGCTATGACATCCACCAGCTCACACAGAACGCTGGGGTGCATCCCAGCCAAAAACAACCTGTTTATAACTCAAACCATCACCAACACACTTTATTTACACTGCTCGGGCTAGACTGAGAAGCAGATGTGCCTGTCCTGCCTGGTTTCAGGGGAAGCATGTGCATCCGAGGAGAGGAAAATGGGATTGCAGTGGGTAGCATGTCCCATCGTCAGCATCAGCTACTGTCCATCGCTCCCGGTCTGTGTGCGGCCAGGCGGGAGCTCCGCTTGGGGACGGATGCGAGCGGATCCGTGCCTGGCGACAGCGACAGTCGCTCAGGAATCATCTGCATGGCCATGCAGGGTAAAAATCCATCAATGAAGCTTTGTGTTAAGTAGCATTGCTGGCACAGAAATTATCTGGAAGCCAATTGCCCCGAAAAAGCAACCAAGGCAGTGCCCATTTCTTCAAATAGAAAACAGTCAGCATCTATATCATAAAATACATTTCCTTATATTTCACCCCCTGGCACTTGTGCAATTAGCAGCAATCCCTAGGAATTCGGAGCGCAGGTATCGGTTCTGGGCCATGCCAGGTGCTCACGGAGCCCAGGCTCGGGGAAACACCCGTTTTCTTTCAGCAAACACCCGTTCCTGGATCATTCCCTGCTGCTTCGGATTGAGGGAATTAGAGCAGTTCTGGCGGGGAGCCTCGATAAGAGCAGGGATTATGGTTGCACTTTGAACTGCTCCTGATACAGAATCTCTTTCCTGTAAAAAGGCATTTTTAGCTGAATTAGAAGAGAGGGAATTTTTGGCAACCAAAAAGTTTCTTTTTTAAAATGGTACATTTTACTTTCAGTTTCCACATGAGAAACTGAAGGGTTTTTTTGTGCGAGGTTTGGTCTGGTTTTCGTGGAAAAGAGGGCATTTTCAGGGGGAAGAGGGCTGGTGGTGTAAGAGCAGAGCATTGCGTTTTTACTGAAAACTGTGGAGAATTTCTTTTTTCTACATGCTTTTGGTAGCCACTTGTCCTTCCTCTCTTTCCCTTGGACTCTCAGCTAACAAACTGTTTTGCTTAAACAAAATACTGGGCTTTGGGGGTCATTTCTTTTGTAGGGCTCTGGGACAAGCTCTCAGTGACAGCCCTGAGCTCTCACTCTTCACCTGCTGTACAGCACAATCACCAGAGTTGCTAGGAGCCAAGAGGAGAATGCATTTATTATATATTTATATATATTATATATAGTATATGTTTATATATTACATTACAGGTTTGACAAAATGCAGCATCCTTGCAGGACGCAGACCACACAGGAGCAAAGCCGGGGCCTCGGCGACCTCATTCGCTGCCTTTCCAGCAGAGGGCAATGAATGCAAAGGAGAAAGGATGTTGAAGCTGAAAAGAAACCGTTCCGGAGATGCTCCGGAAAAGGAGCCGGCAGAAGGGAACAGGCTCCTTCAGCCCCGAGAGACCTGGGGCAGCACCTGCTTGAGGGGCGCTGATTGCTCCTCATTTTCCAGGATTTCTCAGGCACCAATGTCAAGACAGCAGCATCCCTCCAGGAGAAGCCAGCGTGTTTTAACAGTAATTCCCTGCAAGGAGTAAGAAAACCTCTTCAGTTAGATCTGCTCCGTGTGGCTTGTGTGAGGTCCAGATTCAAGACTCTTTTTTGGGTCGGTAATGCTCAAGAAAACAGGTCTCTGGAAGATGACCTAGTTGCGGGAGATACTTTCCTGTCTGACTCTTGCCTTCTCGGAAGTGGCCCCCTCGGAAATGGATTTTTATCAAACTTACTTTGAAAAAGGTTCTTCAGCAAAGGCAAGCAAGAGGAACGGCTGTTTTTCACCTTGAATAGTAACTGAGCAAAAGGTGTTTTTGTAAGTATGTTTTAGCAGCAGATTCCTGCTCACTCATGTGCCCCGGGAGGCTCCTCTTCATGGAACATCGCACATCGGTCCAAAAGTACTTTGGGGACCGATGTGTGATGTTCCATGAAGAGGAGCCTCCCGGGGCACAAGAGTAAGTACCTTTGGGATGTGTCCCTTGTGGAATTATTTCCTGAGAAAGTGTCAGTTCATCAAATAAGGGTTCTCCACTCAAAGAGAGGAAAGAAGGGTATCATCCACCACGAAAAAGTCAGCAGGTCTGGGGTGAGAGCATTCATCCAGACGGAGGAGATGCAGGTGAGCAACCTCATTTCCCATGCACTGGGCAAATTCTCCAGCTACCAAGCTCTTCGTCACTGCAGGAGTCTGTCCTGTTGGGGCCAGTTCTTTTACATATGAAGGGCTTGTGGAACGTCTTGTCCCTCCGATTTAGTGTTTACGTATTCAAATAAAATGAAACCCTTTGAAGAGGAGAGGTTGAGCCCATAGGGAAGAGGTTACAACAGAACTGCCATACTCAACCTCAACATTTCCCACATCGCAACCAGGCTCTTCTGCAACATCTCTCACACCCACTGTTTTGGGTTTTATTTGTGGGGTTGGCAAAGCACGGAAGTGAGAAGAAATGTTTTATTTTCTACTAAAGGCTTTGAAAGGTCTCTGTCTTGTCCTGGTGTGGAATAAGGAGGTAACAGAGGACATAGTACACTATAGATAACAGAAGAATAGTTTCCTTACCAGCCCTAAAGACAGATAATCTAGTCTTAGCAGTATTTTTGATAGATCTCCATCGCTGACCTCTCAGAAACTAAAAGTTGCTCTGAAGATAGTTCTCAAGACAATATTTTGGGATTCACAGCATGCTTAGCCAGGCTGGAATAAGCTGATAACCACCATAATTTCTGTCGCTTTTGATGGTAAGAGCTGCTGTGTTGACATTGGCTATACTCATGTTATTTGCTAGTTGAAGATTAGCAAAATGCTCGTTTACCCTATGGAAACAGACTGAGTCAGCGAGGACTTCCTGGGCACTGTCAGAACTGAGGCGCACAGGGGCCGCATTTGTGGAGCATTAAGGAACAGAGTTTCATGCAATTCTCCAAAGTTAAAACTTGCAAGTGTGGGGCAGGGGCAGATTGCAAAACCCTTGACATCTACAGAGGGTTGTGCAAGCAGCAGAGACAGCGGCTGCAGCAAACGTGGCGCAAAGCAGCAGCGTCGTTTTATCACGCCCAGGGGAGAGGCCCAGGAGATGACCCTGCCACACTGTTTTATTAATCTTTATCGCAATATCTACATAGAAGCAGCAGGATATGAGCCCTTAGAAATGCAGGAACCCATGAGAGCGAGCAGCAAAGAGCCTCCCCTTGCAGCTGGCATTGGCAGGCACACCCAGACTGAGAGCCCCTTTTTCTAGCAGGGCAAATTGAAGCTCTGGAAACAGGACAAAGAAAGGTTGCAAACAACAGTCTGGTAGCGAATGCAAGAGTTTGGGTTTTTTGTTTTTGTTTTTTGGCTCATTTCATTTTTATTTTCACCTTTCAAATGCTGCTATCACGAAAGTCCAGCCTTTCACACTGCTTTGAGGAGGATGCACTTATTGGCATCTCACCAGGTGCACAAGGAGGCCAAGAGCAGATCTCAAAGGTTCTGTCCCTTGCATGGTCTCCAAAGCGTAGTACCTGTGTCCTCAGCCTTGCTTCCAGCTTTGAACACTGCTACCCACCAGCAGCTCCTCTCCACAAGCTCCGAGCTGAGACCTGGCGGCTGGAGCACACTCGAGACATGCTCTCTTCTCTCCCCCTCCCCAGGAGGCCAGGAAGACCCTTGCTCACTCTCCTGCACATCTCTCCATGTGTCAGGAGCACGGTCACCCAAATTATAGCTCCTGCTGGACACAGGGCTTCAGTTCAGAGGTCTTCTTGACCTCCCCTTTTAGAGCTGCAGCAAGCAGCTCAATTCTGGCCTTCCACATCCTGTTTATCTCTGGCAGGGGCTATTGAAGGAGATATTTCCTGATGTGTTGTAGAAACCGTTCAA
The DNA here is from genome assembly GCF_059628265.1 of Tinamus guttatus. NCBI lineage: Eukaryota > Metazoa > Chordata > Aves > Tinamiformes > Tinamidae > Tinamus > Tinamus guttatus. The sequence continues at coordinate 2,966,244 of NW_028289621.1, forward strand.
GAACAGCTCCAGGCAGGGCACTGGGCCCACAGCATGGGAGTCTCTCCCACTGCGGCATGGGAGCCTCTCACAGCTCTGCTGATGCCAGCAGCAGGACAAGTCTAGGTAGTCTAGACAGCGTGGAGGCCACCCTGTTCCTTGGTCTTACCTGTTGAGCGTCCTGATTAACCGGAGGTATAGACATTTTAGGACATAGATCATTTTTTTTTCAATATATGATGATACAGCTCTTGGCTCAATGAATCCCTGAGTCAGCCTCTAAGCACCCCTTTTATGTAAATCTGTCTGGATTGCTTCACTTTTTTACAACCATTCATGAAGTACCATCTGTTTAATGTGTGAAATGAATAAACTCCAGATTGAGAATGACCAAAACAGGTCTGCCTTACTCTGAGGCTGTTAACAACACTCACAGCCTCCCTTGATCTTGTTTCAGTGCCAAGGGGCACGTCAACCTCTTGAGCTCCTCACAGCAAGCAATGCCAAATAACATCAGAAAACAGTAAGGTTTTATCTCAGTAGAGTCCCAAAATGTGAGACGTGGTCCCAGCTTCCCAGTTATAGAATATTTTTCAACCAGAACCTTCCAACTGCATTAAAGTCTATTCTGCTTGGTGGCCCCAAGCTGCTTTTTGGGGAGCATGCACTACTTTGTTTTTAGTGTAGCTCTGTTAGACATACTAAAAAATATTTTATAGTAAAAATATACATTGACGATTCTTAAAAAAATCCCCAGGAAGTAGCTGAGGGACCTGAGAAGATATGCAACTGTGCCTGAGAAATGAAAGAGCCAAACGTAGTGGCTACCGATGAAAGTGGACATGCTGCTGGCTTTCAGGAAGTCTTCCATCAGGAATATGACACACTCCGTGATTACTAAGATCCAGATGATCCTGGCTGTCCATTTGGCATTCCTCACTGTCCTTACATGTCGAGACTCCACAGGAAAGAAGGTTATTAAATAAGCCTCGAAGGCAATGCAGCTTAGCAGCAAACAGCTGATGTGCGTGTTTGCAGTAAGGAGATTTTGCAGCAGGGCTGATGTGAACGCTGTAGATGAGATGTTAACATCAAAGGCCAATATGATCATGTCAGAAACAAAGCAAACAGCAACCAGAATGTCTGCTTTGGCTATGCTGGAAATGAGCACTGTGGTAGACTTGGATGAAACCCTGGCAGACTGCAGGAGCAGAAGGGAATATGTGCTGCCCAGTAGGCCCAGGAATGTGCTGACAGCGCTTGGAGAAGACAAGACAAGGTATTGGATGTACTTGAGTACCAAGTATCTCCTGAGATCTTTCATGTGGTCTCTCTCCGTAGAAATGCCAATTAGGGCAGAATACCTGGAATACATATAGAAAACATTGGTTACATGTGAAACAAATGAGATAGAGTCCAGACTAATTATTTTGCCCTTGCTAACATCCTGCCTAATAGCATAATCAGGACATTAGTTGGTTACTCAGCTTCAGAGGCATTCAGTACGTGAAATTCTGAGAGTGGATCAGTTACGAAATAAACTGAGAATAAGCCCTGTGCTCTGATATAATTGGGATGACCCTGGATCATGATGCTGGAATAATTTAGGTCAGAATATGACTGTTTTCATTGTGCAAGTTTTTCCTGATTGTTTTCCCTCATGGCATGATAATTCAAGAATGAAGAATTCATTCTTTACACGTTACAGTAGGAAAAAGGTTGCCTGTTACACTGTGCAGGGGAGCAGCTGAGATATTTGCTATTCATTCTGATAAAACAAAGTAATTAATGGCAATGTTATCCAAGAAATGTCCCAGTTTATTTAGTAATTGAGAATTACAATGCAAATACTCTTAATTCCTGTAAATCTGTATTTCACTCCTGACAGAGGCACAGTGCAAGATTCTCAGAAAAGATGCTTGATTTGCTTGGATTAATGCCAAGGAAACTTGTTAAATAAAGATGTAGGGAGCTCTTGCATGGATATTTCCCATACATTTTGGCATGTCCTTGCAGTGCCACCACACTTCAATCAATAAAGAGAATTTTGATGGATGAGAGAGAAGAAACAGAGGTAAATTGCATGTTCTGATAGAGAAGAAAACCTTTTTCTTTCACATGGTCTCTCCTCTCAGTTAGTGATGTCTCCTGGCTCCAGCCCCAAGTCATGGCCGTGTTCTCATGCAGCTCAGCCTCTGCAAAGTCCAGCCTGTTGGGTCTGTATTAGGCTCCTTTTTTGCTCTGTTTTTCCTGCCATCATGTGAACTCTCATTCACTCGGAGGCCTTCGGTGTCCGTAAGCCTCCGTCTCCGTGCATGGGACAGGAGTTGTGCCGGCAAGCTGCAGCGCTGGGAGCAGGTCCAGCTGGCACCCAGCCTCCAAGCTGCCACCATTTGTCTGTCTAGAGCTCTGGTTTTGTTTCTACATTTCTGCGGGAGGAAACTAAAAGCCAAGAGCCATTTTAAGAACAATTTCTGAAACCTATTGTTAGAGTTTCTTTTTCTAAAATTGCATTAACAAAGCCCAAACCCAACTTGCTTTTTCCCTGGAAGGGTGGTATGAAGTGCTTGGCAGTCACCAGACTTTTGTTCCCTGGACTAAATTTGGAGCAACTCTAACTTCCCTCCAGGACAGCTCTATAGCTGTGTTTCCACTCTGTTTCGTGGCCAGATGTCCTAGTGCAACTTGCTGGTTGGTTCTCAGTCTATGGCAACACCGTAACTGGAAGCTGAGGGGAAGTTGAACAGAAATGGGCAAGTTGCACAAGTGATTTGGGAGGAGGACCATGGTCCCACCACTGGTGTCTGACTGAGGAAGGCCCTGAGGTTGCAAATGAACCCTTTCCTTCTAGATCCATGGTCAGTGGTACCTGACTTCTGCCCCATGGGGTCCTTCAGAGCTTGCGTAAAGTATTTGGGGTCAGTGAGGTTAAGGCTTTAAGACATCAGGAAGCAGTCGAATATGACAAACAGCTCAGGATTTGACCTTGTATTTGTACAGTCAAATCTCAAGCAGATATGAGGTTTCTAAAGTGCCCAGATATCTTTAAGGATTAGCATAATTTGTGTATATTTTTAAGGATTAGCATGATTTGAGTAATAGTGTGTCATGATGGCATAGGTATGAACTAGCCTGGTGTGGAATGAGACCATGAAGACCAGGAAAGACTAACTTTGTTAAATCACTCATTTTCTGATAATCTCAGAATCAAGAATGAATAATGCCAAAATTAGAAGATATTAATTTTTTTTTGAGTATCTATAAACAATTATGAGCATTTTCAGAGATGCTGTAGTTATCTTTGAGAAGTCTTAAAAGACCGGTGGAATAAGTTCCAAAACTGGAACAAAGAAAAGTAAAGGGTGTCTTTAGAAGGGAGGAGAAGAGGTTGCAGTAGGGAGGAGGCCAGAATCAGTAAACTGTGGCCTCTCCAGTATGGGGAGTCTTTAGGAGCGCTGCAGAGTGGTGGCTGTAAGGAGGACGTGTGGGTATCGGTAGGGTCCTCTAGTACTTTAGGGTCTTTCACCCTGTGCCTGTGGAGAACATTTAGGTTAACAAATGATAACAGTGCCTACCTATAAATGAGATAGTGCCTATTTTGTCAAGAAGAAGCTACTTGCATAACACAAATCTGTGGCCCGCATCACACTGAACATTATTTCGTGACTTCTACAGGCAACCTGGAACACAGCAATATGTTCTCTGTCCAGGAAAAAAATCCTCCGCATTGAAATAACACATGAAATTTTCTAGTTACCTTAGCAATTTTGCATGCACCGTCCAAGGAGGCATTTGCATCGTGACTCAGCTCTGCCCAAGCCACTTGCCAAGTGCTCACAGGGTTGCACCCTTACTAAAACCTCAACAGCATTGATTTGCCTTTATTCTCTTTATTTCCCTTTAGTGGATCTAAAATTGTATCAGTGGTGACTGATACCTAACCAGGGGTTTCGCAAACTTGAAGGATTTTTCTTTCACATTTGAGCACTTATCTCCTTATGCAAATTCTTGTTCTTGATCAGAGCACTGCCAAGTTTCCCAGTCCAGCTCCCAGCAGGTCTGAAGGGTTTGTTTAGTTGTAACGTTGTAATGAGACGATGGGAAGGTGATAATTCTGAGTGATTCTTATGGCAGTTACTACACTGAGCTATTTTTTTTAAGTAAACGAAGGATTTCAATTACTTGCTGAGACTTGAATTGTGCCAGGTTGACTCATTTGAGATCCACATGCATGTTCGTTTTTTTCTTTTTTTTTTTTTTTTTTTTTTTGAAGTATTTGAGCCAAACTGTTTGTGGAATCCTTTTTGAAATAAGTGGGAAAAACAGCCTTGAGCTGTATCTGCAATGTGATACAATTCACGTTACCCTGATTTTCCACAGTGATTAATGAGAAAAAGGACCCTGCATTCTCAGTAAAAAGTAAAATCTTTCTGAAATTACAATTGTCTGGGTTGTTCCCGTTAGATCAAAGGGGCTTGCCAGCAGTCAGGTCCAGCCCCTTTAGGGTGCACTAACTTACCCAAAAATGGTTCTGCTCCACTGCTGGAGATAAAAGCAGAGGTGAAAAAGAGGGTTAATCTCTGGGTGTTGGTTTGACCTTTAGCGGGGATGCAAAGCATTGACGAAAAGAAGATTTGTGATTGCAACAAAGTCCTCCAAATCCAGCAAAGGGAGCTCAGGCCTGTCGCTAGTTAGCAGCAGGGGAAGCCAAGCTCTGCTGTGCATGGCTGAGCTCTGATTTTACATCTCCAGAGAATGTGAAAACAAGACTTCATTGGCAAACTAACCGCGAATTGAGCAGAAGTTTGCCATGAGGATGAAAACAAATATCTCCAGCAAGCCCGTCTTGTTCAGGCATTTCCTCTGTTCTTTCTCTCTCTCTTTCTCTCTTTCTCTCTCCCTTTCTCTTTCTTTCTTTCTTTCTTTTCTTTCTTTCTTTTCTTTCTTTCTTTTCTTTCTTTCTTTTCTTTCTTTCTTTTCTTTCTTTCTTTCTTTCTTTCTTTCTTTCTTTCTTTCTTTCTTTCTTTCTTTCTTTCTTTCTTTCTTTCTTTCTTTCTTTCTTTCTTTCTTTCTTTCTTTCTCCTTATTTGCTTTTTCCTTATTTCTTTTTCTTTTCTTTTTTATTTTTCCTTTTTTTTTCCCCACTTAAGAAGCTTGGAAGAACTCAATGCTGCAGGGGACAAGCCCTTGGGCTGTTCTGACAGGGCAAAGGAGGAAAGGATCCAGCACGACCAGTCACACAAGAAATAGTGCCCAGAAAGACTTCCTGCTGCCCGCAGATCTTCAGTGCTTTGCACAACGCAGTCAGTGCTTTAGGCAACACTGCTGCCAGCGCAGGGAGAGGAATCCAGCACCTCTTCCCTGTTCTGCTGGAAACATGTCCAGGGTCGCTCCCTTTCACAGTGCTGGGATCAGTGCAGGGATCTTTCCTGTGCGTGATTTAATGGTTAAACTGGGATGCAGAACTGGGCTCAGTATCCTTCTGTGCCTTGGAAAATACAGGTGCTTCTCTCTCAAGAGCATCATGAGGTGTCATGCGATGAGAAGGGCCTTGGCACCTCCTCCTGAATCTAGGATTTGGGATAGGGTTAGGGATAGAGTTAAGGTTAGGGTTCGGGGGATGCCAAGCTCCAGCAGACAGAGGATTGGGAAAAGGCTCCTGGTTTTCTGCACGGATAGTCGGGGATCAGCTGGAGAAAACAGCGTGCTGGATTCCATGTCCTGCTTCTGCTTCATCTGCTCCAGCAGAGCCAGGCGATGGTCCTGGACCCAGAACTCAACTCCTTGTGCTGTTTAGTCACAGCAGGGCCCAGGGAACCTTCCCTGATAAGATAGAGCCTTTAGATAGTTAAGAATAAAGAGTTATCAGATAAAAGAGTGTAAATGTGAACAGCCTGAGAAGCTTGGGCTGAAGCCACAGGCTCCTCCTTTGGAGGAGGTGATTGCCCACATTGCTCTCCGGAGCCTCCCTGTTAAATTCCGCTCCAGGATCCTCCTCCAGAGCCGACCTGCCAGCATTCCTGTAGCCAGGAAACCTTTCCGGCCTGACAAGGTCCCTGAGGGACAGGAACAACCAGGTCTACCAACCGAGTGCAGATGGGATGGGGCAGAATGGGACAGGATGGAATGGGATGGGTTCACAACTGGGTCCCACTGTGGGATGGGGCTGTCTAGGGTTTGAAGTGGCTTCTCTCTCCAGCACAGTCACTCCCATCCTGTCTCATTGTGGGAGCTGGTGGAGAAGACAACCTGGGCCAGCTTGTGGATTTATCTACAGTTTTAAAAATAACCTCTTTCAGCGTCAATTTCAGGTAATTTATCATCAGATTGCTGCTGACAGACAGTGACACCAAAGCTCTTCTCTAGGCTCAGTTAATTCCTATTCTGATGAACCCGCAGTTCGAGCTCGTAGGAGGGTTTTGCGTGTCCACCTACATTGTCCTTAGCCTCTCCAGAAATCCTTTTCCCAAAACGCTTCACAATTCCAGTTAAAAACAACTTCTCAGTTGGTGCTTTTTGTCATTGTCATCTGAGGGAAGCACAAAAATATCTCCTACTCTTAAACAAACACTTTCTTCGCGATTCCTCTTGGAATTGTTTCAAAGAAAACAGAGAAGAGGACAAAGCTTAACCCAAATCCCCATTAGCCTGAAGGAACTGCTATTAGCCTTTAGCTTAAAAGCAAAAAGAAATACTTACATTTGCTGGAATAAACAGCCAGAACTGGCTTTCCCCATCACTGCATCCTGTGTATGGTCTGTGGCAGAGCTGAAAAGTGCCGTTCCCCTTGGATTGCTTCCTGGTTTTTATATATAGCTTCATGCATTATGCACCACGTCAGCCCATTGGACTATGTTGTCAGAATTTGTTTTGCTAGGCAACATCCCCAAAGCTGGTTTCGCAAGAACTATGTGCTTGAATCACGACAGTTATTAACTTTCAGCTGTCTGGAAAAACTGATGCCCTGTGTGGAAAGGAAGTCCCAGACACTTCCGCAAATATGTATTTCAAGTGGACACAGATGACAGGGAAAGTTTTGCCTCGTAAGCCAATGCACATAGTAGCCGGGAATTAAAAAAAAAAAAAAAAAAACTTTCCCTGAGTAACACAAAGGTTCCTTTTGGCCTCAAAAAAGCCCTACACACAGGTGGGTCTGGGCTGCCCCAGATGAGTGTTTGTGTGGAGGTTGCCAGGGCTCCATGGGCTCTGCTGGGATGACATTCCCGCTCTGCTGGGATGATGTTCCCGCTCCTGCAGTCTACTGTATTCCAAAGGACATCATCTAATGTCCTCCGAGGGGAGTCACCGATGCAGGCAGGGGGATGTCACCAGCGCAGGCAGTGTCCCAGCTTGCAGCAGAGCAGCAGAGCCACTGGGAATAGCAGGGTCCTGTATATCCCCTGTGTGTTTCGGAATGCTTACCTGGAAAAGCGAGTTGCAGCAGCATTAGCGGCTCTTGGGGCTCCTCTCCGGAGCCACCTCCGCGCGGGCAGCTCCGCTGGAGCAGCCTCAGATGACCATTAGTGGCTCTGTGAAGGGGCTTTGCACTGGGTTGCTCCGTGACGTGCGATTTTTCCCGGTCCTATTCCCTATGTTTATTTTGTGCTGCGCCTTTGTTTGACCACATTGACCACAAGGGTTCCTTACAGCCCGGGGCTCTCCATTTTTTTCACTTAATTCTTAGTAATTAGTAAGTGAAGTCAGCTGTCAGCACTCAGTAAGAACATAGCATTTTTTTTCTGGTCTTGTATTTGACACCTGAGCGTTTCCAGTGCTGTTTTCCCACCTCCTTCTCTAGCCATCTCCTTCACATTCCTGCTCCATCTCCTTCAAGCAGCCAGCACAATCCTGCACCATTGCAAAATGCTGCCGTCGGTCCTGCCACCTCTCTTTTGCCTATATTGAGAAAAACAATGGGAATTTGCATCTCTTTCCCATGTATTTTCATCTGTAACATGCTGAGAAGAATCCCACCAAGAAAATCCAGGTAAATGGTACCTCCAATTTTCTCATTTTGGGTGTCTTTTTTTTTTTTTTTTAATATGCTTGAAGGTGTCTAGGCAACAGTGGGAAGAGAGTTTTCTTTCGCATAACTCTGCAGTTGGGTCCTTAAGCAGGTCCTAATTTTTATTCGCTTATGTTTCAGTCCCTTGATCTGATCCATGCTGCCAACTGCTGCAGTCCTTTGGGCCAGCCAGGTTGAGATATATGCCCATCTTGTGTCGCTATTCCCTAGGCTTATGATTTGCAATTAAAAAATGCATTTATGTGTTAGATTTTCTTGTTTTTTTCTCCTTAGGTTGCTTAAGAAACCCTAATGATTGCTATCTGGCCGTCAGCCAAGGCTTCCTGCTTCTTCATTTATTAAACTGATGGAGCGTATCCTGCCTGGATGCCTCACTTTGCCATTTCCCATCTCATTGCCCACAGGGAATATGCGATTCTCCCACATCTTCCTCCCTTACATCACCTGGAAAGAAACCCTAAACAACTATAGAAAAGGAAACCCACTCTTAATGAGGGTAAATACAGGGAAAAAGCAGTGCTGGGGTAAACTCTGCGGGCCGTGGACAGTAAGTGCAGGGATTAGACATCCTTGCAGGTGGCTTGAGAAATTTCAGTGGCCTTTTTTTTGTGTTCGCATGAGACAGCAAAAATTTCTCTGCTGAGAACTGGGGGAAACTGTTTATCGCGTAATTTCTGCTGTTGAATGTCCTGAACACAACAAAACTACAGGAAAAATGAGAAGAGAAACTATGGTGATTCAGAAGAATGAGGGGCGAGCTAGATGCAAAAACGTTGACGGAAATCGCACTTGCTTTTGGCTTCCTCCTTCATGGACTAGCATCACTAATCCTGAAGCAAGGTTAGTAGAAATGTCCCCACCCCAGAAGGAGAAGCTTGCATGAGTTTGCAGGTTCTCAGTTGGCAACTTTAGGAAACCAGAAGTGGTTAAATTCATATTTTCTGAAAGAAAAATGCAGGATTAGCCTGACGTGTTAGGCTGAGCTCTTTGGCTACCTGCACTTACCCCTGTCCTGAGCAGGTCCTTGCTTCTCTCTGCTGAAACCTCTCTGGGCCCTTGGAGAGCCACTAGATACAACTTTGGTATCAACTCCTTATGTGGTGCTCCCATGCACCCCTTGTTATCACAGTGAAATCGAGCTAAATTCCCCTGCATTATTCCATTTCCAAGGCATAATATTGTTTTCTCTTTGCTACAGTTAAATATACTTTGGCTCAAAAGGATTTATTGCATCTCAGCAGAGGCCTCCTTCACTACAATTACTTGCCCAGAGCTTTTTCTTGATTACATTTTAGTCTCCATCTAATGAGCTCTCCTCCCTGCTTTCATGTGTAGAGCGGAAGCAAGGAGCCGGTGGCTGCAGATGGTGGTTTCACTTCCTAAGTGTCCCCTTAGTTGCTTGCATCCATCTATTCAAATTATCCTTCATTCATATCCTTTGACCTCCCTTCTTCTGCCTTTTACTTTCTTCAGGCTTTCTTGTACCTACCATATAGATAAAGATTATTCATAGCTCCGGTCCTAGAGTCTAATGTCATATTTTGTGATTATAGTTGACTATTTTGACTATTAGCCAGCACAGGATGCACAGGACAAGCACTAGGACTAGATGGGAAGTTTTTACCAGCTTATCCAGGAAGCAAGAGCCAAAACCATCATCATCTGTAAGCTGCTCTCGTGGATGTTCTGCGTGGGAAAAGAGTCTATTTTTCAATCTCAGGTCAAGATACGGATATACAAAGTTTTACTTTTCAGATATTTCCCGTGTTTCACATCCGACCAAAGGATTTCTGAGGCTCTTGCCTGGTTTCCTTCCAGATTGTTTCTGATGCTTTTATTTCTTCAGGCAGAGATCAAATCAGAGCCTGACACTCCCTAAGACCATCCCGGCCCTGTTCTCCTGTTTGTTTTTCAGGCTCTACTGGTTTATGTGCTGCAGAAAATGAGATGTTGGCCAGATGGTGCAAAATCATCATCTGAGGATGAGCCAGGGCAGAGCAAGTGAACAAATTCAAAATAGGTGGGAACACAGAGCCCTTTCCCGGGCACTGAAGCGATGCTGTCTGCATTCCCGTGGATTTCTCCTCCACAGGGAAAACAGCATTTGCCACATGCAGGGAGAGAACTAGGTTTGAACCAGGCTTGGATGGCTTGTCCTGCGTCCGGCCGCGGTTCTCGGAGCCGGCAGGATGCCCTTGCTGGGGCGCGCTCTGCTTTGGAGCAGCTCCAGCACCGTTTTCCCAGAAAAGTGTCTTTGCAGCCCCCGGAGGACATGGGCCCGTGGCCCCACCTCAATTTCTGTGGAAATCGGTTCCTCCAGAAACACTTGAGATGCTTCCCTGGATCGCAGTGCAGTTTCTATTTTTCCTAGAGGCTAAATTGCAGAAATTGTTTCCAGTGGCTGGCACTGCAGTAGAAAACATGTGCAAATATGCTTCTAGTTTGACATTACTTATTTTTTCAAGGTTAGGTTGGTTTGCAGCTGGCATTTTATTTTTTTATGATATTTGGGAGTTGTTTTGTTTTAAGAAAACTGGGTTTTGGTCAGGTTTGTAAACTGAGATAGGGAATTATCGCTGGGTGAGGAATAAGCAACCACTGAAACTGCAAATTCAGCCACTAACTGAGAGCAGCTCTTGAAGCCTGGAGACACCAAACCACAGATAGCGGCAGGGAATGTCAGAAGGAGCATCGTGGTCTGTCCCCGTTGGGATCATTGTAGCTACACCCAGCAGGTCCTCCAAAACTGCCATCCCTCTGGAGCACAGAGCCGGGAAGGGCAACAATGGATTACCAGCATTACCTTCATGGTTTGTCCCAAAAGTGCTTTCTCTGGATTGAAAAGTTGCTTTCTTCAGCTTACACAGGGGGAAGTTAGTTGACAGGGAGAATAATTTATTAGGTCTTTAACAGAAGATGTTGGGACCTGTTCCCAGTACTCCTGCTGCCAAAGAGAATAAAAGGAGGAAACAAATTCTGTGCTATCTCATGCAATTCCCTCTTTAGGAGATTTTGTTTGGACAGATGACAGGCCTTAGTAAACTGGTTCTCAGTGAAACCACACAGAAGGACAAGAATAACTTAGATTAAAAATACTTAGATTACAAAAAAAAAAAAACCCTCAGTTAATTAAACAATCTAATTGCACCATTGCAAAGCTTCAGGCACTCACAACAGCCTCGTTGGCAAACCTAGAAATGCATGTCTGTCCTAAAGGAGTCATTTTGACCAGCTTAATGCACAGGTTGTTTAAACGTTAAAGAATCAGCCGCCTCCCTCCCTGTCGAGACTTTTTGTGCTCCCTTTTTTTGTGAGTCCAGGGTTTAACTCAGCACAGGCAGATACTAGGAGCCTCCCATAAGAAGTTACTGAGTGTCACAGGGAGAAAAATATTCCTAAAGTTCATCTGCATTTTGCCTGTCCTGACCTGGTGCTCTCGCCCACCAGTGACCCTGGTGCGGGCAGGTGGTTAGATTTTATTTCCCATCTGGAAAAGAAAAATCTCATAATTTAATGAGATCAAACCTTTGCACAGACCTGCATTTTATTTGTGGAATTGAAATACACAGGAATCGGGGAAAGGAGCTTCTAGGTCAATGCTTCAGAAAAATCCCAATTATTGGCTCAGTGTGGCAAGAACCAGAGGGATTTTCATGTGCACAGTTGTAAGATGCTCTAAATTTAGGAAACAGGGAGTCAAGCATGACCCGGGAGGCTCTAGGCTATCCTGGAAATAATTTTGCCTGGAATAGGAACAAGGGTGTCCGTATGTGTCCCCACAACAGAGAGGGAGAACAGGAGCAAACCCTGCGCATGAGACAGCATTCCAGTGTCACCGGAGCCTTGTTCCTAGGGAGACCCACATTCCTTTGGGCTTTGCACAAGGTTCTCCTCCTGGCAGGTCCCAGCTGGAGCGGTGGCTCAGCTGCCCAGCAGGTCCATCTAGTGGTGGCTTGTGCATGTCCTCACAGGTCTCCATGCATGGAACCTGGGAAAGGGCTAAAGTCCCCATCCTGCTGGGCAGCTCCCCATCTTCGCCGTGGAGGGAAAGGCCAAATGCTTTGGTGCTTATGGAAACTATGGATTCACTGCAAAAGCTTGTCCCAGCAGAGGCAGGTTGTGGTCAGCACCAGGGTGCTGGGCTCTGAGTCCACCTACGTTCTTAGTTCTTGCTATGGATTCTTCTCTGCTCACACTGACCTCGGTTCACCGGTTTAAGTCTCTCTTTGGGGTTCTCCCATCTACTGGGTCCTCAACTGCTCTGTGAGGCTTCCTGAAGGCCTGTGAAGGTACCAGCAATGTCAATAAATCCACAAAGTGCCAGGCTGGGGCTTGAGGATGAGCTTTCCATGAGCCACCGCATTGCCAAGTGTGCAACGAGGAAGAAAACATTGTTTGCTGCCCAGGGACAAGTGCAGATCTTAAGGTCAGATGCGGTCAGTATCAAGCCAACCCGGGCTTGTCGCTTGGCACATTGTGAGTCTGGTGAGACTGATAAGATAAAAGATCTCAAGGGAGCCTGGGGCAGAGCGCAGTAACGTAACGTCGCTGCTCGGTTGCGAATCGCTGGGGCTTGGCCTCGTTGCCGGAGGACACACAAGTGGTTTTCAGCAGAAAATGACTTTCACTACCAAGTGCAACCACATCGTGGTCCAACTTCCTCAGGCAAGGGGCACAGGTGTGCTCACAGGACACTGTGGCGGTGAAGGCATCCCGCCGGGATTTGCTTTTCCTCTTTCCTGAGGGAGCACCAGCCCGTTCAACACGCTTCCTACAGGCAAAAACACACCAGGAAGGCAGTTCTGGAGCTCTGGAGCCCTCTCACTGACAGTTTGGACCAAGAAACTTTGGGAAAAAAATCCAGCAATAGCTCTGTGTGCAACTAAATGTGCCATCCGTGACATGCAGACACACTTCTTGCAGGAAGCAAGCCCATGGGTATGGATTTTCAGCTCCCTGTTTTCTCCTAAACCCTGGGATGTCCCAGGAGAGCGGTCAGCAGCACAGCTGAGCTGCTGTGGGAGTCCAGAGGGTCCCAGGGTGCTGAGGACCCATCTGCTGATCGACTCAGCAATAGCTGGCAATAAAGGAGTGAGGAGCTGGTCCTTGGCCAGGATCTGGGGTAGGCATCCGTGCTTTCTGTAACGACATATCCCCATGCAATCGTGAGGGCAGCTCTTCCTTCTAAAATCCTGATGTTTGTAAAACAAAAGTAAAAGATAAATAATGATAATCCTGTTCTATGAAGTCCTGTCGTTCTCTAAAAAGAAACATTCTGGGAAAGTTTAGAAATGAAAAAATGCAAACCATTAAACTAACAATGCATAAAAATACAACTACGTAAATAACGGAGCACGCCAAGATTTCAGCTGAACCAAGTGCTCAACGTTCCTGCAACGAAAGTCTGGAAAGTAGTACCTTGGTAATTATTTTTATCTCTTTACCTCTTTTGCATCGTGGCCTCATGAGAACAAACCTGGGGCCTTCCTCGCTAGGAAGGAAGCGAGAACAGGAACCCCTTGACCACGCTGGAGCTGCTGAAGGAACCAGCCATGCAAGCACACGGAGCTCATAAAATACAGCCAAGGTGAGCTCCAAAAGGGAGGTGCTGTTAAAAGCAAAGTCTTTCCAAGTTCTTTAAATTAATGCAAATTCTTTAAATTAATGATGTCTGGGTTCACTTTCTGAAAGGCAAAAAGCCTTTGTTGTGCATGACAGCAGCATGAGAGGGGGTGAGTTTGTTGTCTCTCATAAGCAGTCTGTATGGACCACACCAGGCTAAAATACATCCATGGGGATCAGGAAAACCCTGAAGGAACCACTCAGAAAGCTGCCAGATGAAGGGGATCCATTCATCCCAAAATAACACAGACTACACACAAGTGTTGGAGCCTTTACCATGAATGTCTTGCCAGCCTCAGCACATAAATTAGAGATGCACAGCTGTTTACCACACTGTGATCAATTTGCCCAAAAAAAGGCCCATTTTCATGGTACGGATTCCTCTCTGGAGATTAACTGTCAGGCTGAAGTTTCTCAGAAATGGTCACAGCTTGCGTGAGGGCCAAGATCTCCCAGAAAGCGCTTGCACTTGGCCATGGTTTTCTTTAAGTGTCAGTTCAAGGTCAGAAGTAGTTCCTGAGCCTTATGAACCCAAAAAACCACATGGTTTTGAAGCCAAAAAAGCATAGAGGTAAACATAGGCCACACTAGCACCATGGTATCCACCTCCACATGCCCCGAGTATTGCAAATTCAAAATGAAGGGAACGAAGATGTCCTTTCAGCCAAGAGATGTGGGGAACCAATAGCAAGGTAGGAGTGTGGGAGCGGGTTGTGGCTTCTTAAAAAAAGGCTTCTGTGGGAAGTCAAGGAATGACCTGTCTCTGGTGGCACATCTGGATACCAAGACCTGGTGACCATCGTCCATGCAAGCCACCAGGCTGGGATTAGGAGTGGCACCTCAGGAGTGGAGAAGGGAGCAAGATGATGCCTTCCAGGATAGCAGCATACCTGGGATGCGGGAGTGGCAGTGGGCAAATACCCCCATCGCAAAGGTGTTTGCTTTACATTGGCCTAACTGCTCTATCTACTATCTAAAAGAGGAGAAACAGCAAAGGGAACAGGAAATCCCAGAAAAGTGGGGTTATAATGAGCCTCCCAAAAGAGACAGAAAGGCCACATATATATGAAAGCATAAGATACATGCGTATATATAAGAGGTGTGAAAAAACAAGATGCTGGCTCTGCACTTAGAGCATGCTCCAGGGCTTTATGTGTCTGCCTGCAAAGAGGCTTTTCAGTATTATTATAAAAGCTATGAGAGGAAGCAAGTGCTCTCAGAAATGAATATCGAGTTTTTGTTTTCCAAAAAATCACTTGTGAGGATTCTAGACCAATATCTACCATATTCCTTCAGCTCTCTGCTTCTCAGCCCTTAAAAGCTGCCTTGAAAATTCAGAAGTGGCATTAACTGATTAACTGTAACATGAGCATATCTTGCTCTGCAAAGGCGAAAGCAAAGCGTCCATTGATCTCTGCTGGACAGAGATCTTTTCGCTCAGACAGGGTATGCGGTTTGTCACCCTTGATGAGAGTGTGTTTTCTTCTGCCAGCAATATTTTTCCATATTTGAGAAAACTCAGGACATATGAAAGCTCAGATATGCCTTTGAATTTAGCTTGCTGTTG
The DNA here is from genome assembly GCF_059628265.1 of Tinamus guttatus. Lineage (NCBI taxonomy): Eukaryota > Metazoa > Chordata > Aves > Tinamiformes > Tinamidae > Tinamus > Tinamus guttatus. Next base: position 2,981,438 of record NW_028289621.1, read on the forward strand.
CCAAAACTTGGAGCCAATGTGATTATAAAGTTATAATCTTAATAGCAGCTCTATTGAGTTTGAGATCCGCACTAATGAATCATTCTACATCACGGTCATTCCAGCATGCTCATTCCTCAGGCTGAGCCCAAAAATGAGGCTTTCCATAGAGTGGCTATAGACGGCAGAGTGGTCGCCAGCCTCTGCACTGTGTTTTAATTATCAATGATCAGAAAGGGAATGATTTATTGGGTAGCTATTTTTTAAGAAAGCTTTTGTCCCGCCTACGTTAGTTGCTCCTCTTTCCTTCCCCAGCACAGGTTGTCCCACACTTTGCCTCTCATCAGCAAACTGTTCTTCCCCGAGGAACAGCCGACATCCAAGCAGGTCAACGTGCTCCAGCATCTTCCTGGGAAAAGGCACAACGGCATCGGATTCGAGCAAGCGCAGCTGGGGCCGCACGTCATCCCAGGCTCCTGTTGCGTGGGTGCCTCCCCGCGCATCCCCTTGGTGTGTTTATATGAATGGGAACTTTCTGCAAGTTTTTTTGCTCTTCCAGCTTGTTGGGTGGACAAGGGCTGCTGAGCGGTGTGTGGGATGCGAAGGCTGGCAGACAATCACAAGATTCACAAAATTAGTGTGGGATATGTGCTTGTAGAGCATCTGATGCATAAAAAGCAAGATGAAAGCAAGCATCTTGGTATGTTAAATCCAGAAAACACAAAACAAATATCTGTTGTGGATTCAAAATGGGAACTGTTAGGTCAGTACCACAATAGGGAACTACTTAGCTTAACCAAGACCTGGGGACGGTTTGTTCTTCATAGGCCTCTGGATCTGATATTGAGTTTTTTTTTTTTTTTTTTTTTTTGCAAGGCAGGCAAGTTTCCAATATTGTCTCTCATGGGACTAACAAAACATGTTTGTAAATGATGGCCCTTTGGGATTAGGAAAGAGCAGTCAACTTCAGCGTACCTTAGGTTATTAACCCCCACTGAATGACTTCTGAATGCAGACACGCACATAGATTAAAGGAATATGGGAAATAACATATATCTGCTTGGCCTTCTTCCCTCAGTAGGGCAGCACAGCTTAACTACTCTGTGTTCCTGAATACCTTCACAGCTTCTCAGATATCCTTCCATCTCCATACCCTCCTCCTCTTCTCCTGCTCTTTTCTACCTGGTTTCCCAGCTCAGAATGAAGGATGCTCCATGGTCCATCAGTAAAGCTGCACAAATTATTTTATCAAGTGTTAGAAATTCAGCTCTTATTCATTATAAGATACTTTTCTATTAACGCTAAAATTAATAATTCTGGCAATAACCACCCCTCTGTTGCTAGGACGGAGCACAGAATCCACAGTACTAAGCAGGATTAGGAACAACTCTTCTGAAAAAGGCTGATTATTTGGCGGGGTTGCTATAAAATGCTTTATTTTACAGCCGGGACCTTCTTACATTCTCATTCCTATAATTTTGTTTAATTTGAAGTTGATCTGATTTGATTTTCATGTTGATTGAATCCTTCTGCGTGCAAAAGTCTGATAGAAGTACAAACATTGGTCTTCCTAACTTCATTAATGTTCTCAAGATGGGGTCTGGGAATGGATGCAACCATGAGCGAGGGCAGTAAAATTAAGAAAAAAAGTCCTAAATAGGACCTTAAAAGAGAAGCAAAGAACTTGAGGGTTAAAACAACTAAACAGGATCGACTTAGTGATGGTGTTAGCTGGCACGCTGGGAAGAAATAATCCTGCTTAGGACCAGGAGCTGATCGGATGCTACCATTGCGTTGGCATGTAAGAATATTGGGTAAAGAAATCAGTCTAAGGGATGACTGTGGGCATGAGTGTGACACAGCCTACAAAGAAAAACAACTAGCAAACAGGAAGGTACCCGTCCCTTGCAGTAAATGTGTTTGGCAACCGCACATTGTGGGTGTCGGGTTATGGGTAAACGAGTAGGTTGGAAGCATCCAAAGTAAAGAGCATAAAAATAGAACAACCCAGAGGCAAAGTGTTTAAAAGGAGAGATAACGGGATAAAATCTTGAGAACTATTAAGCAGGTTAAGATGGTTGATATCAAACCAGAGGCTGAAATACTCAAGTGAATCTACGAGCCAGAGATTTGCACCATGATGTGGAAGCGAACATGCAAGGGGAGATCAGCGGGAACAGGAAACCATAGGAGATTGTGAGCACCTGGAAGAGGGAATAACTGCTGGAATACTGCAGATTGGAACTGGGAATTGGGGTCCTAAGTTAAGGAAAAAGTGTCTTGAGCACTTCCTTACCTGTCAGAGTAACTTCCTAGGAGAAAGAACCCAGGTAGACTTTGATTTCCCAAGAATTATGTCAACAAATATATGTAGGTCAGTGCTAGGCTGGATATGACGAGCAAAGTTTGTGTTTCTCAATTTCGAGGGAAATACCTTTATTCCCAGGCTTCCTTCTGACATTTCTCCTCTGTAAAAAATAGGAGTAATCTTAGAAGAAAGGGCAATAGGACAGTCCAACCAAGCTGTGAAAAGTTAACTTTTTTCCTCAGAAGCAGAGCAATGTCCATGATATATTTTTATCCCTTTATCATATTTGCTCTCTGCAGTTGCCAAATTATTTCGCTATGTAAACTGAAGGGAAGCTGAACCCAGTAGTTCAGTGCTTAAGGCTTGGTGAACTGCCAGAATAGAAAAAAGACGGTTTAGAGTTGCATCTTCAACTGTCTGGCAACTTCAGCGTGTGCCAGACAACGGGGAAGCAGGAGGGAGCCTTCTCCTGCCCCCAGTGGGTACCAAGTCCTCTCATCCTCCCCATCCCTGCGCTGAGGTCCCTGCGGGAGCAGGATTTACTCACTCTGTGCAGCCTCTACGACTGACTCTGTGCGACTAGTAATTCTGTGCATTCCTGTACGATCATAGGAAAAGACTCAAAATGCAGAAGTACAAAATTCTTGTAACATTTGCCTTCAGCAGGCATGCTGTTAGAGATAATTTGCTTCCTGTGCAGGCTTCATTGTATGAAATGCAGTGAAGCTCTTTAAGGGACATCTGAAATACGTTACTCTCTCAGTTCAGAATAAAGTAGCCTTCCATTAAAAATCATCTACACTTGCTCATTAATTTTTCTTATTGTTATTTAGTATGTTATTTGGCAGCTCCCAGTGCATTTATTCATTTCTAACCACAAGGAATTTTCTTGTCTGTCCATTGCCATCTATTCTGTGCCTGATTATAACAGTGGAATCACCTCAGCATGAAAAATATGGTAATTGGTAAATGCATTATTAATTCCAAGAAGCCATGGAAAAAGAAGTATGAAAACTCAAAATGCATATATTAGGTATCACATAGCACAAATGAAAAAAGAAAGAGAAGTTCTTGGAAAGATATTACACCGCTGGTTTGACAAGAAATGACGAGTTATAAAACTATAGAAGTCTGTGATTAGCCTTTTAAAGACCAGACTAGATTAGCATGAATTCACTGTTTAGTGAAACTATACAGGTACTAAAAATAAGAATATGAAAATAGCCATACTGACATACTGCGTGTTAAGTGTTTTATTCTGGGAAAAGAGACTTGGTGCTTCATGTTGAACAGCGTCAGAGCTCAGATCCTCTGCTCCGGAAATACTGGCAATCTCCTAACCAAGCCTTTGGAATATCTCCAGGGATGGAGATTCCACCACCTCTCTGGACAACTGTTGCAGCACAGACTTGCCAGTAGGCACTGGTATTACCTGCTCATGCTGAAAGTCCCTCAGCCACGAAGAGACTGTCACTATTGAAAGTCTTTGGGTTCAACACCAAGCCCATGAAGATCTCCTCCCACATCTTCCCTCTGAGTCATCCTTGCCTCTCCCCTCCCTCGCCTGCCTGGTCCTTTGCCTAATTAGAAAGTAAAGAGACTCATTTCCCTGCAAATTGTCCAAGTGGACTGGCTTTAAACCGCTGGTATGGCCTGTAATTGCATCCAGAAACCTGCCGTTGGGTGCAGAGCTGCACCTGGCAGACCAGCAGACAATGCTGCGAGGGACACGCAGCCAGAGCAGAGCCACGTTATTGCATTAGGGGATAATGTCAAAAGGCACATTGCTTCTGAGCTCATCTAGAGCAAGCCCTGACTGTGAAAACTCCTTCAAATTCCCCTTGACAAAGGCCTCCTTGACATCTACTGCAAGGTTTTCTGGCTTTAAGTTGCGACAAGATCAGTGGAGGGCCAGTATTTTTTTTCACTTACAGCTACACATAGAGCAGATCAGGGAAGAACTGTAAGGGATAGCAAAGTCTGATCCTCAGCAGGTAATTTTTTCCGGGTTTTTTTTCCCCTGAAATTCTTAAATACGCACAAATTTGGCCTACTTCACATTCACTTCATTCAGTTCACCTAGTAGAAGACAAAATCAACTTCTAATCTTGAAAAAGGAAAAAAAAAGGGGGGCAATGCACACAGAAGTTGAATCATGACAGAAAAAAAAGTCATATCCTTCTTGGGCAAGGTTAAAAAAAAACAGCACTCACTTCTAAGTCAGGCAGATAAGAGCAGCCGCAAAGAGCAGTAAGTTATATAACGAAGAGCTTGATTCACCGCCCAGGGAAGTCACGTTTTGCGCTGCTCGAAAGCTTCTGGAAGCCAATGGGTGACCTGTATCAGGCACTTGGCTAGGGGGAATTTAATTAAATCCAAGGGAAAAGCACTGGCTAGGGGTATGGGAGGTTTTGGGGTGATCGTCACAACCGATCGAGGATGACGGCAGCTCAGCGTGGTGCTGCATCCTGCACACCTCGTCCCTCTTCACAAACGGTGCTTCTGCACAAGAACCATTTTCAATCAGGCCCAGTAGTGACAGCTGGGAAATAAGAATAAGTAACTTTCACAGCCCACATTTCTCCTATGCCATCAAACTACCTCAGAAAATCTTCCTCTAGAAGTAACCGCAGAGCTGTTCCAGATGTCAAAATACAAAGCTGTTGTAGGTGGACAACATTAACTGCAAGAGCTAGATTTATGATATGTAAAGATAGCATATCTGCATCTCAGATTAAAGTAAACAAGCTACTTAAGTATGTCATTATCTGTCATGGGGTTTTTCTTTTTCCATTTTTCCTCTAAGTCGACAAGAAAAAAAGAACAGGTTGAGAGCTTGATTGCTCTAACAACAGGAAATTTTGAACACTGTTTCCCCAAGTAATTTTAACCAAATTACTTTGCATATCTAGTTATCTGTACTGATCATTCACATGCTGAATGTCACATTTTTGTCGACTTAAATTTCCAAAATGCAATTGCCTGCTCGGCGGATGCATTATGTGTTAAACGAGGCAAGATGTTTGCCGGTTGCTAAGCGTTCCCTGAAATGGTATCACTGACCTTAATTCCAAGATGAAGCTCTGGCTAATTTTCTGTTTGGATTGGCATTAGCTTCCCTGTTATTTTCCTTGTGTGACAAAAGGCCCTGAAGACGTTTCCATCGACAGACAAAAGGCAAGCATTTGGTTGGCCGTAGAACGTGGAGCGGGCAGATCACCAGCCTTCAGCTGATCTTCTCTCCATTCCCTGAGAGCTTAATGAGCCTTTTTGCTGTGTTGTTTTTTGCTCTTTTTCCAGATTCTGTTTCCAATTTTGCTGTCAATGTCTGGATGTTATAGGCATTTCTTTGCAGGTCTTGGGAAGACCAGGGCTTTCCAGAGCCAGGGCCACCAGTCAGGCACCATAGCTTGGACGTAGGCAAGGGGTCACTAACAGCCTCATCTTCCTGACACACATTGTTTTTTTGGCCTAAATGTACTTCAGAAGTCAAGGAGAGATTCCTTTTCTTGCACGTGCAATTAGGACCTGTAGCAGCAGGTAGAGCTGTGGTGCAGACCAACATGGTGCAACACAAGGCAAGGTTGCAGAGGGTAGCCCTTGTCTCAAGAGATGGTTCCCTGTGTTTCTCCCCAAAGTGCTCCACTCACTGCTTCCCAGCAGTCTCACTGGGCTTGGGTAAGTGCAAAGTTTGAGAGAATTAAAAACCAGATGTTTAATGATCTCCTGAAATGTCTTAATGCTTCTCCTGAGCACTAAGTGCAGCTCAGAGTGGATGCAAGGTTGGGTCTCGCCCATGCAGAGGAACAGCCAGGCACTGGGGCTGACACTCTCCCCGCAGTCCCAGATCCCCTGGCCTGTGGCCACCTCTCCCGGTCACCCAGTGGCATCCTAAATCCAGGGGAGACAACTGGCCCCTTGCCAACATCTGTGATGCTGAACTTCCCAGGCACAGGCACAACCCTCAGGTTTATCCAGGCAGTTAATGTGCAGGAGAAGAAGGAGTTGTCCCATGGGGAGCAGCTTAGCTAGTTAGTGCTCAGCCATCCCAGCATCTTCCTAGGAAAGAACTGGGAGAGGGAACAGACGAGCATGGGTGTAACCTTCACAAAGTGCAAAGATGTTGATGGATAAAGCAAATGAAGGGTGAAGCCCAGTTCAAGACCTTGTTCTGGTTGGCAGGACTTTGCCTGACCTGACACTCCTCTTTAATTTATAATAAACAAATTGGGATGTTTATTCTATTAAAAGCAAACGTTTTTAGCAAGACAAGCCATGTCAAAAGCTCAACTTGCCTGGAGGTGTAAACTGTGAAGTGTCACAGTTTGGGAGCCCAAGGGCAGATGTGCATGGTCTTCACAATGGTCTTCTCTGCTCACCTTCAAGTAAAGGAGAGCTGGTCCATGGACTGCTAAAAGCCATATCAAAAGATGCTGCCTGAAGCAAACCCCTCACAAAGCAACCTAGCTTTCAGATGCATGTGTTTTAGTAGTTACCACAAAATTGCTATGTTTAAATGCAGGTCTTGTGCATCCTGATGGGTATTTCCTAAGAAAAGCCTACTGAAACCAAATGAAATCAAAGTCAGATGTAAAGGGTCTCTGGGCTTATTCACATACAAGTAGACTATCACGATCCCTGATACTCAGAAGCAATTTACATATATTATGTCAAGCCCAAAATATCTAGTAGCAATGCATAGCAGGAGGTATTTTAGAAAATAAAGTTTTAGTTAAGTACAAACTGTCTTGGTGTTGCCAATGTTAAGGCACATTAATTTTCCTTTTTGTTTAGATCTAAAAAAACAAAATTCAAGTGGTACAAAATCCAAAATAATTTTCATACTAAAAATCATCTGGTTTTATGATGTTTATCCTATCCTCTTCCAAAAATGAGAAAGCCAACCTGCATGCACTATTTCCGGGTTTTGTAACTTTCTAAAACAAGATTAAAGCAAAATTTCCCCATGAGAAATGTTTTCTCGTGTACAGTTAACTTTTCCAGAAATCAGTTTGTTTTCTTATCTCCCTAAGAAAAACAACTCTGGTAGCTCATGTAATCAGAAAATTCTGCTATGAAAAAGTGAACATCGAAGTATTCAAATGTTACTTTAATTCTGTGGATGAGAAAAATACTAGGAATAATTACTCGCCAGATTATTTATTTTTTAAAATTCAGGCATCCTCATCATTAATTTCTTACAGATTTATTTTTTTGTAAATCAAATAATATAGCTTGCTACATGCTAGTCCGCGTCCCTCTAGTGTCACTACCTGAAACAGAAATAGGAAAATAGGAACCAGAAGCAAATCTTTTGGGCCAGTTTGAAAGTAAGCACTAGTTAGCTTGCCTGAATGAAGTTGTTTTAATACAGATTGCAAAGCCAGAAGTCAGTGCTGATGTTCATGGTCCTTAGAACATGGTGCCAACCTAAAAACAAAAAAAAAATGCACCTTAGATTAGTCTCACTCTGGAAATAAAAAAAAGTTAGGAAATTTGGGGAAAAATGCAAATATTACAAGTTCCACAAGTTCTAACAAAACTAGGAAAATTAATGTAATTTCTCAGATCCTGAAAAGTGAAGCCGGCAGGAACAAGGTTCTGCTGCTTCAGCAGGAAAACACGCCAGTCTCCAAGGGACATTTGCCGCTGTTGTCCCAAACATTTCCCGTTTCTGTCAAGGCCGCGTTGCAGCTCGGGTGAGGAGGGCTCCGGTCCCCCGTGTGCCACCAAAATGCTGCCTGTGGTGATCACAGCGCAGGAAGGGGAAGTCACAACTGGCCGTATCAGGAGAGGATCTCTTGAAAATGCGGCTACCGCGTTTCTTGCACGTTGCCGACTCGCGAGCTCTGCGCACCGAGCAAACGCGCGCAAGGTTTCCAAGCACGCCGGCTGCAAGTCTGCACCACTCCTCTCACTTTACTCCTTGATAAGGTGGGAAAGCAGGTCTGGGAATCACGGGGCACAGCTGGGGACTAGAAGCCTTTTGGTACCCAGGGAAGCCAACCCTGTAAGACCTGCGGCGGATTTGTGGCCTTTTCTTTACAGAACCATGACTGGTGTTCTTGCATGGGGTATGATGCTGGTTGCATGCTGTCCCATTGCTGGGTCGCCAGCTGAGTGGTGCAAAGTCCTGCCTCTGGATTTGTCCGATGTCTCCATGTTCTCACCTTACAGCAGGTGAAAAGGTCCAGGTGGGTTAAAGGGGCCTCAAAGTCCTACTTGCAGGAATTCTCATGGCAGAAGGTCCTGAAGAGGGCTGCTCCCCATTTCAAAGACCCCTCCAAAGGCAGGTGCAAAAGGTGAACTGGAGCGGGCTAAGGGACACGAGGGCCACATACTCCCCTCCCTGCTCCTCCAAAAGGGCAGCACAAGCTCTTGGCTTCTGAATGAAGCCGTAGCACGTCTGTCTGCTCAACGAATGAAAAGTTTTCTCTCACCTCTTGTCTTTAGTGGTGGTTAACAGCCATCAGTCATCCTCACCAGCTTCTTTTGAGAGGGGAGATCCCTGTGTGTGAAATAATGACACAGTTCTCTAAATCTGGATGCTATCAAGGATCACCTGCTCTGAATGCTGCTGACACACATACACCCAGCAGCAGTTTAGTCTATCCCCTTTTTCTCCAGGAAAGCCCAGGAGAAACTTGGAGCAGCTGCAGAGGTTTGCCTTTGCAGCAGGGCATGGTGAGCAGCATCGTGATCTGCGAGGCTCCCATGGACTGAGGTTTTCTACATAGAAAGGTACCCAGTGCCAAAGCAGGGGACCTGGACACTTCTGCTGACCTCCTGGAGCCTGAATGGAGCTGTGGTTCACCCATGAGGGCCACCTGTACTCACATGGATCACAAAACCAGGGAGAAGGCAGGGCTGGGCTGGAACAGAGACATAAAACTTGCCCACAGGGTCCAGGAACTAGGACACGAGTGCTGCTGGTGGGGACCCTAAAACCTTCTAGAAAAGAGAGAGCAGGAAGGGCTTGGATGTTGTTGGCCAGCAGCAGAAATTGCTGTCCTGAATAAGCTCTCACATTTGCAGTCCTGCTGAAGAAGGAAGCAGGCAGACCCATCTGACTGCAGTTGCTGCTACCATTGCCACTATTTCTTCCCATGGTTTCCTGACACCCAGACTCACCAAGTCCAAAGGGCCTGGGCCAAACATCCCCATGGTGCAAAACACTCTGGTGTCAGAGAGACACAGAGGGCTCAGGGCTGCTGGCAGTGGAAACTGTTGCATATAAAAGACTCCTCATCTCCTTCCACACTTGAGGGACGTCTCCAGGCCTTCCATTTCCCTGCATATTTCACCCTTCTAAGGTGGAACATCCCTTGTATCTGCTGTGCTCTCCCACCATACCACAGCCCTCCATGCTCGAGCCCATGCCAGCAGCTTTCTTTGCCCCCTCATGCCCGTTTTCCCCATATCATCCTCCCAGGCTTTTCCTCATCAGTTGCTTTAGCTCCTCCGTGGCCAAGGAAGGCCTCCCCAGGCGTCAGGAGACCTACGTGGGTAAAGCACCAAGAGCAGCTTCCCAATGGGGCTGGCTCGGCTCCAGCTACATCACACACAGCACACAGCTCGTGACTCCATTCCCAATCCCAAAGCATGACCAAGCTGCAAGTCATGCTTTTCCGTAAAAAGGGCTTCTAGCCAATGTCGCCATTACTGGTTATTGGCTCCCCGAGTCACGCAGCCCACTTATTGTAAACAGCCTGATCCCAAATTGCCATCCTTTTCACATAAGAGTCATAGAGAAACATCTTATTTTAGAAAGTCCCAGGAGGAAGAGGAAGGAAACAGAAGCATGTTAAAAATATTGTTGCTTTATCATGAAATGCTGTTTTTCTGACTTCTGCTTCTTCGGTCCCCAGAGTGGAAGTGATTTGCAGAGCTGAAGAGCCTTCTCCATCAGGCTCTGAACTATTTTAACTTTTAGAAAAATTGTCTGAAAGTCCAGCTATAAATACACGAGTGGCCCAGTGAACCGAACTGATAAGATGTGTAACCAGGGGCTTTCATTTCCGATGAGGTGTCAGGAAGGCGTGTGACAGGACTGGAAGGGCTGGTGTCCCAGCAGAGAGGGCGATGGACGGCCACCACCATGGGGCTGCAGGCCCTGCACTAAAGCATGACCGGGCTTTTCCAGAAGTTGAGTATTTCCCGGAAAAAGCTGAATCTACTTGCACCATAGGCATCCTAACTGAGCAATTGCTCTTATTAAGTAGTAGCAGAGCAAATCTTCAGCCTCCTCATGTCTACAAGGCCGATAAAACCTGTATTGCAGCTCACAATGATTAATATCGTGTTTCTTCCCAGGGGCGAGAGTTGTCTCTTCGAGACAAGTTCCTCTGGTAAAGCACTAATAGAGTTGCTTCCTCAAACAAAAATCTGCCAACTCTAAAGGAAACACGAGTAAGTAGCATCCTCGAGCTGCCTCTGAGCATTCACTTCCCTGCCCAGCTTTCTGAGAATCTCCCTGTGCAGAAAGTCTGAGTCTCGGTGTTTGATTCCAGCCCTTGCCACAAGGCCGTCCACGTCTACTTGAGCTGCTCTGGCACATCTGGCTCTGGTCACACCTGTCTTACAGCTGTGCTGTATCCTTACAGACCATTTCAAGGCCTGGAGGTTCCCTGTGGGAGGAAACACTGGTGGACACCATTGGCATTAAGGCAGTAAGTAGATGTTTGCAGAGGTGAGAGCCCTTGACAGAGGTGCAAACCCTGCCCAGCCCACCCAGAAGTCAAATTATCCCTGACTTATTTCAAGCTCCATCAGCGTGGAGTGCGAGCTGGGAAATCACTGTATGCCATGTTAAAAGCCAGTTAGAAGCCATGTTAGAAGCAGGATCCAAGCCTGTCCCTCTCCCAATGGGCCTTTCCTTCCCCTCTCCATCCCCAGCATCCAGCTGTCCCCCTACCCTCACAATCAGCATGCCGGGTTCGCTGTTGTCCCTCCTCTCTCAAGATCTACCACTTGCTCGTGCTTCGACACTGAGGTTTCTCACCTCCTTCAGGAGGTGCCTCATCTTCCTCTACTCCGTCTTTCCCCGAAGTCACAGGTTCTCACGTCTTCTCACCCCTGCTGTCTCTGAGCTCCCCTTTCCGGGTGGGATTTCCCCTTCTGAGCACAGCCGTGCTCTCAGCCTGAGCCTGGCACCCACTACGGATAGTTCCCCCCGGCCTCGCTGCACTGCAACACAGGAAAAGGAGAAGGAGCAGCAGAAAAGGAGAAGGAATAAAAAACTGAGTAGCAAAAAAGCAGAAGGAATGACAAAGCGAAGTAGTGAAAATAGCAGAAGGAATGGCAAAATGGAGGACACGGCTGAAGTGACCTCCTAAGCGGCTCGGAGGGGAGGGAGGTGACATGCAGTGGCTCATGTCATCCGGGGAAGGGGCAGCCTCTGTTTTTTGCGAGCGGATGGTAGAGAGTGCTGAGCAGCTCCACGCGACTTGGTGTGAGCAGGAGGTAGGACCAGAGGCCTCTTGAGGGCCTGTTATGTTCTCAGTTGTTCCCAGCGCGGCCACGTGGCTCTTGCTTCCCCATCACACACCTCGCCTGATTCTGCAGAAGGGGGATGTCACCTGTGTGGCACCACGCGCTGTCCAAAGCAAAAGCACTTCTACTCCAGGTGCCTGGCGCAGATGCAGCGGCAGAGGTGGCGTGGACCCCCAGGGAAAGAGGCGCCAGGGCCGGCTGTTGGACAGAGCAAGGAAACGGCAAGTGGCAGCTTGCCGGGACACTTCAATAAACACTCAGGTGTGAACCCCAGAGTGTCCGGCCCCTTCAGGATCTGCAGTAAGGTGGCCTCCAAACAGGCATCCAGGCATCCAGGCCAGCACTTGTTCCTCCGTCCTTGGGAACAATACTGATTTTGTCACCATGGTGGCATTTATTTCATATTAAACCTTTTACTTAAAGTGTTCAGAGCAGCAAGATGCGCAATCCAGGCCCTTTTGGAAGTAGTGCTGATGCAGCTGCCAGTGAGCGGGTTCAGGTGCAGCTCTGCAGCCCCATGCAGCACCCGGGCGAGCGCTGCAGCCCATGCTCATGCCCACAAGCCCCCGCAGACGCAGGGCAGAGAGCTGGGACCCCCTCAGTGCTGCAGGAAGCCAGGACGCTCCCACATCCAGGCATCACGGCAGGGCCGTGGGTCAGGAAGTTCTGGGGAACAGGCTGTGGACCGGTGAAGTCCAGGGGAACCCTCGCATGCAGGGGGACACACATGTCCCCTCTTCCTCCTCGGAGAGCCCAGCTCCTGGGAGCAAGAGGCTGTGCAGGGACAGCGAGTACGTGACTCCGCAGCTGCTGGCCTTTTTCTGTGCCTGCAGCTTTGGAAGTGAGCCCTGAATTCGGTGGAAGTGCACTGATATTTACTCGAGAAATAATTTGTTTTCCCCACGAGATGCTAAGCAGTAATATTAAGAGTCCAGTAAAGTCAGTACCAGATGTCCCTTGGAATCACAGGGAAGGAAAGCACCTTCCCTGGTCCCAGAAATGCCTCCAAGTCACTCCTTGGCAGCGCCTCAGTGTCCCCATGAGTCCCCAGGGGCATTTGTCTCCTGTTCGGGGGCAGGAGGAGCAGAGAGCTCTGCAGAGCACGAACCATAATCAGGAATGTGGGTTTCGTGGGGCGATGTCAAATGTAGGGGGCTTGTTCAGCACATGGATGGGAGGTTCTTGTCGAAGTGACCTGCAGCGATAAGAAGAGATGTGGAAAGCGCCAGGGTGGAGCCGTGCAAACAGCCTGGCAGGGCTTTGCCAAAAAGTCAGAAACCAGCCACCAAAAGAGGGCCAATTCGGGCAAAAACACTCGAAGTTTGGCCAAGCGGAGTCGCCTGGCTCCGCAGGCGGGTTGAGGCCGTCGGGGCTCGCAGTCCGAGCCCCCCGCCCGCCACAAGGAGCCGCGCGGGGCTCGGGATGCTCGGAGGAGGCTCCCCCGGGGGTGCTCGGGGTCCTCTCCCCTGGGAAGCCCCGGGAGCGGCGCGGGGGCGGCCCCGGGGCCGGGCCGGGCCGGGGCGGGCGGTCCAAGCCCCTCCCCGGGCCGCTCCGCAGTTAAGGGCGGCGGAGGGGCCGCCCGGGCAGAGCTGCGCGTTCGGCTGCGCCCCGGCTGCTCCGCTCCGTTTCGCGGTAAGTGGGACTGAGCCCGGGACGCGGGGGGGACCCTGGCAGCGCGGGGACACGCGTGGCCCGCAGACACCCCCAAGCCGGTGCGGCTCCCCCGTCCTTCCCCCATCCCCGTGAGCAGCGCGGGCCGCCCGACGGGGCGGGCGCGGCGGCGCCGGGACCCCCCGAACGCCCTCGGGGTCTTGAGGGTCTCCCTCTCTGCACACCAGATCCGTCCCAAAGTGTTGCCGCGGCTTCACGCCACTTCTCTCAATTTAACCGGAGCGGCGGAGTGGGATTTTTTCTGGTGGCATCATTAGATTTTAATGACATCCGCAACTGACCCGTGTCAAACCCAGCCGCATTGTGCAAAACTAGGAGCACCGCGGAGCTGAGCCCTGCCGTCGTCGCCAGCGGTTCGGTCGCGACGTGGGTGTTTTTCCTCTGTCCGCCGTCAGTGTGTACATTCCCTGTCAGCTCCATGCACCAGCGCATAAATAAACAGTTCAGTGACCTGCACCCGGACAAATAAAAAATGGTAGTTGCTGTTTGTCACTGTCTGACACCATGCAGACCTGACCTACAGCCCCATCTGGGAAACTATATATATGTATATTAACAACTGTTTGTATCACTTGCATCAGTTCTCACTCATCAGAAACTTGATGTATATCAGGTCTAAGATGTTTTCTGAAGTACTGCTCTGCATGGCTGTGTGCTGTTTGCTGGCTTTTTTCAAAAGAACATCTGAAAGACTGACTGTTCAAGCCCTTCCCTGGGTTTTGCATGATATCCTTGGTTTATGTGAGCCTGTTTTGGTCTACCTGTGCTATCCATCTAGCCTGGTTTGTCCCCTTTTCTGTTCATTCTGTGCAACACTCATATCTGCCTAAAAATGGGGGGGAAACCCAATATGCAAAAGAGCTTCTACCGGCCTCATAATCACAAACATCTTGAATTTGTTTTCCTTGAAGTCTGAGAAAGAACTGATATGTGCTGCTTTGGTAAGTATGCAGATTTTATCTGGACAGTTTTCATGAGCTAATTTGGACAGCAGCATCTTGCCTGTGCTCAGGTGGTGCACGGCGCTGCCGCTGCTCTGTGGCCAGCCTGGGCTGAGCTCTGCCTTCAGGATCCAGAAATGGGCAAAAATACGTCGGCAAACTCACTGTCTCTCCCTATGGCAAGATAATGTGTTGTGAAGATGTATTGCATCTCCATTGCCTGCTTTGCTTGGAGAACTTCGTGTCATCACGAGCTCTGGCTCACACGTGCCTCCCTGCCCACACGAAGTCAGAGGGAAAAAAAGCATCTTCTGCAGTGGCAGGCTTTGCTTCCATCACCTCTGTGCTCCCTCGTTGACATCCGCTGAGCTTTGATGTGTTTTGCACCTTGCAGAGTGTCCAAGTGGTTATTTGCAGACTGCAAGTTTTCCTATAGCTGGGGTTTGCCTGCAAGCTGGAGCATCCTGCTGTGCTTCCGAGCTCCCAAGCACTATGGGGACAGAATGACATGGGAGGTGGCTGTACCCCAGCACTGCCAGGCTGCTGTCCGTGATGGAACCGTGTGTCCTCGGTTGGGCACGTCCGCCGTGGGTGTCTCATAACCCTGCTGTTACCTTCATCCTTGTTGCTCCAAGCTATGTTATTTCCCCTCCCCAAGGATCGAGTGCTTCCAACAATCAGGGTTTTACAGAATCTCGCTTGCAATTTGAGATCATTTATCTGAATCATGAGATGCTGGAAATGAATGAGAAAAGTGTGTGAGGGCATGTTTTGTTCTTGCTTTATTTGAAGCAAATCCAAATGCGGATTTGTATGCAAATGGATCCTTAAATGACAGGGGCAGTCTTCCCAAAAGGATGGCTGAGCAGACCTGAAAATCAAATTCCGGACAATCACTTTGGATGTTGCTCAGTGCAAGACTCATCACTGAGTATTTTTATTAACACTGCAAGTTGAAAATGAGGGCTGGCTGCGAGTAGAATGCGGAATGAGGAAACATTGCCACTGGAGGATACCTTGCTGGCACGTAGGGCAGGAAGGATGCAGCCACTGCCGAGAATTTCTGAAAATGTGACGGCTCATCCGAGATCTTATGAGCCACAACTATAGTTTTTCTATTAATAGTTATAATAATGCATATGTAACATATTAGATCTGTACCAATCCACATCCCTTCCTAGCTGCTGTCCTCTTTAAAAGAGGGGGTATTGCCTTTTTTCCAATTTAATAATTTTGCTTTATTTTCATGTACTGCTCTTTATAATTCACCTCACTCTTTCATCCTTAGGCTCCAAATTCATTGCCAGGCAAGAGCAGTCATCACCTGGGAGACATGACCATCCTATCTGATAACTTGTCATGCCATCACGCCATCGATGACTTCCGCAACCGCGTGTACTCCACCTTGTATTCCATGATCTCCATCATGGGCTTTGTGGGCAACGGGGTGGTCCTGTACGTGCTCATCAAGACCTACCGGCAGAAGACAGCCTTCCAGATCTACATGCTCAACCTGGCCGTCTCCGACTTTCTGTGTGTTTGCACGCTACCCCTTCGGGTCGTGTACTATGTCCACAAAGGAAACTGGTTCTTCAGTGATTTGTTGTGCAGGATCAGTTCGTACGCGCTCTACGTCAACCTCTACTGCAGCATTTTCTTCATGACTGCAATGAGCTTCTTTCGCTGCATTGCCATCGTTTTTCCAGTCCAGAACATCAACCTGGTGACGGAGAAGAAGGCCAAGCTGGTCTGCGTTGGCATCTGGATCTTTGTTACGCTGACGAGCGCTCCCTTTCTGCGCAACGGGAGTTACGAGCATGGCAACAAGACCAAGTGCTTTGAGCCCCCTGAAAATTCCCATAAGACACATCTAGTCGTGATCCTGGATTTTATTGCCCTGTTTGTGGGCTTCATTCTCCCCTTTGTTGTCATAACCATCTGCTACACCATGATCATACGGACACTGCTGAAAAATTCCCTGAAGAAGAACCAGGCCAACCGCAAGAAAGCTGTCTGGATGATCATCATCGTCACGGCTACCTTCCTGGTCAGCTTCACCCCCTACCACATCCTGCGTACGATCCATCTGCACGTGCTGAGGGTGAAGAACGAGAGCTGTGAGGATGCCATTTACTTGCAGAAGGCTGTGGTGGTCACGCTGCCCTTGGCAGCGTCCAACTGCTGTTTTGACCCACTTCTCTACTTCTTCTCGGGGGGCAACTTTCGGAAGAGACTCACCACGTTTAGGAAGGCCTCTTCCTCCAGCATAACACAGGCCTTCAGGAAAAAGTTCTCCATAAAAGAGAGGGATGAGGAACCCTTTGGAGAAAGCCAAAAGGCAAACGGGAACACAACAGTGGCCCATTCGTAAGAGCCTTGAGTTTTCCTGCGGGATCTCAAGCGGACAACTGAGATCGCAAAACAGTTTCAGTGACGATGAACAAAGCCCATAAATCATTGTTACAATTAGGTATATAATAATTAGAGTGGACAGTCTACAGTTTACCCTAGTTGGAAATGGGGCCAAGACTGTGAAGTGACTAGGAGCTTCAGCTCCCCGAGCTGGGGGAAGTACAGATGGTGCCCACGGCCGCGTCTGGCCCCTTGCTTGTTGCATTGGCATCAACAGTTATTACATGAAGACCCATGGACATCTCCTTGGAGTGGGTTGGCTTGGGTTGGCCTCATGCAGGACAGTCCCTCCTTCTAGCATCTCGCAGACAAGATGCAGCCCCAGCCCCGTGAGAGGATCTTTGGGAAGCACTGGGCACAAGGAGCATCAAACGTCCGTCATGAGCCAAGGCAATGCAAGACTGAAACCTCTCTTGCTCACAGGATGAAGAAGGTTTGGGCCGTATTTTCTGTGTAAATAGAAACTTCCAAATCTTAGAGATTAAAAAAAAAAGAGAGAGATAAAGAATTTCCTGTGCTTTTCAGGTTAACCCACCAAAATAGTGCCAAGCTCCCTTCCTCTCGGGGGATGCAGCAAAGTTGGCAGGTTGGGATGCATGATCCAGTATGGCAAAGTGTGGCATTAAGACTGGAGAACAGGGGTTAATAGCGAAAAGCGAGTATGTTTTGATGATGTGGTCTCTGTGAAGCTACTTTATGCAAATAACATCAAGAACACTGTGGCCCTGTAAAATAAGAATGAGCAGAAGGGTCTGGGCCGGTGGCAGGAATTTCTGATCAAGATAAGTCAGTTTTGCACTTGCACAAGAGAGTAAATGTCTTCTGAGTCATCAAAAGGTATGGGGAAAAGTAAATTCAGCTGTCAAATAATTTGTGGATGTGAATTTTTACACAGCACTGAAAAGCCTTTTTGGAAAATGGTAGGGGTCTATAAACTGGGGAAAGTCTGCGAGTTCACAGCCCTGCGGGTACTCACTGCTCCAGGGAATGCGAGCAACACTGCCTTAGACTTCCTAAGAGTCACTACCGGGTATCATTAATGTGTCTCAGAGCATAAGGGCATTGCGTATCTGTAAATATAATTCATTTTGGAAAACTGAGCTTCTGAATATATAGAAAAAAATGCACATTCCCCAATTTTTAAACTTCATTGTGTATTGTACAGTAAAGCTATATGTAATATATAAACACGTTACCAACCACTTTATTGCACTGTTTTTTTGTTTTGTTTTAATGAGACACTGGGAAGGACAAGAGGAATGTGAGGGATTTTCTTTGCAATGGGGAAGCAAAGGACTTTAAGGACGGTTATAAGTTAATGGGGGCGAGTGCTGGCAGCGGGGGGAGGATAAGCAGGGACTGAAGTGACACATGCACAAGATGCCACCCGCTGAGTGGGGTGTCACCTGCCAGGTGACTGCAAGGGGTGGCACTCACATGCATGGAAGCAAACAGCTGGGAAGTGAAGCTGGAGGGATGTGGTGCTGGGGAGCAGCACGACTGCCAGAAATGCTAAAAAAAGGGCCGGAGCGGTGCAGAGTTCCGGCCTTGGAACTGTGCATGGGGCTTTTTTGGCGCATACACTGCGATTTGTGGTGCAAGAGTGTCACCTAGCGCTTAGCTGCTCACAGAGGAAATGTAGAAGTTGCCCAGAGCTTGTGAGCGCTGTCACTTGCTCTGTGGGGCTTTATGTGAAATGCCGGCAGGGTGCAAGACGCAGGTAACGAATTATTCAGTTTAATGTGCGAGGACCTGCAAAC